>NC_083349.1:23470562-24113062 GCF_030254825.1 Meriones unguiculatus
CTGTTTACACAACTCTGCTCTTCATAGACTGTTGTTAGGCCAAGGGCCTCAGTTTCTTGTTGGCTCCTTGATCCTGTTCAGAGAGCCACTCAGAACACAGCAGCTCAATTCAGTCAGAGTAAGCCTGTGGGTGAGGGCTGGAGCTCAGGAGCAGGACAGAAGCCAGCCTCTGGGGTGTGGCATTGGAGGTAGCACTCATCACTTGCTTCTTAGAAGCAAGTTGCTAGGTCTAGCCTGCTCTCAGGGGAGATAGGGTGTGTGTACATGGAGGCTAAGATGTATAATTATTTTTAATTTTTATTATTTCAAAATACATATACAACATATTTTGAGCATCCTTTTCACCTCTCTCAGCTCCTCCCTACCCATTCAACTTCATTTTCTTTCCCTTGAAACAACAACAAACAAGACAAAAACTGACAATCAAAACAGAGAAAAATACTTTCCTCAGATTGGTCTGTGAGGGTTTTCTCGCTTAATGACTGATGTGGGAGGACACAGCCATCTGTGTGTGGGGTCACCGCAGGACAGGTAGTCAGGACTGTATCAAAAGGCAGGCTGAGTGAGTTATGAGGATCCAGGCAGTTAGCAGCATTCCTTCATTGTCTCTGCTTGAGTGCCTGCCCTGACTTCCCTTCATGAAGGATTGTGATCAGGATGTGTGTCAAATAAACTGTTTCTATCAGAGTTGCTTTCTGGTCATGTGTTTACCACAGCAAAGGAAAGCAAACCAGGACAGAGGTGAACATCAGGAGTCTGGGGTCACTGGACACTCACTGGGTTCACTCTTGAGTCCATGGCAGAGGCTTAGCATTTTAAAGCCATGGCCCTGCTTAACTCTAGGGCCTTGTTCTTTTTTGTTGCCTAGGCTGGTCTGGAACTAACTGTGTAGCCTCAGTTGACTTCACTTACACAGATCCTCCTGTAACCTTTCTTGCAGGAAAGGAGACAATTCTAGAGAGATGCTTGTGCTATTAGCTTATTGAGATAACAGACTCTTAGCCAGGTGTGTGTGTTTATGTGTGTGTGTGGGGTTGCTAGCATGCCTTTAATCCCAACCTTGGGAGGCAGTAACAAACTCTGTAAGGCCAGCATGGTCTCAGGAGTAAGTTCCAGGACAGCCAGGGCTACACACAGAGAAACCCTGTCAAAAAAAAAAAAAAAAAAAAAGAAAGAAAGAAAAAAGAAAAATAAACAAACAAATAAAAAAAAACGAATGAAAGAAAGAAAGAAGGAAAGAAAGAAAGAAAGAAAGAAAGAAAGAAAGAAAGAAAGAAAGAAAGAAGTAGCAGACCCCAAACCGTTTCATTTCCCCAGGAATATCATGCTGGGCGGAAGGAAAGGCTGAAGCCCAGATGCTAGCCAGAGGAGCTGCTTCCCAGGAACAGACTTCCCATAGCTGTGACAGGACCACACTAGGCTCAGCCTCCTAAGGGCTAGGATTACAGATGTGAGCCACCATCCCAGCTGGGGTTCTAGTTTCCCTAGTCAAACCACTGGTCTACATTCCTGGGTTTAGTGCTCACATGGCAGCTGGAATAGTTCCAGGATCAACACCACCTTATCACTTGGTGACAAGTGCCGTTACCCACCAGGCCTTCCCACAGGCCCTCCACCTTATTGGGCCAATGGAAGTGAACAGCAAACAGTCACAGTTACTGAAAAACTACAGTAAAAGCTCCCAGAGCCAAGAACACGCCTTGCTGAGACACGATGGGCTGATGTGGGTTTTCCTGCCTCTCGAGGTTTCCCTCATCTGGGTGCCCAAACTCCTTCTGTTAACAGGCACAAGCGCATAACCAATGTGAGCCCACCACAGGGACAGGTCTGTGCAGAGGCCTGATAAGCTATTTGTAAACCCAGGTCCCAGGCACTCCTTATCTTAAGGGAGATCTTGGAAGGACCTTGTTCAAAGCCCTTCTAGCTTTAAGGCTTTTAAGATATAAGATATCCTTAAGATGCAAATGTCAAAACAGAAGCCCTTTGTTTGACATCTGAAGTCTTAGACTTTTTGCCTAGAGTTTTCCAGGGTGATCCAAGGTGACCAGTGGACTACAAACAAAACAAAACAAAACAAAAAAAAACAGCACAGCCTGGAAGTCCTGGGCTGTGGGATCATTTCAGTTCTGGGAGCCTCAGTGTCCACACCTGTCAAATGGTCACAACATCCTGTCATAATTGACAGGGTTACTAGAGCAAGCAAAGGAGTCGTGGCTCTGTGTGGACTGGAGAGTCAACCTTCTTTATCCTGTGGTCAGTGGCCAATGCTGGCTGTGGTGAGGTGTCCAGCAGAGGCTTTGTGTACTTGGGCTGTGGGCATGGAAACAGCAACGTGACTAGGCAGGAATTTCATGTGCACTGTGGCTAAGGGGATGGCCTTGTCACCCAAAGAGACTGGGAGGCACTTTGGATGGAATTGTTGGGGGCATCTATTTAGAGGAAGGAGAGAGAATATCCCAGAGCTGGCAGAGACTTCTACAACCAAGCATCATGGGGAAGATGTAACCCTAGGCTCCCCAGTGCCTCTGTTATGATTGCGGTTTGAAGAGACCCGTGCTACCGGGAGTGAATGAATCGCGCGTCCCCATCCGCGCCGACACAAAACAAGAAAGAGCTGAGGCCGGACCTTTTCCGCCCATTGCGGACCCTGGCCGCGCCAGGGGACCCACGTGAGGCTTCCAAGAAAGAGGAGTAGGCGGTGGCGCGTAGGAGGAGGGCTCTTTCCTCCCCTCCACCAATCAGGAGCTACGCCGGGGCCGCGAGGGGCGGGGCCGACGTGAGGCTCCAACTCTTAAACCCAAGGGGTGGGTGGGTGCGGGGAGGAGTCCTGAGAGGGGAGCGGTGATTGATGGTCCCATTCCTCCAATCCGTAGAGGGGTTAGGCTGTATCGACCAATAGGAAGTCTCGTGGGCGGGGCCGGCGCCGCTTATAAGTCGGTGGCGCGGAGTCCTCAACTGTTCCCTGTCAGTGGAAGCAGCAACAGTCAGATTGTCGGCCACGGTTGGCGGCGGCGGGGCGGAGGTGAGTATCCGCGGCTCTCGGCACCTTCTCCTCCTGCTGCGGGTGGGTAGGTGGGAGTGCGCCGGCGCCGGGGGACGCTTATGTAAGGGTCGCGCGCGCCAAGGCGACGTGGGCTCAGCGAGTGGAGGCTGGAGGAGACGGCTGCGGGCGGTGCACGACGCGTCTCTACACGACGTGCTCAGTCCCTCCCCATCCTCAGGCACCGGCTCGGTTCGGGCCCCACCCCACCTCCCTTGCTCGGGCGCGGGGGAGCCCGGGAATCCGCGAGTCCGCTGCTTGCCTGAGAACCCTTCAGGCACTGGAGACTCGTCCCGCCCCCCTGGAGGCCCTCATTGGCCTCAGTCGTGATCCTGGGGACCCATTTTCCAGATAGAGACAGTGAGGCGCCAAGCCCTAAGGTGCCTCGCGCCGGTTTCCTGGGGGCTAGAACTCTAATCTGTTAGAAAGGGAGCTCCAGTAGTTCACATCATACTGGATGTGAAATCCTGGCGGGGATCCTAAGAGGTAGACTGTTCCTTGTTCCAGAAGTCTGCGCTCCGTCTCTCAGGGGTGCTCCTAGGAGCCCGTGGGTTCCACTTTGGTTCAGGGGTGGAAGGAATTCTGAGGCTCCCAGGATGTGCTGATCCACCCAAGGCCCTCGGGAGGCGTACCTGGGCACAGCCCGTTATTTCTTGCAGTTTATAGGAGCTTATGAAGTGCGTTTGGGAAGTGCTCTTCCCTGCACACAATGTGGAAGCTCTGGCTTTGAGGACTTGTGCTCGCATGTTCCTCCCAGAGTGACTTGCCCTCTGTGTACTTTGAGTTTTGCCCCTTCCCTCATCTCACAAACTTTGGAATCAAGCAAGATTGTCTCTGGCAGCTCTGAAGTTCTTTAGAACTTGAAGGTCTCTTAATTGTATGGAGGAGATCAGCTAGATTACTCCCATTCTCCCTCTGAGGAAACTGAAGCTTAAAGAGCCAACTTTGTGGGCTCCCTCCCTCCCTCTCAACTAGAACCCCGAGTGGAGGCTTCGTTGTGTGCCTTCCCTGTTGCTTCCTCATGTAATTGATGCAGTATCCGTGTATCAATTACATGAGGAACACAGAATCATAGTTGTGGATCAACTGTATTTTAAAACTTCTGCAGTTATACAAAGAAGTTGGGCCCTAACAGCAAGCTGCCCAGGTCATGACCAAATCCTTGGATAATTCTGAACCCTATGTGAACTCTTTTTTCCTATACACAGATACCTATAATAAAGTTTAATTTATAGGTTAGGCTTTATAAAAGTTTAAAAGTAATCATTCGTAAAGTAGAAGTTAGAACCCCGAAATGGTTTTTTTTTTTTTTAATGAAGAAGTAAATCAAATAAATTGTCAACAGGGGACAGAGATCGACATCCTCAACAAAGGGCAGGAAGTTTATGAACCCCACAGACCAAGCTGAAAAGGAAGCCTGGAAAAGAGAATTGAAAAAAAAAAAAACGTAGGGAAGTATAGTTGAAAGCGTTCTAAAATGGCGAACCGGACAGTGAAGGATGCTCACAGCATCCACGGCACCAACCCTCAGTATCTGGTGGAAAAGATCATCCGGACACGAATCTACGAGTCCAAGTACTGGAAGGAGGAATGTTTCGGGCTTACGGCTGAACTTGTAGTCGACAAAGCCATGGAGTTGAGCTTCGTGGGCGGTGTGTATGATGGAAACATAAAGCCAACTCCTTTTCTGTGTTTAACTTTGAAGATGCTTCAAATTCAGCCTGAGAAGGATATCATTGTTGAGTTCATAAAAAATGAAGATTTCAAGTATGTCCGGATGTTGGGAGCACTTTACATGAGGCTGACAGGAACTGCAATTGATTGCTACAAGTACTTGGAGCCTTTGTACAATGATTACCGAAAAATCAAGAGCCAGAACCGAAATGGAGAGTTTGAACTGATGCATGTGGATGAGTTCATTGATGACCTACTGCACAGTGAAAGAGTCTGTGATATCATTTTGCCACGGCTGCAGAAACGTTATGTGCTAGAGGAAGCCGAGCATCTGGAGCCTCGATTTAGTGCTCTGGAAGAGGACATGGATGGCGTGGAGTCTAGTGAAGAGGAGGAAGAGGAAGATGAGAAGCTGGAACGAGTGCCCTCACCTGACCACCGACGGAGAAGATACCGAGATTTGGACAAGCCAAGATGCTCGCCTGCACTATGGTACAGGAGGTGCTGGAGTCACTCTCCCAGGAGGCGGAGTAGATCCCCTAAAAGAAGAAGCCCTTCTCCCCACCGAGAAAGGCACAGGAGCAAGAGTTCCCGGTGCCATCGAAGCAGGTCCAGAGACAGACGACACAGATCTCCCTCTAAGTCTCCAGGTCACCACCGTAGTCACAGACCTAGGAGCCACTCCAAGTCTCCGGAAAGGTCTAAGAAAAGCCACAAGAAGAGCCGGAGAAGAAATGAGTAATGGATTCATTTTTTACTTTAGTCCAAATGATGTGATGTGAATATGAGAGCATCTGTTTAAGTGGAATACTCAAGATTTCCTCTCAGGCAGCTGTGAATATTTTGGATTTTTCAAAATCAAGTCCTTGTTTGGTTGTATGTTTTTATTTTCATATTATAGAGGTGCTAAGTTTTGTATCTCTTTGAATTATTATCAACATCTTAAAAGGGTGTTTAGACCAAATGAAGGTCAGGTTTTGACCTAACAACTATGGCTATTCATACTTAATAAGGGTCAAGAGGACCTGGGAGCTGGCAAGATTCTTGAAAAGATGTAGCCACTTGGTGATCCTTTTCTTGTTTGTAATTAAACCAGACACAGTTGTCATTTTCCTCTAAAAAAAAAAAAAAAAAAAAACAGAAAAAGAACAAAAAACAGTGCATGATGGTACAAGCCGCGGTTTTGAGGATGAAAGATCCCAAGCAGATTATCCAAGACATGGAGAAATTTGAGGAAATGGAGAGTAGCCCAGTGCAACAGCCACAGTTGAACGAGAAAGTACTGAAAGACAAGCATAAGAAGCTGCGGGAAACCTTCGAGCGAATTCTACGACTTTATGAAAAAGAAAATCCAGATGTGTACAAGGAATTGAGAAAGCTGGAAGTAGAATAAGAACAGAAGAGAGCTCAGCTGAGACAGTACTTTGATGCTATCCAGAATGCTCAGCATGTAGAAGTCGAGAGCATCCCTTTGCCAGACATGCCTCATGCTCCTTCCAACATCTTAATCCAGCACATTCCACTTCCTGGTGCCCAGCCACCCTCCATTCTGAAAAAAACCTCAGCCTATGGGCCTTCACCTCAAGCAGTGTCTATACTTTCTCTCCTCAGACATGGTGTTCCACGTTTGCCCCCTGGCAGAAAACCACCCAGCCCTCCTCCTGGCCCACCTCCTCCTCAAGTCCTGCAGATGTATGGTCGTAAAGTGCGCTTTGCTCCAGATCTTCCTCTGAGAGGCAAGGTGAAGACATGCTGTATGGTCCAGAACTTGCTCAGCGGGGTCATAATGACGGTGGCTATCCTGAGGCCATGGATCAGGATAAGTATCACGACAGCGGTGAGGACAGTGACACTGACAGATGTGATGCAGAGAGTGTGTGTGAGGGGGTGAGTTGGGGCACCGTGATGACAGTGAGCAAGACAACCCTGAGGAGAAGAAGTCAGGTCTGAGTGTCCGATTTGCTGATATGCCTGGAAAATCGAGGAAGAAGAAGAACATGAAGGATCTGACTCCTCTTCAAGCCATGATGCTTCAAATGGCAGGTCAGGAAATCCCTGAGGAAGGACGAGAAGTGGAGGAGTTTTCAGAGGAGGAGGATGATGAGGACTCTGATGATTCTGAATCAGAAAAGCAGTGGCAAAAGCAGCATAAAGAGGACTCCCACTCTGATGGCACATCTGCTGCCCCTTCACAGCAGCAGGCTCCTCCACAGTCTGCCCCTCTTTCTCAGATCCAAGCACCTCCCCTGCCAGGACCACCACCTCTTGGACCACCGCCTGCCCCACCCTTACGACCCCACTTCCTGGAACACCTCCAGGGCCTCCTCTGTTCCTGAGACCACCCGGAATGCCAGGAATCCGAGGGCCTTTACCACAACTTTTACCTCCAGGACCACCACCAGGCTGACCTCCTGGCCCTCCCCCAGGTCCGCCTCCTCGAGGACCCCCACCAAGGCTACCTCCTCCTGCACCTCCAGGTATCCCCCGTTCTGGTCCTGGTATGATGTGCCCACCCTTGGTGCCTCCTCTTGAACCTGCCCCACCTGGGCTTTCCCCACCAGCTCCCTTGCCCAACCCAGGGGTGTTGAGTGCCCCAACAAGCCTCATTCAGCAACCAAAGGTGGATGATGCAATTGTAGCAGCCACTATCGAGAAGAAAGCCTCAGCGACCATCAGTGCCAAGCCCCATATCACCAATCCCAAGGCAGAGGTCACACGGTTTGTGCCCACTGCACTGAGAGTGCGCCGAGAGAAGAAGGGGGCTACTGCTGTTCCCCAAAGAAGGTCAGAGGATGACTCTGCTGTGCCTGTTGCCAAAGCAGCCCCCAGACCCTGTCTCAATTAGTAAAGTGCTCATTGTCCTTCTGTTCCTGCCTCGGTACAAACTAAGGACGATGCTTATGAAGCATTTATGAAGGAGATGGACCGGCTGCTGTGACAGCTGCTCAGAGAGCACTGGTTGTGGACCAAGAGGCTCTTTTTAAATTAGTGAAGAGTATTGTCCACTGCCAGGTGTTTCCAAGTCCAGTTCCGGACCCTCCTAACCTTTGCCTGGCTGGGACTCCCCTTCGCAGGGGTTAGGATGGACCAGGATGTGAAGCACTGCTGCCAGCACCGACCCCTGACACCATTTCACCTCCTTCCTTCCCCTCTCCATTTTGGAAGTTACGTCAGAGAGGTCTCGGTTACTTGTTTTGACTCATGTGCTGTGGGCACTGGAGTGGAGATTTCTGGAGGGAACAAAAAGTTTATTTCATCTTGAGTTTTGTGTTTTGTGTTTAATATTTTCCTGTAAATATTTTGTAATATTTTACTTTTAGTGAAATGAATTACAGTGTCAATTCCTAATTCAAAGCAGGATATATGGGAAGAAAATGTGCAATTCTCAGATTAAAGTTATTTTCCACAAGCTAAACTCTTTGAGTGTTTCATGGAGAAATAAAATGTTCCATACCAAAATATATATATATAGGACTGGGTGTGGTTGGTGGCCTATGTCTTTGCTCCCAGCATTTGGGAGCCAGGGCAGGCAGATCTCTGTGAGTTTGAGGCGAGCTTCTTCTACATAGTGAGTTATAGGACAACCAGAGCTAAGTAGTGAGACCCTGTCTCAATTAGTAAAGTGCTCATTGTGTAAAAATGAGGACTAGATTTTGAGGTGCAGAATCTACATAAGAAGTTGGGCCTGGGCTGGAGAGCTGATTCAGCTGTTAAGAGCACTGGCTGTTTATAGAGGATCCCAGTTCAATGCCAGCATCCACCTTGCAGCTCACACCTGTCTGTAATTCCAGTTCCAGGGGTCTGACAACCTCACACAGACAAAGCATGCAGGCAAAACACCAAAGCACATAAAATAGGTTTTTGGATTTTTTGTTTGTTTGTTTTTTAAAGTTGGGCCTTTAGCCTGGCTTGAAAGAGAGTTCAGCTGTTAAGAACACTTCCTGCCCTTTTAGAGGATCCTGGGTACAGTGCTGGAAGTGTGACTGACAGACTCTCTCTTCTCTCTCTCCCTCCTTCCATCTCTCCCCTGTTAGCTATAGAGACTGCCTGGCTCACTGGCCTCTTTTTCTCAGTCTTACAGCAGACGATGGCCCTGGCTCCAGGAGAACATTTGCATTCCAATTCAATATTTTATGGTTCAATTAAGTATGTTTAGAACCCATTCTATGAGCAGGCACGAGGCCAGGTTCCTTGGGTGGGAAAACAGGGGCTCTGAAATCGAGTGGAAGTAAGAATTCTGGAGGTGGGTCTCTGAGCCTCATTTTCCTTATCAGTAAATTGTGGGTTGATTATACCCCTGTAGGACTATAGGAAAAATTAAGTGAGTTAAAAGGTGCCTGGCATAGAGTAGGCAGGAAAGGAAAGTTCTTTTGCTGTGCTTCTAGTTGTGTATGCCACATTTACATGACAAAGATGAGGCAGCTGTGTGTCTGAGGGCAACAGACCCTTCATCCTTCAGCTGGGAAGCTTGAGTCCTTGTAGTACCAACCTCTTACCTACACACTACACTTTAATACTTTAATAAGTCAGGCATGGCAGAAAGCAACAATAATTGTAATAACAAAACTTATGTGAGTGTGGGCTCCTCACAATATTTTGGTTTTGTTCTTTTGGTGGTGGTGGTTGCTTTAAGACAGGCCCTCTCTATAGAGTCCAAGATGACCTAGAATTCCAACCCTCCTGCCTCTTCCTCCACAGCCTGGCAACACAGAGAATCTTTCATGCCCAAGATTTTAGCAGTCTTAGCCTATGTTGTTCTTTATTTTCTTGGTGTTTTTTTTAAGTTTTATTTATTTATTATGTACACAGTGTTCTGTCTGCATATACATCTGCACACCAGAAGAGGGCACCAGATCTCATTACAAATTGTTATGAGCTACCACCTGGTTGCTGGGAATTGAACTCATGACCTCTAGGAAGAGCTGCTAGTGCTCTTTACCTCTGAGCCATCTCTAGTCCCTCTTTTTTCGTCTTTCAAGACAGGGTCTCTTTGTGTAGCCTTGGCCATCCTGGATTGCTTTGTAGACCAGGATGGGCTACGAACTCAGATCAGTCCACCTTCCTCTGCCTTCCTGAGTGCTGGTATTAAAGGCGTGCTCTACCGAGCCTGGCAAGATATTCTTTTTAAGTCAAGAACTATTGCTTAAAGGAAGTGTGCTCTTGCACTTTGGGACCATTTTTAAGTAAATGAGGGTTGCCTGAACAAAAGTTTTGTGTTACTGGTACAGTCTCTGATAAGAGACTCCAAGTGACTAGCAGGTGGGGAACATGGCTTTGCTGGACAAAGGGATGATTCAAGTCTACCCAGGGCAGAGCAGGCCCAAGAGAAGTCTCATATTTCTCAGACAACACAGATTAAAGACTTAAGAATTGAGAGCAGTGCTGTGGCACACCTTTAATTGCAGTACTTATGAGACAGAAGTGGGCTTGAGTTCCAGGATAGTGTGGTCTGCACAGAGAGTTCCAAGACAGCCAGGGCTACATAGAGAAACCCAGTCTCACAAACAAAAACACAAAAATGGAAGAATTGGGCGCTGGAGAGGTGGCTCGGCAGTTAAGTGTATATATTGCTTTTGTAGAGGATCTGAGGTCTCTTCTGTCATCCACCTCTGGCTGCTCACAACCACCTGAATGTAATTCCAGCCTCTGCATGATGGAGATTAGAGGCCAAAGCATCTTCAAGGACCTTCACTAATGTGTGCATGCTCACAAGTACCCACTCTAGTACTGCGCTTTCCTTATTTATTTATTTATTATTTATACAGTACTCTGCCTGCATGTGTGCCTACATGCCACAGTAGGGCACCAGATCTCACTAGAGATGGGTATGAGCCACCATGTGGTTGCTAGGAATTGAACTCAGGAGCTTTGGAAGAACAGCCAGTGTTCTTAAACTCTGAGGCACCTCTCCACCCTCCCCTCTCTTACAGCTAACCCATAGGAGTTTCTGGGGAAGGTGGCTAGCTGTCTCTTAGGGTTTTATTGCTGTGAAGAGACACAATGACCAAAGGTGCCTTTTATAGAGGAAAGGATTTCATTGGGGCTGGCTGACCGCTTCAGAGGTTCAGTTCATTCTTGTCGTGCTGAGCAGCATGGTGGCATGTAGGCAGACATGGTGCTGGAGAAGGAGTTCTGAGAGTCCAGTCTTCACTGTCAGGATATCTCCAACTTCTTTTCATCAAACTGCATCAGCAACCAGTAGCCGCATCAGGGACCAGCAGCAGCCTTCTTCCTCAGAGGCCTCTGGCATTTAATTTATTCCCTCTCCGGAGTCCTCAGAATTAAACTATCTGCAGCTGGCAAAGATCGAGGCCTCCTCAGAGCCTGCATGAGGCAAATAGTCTGCTGCTGTGGACAAGCTAAAGCAGCCTCATATCCACACCTGGGATTAAAACAAAAGCATGTTTACACAATATAACTGAGGTTTTTAAAGACACCAAAGCTCCCACTAGAAAGGGGTGGTTTCAAGACAGGGTCTCACTATATAACTACTGTCCTGTCCTGGAACTCACTAGGTAAGCCAGGCTGGCCTCTAACTCACAGGGATCCATCTTCCTCTGCCTCCCAAGTGCTGGGATTTTTAACTTTTAGTTGGTTTGTTTTCAGACAGAGCCTCATGTAGTCCTGGCTGGCTTCAAATTTGTAATTTAGCTGAGAATGGCCGTGATCTCTTGCTCTCCTGCCTTTTTCTCTGTGTTGGAATTACACTATCACAGCTGGGTATTTGTATTTTTTTTATTCACATTTTAAATTGATTTTATTATGGCTTTTTAATCATTCACAAAAGTGAAACAATTAGTGTATTAAACACAGTTTGCCTGTTACCTTAGCATTAACCATTTATGTAGCAGAAATTTTTATTTCCCTGAGGTAATTGTTTTCTGGGAGGCTTACCTCCTCCTTCTGCTCACCTGGGCCTAGTCCTGGAAACTTCTAGCCTCCTTTCAATCTAATGTAGGCCTAGAACATGTTCAGCCTTTGAGACTTACTGCTTCGTCAACTCACCCTTTCTTGTTCTTACTGAGCTCTGAGTTGGCTCATTCAGCTCAGCTGTTCTGGCTCAAGCTCCTCTCCTAGTTGACTTATTCAATCTGGTTTGTCTCCCTGCCCCTGAAGTGCTTTCTTGGCCTCAAACTAACTCCAGCAATCTTTTCTAATCTTCTGGCTCCTTCTCATTCTCTGGCTTATTTGGTCTTCACCTGAGTTTTCTCTCTGCAACCTGTTACTGTTTCAGTGAAAACCCCTCACTCTTCATTGCCCCTTAAGTAGCTTCCTTTTCTTTTGTCATATTCTATCTTGTCAGATCTTTCATTTGTCACATTTTCTGCCACTCAATTAGACTTCACTGTCAAACATGGGTGTTTCTTTTTTCATTGTAACTTTACTGTTTGGGATTAAAGGCATGTACCACCACACCTGGGTCTAAGCTTTTCTTTACTTAAAACTTACTCTGTACCAGGGTGGCCTTGAACTCATATTTGCTTTCCTCTGTCTCCTGGATTAAAGGACTGTTTGTATTTCAGCCATATCACACAGACCTAGAAGATCTTTGGATGTAATCTCTTGCCAACTGGATCACACAGACCTTGAAGGCCTTTGGATGTGATCTCTTGCCAGAACAGCCATGCTCTGAATGAATATTCCTCCACAAATTACAATTTTATCAATTGTCTGCTGTGGTTCTTTGTAGCTTTAAAAAGAAGAAGCAAGGATCTGTCGGCACCGTCTCAGTCTGTGCGAAATATTCTAATGCTTTAATACCTTACATGGCATGTTTTGTAATCAGTAGACATTTGTTCTCACTTTCCAGAGGCTGGAAAGTTAAGATCCAGGTATGTAATAAGGCTTCTGCTTATATTCCTATATACAGGAGGCCTGTCCCCCAGGACCTTTTCACTTCCCCAAGGTCACACCTGCTACCACCATCATCACTTATCACTTGTGAGTGTGGTAGGACAAGCAGAAACATCTAGAAATATCCAGTGGAACCTTGTTTTTGGGCCCTGCACAGTCCCTAGGCTGTGGGGCAGAGTTTAGCCCAAGAACTAAAGGGATTTTTTTCTCTCTCTGTGTAGCCCTAGCTGGCCTAGAAACTTGCTCTGCAAAACCAGACTGAACTCATAAAGAGCCACCTGACTCTGCTGCTACCACCTGGCTCTAAAGGACTTCCTTCCTCCCTTTCTTTCTTCTTTTCCTTTCTATATATGAATGTTCTATCTGCATGTGCATCTGCATACAGAAGAAGGCATCAGATCATATTATAGATGGTTATGAGGCACCCTGTGGTTTCTGGGAATTGAGTTCAGGACCTGTGGAAGAGCAGCCAGTGCTCTTAATGGCTAAGCCATCTCTCCAGTCTCTCTAAGGGACTTTCTTATTGTTAGGTTGGCCTAAGGTTTGAAGGAGACAGAGAGGAGGGGGTGAAATCCCCACCCTTTGACTGACATGCCTTAAACTCTATGCTCTGTGGTTCACCTCCCTGAGGTCCAGCCCCAGCAGTCTGTGACATCCCTGTGTTGGGAGGGTTCTCCCAGAGCAAGGGGTCCTCTTGAGGTCCTAGGATGAGAAGATCCCAGCAGGGTCCTTGCAGTAGGAACTCTGAAGACTTAGTCCTACAGCCCAGGGCTCTGGGGCTACCCCTGGTTCATTGTCATTCAGAACTCAGCTGAGCTGTCCCCTTCTGTGGAAAGCCTCCCCACCCCATCTTAATGCTGGGAGCTCCGAAGCTCACAATGGGGTTTGTAAAGTGGGGACTTCCCTGCCTGTCCATCATAGGCATCAAGAAAGCAGTGTCTGGGTCCCCAGCCTCACCACAGGGCTGGCACGTAGTTTCAGGCTCAATCAACTAGAAGGGGGTTGGCTTGAGGCCCCAAGAGGCATCACTGTAGGAGAGCGGTGGCCTGGTGCTCAGTGACTACCCAGCCCAACTCACCTGTAGCACAATGGCTGGTACAGAGAAGATCATGGCTTCATTAAACACTGGGTTGGGGTCATCCCTCTTCACGGCCATCTTCTTGCTCATCTTTCTCCCATCCTGAAGCAGGTATACTTTGACAAAAGGATCTATAGGCAGGTAGGACGGGCGGGGGTCAGTAACATCCTTGCTTGGCATGGCCCTGTCTCCTCTGGCTCCACCCACTGCCTCCAGTTCCCTGACCCTTGGCTATTGGCATTATCTCTAAAGTCCACTGCTTGGTATTTACGTATATTAAGAAATGGGATCTCGCTGTGCGTTCTAGGTTGTTTCTAAAGGCTCAGGCTGAAGGGATCCTACTGCCTCAGACTCCTGAGTAGCTGAGATGAAATTTGCAAGCTACAATGGCTGTTTGCATGTATCAATGACTGCAGAGTTTAAGAGAGGGTGTTAGGGAGCTGGACTTACAGGCAGTTGTAAGCTGCCTGACGTGGGTGCTGGGAACCGAACTCCATTCTGTCCGAATATGTGCCTGCTCACCTGAAGAGGGTACCAGATCTCACTATAAATGACCATAAGCCAGGATGTGGTTGCTGGGAATTGAACTCAGGACCTTTGGGAGAACAGCCAATGTTCTTAACCTCTGAGCCATCTCTCCAGTCCTGTTTGTTTAGTTTTGAGACAAAGACGTGCTGTGTAACACGAAGTGGCCTTGATTTTGTAATCCTTGTTCCTCACCCCCACTGATTGGTAAAGAGCCACCACCACACCTGGCTTTGCTACTGGGCATTCATTGGTCAATATTGAGAGACAAGGACTCTCAGTATGTGTTTCAGGCTGGTTCTGAACTCCTAGGATTAAGGGATCTTCCTGCTTAGCCTCCTGAGTACCTGGGCCTATAAGTGCATAGGACCTTGCATAACTTCCCATGATCTTAAGGATGACCTTGAATTTCTGATTCTCTACACATCCCGAGTGCCAAGATCATAGTCATGGGTTACCATGCTGTGTTTTGTGCAGTGCCATCACTGAACCCAAGGCTGCATACACGCTGGACAAGCACCCAGTCAACTGAGCTACATTCTCCAGCTCATCGATATTATTTAAAATCCATTTCACAGTTGAGAAAGTGAGGCTCTCATGGCCGGTTGAGAGAGGACAGCTCCTGTCTCGGGTGGCCCACTGCATGTTCCCCTCACACGGGTTCCCCGAGGCAGCAGACCAGATGCTTCTTGTTCTATTAGCAACCTGAGTGCTGATGGCAGAGCTGAGGCACTGAGTGGCTACATTGATCTCACTCTTCTGTGTCTGCCAGGCTCTGGGAAGGTTCTTCCTGTAGCCACTGTACCCCAATATAAAAACCTGGAGCCATGTTGCCCACACAGTGCTTTGCCTCAGACCAAGCTTCTGTCTACCATTGTCCCTCCTCAAGGGACATGTCCTGAGTCACCCACGTGGCTTAGGCCAAGAGCAACATAATGTGTATCAGGCTTGATGGCAGCTCTTCATGGTCTAGAAAACTGTTCCCGTTCCTACCAAGGACTGAACAAGAAAATACCCAGCCCTTCTTTATGATCGTGATGCTTCCTAGACAGGTGGGGAAACTGAAGGCAGTTGCTTCAGTGGTTGGTTCAAGGTCACACTTTAGGGAAAAGGTGGGACTTGGATTTAACCAGACTCCAAGCCACCCAGTACTACCTACTGCATGGAGGAAACTGGACCGCCCCTTGGTGCCCCAGGCACAGAAACTGGTGGTTAGTTCTAGAGACTTCTAGAGTTACAGGTACTATGAAGTAGGGGCGGGGGCATGGAATATCCACTCCTGAGAGCCAGCCAGCTAATGTTCAATGTAGTAAGAGTGAGTGGGCACAGATGGCTCTCCAAGAACACAGAAGACCCTCAGTCCTGCAGGGCATGGATCACGGAGGGTTGACCTGGCCCATCTTAGAGGGTTCAGGACCTGAACTCCTACCAGCCTGCTGCTGGGAGTGGGCTATGGCTGTCATGGTGAGGCACCTTCGAGATAGCCTCTGCCCTCTGGACACAACCTCTTCTTTCTTCTTGATTGCTGACAATCAATGAAGGGACTCTGGCCAGCCTGAACATGGCTCTAACAGGCCTTGCCCTTCTCTCCCTTTCCCCTCTGCCTTGCCAAACACTGTCAGATTACATTCCTAAGGCTAGCCACCAAGGCCTCCTCCTGAGGCTGACCAGCAAGGTCCAGCTATCAAAGTATTGAAGTCCAGCAATCAAAAGCCCTCTTCGGCTCACCTAATTAACATGCCCAATTAAAATTAAACACCTCAAAAAAAAATTAAGCATCTCATCCTAACAAGGGTTTCCCCTTGTACCTTTATAAACTGCCGTTTTCCTAATTCTGTCTCCTGTCTATCCAGAGGCAGTCCTCTGCCCTCTGGGACAAATACCCTTTCCTCCTCTCCCTTGTTCCCTTCGTCTTCTCTCTCCCTTGTCTACCTTCTGTCTTAGTCTCTTATTTTTTGCTCGCTGCCCTTTTCAAACAGATAAATCTCCTTTGTGCTGAGAATTTGGTCTTGGGGGTCCTGAGCTGGTCCTGACTCTAACAGTCTAGGACTGTGTCAGTATGCTGGTTTCTGGCTTTCAGCAGGGTGAGCCATTGGGGTCACCACAAGAAAACAGAGATCAGAGGGAAGTTCAAGTATGTATCTCCCAAAGCCTTTCTTCAGTTTCCCTGGGGGCTGACCACACCCTCTCTTTCATTTGGGGTCCACAAACTTGCTTTCCTCTCACCCTTTCTTCAGTCCCTGGGGTTGGCCTCCCTTCTTGTGAACAAACTCACCGAATCATACCACCCCTTCCCCATGCACTCCAAAGCAAATAAGTCTGTCTTTGAGCTCTCTCCCCGATCAGCCAAATGAGCAGGCCATCTTTCTTCTTGCCATGACTCCGAGTTGACAGAGATGGAGGCAGACGGTTACCCACTGTCCTTAAGTGATAGGAAGATTGAAATTTATACAGACAGAATAGGAACACAACGCTGGATCTATGACTGGCCCTTCTACTCTGGATCCACATTCTGATCTGCTCCTCAATGCCCTGTCATCCTCCCTAATACTACAGATCTGCCCACTAGCCCGGATGGATGTCAGCTTCCCAGGAGGGCTTCAGGGAGCCCAGTTTACCCCTCTGCCCTGTCCCCACTTACCCGGGAGATGCCCACGATCTGTTCATCTGGCAGCAGGCTGACACGCATGAAGCAGGACTCGAAGGTGGCCTCCTTACGCTCCAGGAGGTCCTTGCCTTGCAGCACTGCCACGTGGAGGGTGTGGGAGCCTGCATCATAGTCCATGCCCACCTCTACCTGGCCCTGGCCCAGGGTGAAATCCTGCCCAAAGGTGTTGCTCACAGAGGAAATGGAGTTCAGAGAGTTGGCCGACTGAGACTTGCAGAGAGGACTGTACGGGGCCAGGTCCAGTTCCTGGCCCATCAGCTCCAGAGGTCCCAGCTCACTGATGCTCTCAAAGGTGTCCTCTATACTGAGGCTGCCTTTGCTGCAGGGGGGTCCCCTAGTGGTGGCCCGTTGGGCGTTCCATGGAGGGACTCTCTGAGGGTGAACAAAAGGGACAGGGCAGCATCCCATGGGTCTGGGAGAGTGCAGAGAAATGCCCACTGCCTGTTGGTTCAAGGCACCCCAGGCTCTCCTTTCTCAAAACCAGGGGGACTGTTATTTCAGGCCGCGCGGCTTCTCTTTCCTCAAACAGGAACTTGCTACATATCTCAGGCTGGCCTGGAACTCATGATCCTCCTGCTTTAACCCGAGTCCTGGCATTACAGTCATGCATCAAGCACATCTAGCTTGTTGTTTTCATTTTTTTTTTTTTTCAAGACAGGGTATCTCTGTATAGCCTGTCCTAGACTCGATTTCTAGACCAGGCTACCCTCGCACTTCGAATTCACAGTGATCTGCCTGCCTCGGCCTCCAGAATGCTGAGATTATAGGCTTTTGCCACTGCGGCCAGCTGTTGTTTTCAAGACAGGGTTTCTCTGTAGCCTTGGCTGTCTTGGAACTCTCTCAGTAGACCAGGCTGGCCTCGAACTCAGAGATCCACCTGGCTCTGCCTCCCCAATGCTTTTGAGACAGGATTTCATGTGGCCCAGGCTGGTCTAAACCTCTGAGCTATCTCTCCAGCTTGACTGGCTCTTTTTTATTATGTGAGTATGAACATGTGTATGAGCATGAATGTGTGTGCATGTGCGTAGAGGCCAAAGGTCAACCTTAGGTGGTGTTCTTCGGAAGCCTTCCACCTTGTTTTTGAGACAGGGTCTCTCACTGGGACATCCCCAGGGTTCCTCATGTCTCTGCCATCCTAATTTTTACACGGACGCTGGGGATCAAACTCTGGTCCTCATACTCACATGGCAACCATTTTCCTGACTCAGACATCTCCTCATAAGCCCCTGTTTTTGCTTGTTTGTTTGTTTATTTGTTTACTTTTGCTTTGAGACAGGGTTTCATGTGCCCAAGACTGGTCTCAAACTTGCTATGTAGGTGGGATGATTTTAGCTCCTTCCTAATTTTCCTTCTAAGTGTATCACCCTACTCAGTGATACTTGTGTACTAAACACCTTTTTATTGGGGGAAAAACGGGGGTGAGTAAGATGGCTTATCCAGTGAAGGCACTTGCCACCAAGCCTGATGACCCCAGCTTGGTCCCTGAGACACCATATGGTGGAAAAACATACCCAACTTCCACAAATTGTCCTGTGCCTGTCCTCCATATGGCAGTGCAGGCACACATATATGTGAGCATAACTGAATGAATTAACAAATAAATATGTAGTAAATAAAAAAAATTTAAATTAACTCAAAATTTTCAGTAAAAAAAAAAAATATATTTTTATGCTATGGTACTACAAGACTTGGTATGAGGGTCTCCAGATTCGGAGCTAAACAAGACACAGTCCTCTTCTCTTTCTTTCTTTCTTTCTTTCTTTCTTTCTTTCTTTCTTTCTTTCTTTCTTCCTTTCTTCCTTTCTTCCTTTCTTCCTTTCCTCTGAGGCCTGGGCTGGTCCCAAATTCTAGACAATTCTCCCATTTCATCCTTTAAGTGCTGAGATCACATGAATGGGATTATACCACACCCAGTTTAGAAACACAGTCTCTTGAGAGCTCTGCTTCTGCCTCCTCTTCCACAAAACCCTACATTTCTCCTGGGAGGCACCTGGGCAGAGCAGATAAGAGCCTCACAAGACAGGTATCTCTTCAGACAAACACAACTGCAGTTGGGTCCCTGGGTTCCCTGACTCATAGTCCCCCGAGGACCTCTTGCTTCAGAGAATCAAAATGGCCTTTCAATCTTAGAGGACTGAAGAGAAGAAAAAAAGAAGTGACTCTCTCTGTGATTTAGGCCTCACCTACAACAACCCAATGTCCACCAGCAGGTGCATGGTTAAGCCAAAAAGTAACACACTCACCCACGGAGCATCACTTGGAAATGACCAGGCCAATACCAAAACAAAAGAAAGAAGATGGACGTTGAGAACTTCCTGGTGGCTGCAAGATGTTGGTCACAGAGACCACAGGGTGCACAATTCTATTTATGCTCAGGCTCTGTGCCTTTGAGCTCTGCCCCTGTGGCCTCAACCCATCCTGGATTGTGTACTGTGCAGTCAGGCTGTGTCTGTCTTCATTTCAAACAAACTTATTTTTCCTTGGTCTCTATTCCCTTTATAGAGCAGGGTGACAAATATTTACATGGGATTGACATCGCATTAAGTATTAAACCTAGAGATGGTTTAAAGCACACGGCAGGGTGTGTATAGGTATTGTGCAAACACCACATCATTAACTTGATCGTCTGTGGATTTTGGCATTTAGTTGGGGTCCAGGAATGAATACTCTGAAGATGAGGAGGGATAACTGTCTAAGAACTGTTGAAGAGGCTGGCGAGACAGCACAAACAGTAAAGTGCCTGTTCTACAAACACAAAGACCTGAGTTCAGATCCCCAGCACCCACATAAAAGCAGGCTGCAGGCTGTGGTGGCTTGTGCTTGTAACCCTAGCCCTACAGGAGCAGAAACAGGTGGGTCTCGGAGGGTCAGACAGTCTAGCCAATTGACCAGGCTGAGGAGAGACTCTGTCTCAAAAAATATGATGCAGAGTTAGTGATGCAGGAAGACAGCAAACATCAAATGCTGGCCTACACACATACACATCACATACAAACATACAAATAATAACAAAAAAGTTTGAGTTAGTAAATGAGGGCAGTTGAGTTTCTTTTTGGGAAGATGAAAATATTCTCAAAAATCCATCGGCTGCTCATTATACTAAAAGCCACAGCAATGTACATTTTAAGGAGGTAGATTCCTTAGCCGACACCTTTTGTTTTCTGATACAAGGTCTCAGGCATCCCACACAGCTGGGTGTGGAGCCTGTTACATTCTTGAGCTTGATTCCTGACCATCCTGTCTCTATCTCCCAAACGCTAGGATTACAGGCCTTTCCCGCCATGCTCCGTCAATTGTCTAGTAGCTGTTCTGTCTTGTTTTGAGACAGGGTCTCACTGTGTAGCCCAGGCTGACCTCAGACTTGTGATCCCCCTGCTTCAGCCTCCTGAG
Source organism: Meriones unguiculatus (assembly GCF_030254825.1). NCBI lineage: Eukaryota > Metazoa > Chordata > Mammalia > Rodentia > Muridae > Meriones > Meriones unguiculatus. The sequence goes on from NC_083349.1 coordinate 23,490,792, forward strand.
TGTTGCTACTACAGGTTTGAGGCATAATCCCCAGCTTATGGAGGTGGATTTTACCTCTCAAATTTTAACCTCAAATCATGCTGAGGTTCGTGTGGCAGGTGACATTGAAGATAGATAGGACTCTCTAAATCATTTGCAGCACTATGCTGCTGCCCTCAACTCAGATGGGGAAACTGAGACTTGGGAAAGCTCAAAAACTTGCCCAAGTCCATAAAGCGGGGCTCCCGCTCTGGCAGCAGGACTCCAGACAGGGCCAGAGTAATAACCACTGCTACCCCTGGTCTGGACCTGGCTTAGCGCTCTCACAGCAGCAAGGTGGAAATTGGCAGGAGAAGTGAGGGGCTCCCCGAATGGAACCTGAGATCTAATGAATACATTAAAATAAAGAAATGAGAAACAACCACCTCGGGCGCACACACATGCCTGTAAAGGAAGTTCTGGTTTCTGTGTAAACTCAGCTATGTCATGTAAATATGTTTTTGTTTTAATCCCAAGTGTGGGATTTTAGTTTGGGCTTTAGTTTGTCCTCAGCTGATAACAGTGGTGTGGGAGGCGTGGCCTCTGAGGGCTGGTAAAGGCCGGCCACCTGCAGAGGGGAGAGGGGCGTGGCCTAGGACTGAGGCTATCAATGTGAGAGCCCAGAAAGAGACTGTGGCACTTGGTGTCAGCATGTAGCGCTGGTTTGATGAGACCAAGGATGGTCGGTGTGGCGGTTTGGAGCAGACAGATGCAGAGAAATGCTTCAGGACGCAGTGGCTTGGAGGAGACTGCTTGCTGCGCATTTGCTGTGGACAGAGATTGGGATATCCCCCAAAGACCCCTCGACCCTAAACAGCTGGGAGAAGTAAAGGGGTCTGCACCCCTCCTCTCCACTAACCTTCTCTCGCCCCTACCTAGGGTTGGGGATTGGAAGAAAAAGGCTTTAAGGAACCTCGATAAAACAGAGTTTAAAGACGAGCGCTACACAGGCCAGCGCCTTGGGACAGGGGAGCCAGGACTGTGTCAGTGAGCCCCAGTTTTAGGTTCCGACCTTAAGTAGCTCAGAGATCAGAGTAGGACCAGGCAGGCAGATGGATGCATAAGACAGGATGCTGGAAATTGTACTGGGAGTACCAGAAGGCTGAGAGGAGAGGAGCAAAAAGATGGCAGGAGGCTGAAAAGGTGGCTCAGCAGTTAAGAGCACTGGCTGCTCTTCTGGAGGACCCTCGCTTGAGTCTCAGCACTCACATGGTGGCTCACAACTGTCTGTAACTCTAGTTCCAAGGGATCTGATTGGCCTCTCTGGCCTCTTTGTGCATCATGTACACACAAGTAGTACAGACATACATGTAGGCAAAACACTCATACACATAAAATAAAATAAAATAAAATAAAATAAAATAAAATAAAATAAAATAATAAAATAATAAAAAGTACAGCAGGCTGTAGAGCAGGGGCTAGAAGCCGTGGCCAGAAGAAAGGAGGTGGTGGCAAAGGACTTGAGTCCAGTGGGAGAGAGGGAACAAGGTACTATGGACCAGAGAGGCTCCTTGCTCCCACCCCCCAAAGTCCAACATCCAAAGAATTTGGAGCCCGGCATTCCTCTAGCATGAGCACTGTCTGCTGGCCCGGGGAGGAAAACCAAGGCTGACCAAACACAGCTGGGACACGGCAGCCTCTGGATTCAGGTACCTTGCTGCAAGGTATATCCCCATGCCAGGCTGGTGTCCCAGGAGAGTGGAGGGACCTCACGTAGGGGTCCCAGCCCAGAGGATGTATTGTTTGAAAAAAGTCCCAACTCATGTCATGCCTAGCATGAGTCACCCAGGCTTATTTATAACAGAGGAGATCTGAGAACATTGTGAAGGTCCCCCCGAGGGAGCTGGTGGGAGCTGACTGCTCTGCCATAAGCAGGAATATCATTGGCCTTTGCGAATGGCAACTTTGGCCACTAGAGTTCATAGGGGAATGACATTTTCCCTATTGTCAGCATTAAGAGAAAAAGAAAATCACTCCCCAACATGATACAACCCTATGATTTCAATGTGAAAATCACACAGTGGACAGACAAGGGCTCCGGAGACCAGGCTAGTTTTGGTTGCACATGCATGGAGTCTGAACACTTGGGAAGTGGAGGCAGGAGGACCAGGCGTTCTAGTCATCTTTAGTTGTATAGAGGGTTGAAGGGACTATAAAAGGATGTGTCCCCTACTTGTCATAGACCTTTCCAGTGATAGAATGGAATTTGGGAGCCTACTGAAACCACAGGCAGCATGTCTACGGAGGGTCCCAGGGCAGGCATGACAAGGTTCTGGAATGTCCTTGGAGCCTACACACCGAGGTGAGTTAGGAAAGTACCTGGCCAGCTAGGTCACAGCAGGCCAGGCAGGAGCAAGGGGCACAGCAGAGGAAGGCACCTCGCATGTCAGGGTATAGGTGCTGAGGACTAAATCCTCAGTGCTTGGCAGAACTTGGAAGCAGCGCTGGGGTAGAGAAGGAAAAACCCCAAGTGGGTGATGTTGGATGACGATGGATACACGATTGTTGATTGGGTTTACGGAACTTTGGTGGAAGTGAGGTCTAAACTAAGGTTAACAATGAGATGATGAAGGAGGAGAGGAACTTTGACAGCAGCTTTTATTTTATTTTTGGAGACAGAGTCTCTGTATAGACCTGGCTGTCCTGGAACTCACAATATAGTCAAGGCTAGCCTTGAACTCACAGAGATCCATCTGCTTCTGCCTCTGGAGTAAAGAGATTTAAAGGCACGTGCCTTCACACTTGGCCAAAGAACAGCTCTATACCTGTATACAGATCACTGCCTACAAGGTGTTGCTTACACTCTTCCCACACACCGGGCCTCCCTGAGTCCTGAGAATCGTGATGGAGTCTCCGATTTTCAGATGAGGAAGCTGAGAGGCGGAGAATCTACTACGGTCATCTGCACTCTCTTTAGATTTCCACCTGAGACACAAGGGCTTAGCCACACAGAGCAGCGAGATGGTCAGATCCAAGGACTCACATGAACAATGGCTGGGAGCTCGCAGGGCTGTGTGACACTGTGAAGACCAGTGGGGCTGCAGATGAAAAGGGAAGCTGTCTGGGGACCGAGAAAAGTGGTCCCCTCCCCATCTTGAAGCTCAGCCCTGGGTCACTTTAGCCTGCGCTACAGTAAGAGCTGCTGTGATAGGGAACATTAGACTAGGGGTTAGGGGATCTGAGATCATTTCCTGACCCATTACTGTCACTTCCCTCACTAAGGCTCGATTCTGTCATTGTGAACAGGGAGGGAGACATCTGGAGAAAAGACGGCAGCTATGTCTCAGTCATGACACCATCCTCCACATAATATCAGGTGTGACGGGAGTATGCTGGCGTTCTCAGGCCATCTCTCAGGGCTTCATGGAAGCATCGGAGAAGGGAAAGAGTGATTCCTAGACCCTCACCAGCCCTGAGCTGGGTGACTGTAGCATTGTCTAACATTGGAAGACTCCAGGAGGGGCCCCAGGTGAGTGGATTCCATGCCACAGGCTCATCCTGGGGAATAATGGGTCAAGAGTCTCCTGGGAAATCACTCATGTCAAACAGAGGAAAGTTGTTTTGTTTTGTTTTAACAGAAAGGTTGCTAGGCATGGCAACACATGTCTGTAATCTCTGTTCTTAGAAAGTAGAAGCTGGTGAATCATGAGCTCAAGTCCATCCTTAGCTACATAGAGAGTTCAAGGCTATGGGGCTGGAGAGATGGCTCAGTGGTCAAATCACTTGCTATGCAAGTGTGAGGATAAGCGTTTGGATCCTCAGAACCCATATAAAGGCTGGCCTGGAGCACACTGCAAGTGCCTGTAACTCCAGCCCTGGAAAGTAGAGACCAAGGTTCTCCAGAGCACGCTGGCTATTGAGATTTTCCAAATCAGCCAGGTCTGAGTTTCACTAAAACTGCCTCAATGGATAAGGCGGGAGAGCAAGGATGACTCCTGACATCAACCTTGGCCACCACATGCACATCTACACATGTGATGGCTGTACCCCCTACATATGCCCACACATGCATACGTGCACACACATACACACAATGCAGACAAATATTTTTTGAAGCCAACTCGGCCTACACGAGATCATGTCTAAGAAGCAAACAAAAACACACAAACCAAACCAAAGACACAGAAAGAATCCATTGCAGTGAAAAGATGAGGAGACCCCCAAATGGGTTCCAGGATGACCTATGTCCCCATGGCTGAGTGACCTGTTACTCATGTCCAGCTGACACCTCCCATCCCAGGCTGCTGCAGCTGCCTGCGGCTGGGCTCCTTGTCCAGGAGACTCACCGCTCAGATGGTATTCTGTCACATCCACAGCCATGATGTCCCCTGCGGTGACAAGGACTGATGTCCCCTGCGGTGACAAGGACTGGAACGGAAAGCAGAGTCAGCAGTGAGCAGGGTCCAGAGCATCACATTCCTAACTCAGCCGCCTGTTCCTTGAGTTCACACTCAGCTGCTGGGGGGGCGTGTCCAGAATGGTTGCTACTCTAGTGTACAACCCCCCCCTTCTTCTTTAGTCTTATTTATTTTTGAGCCAGATGTGCTGGCACACACCTTTAACTCCAGCACTCTAGAGGAGCAGACAGTAGGACCTCTGCATGTTCAAGGCCAACTTGGTCTACAAAGAGAGTTCCAGGCCAGCCAGGGATATCCAGTGATACACACACACACACACACACACACACACATACTCTCTCTCTCTCTCTCTCTCTCTCTCTCTCTCTCTCTCAAAAAAAAAAAAGTTTTAAAATGTATGTGCCTGGGTGTTCTGCCTGCATATATGTTTGTGGAACATGTACATGCAGTATCCAAAGAGGCCAGAAGAGGGCATCAGAGCTTCTGGAACTACAGTTACAGAGAGTTGCTAGCTGTCATGTGGGTGCTAGAAACTGATCCCCCCACCATGAGCTGTTTCTCAGTCTCCAACTGCCAACTCCCCTACTCCACAGCACCCGCCCACCCTCCTTTCTTTTGAGAAAGGGTTTCTCTCTGTAGCCCTGGCTGTCCTGGACTCATTATGTAAATCAGGCTAGCCTAACAGTCACAGAGCTCCACCTGCCTCTGCCTCCCCAGTGCTGGGATTAAAGGCGCCCATCACCAAGTCTGGCCCCTCCTTCCCCTGCTTTTCACCTCTCTCTCTCCTTCTCCTCCTCTTCCTCCATCCCCCCTCTCCTACTTCTTTGTTTCTTTGTTTGTTTGTTTGTTCTGCTTTTCAAGATAGTTTCTTTGTGTAGCAAGAGCCCATCTGTCTGGACTCACATTGTGGACCAGGCTGGCCTCAAACTCACAGAGATCCACCTGCCTCTTCCTCTGCCTCCCTGAGTGCTGGGCTTAAAGGGGTGTGCCACCACCTGGCGCCCCTCTCCTAGTTCTTAGACAAAGTAACCCAGGCTGGCATAAAACACTCAATCTTCCCTCAGCTGTCCGAGTGTGGAGATTACAAGCATGCACTGCCATGCCTGCTGCAAAGGTATTCTTGTTTCTGGTATTTTCAAAACCAGCGAATCAAGGCAGGCATGGTTGTACACACTTGTAATCCCAGCACTCAGGAGGCTGAGGTAGGAAAATTATCATGTTGAGGACAGTCTGTGCCACATAATGGAATGCATAAAATGGTGTTTTAAGCTTTTGGAGAAAGGGGCTGAAACAGGATCTCCTGTAGTTCAAGCTGGCCTTGAACTTGCTATATAGCTGAGGCTGGCTTTGAACTGCTGACCTGCCTTCATTTACCTCTCAAATGCTGGGCTTAAATATGTGCTCCATTATGTCTGGATACCAAAACCTGTTTTTGAATGTGCGTGCAAGTACACTAAACCCTGTGAGCACATTTGAAAACCAAAGGTTGATGTCAGGATAGAGCCCCAAGAGCCTCCTGACTTGTTCCTGTTTTCGGGGCCCCAATCCCCCATATTCCACCACCCTCGCCTTATCAATCAGAAACACACCTTTGCTTCCAGTGCTAGAGATCTGTACTCAGTGTGTGCTGGCATAGCACACATTTTGCCTCCTGGGCCATCTCCCAGCCTCCTACAGTTTCTCAGTCTCTCTCTCTGTGTCTCTTCTTTTTGTTTGTCTCTCTCTCTCCTCCCCTCCAAGACAGGGTTTCTCTGTGTAGCCCTGACTATTCTGAAACTCATTCTGTAAACCAGGCTGGCCTTCAACTCAAAGACATCTGCTTCCCTCTGCCTCCCGAGTGCTGGAATGAAAGGCGAGCACCACCACTGCCCGGCCTAAAGTCTCTTCCTAAGCATTCTAAAACTCATTTAGGGTTGCTAGATAAAGCACAGGATACCCATGGGCACTGCAACTTCAGATTTACTTTTAGCATAAGACCCTAATATACATGGGGCATATTTATGTTAAATACGATCCGGTTATTTACCTGGAGCCAGCATTAGCAGGTGCTTTTAATTTGCCAGCCCTGCCTCTTGGCCATCCTAAAGCAGCAGATGGGAACAGAACCTGCTCATTAGGACAAGCCACTTGGAAAAAAAAAAATTAAAAGGGTTGAATTCCTTCAGTAATCTACTCTCAATCCTTCCCTGAGTGGGACAATATCTCCCCTGCTCACGCTCATCTCCTGGGCTCCATGAACCACTGAGGTCTAAGTTATTCTGGGCGAAGCCCTCAAAGCTCACATCCACCATTGCCTGGACTCAGGTGACTGTTTATTGTCTTATTGTTGTTGTTGCTAATAAATTAATCTGGCTTGGGGATGTGTTCTGAGAGGGTGGGGAGAAGAGCTTCTGGAATGGGAGACTAGAATGAGCTGTACTTGTTTCACCAAGGGCAAAGAAGGCTAAAATTACCTCGCCACACTGCTGGGTTCCTTTGTAAGTGCTGTCCTCCCCCCCACAAAGCCTCCAAGTCTCAGGCAAGGGAAGAGAGGGTAAGGTCTGAACTGTCGAGGGCTTGCTTGGCTCAGGGCATCAGCCTTCCCTTTGCAGAAGAAATTCTAATTAGGCATGGCTGGAGCTTCCATGAAATGTTACTTAGTTTTATATCAACATGACACAAGCTACAGTCATCTGAGAAGGGAATCTTGATTAAAAAAAATTGCCTCCATAAGATCCATCTGGAGTGGTGAGGCACGCCTTTAATCCCAGCACTCAGGAGGCAGCAGCAGGGTGATCTCCGAGTTCCAGGCCAGCCTCTTCTACAAAGTGAGTTCCAGGATGTCTGTGGAGCCTTTTCTTAATCAGTGATCAATGGGGGAGGACCACTGTGAGCAGTACCATCTCTGGGCTGGTGGTCCTGGGTTCTATAAGAAAGCAGGCTGAGCAAGCCATGTGGAGCAAGCCAGCAAGCAGGACCCCTCCATGGCCCCTGCATCAGCTCCTGCCTCCAGGTTCCTGCCCTGCTTCCTGCCTTGGCTTCCCTTGTGGACTGAGATTCATAAAGTGTGAGCCAAATCAACCCCAAGCTGCTTTGGTCGTGGTGCTTCATTAGAGTAGTAGAAATCCTAATTAGGACCCATGTCTGTAAAGAAAGCTGGATGGGGCTGGAGAGGCTCAGCGGGCTCAGTGGTGAAGAGCACTTGCTGCTCTGCCTTTTATTCTCACCTACTAGGCAGCTTACAGCTGTCTGGATCTCCAGTCCCAGGGGGATCCAGTGCCCTCTTCTGACCTCAAAGAGCCCCAGGCATGAATGTGGCACACACACACGTGCAGGCAAAACACGAATACACATTAAAGAATAAAACCTCAAAACATTAAAAAAAAAAAAAAAGCCAAATAATAGCAAAATTTTTTTCATTACTTTATTTATTTATTATGTCTGGGGGGGTATGTGTGGAGGTCAGACGGCAACTAGCTGGAGTCAGTCTTTTACTTCCCCTAGCGTAGGCTCCAGGGCCTGGATTTAGGTCATCAGGCTTGGCAGCAGGCCCCTCCACCGGGAGCCATCTCACCAGTCTCCAGGTTTGTTTGGATTCTGAGAGGCAGAGTTACTCTGTAGATAAGGGTGGCCTCCAGCTCCCCAAGCAGCCCAGGATTACCTGGAATTCCTGGCCCTCTGCCTCCCTCTCCCTCTACCCACTAAAAATTAAAAATTGATTAACTTTTTGTTGAGACAGTCTCATGTGCCAGGCTGTCCTCAAAGCCCATAGGTAGTTGATAATGACCTTGAACATTGAAGTGGAGGTTCCAGCCCTCCAGCCTTCCCCTCCTGAGGCCTGGGGTTACAGTTAGGTGCCATTCCACTCAGTTTTACCTGAGGTTAGGGACTGAACAGAGGACTTCAGCATCCGAGGCCAGCACTCCACCTCTGAACGACATCCCCAGCACTCATTAATTTTGAGACAGGGTCTGACCATGTTGCCCTGGCTGGCCTGGAACTGCTAGGCTCAGCCGATCCCATGTAACTCAAGCCCATATGTCCAGCTTGTTCACTTTTAAATATAATCCATACACACACAAAAATATGCCCACATGATTCAAACACATTGTGCTTTGCCTCACCAACCCTTCCAAGCATTCTGCAGGCTTTCTGTGGGGTCAGGGGTCAGTGAGAGAGTGAAACTGAGACTGTAGGCATTTTGGGGGAGGATGTTCCCTCCGGCACTGGAGTCAAGAAGCTGGTCGTGCACACATAGGTCCTGGGGTACACGGCCTTGTGATGCAGGGCAGATGAGGGTATGCAGCCGGCTCCTGGTTCTCCTGATGTTGCTCCCACATTGATGAGATAAAGAGTTGTCATGGTGATGGGAGGCAGGGCTAAGACAAAAAGGCTTCACCCATCTTGGCTTGAGTGAGCCCTGGGCTTGAGATAATGGTAACAGCCAACCTCTCTGGGTACATTTACGCACCAAGCACAATTCTAAGCATCTATGCATATTTGACCCCATTTAACTCTCTTAGCAAGGCATTAGAGTCATGTCTGCTCTGCAGACCAGAGTGCTGTGGAGTTAATGCACCACCTAGCTAAGCAGCGTTCACTCAAGGCTGTCTGGCTCTGAGCTCCTAAACCACCATGTCTTATGGAGGATAAGCACAGGGTTTCCAAGAAGCTGCCTGAGAACTGTAGGTCTCAAATGCTTGCTGCAGAAGTCTGGGGCTGGCCCAGCCCACAGCAGAAGTGGTTTTGGGTTCACTAAACACAGTGTGAGAACACACATTCCAGCCTGCCTCAGCCTTGCTGCGATTCTGTTAAGGCCTGCAGGGTTCTCTGCTGCACATCTGGCAGAGGCTGGCAACAAAAAGCAAAGACTAAGCAAGGCATGCTACAGCATGCACAGTGCCAGCAGAGCCTCAGAGGGCATCAAGCCTCCGGCTTCTGATATACATGTGTATGTGGGGGTTAGGGTCAACCACGGCTGCTCCAGCTCAGACGCCACAATCCTAAACATGTACTTCCCTTATTTCCCCACAGGAACTGTGATATCTGGGAAGGTATGAAGGACTGCTCAGTACATCCCGGGCTAGAACTCCCAGCACTGCTACCAAGTCCCTGAAGCCAGGGCACATCTGCCTACGTAGACGGAAGAGGAAACAGGAAGATGTCCAAGAGCCTTCAGGGGATCAAGCCATCCCTAGGTTTGAATTTCAGATTAGCCCCTTCATTGACTCACGGCTTTAAACAATTTTCTTAGTTTCTCTCTCTGAGCCTCAGTAGCACTATCTATAAAAGGGGCTTACCACTGGGCTTGGAAAGTAGAGCTGTTGGAAGAGTGCTTGCCTAGCATCCAAGAAGACTTGGGTTTCACTCTCCAGCACTGGATAAAACTGCATGTGGTAGTATACACCCATAGTCCTAGCAACGGAAAGGTGGAAGTTCAAGGTCGTGCCTACCCTGTGAGAGTGCCAGGAGGGTGGAATGAGAGGCTTAGAATGAGAGAACTTAGTGAATAGCAGCTGCTGTGCTTATAGGCCTGGCCAAAGCATGGAAACAGACCCCAGGTTTCTGTGTGCAGAACAATCATGGGAGCATCACTCTCAACCTGCCAGTGTGTTTTTTGTTTAAATATTTATGTATTTTGTGTTGGGGGGGGAGGTTGTTTTGCCTGTGTGTATGGCTGTGTACCGTGTGTGTGCCTGTACACACAGAGGCCAGAAGAGGGCCTCAGATGCTCTGGAAAAGCAGCCAGTACTCTTGACCTCTGAGCCATCTCTCCAGGCCCTGAATTCTATTTTATGAGTGTCTACATGACTGTGTATGGATGGGTATATGTGTGTGTGGGTATGGAGAAGTCAGAAGTCAACCTCAGGTTTTCCTTGGGAGCTGTCTACTTTTTTGTTTTGTTTTGTTTTGTTTTGTTTGAGACAGGGTTTCTCTGTGTAGTCCTGAACTCCTGGAACTCACAGAGATCCACCTGCCTCTGCCTCCCAAGTACTGGGGTTAGAGGTGCATCACCACACCCGACTCTACTTTGTTCTTTGAGACAGGGTCTCTCACTTGAGGATTAGTCTAGGCAGTTCTGGGGAGTCAGCCCAGGGAAGGGCTTGTCTCTGCCTCCCCAGTGCTGGAGCATATGGCTGCTGGAGATTGAACTCCAGTCAATTTCATGCAGCATGCCCACCACGGAGACAGGCTCAGGCCCCTCCATCCACAGTGCCCTTCGCTGCCCCCAAGTTCAGCTCCAGTCGACACACAGCTTCAAGGAAGGTCCCCTTCCCGCAGCCGCAGGCCTCCTGCAGAGGAGGTGCGACGCCCCCCGCCACTCACGCTGACAGTTCCTGCAGACCCTCACGCCCTTCTTCGGATCTGGGGACCATTAGTTGGGGAGGGGACTGACCAGGGACCCCCGGCGGGATGGAAGGCCAGGTCAGGGACAGTTAGGACAGCCAAGGTGCCAAGTGCGAAGGTGAGGGGCGTGTGCGGCGTGCGGGCTCAGGGGAGGCGTCTAAACAGCAGGGAGAACCGCGTGTGTGCACAGGGTGGCCAGGCGGGCCGGCGCCAGGCGCTGCGCAGTGCGCGGAGTGGCTGGGCCTGGGAAGGGCGCCGGGCGCGCTCCGCGCCTCGCGCTGGTGTGCAGACACACTGAGTGTGAGCCCCCCCCCCCCCGACCTCCCGCGTTTCGGGTCCAAGGAGAGGTGCGGCCTGCGTCCTTCAGTGCCCGGGGCGCTCGCCCCTGCCGCGCTCCGGGAGGGGGCCGGGTGCCTACTCACCCCGGGTTCCGCCAAGGGGCCGCGGGGCCGCCTCCGGGGTCTGCTCCTCCGCTCCTGCGCCGGCCTCCCGCGGTCGGCTCGCAAGGCTATGCCACCCCCGCAGGGTCGCGGGGCGCCCGTGTCGCACCCGAGCCCCGCTGAACCGATCCGGGCCCCGCGGCGCCAGGCGGCCGAGTGGAGCAGCGCCGCAGTCCGGGCACGCTCCCAGGAGCCCGCCGCGCGCTCCCTCTTGGGCTCGCCGCCTGCCCGCCCGCCCGCTCCTTCCTGAATTTAAAGCGACAACCCTGAGCGCTCTCCCTACTCTGGGGAGCGGATCTGAGTGGGAGATCCCCAGGCGGGAGGGTCCTGAGGGTCCGCCAAGCCCAAAGCCCGGTCTGCGCAGGCCAGTGGACGCTTTGGGCAGGGAGCCGAGTAGGGGCCAGGGGCGTACCTTACCCCCTTTATGTTGTTCTGCTTCTAGACCCTCAGTTTCTTAATCTGTGAAATGGACTCAAAGGAGCCTAGAAAAGGCAGGCCAACTGCATGCAGTGCAGTCAGCGGTATTTCCTTCTCTGGATGACTAATACTCCCTTCCTTGGTTGCATTGTGACTCTAGGGTATACCAGTCCAGGTCGCTTACCGAAATCATTGCTTGTAAACTCTGCAATGACCTCATCCGTGGTCACTCCGTTATTTATTTATTTATTTATTTATTTATCTATCTATTTATTTATTTATTTATTTAGAGACGGGATCTCACTATATGGCTTTGGGTGTCCTGAAACTCACTATGTAGATCAGGCTGACCTCTAACTCACAGAGATCCACCTGCTTCTGCCTCCCTGTTGCCGGAATCACCACCTGACTCAAAGCCTTTCTTTTTTAACCTCTGAAGTGTCTTAATTTCCTCTTCCAGAGGAATGAATGAATCATTCAGGAGATATTTATGACGCCCTCACCCAGGCTCTCGGCATTGTGCCAGGCCGTGGGCGATCTTCCATCTTCCGGGAACAAGGTCCCTTCCCTGCCTGCGCAGTCTGGCAGGGAGAGGGACCGGGTGTTGCACCCAGAGGGGAGGGGCGGAGGACATGGGTTCTGGACACAGAACTGCCGGCTGGGAAGGCACCTGACTAGGTCTGTCTCGGGGCGATCTGGGGTCTGGGGGAGAAGTTGAGACTCTCACGGGAGAGACAAATGTGGAAAGGCTGGGCTGTGGGAAAGCAGGACGGAGAGCAAGCCTCGTCCAGAAGACCAAAAGGAGGCTGCGACTTCACCCTCGCTTCCGTGGGCACCATCGTTTCCACCGCATTTTCGGGACCGGAAAGAAAAAAGAAACAGCGTTAGTTATGCAAGCAAGCGCCGGAAGAGGATGACAGGCCCCTTGGAACTGCAGTTGCAGGTGAGCTACCCCAAGTGGATGCTGGGAACTGAGTCCGGGTCCTCTCCAAGAGCCACTGCTCCAGCCTCAGCTCCTGAGTCCATGTTCGATGAGCACACGAAGGCCCAGGGACTGAGGCAGACTTCAAAGGGCTTCTGTTGGAGGAGCCAAAGAAAAGCATCTGCTGGTTCACTTCTCGCGTGACTCCGAGGGGGATGCCCTAACTGCAATGACCTTGAAATGAAATCTCACTAGAAACCCTTCAGGCACCACAGACAAGTCCATACGCACATCCACAGGTAAGAACGCTGGCAGCGGCTCCAAACTGGAGACAAGAAAGCCCACCAAGAGCTGCACGTGCAGGTCGCCAGGCTTGGCAGCCAGTGCCTTTACCTACCCAACCGTCTCACTGGCCCTCACCTTCTTTTTGCTGAGGCGGGTTTTCGCCTGTGTGATATGCTCCGATGCAAAAGCCAGCTTAGTGCCACCACAGGGCTGCCCTTGAACTAGAAGCCAAATGCCTCCTGTGCCCCACAGATCCTAGTGAGAGGGTCCTGCTGGCCTTTCTCACCCATCATGCCAAGGCCCTGCTTCCCATGCCTTCGGGTGTTCTTGACACCTGCCACGCCATTTTTTGCCTCAAGCCTCTTGCATGTTAGTACATCTCTCTGCAAAGTGTTTCCGCTGCTCACGCTGAGAACTCTGTCCGGTTTTGTTTTGTTTTTAAACAGTCACTATATACACCATGCTGGCCTCAGAGGCCTGCTGGCCTTTGCCTCCCCAGTGGAGGATTAAAGGGCTGTCCTTGAGCTCCTGATCCTCTTGCCTGATCCACCACTCCTGGCTAGCATCCCTGTGCTTAGTTCTATGCTTGGACTGACTTTGACAGTCTTCTTCCTTGTGGTGCTTGGGACAGATGCTGAGATAGTGCTGAGCGTGGGACAGGTTCACAGTGAATGCTTGTTAAGTGACCAAAGTACTGGAGGATTGGAGCTTGGACCCCAGCATGGACAAGGGAGGGATGGGCACACTTAAGTCTCAGTAATGAGGCCACTGGGGACCTGAGACACTAGGAATTACACACAAGTCATGCTCAGGATCAAGCTCTCATCTGGGAACACCCCTCCTACTGCTGCTCCAGAGAGCCCACACTCTGCTGGGGTCCCTTGCCGTGTGTGATTCCCCTGCAAGCTCTTCGAGTGTTCAGACTACAGTGGCCTCAGAGAAGACATCAACTCTGGCCAGAAACTCTCTGGACTTTTGGGATGTCCTCAGCAAGAGAAGGTCCCTTGGGGCCTAAGGTTGTGGGCAGGGGCGCTGAAACCTGATCACTCGTGTTCATCCCGAGGCTCCACATTGTGGAAGAACAGAACAAACTCCAGAAACCTGTCCTCTGACCTCCACACACATAAACACAAAAACTAACTAAATAAAATGTAATAATAACAAAAATAGAGCCCAGGTTATAAGCCAGGTAGATGGAGGGTCAGGCTTCTCAATGTAAGCAGCTCCGTGAAGCACAGGGACACCACAGGTAAGAAAGTCCAAAGGGCTCCTTGTGAGACCCATGCAACTGTAGCGTGGGCTTTGCCTCCAGAGGACTAGCCAAACCCTGGGCTACCATTGTCTGGAGACAGGACTGGAATGTGGGCCATTCCCAGACCCCGGGGCCACTTGTTGAAATAACCCTTGATGGCCCAGCTCTGTAGTGTTCACGCATACTTCTCAGATCAGGCGGATGGAACTTGAATTCACACACCAGGCCAATGGGTTCTCTGCCCCGCCCGACTCCACGCCTTCCTCTACAGGATGACAGGGAAGCCATTGGTCTGCTCTCAAGCAGCAGGTGAATTGGGTGGCGTTGGCACATCCTCAGCAGTCGGGAGGCACCACCACCGCCTCTTCATATCTCCTTTGAAACAATAATAATGGAATTTAGGAGTAGAGTGTGGCAGCACCCTTCTAATCCTAGCTCTTAGGAGATGGAGGCAGGAGCATCAGGAGCTTAAGATCATCCCCAGCTGCATAGGGAGTTCGAGGCCAGCTAGGGCTGTATAGGTGATCCTGTCTCAAAACAAGACAAACAATAATGAAATGTAGATAGTGTTTGCCTCTGTGTAAGGGTCATTATTTCATGTAATTATAAAAATACTCAGAGACAAGCCGTGATAGGAAAGTGCGCAGCCCTGACTGGCACCATGGAGCTCATAATCCTGGCTTCAAATCATGACCTCTTTTACTCCCAACGTGACCTTCAATTTATAGTAAGCAACATAAAACAGGTGAAAGTGGTGACATTTAGGAAATTTCCTTAAAATTGTGACAGGTGTCTGCTGCAGGGTGTCTGGGCAGCCAGTTAGCATAGAGCCGGAAGGGGCCTGGCAAGACAGAGGGCATGAGCTCAGGGCTGAGCTCAGGAGACCCTAGGGCTGATAAGGCTCAGGCACTGCCCACCTAAAGCTCTATCTCAAGGCCCACTGCCCGGACACTGTCCCCGTCTGGGCTCCAGTCTGTGTTCCCCACAGAGCTGGAACCCGGCCAGCCTTGGGTGAGGTGATCACAAGTTACGCTGACCTCTTCTGCCCGTGAGGCGGGATCAGAGCAGAATGAGCCCAGGTGTTTCCATGATGAGGAAAGAAAGGAGACTGGCTGAGATAGCCCAGTGGGTAAAATACTTGCCATGAAAGTGTGTAGCCTGAATTCGATCCCCCAAACCCACGTAAAGAAGCTAAGCGTGGTGACATCCACTTGTAATGCCGGCACTAGGCGGGCGGAGGCAGGCAGCTCCCTGGGTCTAGCTGGCCAGTTAGCTTAGTCTAACTGGTAAACTCCAGCCAGTGAGGGACTGTCTGAAGAACAAAACAAAACAAAAAAACCCAAACAAACAAAGCAGGGGGCTGGAGACAGGCCAGTGGTTAAGAACGTGTCCCGAGCCTCCAGAGGACCTGATTTCGGTTCCCAGCGCCCAGCACCCACTTTGTTGAGTGGCTCACGATTTCTCTAAGCTCAGCTCCAAGGGACCCGGTCACCTCTTATGCCTCCCACAGGCACTTGCACTCAGGTGCACATACGTACCCACATTCACACACAATTTAAAAATAAAAACTAAAGGCAGGATGCACACCTTTAGTTGTACCACTTGGGTGGCAGAGAGAGGCAGGCAGGTCTCTGTGAGTTCAAGGACAGCCTGGTCTACACAGCCAGGGCAGCCATGGACAGTCCAAAATAAAGAAAGAAAGAAATAAAAATCTGAAAAACTCAAATGGAAGGCTTACCTGAGGGACAACAGCCGAGAGTGGCCCCTGACCACCCCTATGTGTTCACACACAGGTGCACAGACAGGTACCCACACATACACATACATGTGCAGACACACAATTTATACATGTGGAAGATTCCTCCTGATGGTAGTTCCTAGGATTCTGTTTCTTTTTCCAGCCTAGAAGATAACAAAACACTTTCTCTACCTATCTGGGGATAAGTCAGGAACGCCCGGGTAAACAGCTCCATTGCAGTCCCTCTCACCTGTCACTCAGCTGCTCACCATCCCTCAGGCCATATGCTTGAAGCCTCAGCCAAAAACCCGCCTCACTCACTGCTCCCTAGACACACTGAACCCTTCCCTGTCTCCACACTCTGCTCAGTCTTCGTTCCTTTTGCTTGAGATTCTCTCAGTCTGCTTTTCCCCAAAGGTCTCAATCACACTTTTCTCAGTCCTTCAAAAAACCCTGTCCTGTTGCAGCTGGGTAGGATGGTGTACCCCATTAATGCTAGCAGAGGCAGGTGGATCAAGAGTGAGTCCAGGACAGTCAGGACACCACAGAAAAACCCTGTCTCAAATAAAATAAAAAGCATGAAAAGTCTTCCATACTCGCTCCAACAAGCAGATTACGTCACTCTTTGGTGCTTGTGCCTCCCACCAGGATAGTCATGTTCAGCATCTATTCTGGAATTATTCATTCTCGGCTACTCCTACTGGATGCTGGGTATTTGAAGACCTGATGTCATGCCTTACTCATCTCCAGGTGCTTTCAGCTGTCATCTGCCAGCAGCTTTGCCAGTATTAAACAAAACAAAACAAAACAAAACAAAACAAAACAAAACAAAAAAACAGAGGAGGCACCGTGGCCGGTGCCTTTAATCCCAATGCTGAGAAGGCAGAGGCAGGCAGATCTCTGTGAGTTCAAGGCCAGCCTGGGCTACATAGTGGGACCCTGTTATACACACACAAAATCAAGAACCCATTTGCCGCCCACACACATAAAATCTTCCTGTGCCGGGCAGTGTGCTGACTCATGTAATCCTCCCAACATCCTCATGACAAGGTTCCCTTGAACAGCCCCTATTTACCCATGAGAAGCAGAAGCCCAGAGAGGCTGGAAAGCATGGGCAAGAACAAGCGCCAGCAGATGGCAGAGGTGGGATCCAAACCAACAATAACAGTAATAATAAGTAAGGAGCTGATGAACGATCACTGTCTGGACTTCCACATGTACACCATGGCATATGTGCGCGCACGCACACACACACACACACACACACACACACAGAGAGAGAGAGAGAAATGGACTAAACAGCCGTTTTTGAAAAGTGCTATGGGTGCAGCTCTTCTGGATGGGGGAGGAAGTGTCCCCACCTCTCCCCGAGTACTGAGAAGGAAAAACCCTCCTCGCAAACCCAGTCTCTTCATAGAGAAGCAGTCTTCCTTCTCCCTCTCCCACGCCCTTATTACGGCCTCCCACTCAGGAACTGAGAGTTCTGTAAAAATAGAAAGCCTGGAGGAGTTTGAAGGGAGCACCGGGCAGAGACCCCCACCCAGCTGTGACCCCCAGAGGGTGGTGGCTCTGAGGTTCCCACAGGACCTGATCAGGGAGGGTTCTGCCTTGTCTTGGGGGTAGCCTTTTGGGGATCACAGCGCAGTGTGTGTTGGCTTCCTGCTGGGTTCCCTTCTGTCTCCTACCTCCTGGACCACATCTGCCTCTTCATAAACCCGGGTCTTGGCTCCAGCCTGTCTCTTACTTGGCCACTTGGCACCATAAACCTTCACACCTAGTTCTGGTTCCTCCTTTACCCCAGCTCATTTGCTTCCTGGGACTCTGCTGCGGCCTCCCCTCGGGATCCTGGTCCTTGCTATCTCTGGGGAGTGACTTCAGATGAGACATAGAACACGGTGTAGAAGCCAGGCGGGATAACATGAGGTGCCCTTGTGTGGGAGTGGGGGGCAGTGATCAGAGCGGCCACTGTGGAGGGCCCCCCCTGAGGGGAGAGAGTAGACAGTGCCCAGGGAGACCACGCTATAGACCTACAAGCTAGGCAGTATCCCAGTTTGCTCTGTCTGGCGTGGCAAACACCATAACCAAAAGCAACTTGGGGGACAGAGGGCTCATGCCTCCAGGTCACCTGTATCCTTGGGGGAAACTCAGGGCAGGAGCTCAGGCCAATTCCCGGAGGAAAGGTGCTTGCCAGCTTGCTGTAAGGCTTGCTTCTCGCTATCCTTCTTAAAAACAGCCCAAATCCATGTGCTTACGGATGGCATGCTACCCTCTGTGGGCTGGGCCCTCCTACTTTGATTAGCAGTCAAAAAAAAAAAAAAAAAAAAGCCCTATAGAAGAGCCAGGTGGTGGCACATGCCACTTGGAAAGGCAGAGGCAGGTGGATCTCTGTGAGTTCGAGGCCAGCCTGGTCTACAAAGTGAGTCCAAGACAGCCCAAGGATACACAGAGAAATCATGTCTTTAAAAAAAGAAAAGAAAAGAACGAAAGAAAGAAAGAAAAGAAAATGTGCGGTAGACACATCCGCAGGCCAACCAAAAGCTCTTTTTCAGATTATTTATTTTATTTCATGTGTATGAGTGTTTTCTGTGAATGTCTAACTGCATGTATGTGCACCTTGTACATGACTATGGATGATCATCAGCCACCGACTGGGTGCTGGCAGCTACCCTGGTCCTCCACAGGAACAAGTACTCTTAACTGCTGAGGCATTTTTCCAGCCCCACAAGCCAACTAAAAAGATGTATTTATTTTTATTTTCTGTGTGTGAATGTTTGCCTGAATGTCTGAATGTGTACATCATATGCGTGTCTGGTGCCCACGGAGGGCAGAAAAGGGCATCAGATGCCCTGGAACTGGAGTGACAGACATTGTAAATAGCTGTGTTGGTATTGAGGACTGAACTCGGCTCTTCTGCAAAAGCAGCCGTACACATTTGTAACTGCTGAACCATCTCTCTAGCCTTCCAAGAGGCCAGTCTGTTGGAGGAGATTCCTCATCTGACAACCAAGATTAATCATCTCAGGGAACCTTTAATACTATTTATTTATTCTTAAAGATTTATTTACTTTTTATGTGTACAGTGTTCTGCCTGCATGTACACCTGCACGCCAGAAAAGAGCACCAGATCTCATTACAGATGCTTATTTGCCACCACGCGGTTGCTGGGACTTGAACTCAGGACTTCTGGAAGAGTAGTCAAGTCAGTGCTTTCAACCTCTGAGCCATCTTTCCAGCCCTATTTATTTATTTTTAAATTAAATTAAAATTGTTTTTGTTTTGTTTTTTAGTCAGTTTTTCTGAGTATCCCTGTCTGTCCTTGAATCTACTCTATAGACCAGGCAGGCCTTGAACTCAGAGCTCTACCTGCCTTTGCCTCCAGAGTGCTGGAATCAAAGGTGTGCACCACTACTGCCTGGTTTAATGCTATTTCTTAAAGTTTTGGGATACATAGCATCTCTGAAGGGAGTTTTCCTGAACAGATGACTGACAGGCTCATTGAGTTAATTCAACTTAGGGAGGGGCCAATAGTATGTCTCTTTCTTTTTGTTTGTTTGTTTTGTTTTTGTTTTGTTTTACCAGAAAGCCTCTTGCTAGATAGTAATCTTATGATCTTTTGGACAGTTAGAAAGCCATGGTTCCTCCCGCCAGGGAAAAGATTCGGATTTTACTCTTTTCGACAGTAATCAAAGTTCCATACTTTCAGGTCCTAGTTTCACAAGCTGCTAATTATGAGGGATTATATTATTACGATTAATGACTTTCAAAGCCTCTAATGTCTGGCTGGCTGCCTGGCTCCTTGCTCTACTTCTGTGACGCCATCCCTCAGGTAAAGGCTTCTCCTCCAGAGGAGCTGGGTTTGATTCTCCATGTTCACATAGTGGCTCATAATCATCTCTAACTCTAGTTCCAGGGGGTCTGACCTCTTCTGGGTTTGAATAGACATAAGTTGTGGATCACAAAGAAAGAGACCACCACTCTAACTCAAGTGCCCGGACAAGGCAAACTCCACTCTTGATCATGAGGGTCTGCTTGGAAAGAGGTCATTCGCAAAGACTAGAAGTGCATTTGGTTTTTGTTCTAACTCAGACAGTGGCTGTGGCTGAGACTGGACCAAACAGCCTTAATTTAATTGGCTAGTCTGAAAAGAATGGCACACAGGAAGTAAGGAAGGGGATGAGGGTCATTGCTTCAAGAAGAAGGGGTCACTGCTGCAGGGCATCAAATTCCTGGACTACAGCATGTGTGAACAGATGTTTTAGTGGGTAGAGCGATTTAAATATTTGCATAACACTTTCACTCTATCAGGGAGAAAAGAGTTGAAGCCCTTGTCCTACACGTTTTTTATGGTAAAAGATAGAAAAAATTCACATCCGCTGTTTCTTACACTTCTTCAGTCACTGCATACACACGGTGGACAGACAGGCAAAGCACCCATACACATGAAACAATAAAATTAAAATTAAAAAAAAGAAAGAAAGAAAATGCCCAAACACGGTTCTCCGGATAACACCTAGAATTCAGTCTGTGTCAGTCTCAAGAGAAGGCTTTGTCCTGGTGGATGGTGGCGCATGCCTCCTTTAATCCCAGCACTCAGGAGGCAGAGGCAGGTGGATCTCTGGGTTCGAGGCCGGCCTGGTCTACTGAGTGAGTTCCAGGATGGCCAGGGCTACACAGAGAACAACCCCCACCCCCATGGACTACTCCTGTAGGTTTTAGAGAACAATGACAGGAGAGTCTGATTGTCAGCAGAGATGCAGGTTTCCCCTCATGCCCCCACCCCATGCATGTGTGTGTTGTGTGTGTGCATATGTGTGTCCACGTATGTGAAATTGTGTGTGGGCCAGAGGTTGATGTCAGGTGTCTTCCTCACTTTCCGCTTGATTGACTGGATCTCTCACCAGGCCGGAAGCCCACCAGTTTGGCTAATCCAGCCAGCCAGCTGGTCTCAGGGAACCGAGTGCCTGCCTCATGAGCCCTGTGATTACAGGCAGGACGCCTGGTTTCTGTGTGTTCAGTGTGTCCAGTCCTCCCACTGGCACGGGACGTGCTTTCTCCACCGAGCCATCTCCTGAGCTGCCCGCCCCTCCTCATATTTTCATTCTGTAGAGAGTTGACAGCATAGACACAGAACACCCTGAGATAGCCGTGCCTGTACTGTCATGTTGAGATAGAGTTTGCCTAACACTGCCCCTGCCCCTTAAGTTTGCTCCCCGGCTGCCTCTTCACTTTGGGTTCACTTTACTTCGTGTCTGCTGTTTTGGAGGAGATGGGATCTTACTCTGTAGTATAGACTGGCCTTGAACTCTTGAGCCTCTGACCTCAGCCTCCCAATGGTAGGCTTGTTGCTTTAGTTTGTCTTCCTGACTCTTTTTCTCAAACAACCTCCCCTCCCCCAAAATAAGCTGGGAGCTAGAGAGGCAGCACAGCAGTAGGAGTGAGGACTTATTGCCTTTGCAGGGGACTTTGGTTTGTCTCCCAGCACCTGCACGGTTGCACACAACCACCTAAATTTCTAGTTCCAGGGGGCCTGAGGCCACTTTTGCTTCCATAGGGTGAAAGGGTGGTGAGGGGGAGCCCCTGAAGCTTTCTGAGTTTTAAGAGCCCAGACCCAGTCTCCCAATCAGTCTAGTATTAAATTAGACCCATTTAAGACCCTCTCTTGAAGCATTAGGCATCCTGTGTTCCTGAGGAGGCAGAACCTGAGGAGATGGGTCTGAGGGACAGTGGTCTTGGGAGCATAGCAGGCCACCTGGCAGCTGGATATAGGGAAAGGGGCCAGCCTCTTCACACACCCACTCACATTCCCCACCCTGGGCAGCTGCTCAAATCTTGGGCAGTGAGCCCTCTGTGGCATGCCTCTCGTTTTCCTTCAAAGGCTCCTCTGGAGGCAGCTTTTGCCCAAAGT
Organism: Meriones unguiculatus; assembly: GCF_030254825.1. Taxonomy (NCBI): domain Eukaryota; kingdom Metazoa; phylum Chordata; class Mammalia; order Rodentia; family Muridae; genus Meriones; species Meriones unguiculatus. The sequence continues at coordinate 23,512,454 of NC_083349.1, forward strand.
GTTCTTGTTTGGGCATGGAAAAGTCTGCTTTGGAAGCCAGAGGTAAAGTTGGGCATTCAAAGGTTCACACAGAGGTTGGCAAGATGGCACTTTCGGCCAAGTGCAATGGCCTGAGTCTGATCCTTGTGACACACAAGATAGAGAGAGAATGAACTCCAGGAACTTGTGCCCTGACCTCTACAATGCACTGTGGCACAAAAGTACCCCATAAGTAAATGTAGTATAAGAAATTAAGAAATCCAAAAACAAAACTAATCAAAAAAGAAACTAATGGGCTGGAGAGAAGGCTCACTGTTAAGAGCCTGTACTATTCTTGCAGAGAACTGGAGCCTGGTTCCCAGCGTCCATCTTGGGCAGCTCACAACAAATGATAACTCAGCTCCAGGGGATCCAATGCCTTCTTCTGGCTTCCTGGACACCTGTACTCATGTATGAGTGCGCGCGCACACACACACACACACACCTGAAAATAAAAATAACAAACAAACCTAAATTCCATGGTTCACACCTTTAATCAAACTTTGGAAGCAGACACAGAAGAACTGAAACAAGTTCAAAGCCAGCCAGCCCTACATAGTGAGAATCTGTCTCAAAAGCCAACCAACCAAAACAAAAACAACAGCAAACCAAAACAAAATAAAAACGGAAGCTGAGCAATGTCTTGTCTATCCCCTGCATCTGCTTTCTCAGGAGACAGTGCAGGCAAAGGCCAGGCAGGTGGCAAGGGTAGGGGATGGGTGCAGGGCAAAATGGAATGAAAGCAAACCTCAAAATAACTTCAAAGGCATACTCGCCTACACAGCTCAGGTGAAGGCCCTATCTTTCTTATACTTTGCCCATGAAAGAAAGGTGCGTGCCAGGATACAGACTGGAGCATTTTCCGACGTTCCTTCGTGTGCGCAGCCCTCTGTACCTGCAGCTTGCACACCCATGGCTTCCGTCAACCAAGAGCAAACGTATTGTCTTATTGCTGATGTGTGCTCTATAGTGAGGCCTGGGATCCTTGTGTCTGTAATGATCACGTGCAAACATTCTTTTCCTTGTTGTTTCCTAAATAACACTGGAGAAGAAACTCTGGAGCGGACATAAAGATTACAGGAGGTGAGGTGGGTGCAGTAAATTTTATTGATGGTATCAAAAAAGTAAGGCTCCCTAAGCCCCCCTCCTTCTTCTGGGAGTCTTGGGTGGAAACTGTGAGGGGAGCTGCTCAGCGTTGGGGATAGGATGGGGCAGGGGACCCTCAGCATTCCAGGGCCTCTCCCTGCCTCTTGTGTTCTTTCTGAGATGGAGGGTCCAGGCCCTTGTAGGCCATGTAGTCCACCACACTGGTGCTTTAGCCATATTCACTGTCATATCAGAAAATGAGCTTGGCAAAGTTGTCATTGAAGTTTGAGGCCAGCCTGGTCTACAAAGTGAGTTCCAGGACAGCCAACGCCACGTAAAGAAACCCTGTCTTGAAAACACACACACACACACCTGCAAGCAAATAAAGTTGTCCTTGAAAGCAATGCCAACCCCAGCATGAAAGGTGGAAGAGTGGACATCACTGTTAAAGTCTCAAGAGACAACCTGGTCCTCGTTGTAGCCCAGGATGCCCTTTATTCGGACATCAGATGCCTGCTTTACCACCTTCCTGATGTCATCACACTTGACAGCTTTCTCCATGAGGTATGTCAGGTCTACCACGTACACATCGAGGGTAGAAACAGGGAAGGCCAGGCCAGTGAGTTTCTTGTTAAGCCCTGAGATGACCTTCTCCGTAGCCTTGTCAGCACTGATTCCAGGTATGATGTTCTGAGTAGCCTCATGGCCATCACAGTGCAGCTTCCCAGAGGGGATACCCACAGTCTTCCGGGTGACAGCGATGCCCTGAACGTTGTCATGAGTCCTTTCACAATGCCAAACTTGTCCTGGATGACCTTGGCCAGGGGTGTGAGCAGTTGGTGGTGCAGGAAGCATTGCTTTCAGTCTTGAGTGAGCTGCCACACTTCTCATGGTTCACACCCACCAAAACATGGGGGCATCGGCAGAAGGGGCAGAGATAACGATGCCATTCTTCAAGTGGGCTTCAGCCTTCTCGATGGTGATGAAAGCATCAGTAGAACCCACAACACACTTGGTACCAGTCTCATTCCATATGATGTCAGCGGGATTTCACTCCTGGAAGGTGGAGATGCCCTTTCCATTGATGACAAGTGCAGAAGAATTTTTTTAATGAATATTCACCCATATATTAGTAAAGTCTTAGTTACTCCTCAACCAGCAACTTTCCCACATAACCACACACTGAGACTATGATTTATTCACGAGCTTAAAGCATTGGAGTTGGACAGATCTCAACCCTTTAAGCTATTTCGCTCTCTCTCAGCTATGTGACCCACGCTACTTTCCAACAGGTCCTTCTTCCTGGGTGTGATCTGCTCCATCAGATCTTCCTACTCTGTCTTCTGTCCTTCTTCCTCTCTCTACCTGCCTCATGATCCCCTGATGCCAGGCCTGGGAACCTCCCTCTCTTCTGCCAAATCACAAGCTTCAGCATTCATTTTTTAATTAACCAATCAACTTTAAATGAGGTAGAGCAAGGCTTACACAACAAGACAGGTATATGTGAGAATGTGCTCATCTGGGTGGCAAGGAGACCTTGGGGGCCAGTAATTAGCATTAGAATACAGCACCAGACCAACCCCAGCAGACAGGTTTCCATCCTCAGCCTCAACTGTGCTTTCAGCTTACCAGGGGTAGAGTCATACTGGGGCACGTAGACCATGAGGTTGAATGAGGTCAGTGAGGAGGTCACTGATGGCAACAATCTCCACTGTTCCAGAGTTGAAGGAGGCTCTGGTAACCAGGCACCCATATGGCCAAATCCCTTCACTCTGCCCTTCACCATCATGTCTCAGGCATGAGGCTGGCACTGCACATGAAGATGTGGCTGTCTCTCAAACACAGAGGAGGAGAGAGCCCAGTACACCGTTTTATTGCAGTTTGCTTGTTTTGTTTTAATGTTTTTTTTTTTTTTTTTAGGTTTTGAGACAGGGTTTCTCTGTGTAGTCTTGGCTAACTTCAACTCAAGAGCTCTGCCTGCCTCTGCCTCCTGAATGCTGGGATTAAAGGTGTGTGCCACCACTGCCCAGGTTTATTCTTATTAGATAGATAGATAGATAGATAGATAGATAGATAGATAGATAGAGACTGATAAGTATTTTTGCCTGAATGGACAAATGTGTACCCTGTGCAAGTCTGGTACTGTGGAGTCCAGGAAAGAGCATCATATCCCTTGGTATTGGAGTTACAGCTAGTTGTGAGCTGCCATGTGGGTGCTAGGTCTTCTGCAAGAGCAGCCAGTGTTGTTAATCACGGAGCCAATTGTGTAGCTCCTTGTTTGGTTTTTGAGATAGTTTAGAGGTCAGAGGACAACTGGTGGAAGTTGCTGTGTCCTTGGCTTGAACTCAGGTCTTCAGGCTTGACAGCAAGTGCTGAGCCATCTCTGGTTCCTGAGTCCCTTATTTTGTAACCAACTTTCTTTGATCACAGTTTCATCTAATTATTTTGTGAGACTCTATCTCACAGACTTGCCTGAGATATTTTCTTCTCATTACACTAGGGCTGTAGGTTTGGGGGTGAGGACCACAGGGAAAACACCATTTTTATCCTTGACATCGTCCATGGCCACCTGGCTGGGAGAGCGCCGGTCAGGCTTTGCCACCTAAAGCTGCCCCTTTGTTCCTGTTTACTGTGCCTTTCTCCATAGAAGTCTGACAGGTTCCTTCCCTCCATAGCTGTCCCTTTGTCATTTAGGGGAGAGTAAGCTGCAGCTGTGATAGATGCTAAGTAGCCAGCCTGCCTAGAACACAGAGCCTATACTAAGATCTTCCTTATGTCTCTCCTTTTGACTCCTCAAAATACCCTATTCGCTTGGTGCTGTTGTCTCTATTTGAAAGATAAGAGCAGACTCTTCTAGCATTAACCACACCACAGCAGTAAGATCAAGTCACGAGAGATGCACATCAGGCCTGTCTGACCCTGGGCCTAACTGCCTAGTTGCAGAATACTCTAGTCATCCTAGTGGGCCCCTCTCTGGCCAGGCTACTTTTAGCACCAGCTCTGCAGTGGTTTTCCTCCCTGGCTTCAGTCCCCCTCAAACAGACCATTCCTGGCCCCCGCAGGGCATATGTCTAGTGCCCACAGGGGAAGTGGCCCAGACTTCCCAGCAAATAAACCTGCCCACGGATTTCCATATATACAGAGGCAACCGTTTCCTCTCCCCACAGCTGGGAAGGCCAGGACACCAAGCATCCCAGCCCACTTCTGATCCTCCTGGGGAAGGGGTCTAGGTCAGGTCCTTGCGGGAGGGAAACTTGCTTTGTGGTGGGACAGGACAGAAGTAGCACCAAACTGTTACAGCTTGCAGCCACACTCACAGACCTAGTCTGGATACATGGGATTCCATTTTCTGCGGTGCTGGGAACAGAACTCAGGGATTCACACAGGCAAGGCCAGCTGCTCTCTCACTGAGTCATGCCTGAGACCCCCATACATTGTTTGGTCTAATTCTTTTTGAGACTATGTGAGAGCTCACACAGCCAGGGTTAGCCTCCAATTGACTCACTTAAAGGACTGACTTTCCTGCCCTAGCTTCCCCAGTGCTGAGATTACAGACTTTTCCTTTCAGGTCCACAAGATACATTTACTAAAACTTACTTTGTTTGGGCTGGAGAGATGGCTCAGTGGTTAAGAGCACTGGTTGCTCTTCCAAAGGACCGGGGTTCAATTCCCAGCATCTGCATAGCAGCTCACTGTCTCTGTCTCCAAGATCTGATGCTCTCACACATATAATGTACATGAAATAAAAACAAGTTTAAAAAATTCACCTTATTTGGGCCAAGCATGCTGGCCCACACCATTAATCTCAGCACTTAGGAAGCTGTTCCAAGCTAGAGTTCCAGGCTAGCCTGTTCTACATAGTGAAACCTTGCTTAGAAAAAAAAAAAAAAAAAGAAGTACACCTACTTGTGAAAATCCAGTAATCTAGGGTTTAGGAAAGAACCCTTTGGCTTATCTCATCCTTCCCAGGCAGGAGCTCTGTCAGGTCCCTCCTCAGGGGTCCTTTTTCTAGACAACATGCTGGCATCACAGTTTCTTGGCTTTTCAAACATGGACATCCTGTTATCTACTGACTTCACACTGTGGAAGCAAAGACTTAGTGCCCTCATGTTGCTCCCTGTAACACACACTAGAATTTTTTTTCCAGTCCTCCTGATGGTTCCACCTTAATTTGGTGCAATAAATATTCACTGATTATTATTATTTCAGATTTATTTTATTTGCCCATGAATGTGGTGCGTGCGTGTGTGTGTGTGTATGTCTGTGTGTGTGTATATCTCTGTGTGTGTGTTTTGTGTAGACCAAAGAGGGCACTGGAATCTCCGGGACCAGCAATACAGGCAGTTGTGAGCTGCTGTGTGGATGCTGGGAACCAAATTCCTCCCTCCGCAAGATCATCAAGTGCTCATAACCACGCTGCATCCTTAGCTCCTGGAGACCCTAGTCTGGAAAACAGAAACATAAGATGTTCTCATTTTTCCCAGGGGATTTTTCATCCATCATCCTCAAAGCTGGGCAGCCCCAGGGAATCTTTCCAAGCTGTCACTCCAGAACAGTTTTCTGAAGCTCATCTGTGTCCCTTGGGGGAGATCTCTCTGGCCTTCCTTCTCTGGGCATCTCTACACCCTCCACTGGAAAGTAGTAGCTGCTTGCTTCATCCTCAGGGAAGTGACCTAAGTGGGTGTCGAGGGGAGATCTGCCTCTCATCGTGTCTGAGAGCCTCACTGGCTGGGTGAGTCTTGTAAGTGGACTGATTGCTTGTCCTGGAGCTGTGGTACCTCAGGGATGGTCAGTGGCAGGCACAGTGGGGATGGGGCAGAGAGGAGCCAGTGTCTGCCTTCCTGTCATACATGCTCCCTCACAGGCACTGAGGGAAGACTCCTCCTGGGAGGTCCAGTGCTGCCATCTGGTCTGCAGCCTGCTGGGCCCAGGCTCCTGGATCCTGAAAGCTTCTCCCTGGCACCCGTAGCCCTGCCATGGCCAGGCATAGCCAAGGTGAGCTGAGGACACGCCAGGCTTTGAGTGCCAGACTTCCTCAAGGCTTGCCAAGGGCAGGCACTTCCAAGGGCTGACCCTGTGGGGCACAGCATGTGGCCTGACCCAAGGCATGCCCAGGTGCCTGCAGCCAGGAGCTGTTACAACACTCGTTTCCCAGAGGTGGATGCTGAGGTTCAGGAAGCGTTCTTGCCCTTAGTAGCACATGGAGACTTCTCTGGGATTGGTGACTAAGAACCCTGGGCTCAGTAACTGCTCTGATGTTTTACATTTATTAACTCCGGGAACCCAGCATCCCTGTGAGAAGAGAGCTCTTACTTTTATTCAACAGACAAGGAAATTAAGGCACAGGGAGGTTGAATGACTTGCTTGATATCACTCAGCTAGCAAGGAGTGGAAACAGAATTCACCTTCTGTCTGTCCTGGTGTGTGTATCTGTGTGTGTGTTTGTGTGTCAGGGGTCAACCTTAAGCATTGTCCCTTAGGTACCATCCACCTTGTTTGTGTGTTTGTTTTGAGACAGGGTTTCCCTGTGTAATAGCCCCAGCTGTCCTGGATTCCCTTTATAGACCAGGATGGCCTTGAAGTGGTGAAGATCCACCTGCTTCTGTCTCCTGAGTGTTCTGATTAAAGGCATGTGCCACCACGCCTGGCTCCACCTTGTTTTTTTTTTTTTTTTTTTTTTGATACAGGTTTTGTTTTGAGACAGTATTTCACTGTGTAGACCAGGCTGGCTTCAAACTCACAGAGATCTGCCTGGCTCTGCCTCCCAAGTGCTGATATAGGTTTTCACACTGGGACCCACAGTTCATGAAGCTAGGCTGCTTGGCCAATGAGCTCCCAAGAGCCCACTGTTTCTGCCTCCCCAGTGCTGGGATTACAAGCATATGAAATTGCATCTGGATTTTTTTTTTTTCGAGACAGGGTTTCTCTGTGTAGCCTTGGCTGTCCTGGACTCGCTTTGTAGGCCAGGCTGGCCTCAAGCTCACAGAGATCTGCCTGCCTCTGCGTCCCCACGTGCTGGGATTACAGGAGTGTGCCACCACATATGCACCTGGATTGTTATGTGGTTGCTTAGGATTGAACTCAGGCCTTCGTGCCTGCAGTGCAAGCCTTTGACTGACTGAGCTAACCCCCCAGCCTCTGACTGTGGACATTTTATACATGCTGTTCTCTAGCATGATGATAAGGGCAAATCGGTTATGTGTGAAGGTTCTCTCTTGGGATAAAGCACCCCAAAGGATCAGCATGAGTTTGATCCTAGGAACCTAAGTAAAGATGGAAGGATAAAACCTACTTCACAAAATTGTTTGTAGAGGAATTTTAATTCAGAACATGGCTGTTCTGGCAAGAGAGTACATCCCAAGACCTCGTAGATCTGTGTGATCTGACATGCCTTTAATCCCAGGGGACAGCAGCAAGCAGATCTCTGAGTTCAAGACCAGCCTGGTATAGAGCAAGGTTCAGGCAAAGAAAAGCTTAGGTCCAGGCATAGTGGTTAATGCCAAACAATGAAGGTAAAGTTAGTTTGTAAAAGGAAGTACCCATGTTTAAAAGTGATGTTTGAGTGGCAGAAAAGGTGACAAATCAGAGAATGATTTGACAGAATAGGATATACTAAACTCTCTCGAGGAGAGGGGAAAGAAGCTACTTAATGGGCAGAGAGAGAGAGAAGGAGGAAGAGGCAGTTTTCCTGGGACAGTAATAGAGAGCTAGGTTTTAGAGAGAGAACTCAGGTGAAGACTGAATGAACCAGAAAATGAGAAGGAGCCAGGAGATTAGAGCAGATTGCTTGGGGCCAAACAGAGCAATTCAGAGGCTGAGAGAAGAGCCAGATTGAATAAGTTAGCTGGGAGAGAGCATGTGAGCCAGCCCAGAGCTCAGTAAGAACAAGAAAGGGTGAGCAGTAAATCTCAGAGGCTGAAAATGTTCCAAGTCTAGGTTAGATTGTAAGGCAACTAGAAGCTTCTAGGACTAGGCCTACATTAGCAGAGGAGGTAGGAAGCCTCCCAGACAACAATTGTAACGGGAATAAAAGTTCCTTTTACGGTTGTTCACTGAGAGCCACATGTAAGTCATGCCACTTGTTCAGTGAGAGAGGGAGAGAGAGAGAGAGAAAGGAGGGAGAGGGAAAATGTGGGAGTGGGGGAGGGAAGTGAGCTCAAAGGAGGAGAGTGATTCTCCCTCAGGTTAAGTGAGGAGGGACTGTAGCTTTGACACTCAGGCCCTGGCCTCCTCTGTGTGGGCATCCATTGTCTCCTTCAGAGTGCTGTTTGGACTTGGAGCATAAGCTGTGACCTGGGAGACTGCAGCACTGGCTGTCAGTCCCAGCTTGTCTCTGGCCTAGGTAGCCTTGCTCTCCTCATCTGTAAGATAAATGGCCTTGTCCATATCCGGCCCCGCCCCAGATATGCTGGGGACACAGTGTTTTCTGCACACCTCAATGCTTCGCCATTAACACAGCCATGAGGCCCCATTTCCCCAGCAGGGTTTCTTCCCCCAGCCTGCCCCCAGCCTTCTTCCTTGCCAGAAGCTGAAGATGATCCTCGGTCAAGCCCAGAGCTCAATCCTGGGCAGGAATCAGGCCTCCTGTGTCATCTCCATCCCCAGGTTGCCCTAATGAACACACATTCCATTTTGTAACCGAGCATCAGGCAGCTGTCTGCACTGCACAGCCATGCTGTGAACTATTTGAGGACAGAAGGAGCACAGATGAAGCTGTGTTGGATGGGAAACTTGCTCCCCAGAGCTGAGCAGGTAGAAATGAGGCTGCTTGAGGGTACAGCGAGTCCCAGACCCACCAGCTGTGAGCCAGAAGACCCAAGACCCCTGGACACGGGCGGAGTGGCTCTGCCCACAGAGGGCAGAGGATGGAGAGAAAATAAGGGGGTCCTGAAAGTCTGGGGGGGGGGTTAGAGCAAGATAGCCGGGCAGATGCTGTCTGAGGCTGAATGAGTGCCAAGCCCTGGCATGTGCCTATGCATTCCATGTTGACCTTCATACTGGGGCCCCTCTGACAGAGCCTTCCCTGATAGAGAGGTCCAGAATGTAGGTCCTCCATGAGGGAGCTAGCTAATTGGCTAGGAGCTACCCCCAACCCCAACCAACAAGTGATGTCACCCGAGCTCTTTTTGGTCAGATTTTCCCAGCCTGACTGTGGTTCTGGTCCACAGTGTGGTCTGGATGCCCCTCCCTGTCACTTCATCAAGTCTGGCAAGTCCTTCGATGGATGGGGATACAGGCTTTAAGTGCAGGAGGGTGTAGGCAGCCATCACAGAGTGTGGCTCGAGGCTGTCCTTCTGCCTGTACAACCAATGGAAGGGAAAGGATGGGCAAGGTGTGAAACAGGCACATGGGAGGCAGGGGGAGCAGGGAAATACAGGCAGCAAACAAAGGCAGAGCCTGAGCCAGGGGCATTGCTGTGTCTGACCCTTTGCAGCGGCTTGTGCTTCCAAATCTGTTCTCTCACACTTGTCCGTGCTGACCCACGAGCAATGCGTGTTTCCTGAGCACCTATGGTGCAGTCAGAGAAGGGGCATCCACACAAGTGCAAGGAGAGGCAGCCTTGCCCTCCTTGAGTTTTCCTCAGGACAGGCTGTGGCTGTGCCTCCTATTCTCTAGTCAGTGATTCAGGGTGATAATGTTGCTGTCCTGCTGGGTGGTCCCCACTCCAGCTGAAACCCTCCAAGCACATGAGATTCCCATGTCTTCTGTCACAAGTGACCCCAAATGAGAAACCTGAGAAGCTGACTCACAGCCCTGGAGGCCAGGCCAAGAAGGTCAAAGGTCAGGTGTGTTAACACTCTCCTGTATCCCCAGCATCTGGTAGCTAGAGGTTGGGGGATCAAAAGTACAAAGCCAGCCTTGGCTTTATGGTGAGTTTGAGGCTAGCCTTGGCTACAAGGGACCTTGCTTCAAAATAAACCAATAGAGCTGACAAGATTGCTCAGTGGGGGAAAGCACTTGCTCTGTGTCCTTGGTGACCCGAGGTCTGTCCCCAGGTCACAGAGTTAAAAAGGACTCTGGAAGCTGTCGTCTGACCTTCACATGTCCACTGTGTCACAAATAAAAATGTCATGATTCTTAACGTTTCTAATCTGTTCCCGCAGTCTAGCTTCCAGGCCAAGTTCCCAGTCGCTGCAAGGGACCATCACTGCCTGTCCAGGACCTGTTTTGTGCTTGAGCAGGCCTGCCCGTTTCTGAGCTCTGAGAAAACAAGGAGCCTATCACTGTGTCTCCTGGACTCACTCAGTTCCTCAGTGGAGCCTGTACCAAGAAGACAGGCCGGAAGCTGAAGAACTCAGAGGACCCACCAGAAGGCCTGACACCTTTCTGAGAGCTCAGACCCTCTCCCCTGGTGGCTCAAGAACAGCCCTTTGCCCTCTCAGAGTGAGGCCTTGGACTCTGGGCGGGACTTGTCTCACAGGAGTTTGGAGAGGCTCAGAGCTTTTGTATTAGTCACTAGGTAAATAGTTTCCTTCGGATCAGTGGCTTTATTGTTGGGTTCAACCCCAGTGTCAGGCATTTTGTGTGTGTAGGCAGATGGTCTCTTTGCCCCTCTGGGCCTCAGTTTCCCTCTGTCACACAGGGAAGGGAGACTTCCTTGCTTCCTTCATCAGGATACCAGGAAATCCAAAGACAGCAGCATGCACATTTGGGCTTCTTAAGCAGACAGTCAGTCCTATCTGCAGCAGGGCGTGGCTGAGGAAAGGGCTCCATTGCACCTGTTCAGAAGAGGACTCCAGCACACGGTCCTAACCTTTGGAGGCTCACAGTCTGTAAGCGAGACCCAACTCTTGGCTTGTCACTAGCAGCTGACCAGAAAGCCAGGTGGAGCTTGGTCCCGTGACCAGGCCAGATTCAAGAAATTCTCAACTGTTGTTTGGCTTCACTGAACTCTGTCCTGAAAGTGGGTGGCTGGTCTGTGTGGGGTCGAGGTGTCAAGGTTGACACGTTCATAGACCTTCTCCTCAGGCCTATTGAGGTCTTTGCTAAGAGTTAGCTGCCAGAGCCAAGAATGGCAGCCACGCGGGGCCTTGTATGATTTGCTGACAGAGGCTTCCTTGAGTCACAAGACAGAACAGGTCAGAGTCTAGAACTACATGAAGAGGCAGATGAGGAGACACAGGAGTCCAGCCGCTGGAGCGAGAACAGTCACAGCAGCTCTAGCTGTTGGCATCCAACGAGGTCTCTGAGGGTGCTGGTGGATTCAGGGTCATGCTGGGGAAGCTGGCCATGAAGCTCCTCCACCTCCTCCTCACCTGCTGGAAGACCAAAGCAGGGAAGTAAAGGTGGTGGGCTTCCAGTGCTGTTCCGCTCTCAGCCACCAGGTGGGAGTAGAGCCATGAAAGAGAAGCCAAGCTCCTGGGGGCGGGGAGACCCTTCCCGCTGGGGGGCAGGGCAAGGAGGGGCGGGGGAATCCGGTCTCCTTCCCTGGTAAGAGGTACAGACCATAACTTGCCACAACTTACGATGACCAATGTCCCGGCCTCCTGTTCTAGCCCTTCCAACACAGTACCACATTAATCATCTTGATATGGTCACGAATGGCTGGCATGGCAGTGTGTCCCCGTGTTCCCAGAACTCAGGACACAGGACCAAGTGTTCCAGGCCACCCTGGATTAGTTACATCGTGAAACCCTATCTCAAAAGCACACAGCTCTGAGCATGTTGCGCTCTGGCCCCTTTCGCCCTCCCTCCTCCAGCCTTCATTGACTCCCCAGTGCCCCAGCTGCTTTCAGTTGAATGCATCCAATCCCTGGGTGTTTTGCTTGGCTCTCCTCAGGTCAGCTGTGCTCTTAACACTTTGCTGCCCGAACCCCCCTCCCCCGGGGCTGGCAGGCCCCCTATTTGAGCTGCATTTGTGAGCCTGATTCAGTGAAAATATAAAAAGGTGAGGCCAAGCGCAGTGCCGCAGGTCGTAAATCTCAGTGTCACGGGCTATGGTCAGGAGGATCTCTGTGAGTTTGAGGCCAGTCTGGTTGATACAGCTAGTTCCTCTCTCAAAACTTTAAATAAATAAATAAATAAATAAATAAATAAATAAATAAATAAATAAATAAATGTAGAGAATGACAGAGGAAGATTGCTGACGTCAACTTCTGGTCTACATACACACACACGCACACACACACACACACATAACCCTTCACTCACATGTATACACAAATATACTGCACAGAGCCACAAAGAAAAGAAAATGATCCATATGACTGGGTGTGCTGGCCCACGCCTTTGATCCCAGCACTTGGAAGGCAGAGACAAGTGGATCTCTTGTGAGGTTGAAGCCAGCCTGGACTACAAAGTGAGTCTACAGCCAGGACTCTGTTACACTGTCTTGTAAAACCAAAAAAGGAAAAGAAAAAAAAAAAAAAAGAAACGAAAAAATATCCATAGTAAATATTATCTCACTATACCAGGCTTACTGTTTTGTTTTAGACGGGCTCTTATGTAGCCCAGACAGATCTCAAAATTGCTGTAGCAGAGGATGATCTTGAACTCCTAACCCCCACCCCCCTTCACTTCAGAATTCTTGGATTACAAATATGGGTCACCATGTTCTGTGTATATAGTTCTGGGGCTGGGACACAGATCCTTGTGCATGCCAGGCAAGCACTGTACCAACTGAGCTACATCCTCAGCCTGGAGGAGGGGGAGGAAGAAGACAAACAGGACATCTCCAGGGGCAGTATCAGGAGGACTGAATTTTCCAGCCTTAGCTTTGTCCTCAATACTCTAGCACAGCACATGCTTAAGAGCCCGAGCTCTGGGGACCACTGTCTTCTAAGTGAACTGCAGTTTCATTGCTGGAAGCACTAGGACCTTGAGTTACACCCCAGAGCGACAAAGAACTCAGGTTAGAGTCAGGCAGGCATGGTGGCACATGCCTTTAACCCCAGCTCTCAGGGGTCAAGGGCAGGCTGTTCTGCAAAGTGAGTTTCAGGACAGGGCTGTTACACAGAAAAATCCTGTCTCAGAAAACAAAACAAACAAACAAAAAACAAACAAAGAACAAGTCAGGGGCTGAGCAGTGAATGACTTTAATCCCAGCACTTGGGAGGCAGAGGCAGGAGGATCTCCTTGAGTTTGGGGCCAGCCTGGTCTACAGAGTGAGTTCCAGGATAGCCAAAGCAACACAGAGAAACCCTGTCTCAAAACAAACAAACAAAACCCTTCAGGCCATTGTGTGAACTGACTGGGGTGTATTGGTTCTTGGACACTGCAAATGTTGAAAGTGAGTTGATGGCATTCTTTCTTGTGTGAACTTTTTCCTTTTTTTTTTTTTTTTTTTTGTTTCTTTGTTTCTTTCAAAGATTTATTTCTGATTTATACAATATTCTGCCTGCATGTGTGCCTGTACACCAGAAGAGGGCACCCGATCTCATTATAGATGGTTATGAGCCACCATATAGCTGGGAACTGAACTCAGGACCTTTGGAAGAGCAGATGGTGCTCTTAACCTGAGCCATCTCTCCAGTGCCAAACCTTTCTTTTGTAAGCTTCTTCATTTATAAAATGAGTTGTATGGAAACAAAACAAAACAAAACATGGTACCATGCACGTGGAGTGAGGCCCCCACAGCAGAATGTGACTGGGGAGAGGTGGTCTGGGCCAGCAATTTCCCCACAATCATATAATTTGAAGATTAAGGGATCCCATGCATCTGAACCAACGTCAGCCCCCACTCTTTGGGCATTTTCATTATCAATGAAAATTTCTGGGGCTAGAAATCTGGCTCAGACCCTGGGAGGCACAAGGTAGAAGGAGAGAAACTGTTCCTCAAAGTTGTTCTCTGATCTCTACACTTACACGACAGCTGTCACACACACACACACACACACAAACACACACACACACACACGCACATGCACATGCACACACACACACACAAACATGAGAGAGAGGGAATGTTTTGTTTTGTTTTTTTTCTGCCCAAGAGAGGGTTTCTCTGCGCTGTTTTGACTGTCCTGGACTTGCTCTGTAGACCAGGCTGGGTTCAAACTGCTGGGATTACAGGCGTGCATCACCATTCCCGGCTGTGAGGGAATATAAATTTTTTTAATCTACATTTGTAATTTTAAAATATATGTGTACAAGTGTTTTGCCTACATGTATATATGTGTGCCACATGCATGCCTGATACCCAAGGAGGCCAGAAGAGTTGTCCTTTGACCTTTACACACATGCTGTGGCAACCCCACCGGATACATAAACTCATAATAAAATTAAAAATACAGTGGGGCACGGTGGCTCACACCTGTAATCCCAGCACTCAGGGAGGCAGAGGCGGGTGGATCTCTGAGTTTGAGTCTAGCCTGGTCTACAAAGCAAGTCCAGGACAGATAAGGCTACACAGAAAAAAAACAAAAACCTGTCTTTAAAAAAAACATTAAAAATACTAAAATAATTTAAACCTTTATAATCTCACTAAGTTGCCCAGGCTGGTCTTTAACTTCTAGAGTCAAATGACACACACACACACACACACACACACACACACACACATATATATATATATATAATTATTATTTTTGCCTGGGACTACAGGTGCCACCACATCTGGCTCATCATCACAATTTACAGACCAGGAAGTAGAAGCTTACAGAGACTAACATCTGGCTAGAGCAGAGCTGGTCAGTAGTACCCTGGTCAGGCTGCCATTGAAGCTGTTGCTATGGTGATCTGCAGCGCCTCCTCTATCTGGAGAGAAGCCCTGCATTTGGCTCTTGGCTTACCTCTCTCCTCTCCCTGGGCCTGACCTATTCATACCCTTTCTTCCCTCAGCTTTGGAGCCTTCCCTGGGTGATGTAACTCTTAGTATCTGCCAGTCTCAGCAGGAACCTAGGGAAACTTTGATGGGGCTGTGGAGATGCCTTAGCGGGTGTCTTAGTCCGTGTTCTATTGCTGTGAAGAGACCATGACCAAAGCAACTCTACGTAGCTTTGGCTGGCCTGAGACTTGCTATGTAAAGACCAACCTGGCCTCAAACTTACAGAGCGCCTGGCCTCCTGTTTCCACCTCCTGAGTGCTAGCATTACAGGCCTGACCACCACGCCTGGTTTATGAGGGGCTGGGGAATGACCCTTGGGCTCTATGTAAACATTTTACCAACTGAGCTACGTGCCCAACTTCTGTCCTGAAACAAGCTCTTCCACTCACTGGAGGTGGGAGAAAATACAAGAAAATACCTGCTTTCTCCACTGCCTCCACAGGCTTCATCTTCCCAGCTCTGGCTCACATTCCTCACAATATTTGAAAGGTTATTTTATTTTATTTTATTTCATGTACATGAGGATTTTTGCTGGCATGTGTGTATGTGCACCACATGTGTGCTTGGTGCCTGCTTGAGGCTACAAGGGGAAGTCAGTCCCTTGGAACTAGAGTTATGGATGGTTGTGAGCCACCAGGTAGGTGCTGGAAAGTAAACCAGAGTCCTCTGAAAGAGCAGCAATTGCTCCTACCAGCAAAGCCATCTCCCTAGCCCCTTATCTTCCCATACTGAAGGATGTTTGTTACCTGTTGCCACAAGACAAGTAGCCCTGGGGAAGGAATGTGGACTTTGTAGGAGACATTAATGGCCTCTCTCCTTTTTTTTTTTTTTTTTTTTTTTAAAGACAGTGGCTGGGTGTAATGGCATATGTCTTTTATCCCAGCCCCTAGGGAGGCAGAGGCAGGTGGATCACTGTGAGTTCAAGGACTCCCTGCTCTAAAAAGTGAATCCAGGATAGTCAAGTTGACTAAGAGAAACCAAACCAAACCATAGACAGAGTCTCAGAGCCCTGTTTGGCCTGGAATTTACTATGTAGTCCAGGCTGGCCTTAAACTCACAAAGATCCATCTGCCTCTGTCTCACTAATGTTGAGACTCAATTCCTGTGCTGCCATGCTTCCCTCTCTCTTTTAGTTTTTACTGGTTCTGGAGCTAATGCCTCTATGGATATCATCAGAACCTCCAGAGAGTTTAAATGAAATTCAGTGGCTTAAAACAGTATTAGCAGCTTAAGACAGCACACAGTTATTATCTCTTTGTTCTCCTGTGTGTGTGTGGGGGGATGGGAGTGGTTTAGGCCTCTCAAGGGCTCCCACCAAGGCCTGCAATCTCTCTCAGGTGGCCCAGCTGGAGGAAGGGATGTGCATGTGGCAAGCACATCACACCAAGGAGCTGTTTACACAACTCTGCTCTTCATAGACTGTTGTTAGGCCAAGGGCCTCAGTTTCTTGTTGGCTCCTTGATCCTGTTCAGAGAGCCACTCAGAACACAGCAGCTCAATTCAGTCAGAGTAAGCCTGTGGGTGAGGGCTGGAGCTCAGGAGCAGGACAGGAGCCAGCCTCTGGGGTGTGGCGTTGGAGGTAGCACTCATCACTTGCTTCTTAGAAGCAAGTTGCTAGGTCTAGCCTGCTCTCAGGGGAGATGGGGTGTGTGTACATGGAGGCTAAGATGTATAATTATTTTTAATTTTTATTATTTCAAAATACATATACAACATATTTTGAGCATCCTTTTCACCTCTCTCAGCTCCTCCCTACCCATTCAACTTCATTTTCTTTCCCTTGAAACAACAACAAACAAGACAAAAACTGACAATCAAAACAGAGAAAAATACTTTCCTCAGATTGGTCTGTGAGGGTTTTCTCGCTTAATGACTGATGTGGGAGGACACAGCCATCTGTGTGTGGGGTCACCGCAGGACAGGTAGTCAGGACTGTATCAAAAGGCAGGCTGAGTGAGTTATGAGGATCCAGGCAGTTAGCAGCATTCCTTCATTGTCTCTGCTTGAGTGCCTGCCCTGACTTCCCTTCATGAAGGATTGTGATCAGGATGTGTGTCAAATAAACTGTTTCTATCAGAGTTGCTTTCTGGTCATGTGTTTACCACAGCAAAGGAAAGCAAACCAGGACAGAGGTGAACATCAGGAGTCTGGGGTCACTGGACACTCACTGGGTTCACTCTTGAGTCCATGGCAGAGGCTTAGCATTTTAAAGCCATGGCCCTGCTTAACTCTAGGGCCTTGTTCTTTTTTGTTGCCTAGGCTGGTCTGGAACTAACTGTGTAGCCTCAGTTGACTTCACTTACACAGATCCTCCTGTAACCTTTCTTGCAGGAAAGGAGACAATTCTAGAGAGATGCTTGTGCTATTAGCTTATTGAGATAACAGACTCTTAGCCAGGTGTGTGTGGGGGGGGGGGTGGCTAGCGTGCCTTTAATCCCAACCTTGGGAGGCAGAGACAAACTGTGAGTTTGAGGCCAGCATGGTCTAGGGAGTAAGTTCCAGGACAGCCAGGGCTACACACAGAGAAACCCTGTCAAAAAAAAAAAAAGAAAAGAAAGAAAGAGAGAGAGAGAGAGAGAGAGAGAGAGAGAGAGAGAGAGAGAGAATGAAGGAAAGAAAGAAAGAAAGAAAGAAAGAAAGAAAGAGAAACAGCAGACCCCAAACCGTTTCATTTCCCCAGGAATATCATGCTGGGTGGAAGGAAAGCCTGAAGCCCAGATGCTAGCCAGAGGAGCTGCTTCCCAGGAACAGACTTCCCATAGCTGTGACCGGACCACACTAGGCTCAGCCTCCTAAGGCCTAGGATTACAGATGTGAGCCACCATCCCAGCTGGGGGTCTAGTTTCCCTAGTCAAACCACTGGTCTACATTCTTGGTTTTTAGTGCGCACATGGCAGCTGGAATAGTTCCAGGATCAACACCACCTTATCACTTGGTGACAAGTGCCGTTACCCACCAGGCCTTCCCACAGGCCCTCCACCTTATTGGGCCAATGGAAGTGAACAGCAAACAGTCACAGTTACTGAAAAACTACAGTAAAAGCTCCCAGAGCCAAGAACACGCCTTGCTGAGACACGATGGGCTGATGTGGGTTTTCCTGCCTCTCGAGGTTTCCCTCATCTGGGTGCCCAAACTCCTTCTGTTAACAGGCACAAGCGCATAACCAATGTGAGCCCAGTGCAGGACAGGTCTGTGCAGAGGCCTGACAAGCTATTTGTACACCCAGGTCCCAGGCACTCCTTATCTTATGGGAGATCTTGGAAGGACCTTGTTCAAAGCCCTTCTAGCTTTAAGGCTTTTAAGATATCCTTAAGATGCAAATGTCAAAACAGAAGCCCTTTGTTTGACATCTGAAGTTTTAGACTTTTTGCCCTCCTTCTGGCTTGTATGCTGTCTTATTTTTTCAGTTTCTAGATTTCCTTTCATCTTAGCATTCTAAGCCCTCTATTGATGGTTTTCTTTTTGTTTTGTTTTTTTTTTTTTTCGTTTCCAACATACATTTAATTTGCTAGTTCCCTTTTCCCTGAACAATTCTTCAAGAACACATGTATAATATCCCACTGTTTCAGGGATATGGTCTTACTTCCTCTCTGAGGATTTTAAAGATGTGGTTTTTCTTCTCCCTGCATAGTCTACTACCTTTAAAATTACTGTTTTTTCCTGCTACTCTCTTTTCATCTCTATCTTTGAATTAACCAGCCCAATGATGTTGATTTGCTTGTGTGTTTTAGGAGTGGGGATTCAAAAGATGCCTGAGTCCAGAGTGCATGGGACTCTGTTTTGTCTTATAGTAGGTGGCCAGGATAGGCTGTCTGTGGGGTCTTACATCCAGAAACCTTCCCCTCTCTTAATGGTGTTCTAGGAATGGTGGATAGGAAGAGAGAACCCAGAGTTGCTTATCCCCAACTTCCAACCACATTTTTGCAAGATCCAGTCCCTCCTCTCTGCCTTATGTCCCACCCCAGCTCAGACTCCTGTTTTTCCTCTCCAGACAGTGACTTCTGTTCTCCTTGGGGTTGGTTGTGCCTTAGGGCTCTGTTCTCCTTAGGAGAATGTGGTTGTCTCACTGCTGCTATTCAGCTTTCACTCCACCCATTGATTCAATACATCTCGTCTTCCCAGGACAGGAGTCTAACATGGAGTCTGGTGTGGAGGTGGGGATATAATCAGCCTTTGGGGCTTAGGTCTATTAACCTGACCTGTGTTCTGGCTTTCCTGGTTAAGTTACTTTGTCATCTCTCCTGTTATCGCTGTCCTTAGGTGTGCTCTAACTCTGATAAGATCTGCTAGTTATGGTGCCTAAAAACTCAGTACTCAGGAGGGGGAGGGTGGAGAGGGGGATCTATTCTTGGACTGCATAGTAAGACTTTGTCTAAAAAAATAAAGTCTATTTCCTGAAGGTATGGTGAGACTTCTGGATGGAGAAACATTGGAGTGTATAACTCAACCCCAACAGCAATCATGCAAGAGGGAAGGGAGGGTGTTCCAAATGGGGACCATCTAGAGGGAAAGGAGATGGTGATTAAAGCATAGAGCAGAGAGGCAGGTGGGCTGTATGTACAGGATCTAGGGAGTGGAGGATGGTGGAGACAAGCTGGAAAGCAGGTTGTTGTCACCAGGAGCTCAGCCTAGAACTACCAGAAGGATGTCTTACTCATTAGTGGCTCCACGGTGACCAGTGGACTACAAAAAAAAAAAAAAAAAAAAAAAAAAAAAAAGCAGCAGCACAGCCTGTGAGCCTCGGGCTGTGGGATCATTTCACTTCCGGGAGCCTTAGTGTCCACACCTGTCAAACGGTCACCACACCCTGTCATACTTGACAGGGTTACTAGAGCAAGCAAAGGAGCCGTGGCTCTCTGTGGACTGGAGAGTCATACCTCTTCATCCTGTGGTCAGTGGCCAGTGCTGGCTGTCGTGAGGTGTCCACCAGAGGCTTTTTGTACTTGGGCTGTGGGCATGGAAACAGTGACTAGGCAGGAATTTCATGTGCACTGTGGCTAAGGGGATGGTCTTGACAACGCAAAGAGACTGGGAGGCACTTTGGATGGAATTGTTGAGGGCATCTATTTAGAGGAAGGAGAGAGAATATCCCAGAGCTGGCAGAGACTTCTACAACCAAGCATCATGGGGAAGATGGAACCCTAGGCTCCCCAGTGCCTCTGTTATGATTGCAGTTTGAAGAGACCCATGCTACCGGGAGTGAATGAATCGCGCGTCCCCACCCCCGCCGACAGCCAATCAGAAAGAGCTGAGGCTGGACCACTTCCGCCTATTGCGCGCCCTGGCCGCGCCAGGCGGCCCACGTGAGGCTTCCAAGAAAGGGGCATAGGCTGTGGCGCGCAGGAGGTGGGCTCTTTCCTCCTCTCCACCAATCAGGAGCTAGTGCGGGGACGCGAGGGGCGGGGCCGACGGGAGGCGAAAACGCTTAAACCCGAGGGGTGAGTGGGTGCGGGGAGGAGTCCTGAGAGGGGGAGCGGTGATTGATGGTCCCATTTCTCCAATCCGATGAAGGGTTGGGCTGTATCGGCCAATTAAAAGTCTCGTGGGCGTGGCCGGCGCCGCTTATAAGTCGGTGGTGCGGAGACCTTAGCTGTTCCCTGTCAGTGGAAGCAGCAACAGCTTGAGGCGGCGGCCACGGTTGGCGACGGCGGGGCGGAGGTGAGTGTCCGCGGCTCTCCGCACCTTCTCCTTCTGCTGCGGGTGGGTGGGTGGGAGTGCGCCGGCGCCGGGGGACGCTTATGTAAGGGCTGCGCGCGCCAAGGTGACGTGGGCTCAGCGAGTGGAGGCTGGAGGAGACGGCTGCGGGCGGTGCACCACGCGTCGCTACACGACGTGCTCAGTCCCTCCCCATCCTCAGGCACCGGCTCGGTTCCGCCCCCACCCCTCTCCCTTGCTCCGGGCCCGGGGGAGCTCGGGAACCCGCGACTCCCCTGCTTGCCATAGCAACCTTCACGCTCTGGGGACTGGTCCCGCCCCCCTGGAGGCCCTCCTTAGCCTCAGTCCTGATCTCAGGGACCCATTTTCCAGATAGAGACAGTGCTGCGACAAGCCCTATAGTGCCTCACGCCGATTTCCTGGGGTCTAGAACCCTAATGTGTTAGAAAGGGAGCTCCAGTAGTTCCCATCATACTGGATGTGAAATCCTGGCGGGGATCCTAAGAGGTAGACTGTTCCTTGTTCCAGAAGTCTGCGCTCCGTCTCTCAGGCGTGCTCCTAGGAGCCCGTGGGTTCCACTTTGGTTCAGGCGTGGAAGGAATTCTGACGCTCCCAGGATGCGGTGATCCACCCAAGGCCCTCAGGAGGTGTACCTGGGCACAGCCCGTTATTTCTTGCAGTTTATAGGAGCTTATGAAGTGCGTTTGGGAAGTGCTCTTCCCTGCACACAATGTGGAAGCTCTGGCTTTGAGGACTTGTGCTTGCATGTTCCTCCCAGAGTGACTTGCCCTCTGTGTACTTTGAGTTTTACCCCTTCCCTCATCTCACAAACTTTGGAATCAAGCAAGATTGTCTCTGGCAGCTCTCAAGTTCTTTAGAACGTAAGGTCTCATAATTGTATGGAGGAGATCAGGCAGATTACTCCCATTCTCCCTCTGAGGAAACTGAAGCTTAAAGAGCCAACTTTGTGGGCTCCCTCCCTCCCTCTCAACTAGAACCCCGAGTGGAGGCTTGGTTGTGTGCCTTCCCTGTTGCTCCCTCATGTAATTGATGCAGTATCCGTGTATCAATTACATGAGGAACACAGAATCATAGTTGTGGATCAATTGTATTTTAAAACTTCTGCAGTTATACAAAGAAGTTGGGTCCTAACAGCAAGCTGCCCAGGTCATGACCAAATCCTTGGATAATTCTGAACCCTATGTGAACTCTTTTTTCCTATACACAGATACCTATAATAAAGTTTAATTTATAGGTTAGGCTTTATAAAAGTTTAAAAGTAATCATTTGTAAAGTAGAAGTTAGAACCCCGAAATGTTTTTTTTGTTTTTTTTTTTTTTTTAATGAAGAAGTAAATCAAAGAAATTGTCAACAGGGGACGGAGATCGACATCCTCAACAAAGGGCAGGAAGTTTATGAACCCCACAGACCAAGCTGAAAAGGAAGCCTGGAAAAGAGAATTGAAAAAAAAAAAAACGTAGGGAAGTATAGTTGAAAGCGTTCTAAAATGGCGAACCGGACAGTGAAGGATGCTCACAGCATCCATGGCACCAACCCTCAGTATCTGGTGGAAAAGATCATCCGGACACGAATCTACGAGTCCAAGTACTGGAAGGAGGAATGTTTCGGGCTTACAGCTGAACTTGTAGTCGACAAAGCCATGGAGTTGAGCTTCGTGGGCGGTGTGTATGGTGGAAACATAAAGCCAACTCCTTTTCTGTGTTTAACTTTAAAGATGCTTCAAATTCAGCCTGAGAAGGATATCATTGTTGAGTTCATAAAAAATGAAGATTTCAAGTATGTCCGGATGTTGGGGGCACTTTACATGAGGCTGACAGGAACTGCAATTGATTGCTACAAGTACTTGGAGCCTTTGTACAATGATTACCGAAAAATCAAGAGCCAGAACCGAAATGGAGAGTTTGAACTGATGCATGTGGATGAGTTCATTGATGACCTACTGCACAGTGAAAGAGTCTGATATCATTTTGCCACGGCTGCAGAAACGTTATGTGCTAGAGGAAGCCGAGCATCTGGAGCCTCGAGTTAGTGCTCTGGAAGAGGACATGGATGGCTTGGAGTCTAGTGAAGAGGAGGAAGAGGAAGATGAGAAGCTGGAACGAGTGCCCTCACCTGACCACCGATGGAGAAGATACCGAGATTTGGACAAGCCAAGATGCTCGCCTGCACTATGGTACAGGAGGAGCTGGAGTCACTCTCCCAGGAGGCGGAGGAGATCCCCTAAAAGAAGAAGCCCTTCTCCCCACCGAGAAAGGCACAGGAGCAAGAGTTCCCGGTGCCATCGAAGCAGGTCCAGAGACAGACGACACAGATCTCGCTCTAAGTCCCCAGGTCACCACCGTAGTCACAGACATAGGAGCCACTCCAAGTCTCCAGAAAGGTCTAAGAAAAGCCACAAGAAGAGCTGGAGAAGAAATGAGTAATGGATTCATTTTTTACTTTAGTCCAAATGATGTGATGTGAATATGAGAGCATCTGTTTAAGTGGAATACTCAAGATTTCCTCTCAGGCAGCTGTGAATATTTTGGATTTTTCAAAATCAAGTCCTTGTTTGGTTGTATGTTGTTTTTATTTTCATATTATAGAGGTGCTAAGTTTTGTATCTCTTTGAATTATTATCAACATCTTAAAAGGGTGTTTAGACCAAATGAAGGTCAGGTTTTGACCTAACAACTATGGCTATTCATACTTAATAAGGGTCAAGAGGACCTGGGAGCTGGCAAGATTCTTGAAAAGATGTAGCCACTTGGTGATCCTTTTCTTGTTTGTAATTAAACCAGACACAGTTGTCATTTTCCTCTAAAAAAAAAAAAAAAAAAAAAAAAAAAAAAACAGAAAAAGAACAAAAAACAGTGCATGATGCTACAAGCCGCGGATTTGAGGATGAAAGATCCCAAGCAGATTATCCAAGACATGGAGAATTTTGAGGAAATGGAGAGTAGCCCAGTGCAACAGCCACAGTTGAACGAGAAAGTACTGAAAGACAAGCATAAGAAGCTGCGGGAAACCTTCGAGCGAATTCTACGACTTTATGAAAAAGAAAATCCAGATGTGTACAAGGAATTGAGAAAGCTGGAAGTAGAATAAGAACAGAAGAGAGCTCAGCTGAGACAGTACTTTGATGCTATCCAGAATGCTCAGCATGTAGAAGTCGAGAGCATCCCTTTGCCAGACATGCCTCATGCTCCTTCCAACATCTTAATCCAGCACATTCCACTTCCTGGTGCCCAGCCACCCTCCATTCTGAAAAAAACCTCAGCCTATGGGCCTTCACCTCAAGCAGTGTCTATACTTTCTCTCCTCAGACATGGTGTTCCACGTTTGCCCCCTGGCAGAAAACCACCCAGCCCTCCTCCTGGCCCACCTCCTCCTCAAGTCCTGCAGATGTATGGTCGTAAAGTGCGCTTTGCTCCAGATCTTCCTCTGAGAGGCAAGGTGAAGACATGCTGTATGGTCCAGAACTTGCTCAGCGGGGTCATGATGACGGTGGCTATCAGGATAAGTATGACGACAGCGGTGAGGACAGTGACACTGACAGATGTGATGCAGAGAGTGTGTGTGAGGGGGGTGAGTTGGGGCACCGTGATGACAGTGAGCAAGACAACCCTGAGGAGAAGAAGTCAGGTCTGAGTGTCCGATTTGCTGATATGCCTGGAAAATCGAGGAAGAAGAAGAACATGAAGGATCTGACTCCTCTTCAAGCCATGATGCTTCAAATGGCAGGTCAGGAAATCCCTGAGGAAGGACGAGAAGAGGAGGAGGATGATGAGGACTCTGATGATTCTGAATCAGAAAAGCAGTAGCAAAAGCAGCATAAAGAGGACTCCCACTCTGATGGCACATCTGCTGCCCCTTCACAGCAGCAGGCTCCTCCACAGTCTGCCCCTCCTTCTCAGATCCAAGCACCTCCCCTGCCAGGACCACCACCTCTTGGACCACCGCCTGCCCCACCGTTACGACCCCACTTCCTGGAACACCTCCAGGGCCTCCTCTGTTCTGAGACCACCCGGAATGCCAGGAATCCGAGGGCCTTTACCACAACTTTTACCTCCAGGACCACCACCAGGCTGACCTCCTGGCCCTCCCCCAGGTCCGCCTCCTCGAGGACCCCCACCAAGGCTACCTCCTCCTGCACCTCCAGGTATCCCCCATTCTGGTCCTGGTATGATGCGCCCACCCTTGGTGCCTCCTCTTGAACCTGCCCCACCTGGGTTGTCCCCACCAGCTCCCTTGCCCAACCCAGGGGTGTTGAGTGCCCCAACAAGCCTCATTCAGCAACCAAAGGTGGATGATGCAATTGTAGCAGCCACTATCGAGAAGAAAGCCTCAGCGACCATCAGTGCCAAGCCCCATATCACCAATCCCAAGGCAGAGGTCACACGGTTTGTGCCCACTGCACTGAGAGTGCGCCGAGAGAAGAAGGGGGCTACTGCTGTTCCCCAAAGAAGGTCAGAGGATGACTCTGTTGTGCCTGTTGCCAAAGCAGCCCCCAGACCCTGTCTCAATTAGTAAAGTGCTCATTGTCCTTCTGTTCCTGCCTCGGTACAAACTAAGGACGATGCTTATGAAGCATTTATGAAGGAGATTGACCGGCTGCTGTGACAGCTGCTCAGAGAGCACTGGTTGTGGACCAAGAGGCTCTTTTTAAATTAGTGAAGAGTATTGTCCACTGCCAGGTGTTTCCAAGTCCAGTTCCGGACCCTCCTAACGTTTGCCTGGCTGGGACTCCCCTCACAGGGGTTTAGGATGGACCAGGATGTGAAGCACTACTGCCAGCACCGACCCCTGACACCATTTCACCTCCTTCCTTCCCCTCTCCATTTTGGAAGTTACGTCAGAGAGGTCTCGGTTACTTGTTTTGACTCATGTGCTGTGGGCACTGGAGTGGAGATTTCTGAAGGGAACAAAAAGTTTATTTCATCTTGAGTTTTGTGTTTTGTGTTTAATATTTTCCTGTAAATATTTTGTAATATTTTACTTTTAGTGAAATGAATTACAGTGTCAATTCCTAATTCAAAGCAGGATATATGGGAAGAAAATGTGCAATTCTCAGATTAAAGTTATTTTCCACAAGCTAAACTCTTTGAGTGTTTCATGGAGAAATAAAATGTTCCATACCAAAATATATATATATAGGACTGGGTGTGGTTGGTGGCCTATGTCTTTGCTCCCAGCATTTGGGAGCCAGGGCAGGCAGATCTCTGTGAGTTTGAGGCGAGCTTCTTCTACATAGTGAGTTATAGGACAACCAGAGCTAAGTAGTGAGACCCTGTCTCAATTAGTAAAGTGCTCATTGTGTAAAAATGAGGACTAGATTTTGAGGTGCAGAATCTACATAAGAAGTTGGGCCTGGGCTGGAGAGCTGATTCAGCTGTTAAGAGCACTGGCTGTTTATAGAGGATCCCAGTTCAATGCCAGCATCCACCTTGCAGCTCACACCTGTCTGTAATTCCAGTTCCAGGGGTCTGACAACCTCACACAGACAAAGCATGCAGGCAAAACACCAAAGCACATAAAATAAGTTTTTGGGTCTTTTTGTTTGTTTGTTTTTTAAAGTTGGGCCTTTTATGCCTGGCTTGAAAGAGAGTTCAGCTGTTAAGAACACTTCCTGCCCTTTTAGAGGATCCTGGGTACAGTGCTGGAAGTGTGACTGACAGACTCTCTCTTCTCTCTCTCCCTCCTTCCATCCCTCCCCTGTTAGCTATAGAGACTGCCTGGCTCACTGGCCTCTTTTTCTCAGTCTTACAGCAGAGATGGCCCTGGCTCCAGGAGAACATTTTCATTCCAATTCAATATTTTTTGGTTCAATTAAGTATGTTTGGAACCCATTCTATGAGCAGGCACCAGGCCAGGTTCCTTGGGTGGGAAACCAGGGGCTCTGAAATCGAGTGGAAGTAAGAATTCTGGAGGTGGGTCTCTGAGCCTCATTTTCCTTATCAGTAAATTGTGGGTTGATTATACCCCTGTAGGACTATAGGAAAAATTAAGTGAGTTAAAAGGTGCCTGGCATAGAGTCGGCAGGAAAGGAAAGTTCTTTTGCTGTGCTCCTAGTTGTGTATGCCATATTTACATGACAAAGATGAGGCAGCTGTGTGTCTGAGGGCTACAGACCCTTCATCCTTCAGCTGGGATGCTTGAGTCCTTGCAGTACCAAACTCTTACCTACACACGACACTTTAATAAGTCAGGCATGGCAGAAAGCAACAATAATTGTAATAACAAAACTTAGGTGAGTGTGGGCTCCTCACAACATTTTGGTTTTGTTCTTTTGGTGGTGGTGGTTGCTTTAAGACAGGCCCTCTCTATAGAGTCCAAGCTGACCTAGAACACCAACCCTCCTTCCTCTGCCTCCACAGCCTGGCAACACAGAGAATCTTTCATGCCCAAGATTTTAGCAGTCTTAGCCCATGTTGGTGGTTTTTTTTTTTTTTTTAACTTTTATTTATTTATTATGTAGACAGTGTTCTGTCTGCATATACATCTGCACACCAGAAGAGGGCACCACATCTCATTACAAATTGTTATGAGCCACAACCTGGTTGCTGGGAATTGAACTCATGACCTCTAGGAAGAGCTGCTAGTGCTCTTTACCTCTGAGCCATCTCTCTAGTCCCTCTTTTTTCGCCTTTCAAGACAGGGTTTCTTTGTGTAGCCTTGGCCGTCCTGGATTGCTTTGTAGACCACGATGGGCTACGAACTCAGATCAGTCCACCTGCCTCTGCCTTCCTGAGTGCTGGTATTAAAGGCGTGCTCTACCGAGCCTGGCAAGATTTTCTTTTTAAGTCAAGAGCTATTGCTTAAAGGAAGTGTGCTCTTGCACTTTGGGACCATTGTTAAGTAAATGAGGGTTGCCTGAATAAAAGTTCTGTGTTACTGGAACAGTCTCTGATAAGAGACTCCAAGTGACTAGCAGGTAGGGAACATGGCTTTGCTGGACAAAGGGATGATTCAAGTCTACCCAGGGCAGAGCAGGCCCAAGAGAAGTCTCATATTTCTCAGACAACACAGATTAAAGACTTAAGAATTGAGAGCAGTGCTGTGGCACACCTTTAATTGCAGTACTTATGAGACAGAAGTGGGCTTGAGTTCCAGGATAGTGTGGTCTGCACAGAGAGTTCCAAGACAGCCAGGGCTACATAGAGAAACCCAGTCTCACAAACAAAAACACAAAAATGGAAGAATTGGGAGCTGGAGAGGTGGCTCGGCAGTTAAGTGGATATATTGCTTTTATAGAGGATCTGAGGTCTCTTCCTGTCATCCACCTCTGGCTGCTCACAACCACCTGAATGTAATTCCAGCCTCTGCATGATGGAGATTAGAGGCCAAAGCATCTTCAAGGACCTTCACTAATGTGTGCATGCTCACAAGTACCCACTCTAGTACTGCGCTTTCCTTATCTATTTATTTATTTATTTGTTTATTTATTTATTTATTGTTTATACAGTACTCTGCCTGCATGTGTGCCTACATGCCACAGTAGGGCACCAGATCTCACTAGAGATGGGTATGAGCCACCATGTGGTTGCTAGGAATTGAACTCAGGAGCTTTGGAAGAACAGCCAGTGTTCTTAAACTCTGAGGCACCTCTCCACCCTCCCCTTTCTTACAGCTCACCCATAGGAGTTTCTGGGGAAGGTGGCTAGCTGTCCCTTAGGGTTTTATTGCTGTGAAGAGACACAATGACCAAAGGTGCCTTTTATAGAGGAAAGGATTTAATTGGGACTGGCTGACCCCTTCAGAGGTTCAGTTCATTCTTGTCCTGCTGAGCAGCATGGTGGCATGTAGGTAGACATGGTGCTGGAGAAGGAGTTCTGAGAGTCCAGTCTTCACTGTCAGGATATCTCCAACTTCTTTTCATCAAACTGCATCAGCAACCAGTAGCCGCATCAGGGACCAGCAGCAGCCTTCTTCCTCAGAGGGCTCTGGCATTTAATTTATTCCCTCTCCGGAGTCCTCAGAATTAAACTATCTGCAGCTGGCAAAGATCGAGGCCTCCTCAGAGCCTGCATGAGGCAAATAGTCTGCTGCTGTGGACAAGCTAAAGCAGCCTCATATCCACACCTGGGATTAAAACAAAAGCATGTTTACACAATATAACTGAGGTTTTTAAAGACACCAAAGCTCCCACTAGAAAGGGGTGGTTTCAAGACAGGGTCTCACTATATAACTACTGTCCTGTCCTGGAACTCACTAGGTAAGCCCGGCTGGCCTCCAACTCACAGGGATCCATCTGCCCCTGCCTCCCAAGTGCTGGGATTTTGCCCAGGACCACTATGCTCATGTTTCTGAGTCCTTCCTCCAGCGCCTCCTGTGTGCTGGGATACATACACAGGTTTGTACGATGACATCTGGCTTACTTTTATCTTTGTTATTTTACTTTCATACATGACCTGTAGTTAGGTGGATAGAAACAGTTCATGTTGGAAGTAATTTTTCTTTGACAAGTTTGAAGATAATGCTTTGTACTTTTGTAGCATCTCAAATTGCTGAAAAATCTAAAACCTTTCTGACTTGTTACTGCTCTGGCTAACCAGCACATCTTGGCTTTGGTGTGTTTATGAGGCTTCCAGTCAGCCCCTCTTTGTCTACCCTGGGAGTTCCTTTAATTATTATTATTATTAATTTTTCCTCATTGTTTTCACCATTCTCTCTTTCTGACAGGTTGTTTGGCTTTCTGATCTCTTGAATGGACCCGCTCATTTTGTGCCCTCCTTCTGGCTTGTATGCTGTCTTTTCTTATTTTTTCAGTTTCTAGATTTCCTTTCATCTTAGCATTCTAAGCCCTCTATTGATGGTTTTCTTTTTTTTTGTTTTGTTTTGTTTGTTTTTTTTTTTTTTTTTTTTGTTTCCAACATACTTTTAATTTGCTAGTTCCCTTTTCCCTGAACAATTCTTCAAGAACACATGTATAATATCCCACTGTTTCAGGGATATGGTCTTACTTCCTCTCTGAGGATTTTAAAGATGTGGTTTTTCTTCTCCCTACATAGTCTACTACCTTTAAATTACTTTTTTTTCCTGCTACTCTCTTTTCATCTCTATCTTTGAATAAACCAGCCCAATGATGTTGGTTTGCTTGTGTGTTTTAGGAGTGGGGATTCAAAAGATGCCTGAGTCCAGAGTGCATGGGACTCTGTTTTGTCTTATAGTAGGTGGCCAGGATAGGCTGTCTGTGGGGTCTTACATCCAGAAACCTTCCCCTCTCTTAATGGTGTTCTAGGAATGGTGGATAGGAGGAGACAACACAGAGTTGCTTATCCCCAACTTCCAAGCCCATTTTTGCAAGATCCAGTCCCTCCTCTCTGCCTTATGTCCCACCCCAGCTCAGACTCCTGTTTTTCCTCTCCAGACAGTGACTTCTGTTCTCCTTGGGGTTGGTCGTGCCTTAGGGCTCTGTTCTCCTTAGGAGAATGTGGTTGTCTCACTGCTGCTATTCAGCTTTCACTCCACCCATTGATTCAAAACATCTCGTCTTCCCTGGAGACGAGTCTAACATGGAGTCTGGGGTGGAAAATGGGGCTATAATCAGCCTTTGGGGCTTAGGTCTATTAACCTGACCTGTGTTCTGGCTTTCCTGGTTAAGTTACTTTGTCATCTCTCCTGTTATCGCTGTCCTTGGGTGTGCTATAACTCTGATAAGATCTGCTAGTTACGGTACCTAAAAACTCAGTACTCAGGAGGGGGAGGGTGGAGAGGGGGATCTCCTCTTGGACTACATAGTAAGACTTTGTTTAAAAAAGTAAAGTCTATTTCCTGAAGTTATGGTGCGACTTCTGGATGGAGAAACATTGGAGTGTATAACTCAACCCCCACAGCAATCATGCAAGAGGGAAGGGAGGGTGTTCCAAATGGGGACCATCTAGAGGGAAAGGAGACGGTGATTAAAGCATAGAGCCAAGAGGCAGGTGGGCTGTATGTACAGGATCTAGGGAGTGGAAGATGGTGGAGACAAGCTGGAAAGCAGGTTGTTGTTATCAGGAGCTCAGCCTAGAACTACCAGAAGGATGTCTTACTCATTATTGGCTTTTGAGGTGACAGTTACAAAGATTTTACAATAGTTCAGGTTATCAAAAAAGAATAACGCAGAATGGGTTATCAGAAATGGAAGGCAAGAAGATGTTAGGGATTCAACAGGTGAAACTAATAGAATTTCTTAAGTAGATGATGGGTGAGAAGAGGGAAAAGCTGATGCTGACACTAAAATTTTTCCTTGGGGAGATAGTGTTGAGAAAGACCAGGCAGGGCTTTTTGTGCACATGGGGACATGATGACAGAGATGAAGGAAGGGCCAACTTCAGTTATAGAATAGATAGATGTTTGCACATATGTAAAAAAAACAACAACACAAAAACCTATAGTTTTAAACCCCCATACCTCAATGTGCTAAAGTGTTGGTTGGGGGGAGCTATCAAGGGTAGGAATGAGGAAATCAGTCCCTTAGAAGACAGAAGGACACTTACTGAGTAGTTAAAAAGTGTATGCCACCACAGCCTGCATCCTTATTAAAAATGTTTATGTTTTACACGGTATGCACTTACAGCCACCCCTCAGAATTTGCAGGGGATGGGTTCCACAGTCTCCCTTGAGATATCAAAGTTCTCAGATGCACACATCCTTTGTGTGAAATGGAACAGTATTTCATATAACCCACACATATCCCTCGGCATGTTTCCGTAAATCATGTCTAGAAGACTTACAGCAACAAATACAATGTGAAGATGCACAAAAAGCTCTTACTATGTAGTCGTTAGTGTGTCTACATGGAGAGAACATGAGTGCATGTGTAAGTGTGGGCCAGAAGGTCAACAGGAGGCACCTTCTGCAACTGCTCCCCACATTATCTGTTTATTACTTACATATGTGCATATTTACCTAATAAATAATATAAACAGATTTTATAAACACACACACACATACACACACACACAGGGAATGGAGAGAAGGCTCGGTGGTTGAGAGTGCTGTTGCTCTTGCAGAGGACCTGGGTTCAGTTCCCTGAACCCACCTGGTGGGTCACACAACCATCCGTAGCTCCAGTTCCGGGGGATCTGACACCCTCTTCTGAACTCCTTGTGTACAGGATACACACATGGTACACATACAAGCATGCAGTCGAACACTCACACACACAAAACAAGATTAACCAGAAACTATTTTAAAATATATTTATTCATTTACATGTATGTATATAGGTTGGGCTATTCATGCTACTGTGTGTGTGTGTGTGTGTGTGTGTGTGTGTGTGTGTAGGTCAAAGGACAACTGAGAGTCAATGTTCCCTTTCCTCCTTGTTGAGCAGGGCCTCACCCTCCAGGCTGGCTGGCCCACAGCTTCTGGGTGGTTCTCCTGTCTCTACACCCCACCTTTGTGGGTTCTGAGGCTCCATCTCCACTCACCAGGATTGCACAGTTAGCTCTTTTGCCTGCTAAGGTGTCTTGGCGCAGCCTTCCACCTTGTGCTCTGAGACAGCTCCTCTAAGGAACCTGGAGCTTTCCGGTTTGGCTAAGCTATCTGCCCCCGCCTTCCCGGCACAGGGATTACAGGTATGTGCCAGGATGTCCTCATGTTTGCACAGCGAGCACTTTACCAACAGAGCCAGCTCCCCAGGCCCTATTCTGTACTCTTCAGGGGAAAAAAGGCAAGGAAAAGTCTGTGCACGCTCAGTTTGGGTGATTATTTTTTGAATATTTTTGATTCACAGTCAGTTAAATCTGTGCATGTCAACCCCACAGATAAGGTGAGCCTGCTGTGTATCCTCACTGTGTTAAAAACCAGAAGGCTTAAGCCTTTAAAAGAAAACCCAAACTGGCATGAAAATGTAACTCTTCATAGCTCTCCAATTAGTGAGCTCAGATCATTAGCCTGCAGTTCTGCTTTAGGGAAATCCCTGAGCTTGTCCATTTAATGTAGGTTACTCTGTGTTTACTCTTGAACTTCAGTTCTTTCTTTTTCTTTTCTTTTCTTTTTCTTTTTTTTTTTTTCTGAGAGAGGGTTTCATTTTGTTGTGGCTTGGCTGGTCTGGAACTATGTAGACTAGGCTGGCTTTGGATTTGGAGATCCACCTGCCCCTGCTTCCCTAGTGCTGGGATAAAAGGTGCGCACCACTATGTCTGAATGGAATTCCCTATTCTATGCTTAATTTTTGTTTTATTTTTCATTATTATATCCATGTTTGTTACTTATGTGTATAAGTACAGGTATGTGTGCCAAAGCACACAAGTGGAGGTCAGAAGACAATTTTTGGAATCAATTCTTTCCTTTCACTGTGGGATTCATGAATTGAGAGCAAACTCAGGCCCTAGTGTTTTCTCAGCAGACACTTCAGCTGCCGAGCTGTCTCCCCAGCCTGATACCTGGCTTCTGCTCTGGTCTGGGCTGTTTTTAGTCTTTGACATATTGACTTTTGTAGACCTCTGATGGATCTTGAACCAGGTTGTCTTCCTGAGTTTTTTTTCTCAAACAAACAACCTCCCCTCCCCCAAAATAAGCTGGGAGCTGGAGAGGCGGCTCAGCAGTAGGAGCAAGCACTTATTGCCCTTGCAGGGGACTTGGGTTTGTCTCCCAGCACCTGCATGGTTCCTCACAACCACCTAAATTTCTAGTTCCAGGGGGCCTGAGGTCACTTTTGCTTCCATAGGGTGCAAGGGTGGTGAGGGGGAGGCCCTGCATCTTTCTGAGTTTTAAGAGCCCAGACCCAGTCTCCCAATCAGTCTAGTATTAAATTAGACCCATTTAAGACCCTCTCTTGAAGCATCAGGCACCCTGTGTTCCTGAGGAGGCAGAACCTGAGGAGATGGGTCTGAGGGACAGTGGTCTTGGGAGCATAGCAGGCCACCTGGCAGCTGGATATAGGGAAAGGGGCCAGCCTCTCCACACACCCACTCACATTCCCCACCCTGGGCAGCTGCTCAAATCTTGGGCAGTGAGCCCTCTGTGGCATCTGCCTCTCATTTTCCTTCAAAGGCTCCTCTGGAGGCAGCTTGTGCCCAAAGTGTTCTTGTTTGGGCATGGAAAAGTCTGCTTTGGAAGCCAGAGGTAAAGTTGGGCATTCAAAGGTTCACACAGAGGTTGGCGAGATGGCTCTGCAGGTAGAGGCACTTGTGGCCAAGTGATCCTTGTGACACACAAGATAGAGAGAGAATGAACTCCAGGAACTTGTGCCCTGACCTCCACAACGCATTGTGGCACAAAAGTGCCCCGTTAAGTAAATGCAGTATAAGAAATTAAGAAATCCAAAAACAAAACCAATCAAAAAAGAAACTAATGGGCTGGAGAAAAGGCTCACCATTAAGAGCCTGTACTATTCTTGCAGAGAACTGGAGCCTGGTTCCCAGCACCCATCTTGGGCAGCTCACAACAAATTATAACTCAGCTCGAGGGGATCCAATGCCTTCTTCTGGCTTCCTGGACACCTGTACTCATGAATGAGTGCACACACACACACACACACACACCCCTGAAAATAAAATATCAAACAAACCTAAATCCCATGGTTCATACCTTTAATCAAACTTTGGAGGCAGACACAGAAGAACTGAAGCAAGTTCAAAGCCAGCCAGCCCTACATAGTGAGAATCTGTCTCAAAGGCCAACCAACCAAAACAAACAAAAACAACAGCAAACCAAAACAAAATAAAAACGGAAGCTGAGCAATGTCTTGTCTACCCCCTGCATCTGCTTTCCCAGGAGACAGTGCAGGCAAAGGCCAGGCAGGTGGCAAGGGTAGGGGATGGGTGCAGGGCAGAGTAGAATGAAAGCAAACCTCAAAATAACCTCAAAGGCATACTCGCCCACACAGCTCAGGTGAAGGCCCCATCTTTCTTATACTTTGCCCTTGAAAGGGAGGTGCGTGCCAGGTTACAGGCTGGAGCATTTTCTGACATTCCTTCCTGCTTGCACACCCATGGCTTCCGTCAACCAAGAGCAAACGTATTGTCTTATTGCTGATGTGTGCTCTATAGTGAGGCCTGGGATCCTTGTGTCTGTAATGATCACGTGCAAACATTCTTTTCCTTGTTGTTTCCTAAATAACACTAGAGAAGAAACTCTGGAGAGGACATAAAGATGACAGGAGGTGAAGTGGGTGCAGTAAATTTTATTGATGGTATAAAAAATGTAGGGCTCCCTAAGCCCCCCTCCTTCTTCTGGGGGTCTTGGTTGGAAACTGTGAGGGGAGCTGCTCAGCGTTGGGGCTAGGATGGGGCAGGGGTCCTTCAGCATCCCAGGGCCTCTCCCTGCTTCTTGTGTTCTTTCTGAGATGGATGGTCCAACCCTTGTAGGCCATGTAGTCCACCACACTGGTGCTTTAGTCATATTCACTGTCATATCAGAAAATGAGCTTCACAAAGTTGTCAAAGTTTGAGGCCAGCCTGGTCTACAACGTGAGTTCCAGGACAGCCAAGGCCACGTAAAGAAACCCTGTCTTGAAAACACACACACACGTATCTGCACGCAAATAAAGTTGTCATTGAAAGCAATGCCAACCCCAGCATGAAAGGTGGAAGAGTGGACATCACTGTCTCAAGAGACAACCTGGTCCTCGCTGTAGCCCAGGATGCCCTTTATTCGGACATCAGATGCCTGCTTTACCACCTTCCTGATGTCATCA
Organism: Meriones unguiculatus; assembly: GCF_030254825.1. NCBI lineage: Eukaryota > Metazoa > Chordata > Mammalia > Rodentia > Muridae > Meriones > Meriones unguiculatus. The sequence continues at coordinate 23,547,607 of NC_083349.1, forward strand.
CACTTGACAGCTTTCTCCATGAGGTATGTCAGGTCCACCACGTACACATTGAGGGTAGAAACAGGGAAGGCCAGGCCAGTGAGTTTCTTGTTAAGCCCTGAGATGACCTTCTCCATAGCCTTGTCAGCACTGATTCCAGGTATGATGTTCTGAGTAGCCTCATGGCCATCACAGGGCAGCTTCCCAGAGGAGATACCCACAGTCTTCTGGGTGACAGCGATGCCCTGAACTTGTGTCATGAGTCCTTTCACAATGCCAAACTTGTCCTGGATGACCTTGGCCAGGGGTGTGAGCAGTTGGTGGTGCAGGAAGCATTGCTTTCAGTCTTGAGTGAGCTGCCATACTTCACATGGTTCACACCCACCAAAGCATGGGGGCATCGGCAGAAGGGGCAGAGATAACGATGCCATCCTTCAAGTGGGCTTCAGCCTTCTTGATGGTGATGAAAGCATCAGTAGAACCCACAACACACTTGGTACCAGTCTCACTCCACATGTTTGCAGGATTTCACTCCTGGAAGGTGGAGATGCCCTTCCCATTGATGACAAGTGAAGAATAATTTTTTTAATGAATATTCACCCATATATTAGTAAAGTCTTAGTTAGTCTTCAACCAGCAACTTTCCCACATAACCACACATTGAGACTATGATTTATTCACAAGCTTAAAGCATTGGAGTTGGACAGATCTCAACCCTTTAAGCTATTTCGCTCTCTCTCAGCTATGTGACCCACGCTACTTTCCAACAGGTCGTTCTTCCTGGGCGGGATCTGCTCCATCAGATCTTCCTACTCTGTCTTCTGTCCTTCCTCCTCTCTCTACCTGCCTCATGGTCCCCTGATGCCAGGCCTGGGAACCTCCCTCTCTTCTGCCAAATCACAAGCTTCAGCATTTTTTTTTAAATTAACCAATCAAGTTTAAATTAGGTAGAGCAAGGCTTACACAACAAGACAGGTATATGTGAGAATGTGCTCATCTGGGTGGCAACCAGACCTTGGGGGCCAGTAATTAGCATTAGAATACAGCACCAGACCAACCCCAGCAGACAGGTTTCCATCCTCAGCCTCAACTGTGCTTTCAGCTTACCAGGGGTAGAGTCATACTGGGGCACGAAAACCATGTGGTTGAATGAGGTCAGTGAGGAGGTCACTGATGGCAACAATCTCCACTGTTCTAGAGTTGAAGGAGGCTCTGGTAACCAGGCACCCATATGGCCAAATCCCTTCACTCTGCCCTTCACCATCATGTCTCAGGCATGAGGCTGGCACTGCACATGAAGATGTGGCTGTCTCTCAAACACAGAGGAGGAGAGAGCCCAGTACACCGTTTTATTGCAGTTTGCTTGTTTTGTTTTAATGTTTTTTTTTTTTTTATTGGTTTTTGAGACAGGGTTTCTCTGTGTAGTCTTGGCTAGCTTCAACTCAGAGTTCTGCCTGCCTCTGCCTCCCGAATGCTGGGATTAAAGGTGTGTGCCACCGCTGCCCAGGTTTATCCTTATTAGATAGATAGATAGATAGATAGATAGATAGATAGAGAGAGAGAGAGACAGATAAGTATTTTTGCCTGAATGGACATATGTGTGTACCATGTGCAAGACTGGTACTGTGGAGTCCAGGAAAGAGCATCATATCCCTTGGTATTGGAGTTACAGATAGTTGTGAGCTGCCATGTGGGTGCTAGATCTTCTGCAAGAGCAGCCAGTGTTGTTAATCACGGAGCCAATTGTGTAGCTCCTTGTTTGGTTTTTGAGATAGTTTAGAGGTCAGAGGACAACTGGTGGAAGTTGCTGTGTCCTTGGCTTGAACTCAGGTCTTCAGGCTTGACAGCAAGTGCTGAGCCATCTCTGGTTCCTGAGTCCCTTATTTTGTAACCATCTTTCTTTGATCACAGTTTCATCTAATTATTTTGTGAGACTCTATGTCACAGACTTGCCTGAGATATTTTCTTCTCATTACACTAGGGCTGTAAGTTTGGGGGTGAGGACCACAGGGAAAATACCATTTTTGTCATTGATGTCGTCCTTGGCCACCTGGCTGGGAGAGCGCCGGTCAGGCTTTGCCACCTAAAACTGCCCCTTTGTTCCTGTTTACTGTGCCTTTCTCCATAGAAGTCTGACAGGTTCCTTCCCTCCATAGCTGTCCCTTTGTCATTTAGGGGAGAGTAAGCTGCAGCTGTGATAGATGCTAAGTAGCCAGCCTGCCTAGAACACAGAGCCTATACTAAGATCTTCCTTATGTCTCTCCTTTTGACTCCTCAAAATACCCTATTCGCTTGGTGCTGTTGTCTCTATCTGAAAGATAAGAGCAGACTCTTCTAGCATTAACCACACCACAGCAGTAAGATCAAGTCACGAGAGATGCACATCAGGCCTGTCTGACCCTGGGCCTAACTGCCTAGTTGCAGAACACTCTAGTCAGCCCAGTGGGCCCCTCTCTGGCCAGGCTACTTTTAGCACCAGCTCTGCAGTGGTTTTCCTCCCTGGCTTCAGTCCCCCTCAAACAGACCATTCCTGGCCCCACCTCCCCCCAGGGCATCTGTCAAGTGCCCACAGGGGAAGTGGCCCAGACTTCCCAGCAAATAAACCTGCCCACGGATTTCCATATATACGGAGGCAACCGTTTCCTCTCCCCACAGCTGGGAAGGCCAGGACACCAAGCATCCCAGCCCACTTCTGATCCTCCTGGGGAAGGGGTCTAAGTCAGGAGTCCTTGAGGGAGGGAAACTTGCTTTGTGGTGGGACAGGACAGAAGTAGCACCAAACTGTTATAGCTTGCAGCCACACTCACAGACCTAGTCTGGATACATGGGATTCCATTTTCTGTGGTGCTGGGAACAGAACTCAGGGATTCACACAGGCAAGGCCAGCTGCTCTATCACTGAGTCACGCCTGAGACCCCCATACATTGTTTAGTCTAATTCTTTTTGAGACTATGTGAGAGCTCACACAGCCAGGGTTAGCCTCCAATTGACTCACTTAAAGGACTGACTTTCCTGCCCTAGCTTCCCCAGTGCTGAGATTACAGACTTTTCCTTTCAGGCCCACAAGATACATTTACTAAAACTTACTTGTTTAGGCTGGAGAGATGGCTCAGTGGTTAAGAGCACTGGTTGCTCTTCCAAAGGACCGGGGTTCAATTCCCAGCATCTGCATAGCAGCTCACTGTCTCTGTCTCCAAGATCTGATGCCCTCACACATACATGAAATAAAAACAAATTTAAAAAATTCACCTTATTTGGGCCATGCTGGCCCACACCATTAATCTCAGCACTTAGGAAGCTGTGAGTTCCAGGCTAACCTGTTCTACATAGTGAAACCTTGCTTAGAAAAAAAAAAGGAGTACACCTACTTGCGAAAATCAAGTAATCTAGGGTTTAGGAGAGAACCCTTTGGCTTATCTCATCCTTTTCCAGGCAGGAGCTCTGTCAGGTCCCTCCTCGGGGGTCATTTTTCTAGACAACATGCTGGCATCACAGTTCCTTGGCTTTTCAAACATGGACATCCTGTTATCTATTGACCTCACACTGTGGAAGGCAAAGACTTAGTGTCCTCATGGTGCTCTCTGCAACACACACTAGAATCTTCTTTTCCAGTCCTCCTGATGGTTCTACCTTAATTTGGTGCAATAAATATTCACTGATTATTATTATTTCAGATTTATTTTATTTGCACATGAATGTGGTGCGTGCGTGTGTGTGTGTGTGTGTGTGTGTATGTCTGTGTGTGTGTATATCTCTGTGTGTGTGTTGTGTAGACCAAAGAGGGCACTGGAATCTCCGGGACCAGCAATACAGGCAGTTGTGAGCTGCTGTGTGGATGCTGGGAACCAAATTCCTCCCTCCGCAAGATCATCAAGTGCTCATAACCACGCTGCATCCTTAGCTCCTGGAGACCCTACTCTGGAAAACAGAAATATAAGATGTTCTCATTTTTCCCAGGGGATTTTGCATCCATCATCCTCAAAGCTGGGCAGCCCCAGGGAATCTTTCCAAGCTGTCACTCCAGAACAGTTTTCTGAAGCTCATCTGTGTCCCTTGGGGGAGATCTCTCTGGCCTTCCTTCTCTGGGCATCTCTACACCCTCCGCTGGAAAGTAGTAGCTGCTTGCTTCATCCTCAGGGAAGTGACCTAAGTGGGTGTCGAGGGGAGGTCTGCCTCTCATCGTGTCTGAGAGCCTCACTGGCTGGATGAGTCTTGTAAGTGGACTGATTGCTTGTCCTGGAGCTGTGGTACCTCAGGGATGGTCAGTAGCAGGCACAGTGGGGATGGGGCAGAGAGGAGCTAGTGTCTGCCTTCCTGTCATACACACTCCCTCACAGGCACTGAGGGAAGACTCCTCCTGGGAGGTCCAGTGCTGCCATCTGGTCTGCAGCCTGCTGGGCCCAGGCTCCTGGATCCTGAAAGCTTCTCCCTGGCACCCGTAGCCCTGCCATGGCCAGGCATAGCCAAGGTGAGCTGAGGACACGCCAGGCTTTGAGTGCCAGACTTCCTCAAGGCTTGCCTAGGGCAGGCACTTCCAAGGGCTGGCCCTGTGGGGCACAGCATGTGGCTTTACCCAAAGCATGCCCAGGTGCCTGCAGCCAGGAGCTGTTACAACACTCATTTCCCAGAGGTGGATGCTGAGGTCAAGGAAGCGTTCTTGCCCTTAGTGGCACATGGAGACTTCTCTGGGATTGGTGACTAAGAACCCTGGACTCAGTAACTGCTCCGATGTTTTACATTTATTAACTCCGGGAACCCAGCATCCCTGTGAGAAGAGAGCTCTTACTTTTATTCAACAGACAAGGAAATTAAGGCACAGGGAGGTTGAATGACTTGCTTGATATCACTCAGCTAGCAAGGAGTGGAAACAGAATTCACATTCTGTCTGTCCTGGTGTGTGTGTCTGTGTGTGTGTTTGTGTGTCTGTGTGTCAGGGGTCAACCTTAAGCATTGTCCCTTAGGTACCATCCACCTTGTTTGTGTGTTTGTTTTGAGACAGGGTTTCCCTGTGTAATAGCCCCAGCTGTCCTGGATTCCCTTTATAGACCAGGCTGGCCTTGAAGTGGTGAAGATCCACCTGCTTCTGTCTTCTGAGTGCTCTGATTAAAGGCATGTGCCACCATGCCTGGCTCCACCTTCTTTTTTTTTTTTTTTATACAGGTTTTGTTTTTTGTTTTGTTTTGAGACAGTATTTCTCTGTGTAGACCAGGCTGGCTTCAAACTCACAGAGATCTGCCTGGCTCTGCCTCCCAAGTGCTGATATAGGTTTTCACACTGGGACCCACAGTTCATGAAGCTAGGCTGCTTGGCCAATGAGCTCCCAAGAGCCCACTGTTTCTGCCTCCCCAGTGCTGGGATTACAAGCACATGGGACTGCATCTGTATTTTTTTTTTTCGAGACAGGGTTTCTCTGTGTAGCCTTGGCTGTCCTGGATTCGCTTTGTAGGCCAGGCTGGCCTCAAGCTCACAGAGATCTGCCTGCCTCTGTGTCCCCAAGTGCTGGGATTACAGGAGTGTGTCACCACATATGCACCTGGATTGTTATGTGGATATTTAGGATTGAACTCGGGCCTTCCTGCCTGCAGTGCAAGCCTTTGACTGACTGAGCTAACCCCCCAGCCTCTGACTGTGGACATTTTATACATGCTGTTCTCTAGCATGATGATAAGGGCAAATCGGTTTTGTGTGAAGGTTCTCTCTTGGGATAAAGCACCCCAAAGGATCAGCATGCCCATTTTACAGGAGAGACAGTTGAGACCAGAGGAGAGACTGAGATGGTTCAATGTGTGGAGGTGTCTACCATGCAGGTTTGGTGATATGAGTTTGATCCTAGGAACCTAAGTAAAGATGGAAGGATAAAACCTACTTCACAAAATTGTCTGTAGAGGAATTTTAATTCATAACATGGCTGTTCTGGCAAGAGAGTACATCCCAAGACCTCGTAGATCTGTGTGATCTGACATGCCTTTAATCCCAGGGGACAGCAGCAAGCATATCTCTGAGTTCAAGACCAGCCTGGTATAGAGCAAGGTTCAGGCAAAGAAAAGCTTAGGTCCAGGCATAGTGGTTAATGCCAAACAATGAAGGTAAAGTTAGTTTGTAAAAGGAAGTGCCCATGTTTAAAAGTGATGTTTGAGTGGCAGAAAAGGTGACAAATCAGAGAATGATTTGACAGAATAGGATACACTCAACTCTCAGGAGGAGAGAGAGGAAAGAAGCTACTTAATGGACAGAGAGAGAGAGAAGGAGGAAGAGGCAGTTTTCCTGGGACAGTAATAGAGAGCTAGGTTTTAGAGAGAGAACTCAGGTGAAGACTGAATGAACCAGAAAATGAGAAGGAGCCAGGAGATTAGAGCAGATTGCTTGGGGCCAAACAGAGCAATTCAGAGGCTGAGAGAAGAGCCAGATTGAATAAGTTAGCTGGGAGAGAGCATGTGAGCCAGCCCAGAGCTCAGTAAGAACAAGAAAGGGTGAGCAGTAAATCTCAGAGGCTGAAAATGTTGCAAGTCTAGGTTAGATTGTAAGGCGGCTAGAAGCTTCTAGGACTAGGCCTACATTAGCAGAGGAGGTAGGAAGCCTCCCAGACAACAATTGTAACAGGGGAATAAAAGTTCCTTTTACGGTTGTTCACTGAGAGCCACATGTAAGTCATGCCACTTGTTCAGTGAGAGAGGGAGAGAGAGAGAGAGAGAAAGGAGGGAGAGGGAAAATGTGGGAGTGGGGGAGGGAAGTGAGCTCAAAGGAGGAGAGTGATTCTCCCTCAGGTTAAGTGAGGAGGGACTGTAGCTTTGACACTCAGGCCCTGGCCTCCTCTGTGTGGGCATCCATTGTCTCCTTCAGAGTGCTGTTTGGACTTGGAGCATTAGCTGTGACCTGGGAGACTTCAGCACTAGCTGTCAGTCCCAGCTTGTCTCTGGCCTGGGTAGCCTTGCTCTCCTCATCTGTAAGATAAATGGCCTCGTCCATATCCGGCCCCGCCTCAGATATGCCGGGGACACAGTGTTTTCTGCACACCTCAATGCTTCCCCATTAGCACAGCCATGAGGCCCCATTTCCCCAGCAGGGTTTCTTCCCCCAGCCTGCCCCCAGCCTTCTTCCTTGCCAGAAGCTGAAGATGATCCTCGGTCAAGCCCAGAGCTCAATCCTGGGGCAGGAATCAGGCCTCCTGTGTCATCCCCATTCCCAGGTTGCCCTAATGAACACACATTCCATTTTGTAACCGAGCATCAGGCAGCTGTCTGCACTGCACAGCCATGCTGTGAACTATTTGAGGACAGAAGGAGCACAGATGAAGCTGTGTTGGATGGGAAACTTGCTCCCCAGAGCTGAGCAGGTAGAAATGAGGCTGCTTGAGGGTACAGCGAGTCCCAGGCCCACCAGCTGTGAGCCAGAAGACCCAAGACCCCTGGACACGGGCGGAGTGGCTCTGCCCACAGAGGGCAGAGGATGGAGAGAAAATAAGGGGGTCCTGAAAGTCTGGGGGGAGTTAGAGCAAGATAGCCGGGCAGATGCTGTCTGAGGCTGAATGAGTGCCAAGCCCTGGCATGTGCCTATGCATTCCATGTTGACCTTCATGCTGGGGCCCCTCTGACAGAGCCTTCCCTGATAGAGAGGTCCAGAATGTAGGTCCTCCATGAGGGAGCTAGCTAATTGGCTAGGAGCTACCCCCAACCCCAACCAACAAGCGATGTCACCCCAGCTCTTTTTGGTCAGATTTTCCCAGCCTGACTGTGGTTCTGGTCCACAGTGTGGTCTGGATGCCCCTCCCTGTCACTTCATCAAGTCTGGCAAGTCCTTCGATGGATGGGGATACAGGCTTTAAGTGCAGGAGGGTGTAGGCAGCCATCACAGACTGTGGCTTGAGGCTGTCCTTCTCAGTGGCCTGCACAACCAATGGAAGGGAAAGGATGGGCAAGGTGTGAAACAGGCGCATGGGAGGCAGGGGGAGCAGGGAAATACAGGCACCAGACACAGGCAGAGCCTGAGCCAGGGGCATTGCTGTGTCTGACCCTTTGCAGCGGCTTGTGCTTCCAAATCTGTTCTCTCACACTTGTCCGTGCTGACCCACGAGCAATGCGTGTTTCCTGAGCACCTATGGTGCAGTCAGAGAAGGGGCATCCACACAAGTGCAAGGAGAGGCAGCCTTGTCCTCCTTGAGTTTTCCTCAGGACAGGCTGTGGCTGTGCCTCCTATTCTCTAGTCAGTGATTCAGGGTGATAATGTTGCTGTCCTGCTGGGTGGTCCCCACTCCAGCTGAAACCCTCCAAGCACATGAGATTCCCATGTCTCCTGTCACAAGTGACCCCAAATGAGAAACCTGAGAAGCTGACTCACAGCCCTGGAGGCCAGGCCAAGAAGGTCAAAGGTCAGGTGTGTTAACACTCTCCTGTATCCCCAGCATCTGGTAGCTAGAGGTTGGGGGATCAAAAGTGCAAAGCCAGCCTTGGCTTTATGGTGAGTTTGAGGCTAGCCTTGGCTACAAGGGACCTTGCTTCAAAATAAACCAATAGAGCTGACAAGATTGCTCAGTGGGGGAAAGCTCTCGCTCTGTGTCCTTGGTGACCTGAGGTCTGTCCCCAGGTCACAGAGTTAAAAAGGACTCTGGAAGCTGTCGTCTGACCTTCACATGTCCACTGTGTCACAAATAAAAATGTCATGATTCTTAACGTTTCTAATCTGTTCCCGCAGTCTAGCTTCCAGGCCAAGTTCCCAGTCGCTGCAAGGGATCAACACTGCCTGTCCAGGACCTGTTTTTTGCCTGAGCAGGCCTGCCAGGTTTCTGAGCTCTGAGAAAACAAGGAGCCTATCACTGTGTCTCCTGGACTCACTCAGTTCCTCAGTGGACCCTGTGCCAAGAAGACAGGCCGGAAGCTGAAGAACTCAGAGGACCCACCAGAAGGCCTGACACCTTTCTGAGAGCTCAGACCCTCTCCCCTGGTGGCTCAAGAACAGCCCTTTGCCCTCTCAGAGTGAGGCCTTGGACTCTGGGCCTGGCCTGTCTCACAGGAGTTGGGAGAGGCTCAGAGCTTTTGTATTAGTCACTAGGCAAATAGTTTCTTTCAGCTCAGTGGCTTTATTGATGGGTTCAACCCAAGTGTATGTAGGCAGATGGTCTCCGTTCCCCTCTGGGCCTCAGTTTCCCTCTGTCACACAGGGAAGGGAGACTTCCCTGCTTCCTTCATCAGGATACCAGGAAATCCAAAGACAGGAACATGCACATTTGGGCTTCTTAAGCAGACAGTCAGTCCTATCTGCAGCAGGGCGTGGCTGAGGAAAGGGTTCCATTGCATTTGTTCAGAAGAGGACTCCAGCACATGGTCCTAGCCTTTGGAGGCTCACAGTCTGTAAGGGAGATCCAACTCTTGGCTTGTCACTAGCAGCTGACCAGAAAGCCAGGTGGAGCTTGGCCCCGTGACCATGCCAGATTCAAGAAATTCTCAACTGTTGTTTGGCTTCACTGAACTGTGTCCTGAAAGTGGGTGGCTGGTCTGTGTGGGGTCGAGGGGTCAAAGTTGACACTTTCATAGGCCTTCTCATCAGGCCTATGGAGGTCTTTGCTAAGAGTTAGCTGCCAGAGCCAAGAATGGCAGCCACGCGGGGCCTTGTATGATTTGCTGACAGAGGCTTCCTTGAGTCACAAGACAGAACAGGTCAGAGTCTAGAACTACATGAAGAGGCAGATGAGGAGACACAGGAGTCCAGCCGCTGGAACGAGAACAGTCACAGCAGCTCTAGCTGTTGGCATCCAACGAGGTCTCTGAGGGGGCTGGTCGATTCAGGGTCATGCTGGGGAAGCTGGCCATGAAGCTCCTTCACCTCCTCCTCACCTGCTGGAAGACCAAAGCAGGGAAGTAAAGGTGGTGTGCTTCCAGTGCTGTTCCGCTCACAGCCACCAGGTGGGAGTAGAGCCATGAAAGAGAAGCCAAGCTCCTGGGGGCGGGGAGACCTTTCCCGCTGTGGGGCAGGGCCAAGAGGGGCGGGGGAATCCGGTCTCCTTCCCTGGTAAGAGGTACAGACCATAACTTGCCACAACTTGCATTGGCCAATGTCCCGGCCTCCTGTTCTAGCCCTTCCAACACAGTACCACATTAATCATCTTGATATGGTCACGAATGGCTGGCATGGCAGTGTGTCCCGGTGTTCCCAGATCTCAGGACACAGGACCAAGTGTTCCAGGCCACCCTGGGTTAGTTACATCGTGAAACCCTATCTCAAATGCACACAGCTCTGAGCAGCTGGAAAAAATCCCAGCTGCTTTTAGTTGAATGCATTTAATCCCTGGGTGTTTTGCTTGGCTTTCCTCAGGTCAGCTGTGCTCTTAACCCTTTGTTGCCTGAGCTCCCCTCCATTTCCTCATGAAACTGATGATTCAGTTAGAAGCCTCACCTGTTGGTACTGCCTCAGCCACCACCGGCTGCCTCCTCTCTGGGTTTGGATCAGCTGCTCTGTGTCTCCCATTGTCCCTGGCAGCGGCTCCTGAACCTTCAGACCTTCCGTGCCATCAAGGCCCTGCGACCTGGACTTTTCATGGCTCTGTCTGAGGCTCAGTGTCCGGTGGAGTTGGCCTTCCCGGGACCTCCCCTGGGACTCGTGGAGCTTCCCATAGCAGGACCTGGGTTCCCGGAAGGACTGACTGCGCTGGCTGGTCCCCATGGTTTTGGAGGCTATTACTGGTCTGCAAGCCACTAGCTTTGTGAGATGGCCTGGTGCCTCCACTCAAAGGATGGGGAAATCATCTGGAGGCAAAGGTCAGTGCTGCTGAGGTGGCTGTCGTAAACCAAAGGGCAGGCCACAAAGGCCAAACATCTCTGAGTCATTTCCCCATTGTCTCCTCACCGAAGCAGGACCATGTAGTCCAGGCTGGCTTCCAACTCAGGATCCTTCTGAGTGCTGGACTGGCTCCTCTTGTCTTTCCTCTTCTCTCCTCTGACCACTCTACTCTTGGAGACCTTGGCCTCCTCTAAACTTGGCCTTGGCTGTCCATGCCACTCACCTCATGGACATTAAGCAAAGCTGCTTCCACAACAGAGCATAGAGCAGCTTCCATCTACAACAGTCAGATTCATAAATACCACAGTGGAATTGTGGGTAAGGCAAGGGGCCAGACAGTAGCCAGGCCTTGTTAAATGGCTACAGACTTTCAGTTTTACAAGGTGCTGAGAGTTCTGGAGGTCAGCGGCACACAAGAAAAACCGTGAGCGTTAGGGGCTGGGAGATGGCTCACTCGTAAGTGCTTTCTGCAACAAGATCTGAGTTGGTTCCCTGGTGCCATGCAGGAAGGTGGATGTGACACCAGCGCACATCTGTCACCCCAGCACCAGGGGGAGACAGTAGTCTCCCTGGGGCTGGCAGGCCCCCTATTTGAGCTGCATTTGTGAGTGATTCAGTGAAAATATAAAAAGGTGAGGCCAGGTACAGTGCCCCAGGTCATAGATCTCAGTGTCACAAGCTATGGTCAGGAGGATGTCTGTGAGTTTGAGGCCAGTCTGGTTGACACAGCTAGTTCCTCTCTCAAAACTTAAATAAAAAAATAAACAAAGGTAGAGAATGAGAGAGGAAGATTGCTGACGTCAACTTCAGGTATACACACACACACACACACACAACCCTTTACTCACTTGTATACACACATATACTGCACAGAGCCACAAAGAAAAGAAAATGATCCATATGACTGGGTGTGCTGGCCCACGCCTTTGATCCCAGCACTTGGAAGGCAGAGACAAGTGGATCTCTTGTGAGGTTGAAGCCAGCCTGGACTACAAAGTGAGTCTACAGCCAGGACTCTGTTACACTGTCTTGTAAAACCAAAAAAGGAAAAGAAAAAAAAAAAAAGAAACGAAAAAATATCCATAGTAAATATTATCTCACTATACCAGGCTTACTGTTTTGTTTTAGACGGGCTCTTATGTAGCCCAGACAGATCTCAAAATTGCTGTAGCAGAGGATGATCTTGAACTCCTAACCCCCACCCCCCTTCACTTCAGAATTCTTGGATTACAAATATGGGTCACCATGTTCTGTGTATATAGTTCTGGGGCTGGAACACAGATCCTTGTGCATGCCAGGCAAGCACTGTACCAACTGAGCTACATCCTCAGCCTGGAGGAGGGGGAGGAAGAAGACAAACAGGACATCTCCAGGGGCAGTATCAGGAGGACTGAATTTTCCAGCCTTAGCTTTGTCCTCAATACTCTAGCACAGCACATGCTTAAGAGCCCGAGCTCTGGGGACCACTGTCTTCTAAGTGAACTGCAGTTTCATTGCTGGAAGCTCTGGTACCTTGAGTTACAGCCCAGAGTGACAAAGAACTCAGGTTAGAGTCAGGCAGGCATGGTGGCACATGCCTTTAACCCCAGCTCTCAGGGGTCAAGGGCAGGCTGATCTGCAAAGTGAGTTTCAGGACAGGGCTGTTACACAGAAAAATCCTGTCTCAGAAAACAAAACAAACAAACAGACAAACAAAGAACAACTCAGGGGCTGAGCAGGGAAGTGAATGACTTTAATCCCAGCACTTGGGAGGCAGTGGCAGGAGGATCTCCTTGAGTTTGGGGCCAGCCTGGTCTACAGAGTGAGTTCCAGGATAGCCAAAGCAACACAGAGAAACCCTGTCTCAAAACAAACAAACAAAACCCTTCAGGCCATTGTGTGAACTGACTGGGGTGTATTGGTTCTTGGACACTGCAAATGTTGAAAGTGAGTTGATGGCATTCTTTCTTGTGTGAACTTTTTCCTTTTTTTTTTTTTTTTTGTTTCTTTGTTTCTTTCAAAGATTTATTTCTGATTTATACAATATTCTGCCTGCATGTGTGCCTGTACACCAGAAGAGGGCACCCGATCTCATTATAGATGGTTATGAGCCACCATGTGGTAGCTGGGAACTGAACTCAGGACCTTTGGAAGAGCAGATGGTGCTCTTAACCTGAGCCATCTCTCCAGTGCCAAACCTTTCTTTTGTAAGCTTCTTCATTTATAAAATGAGTTGTATGGAAACAAAACAAAACAAAACATGGTACCATGCACCGTGGAGTGAGGCCCCCACAGCAGAATGTGACTGGGGAGAGGTGGTCTGGGCCAGCAATTTCCCCACAATCATATAATTTGAAGATTAAGGGATCCCATGCATCTGAACCAACGTCAGCCCCCACTCTTTGGGCATTTTCATTATCAATGAAAATTTCTGGGGCTAGAAATCTGGCTCAGACCCTGGGAGGCACATGGTAGAAGGAGAGAAACTGTTCCTCAAAGTTGTTCTCTGATCTCTACATTTACACGACAGCTGTCACACACACACACACAAACACACACACACACACACACATGCACATGCACACACACACACACAAACATGAGAGAGAGGGAATGTTTTGTTTTGTTTTTTTTCTGCCCAAGACAGGGTTTCTCTGCGCTGCTTTGACTGTCCTGGACTTGCTCTGTAGACCAGGCTGGGTTCAAACTGCTGGGATTACAGGAGTGCATCACCATTCCCGGCTGTGAGGGAATATAAATTTTTTTAATCTACATTTGTAATTTTAAAATATATGTGTACAAGTGTTTTGCCTACATGTATATATGTGTGCCACATGCATGCCTGATACCCAAGGAGGCCAGAAGAGTTGTCCTTTGACTTTTACACACATGCTGTGGCAACCCCACCGGATACATAAACTCATAATAAAATTAAAAATACAGTGGGGCACGGTGGCTCACACCTGTAATCCCAGCACTCAGGGAGGCAGAGGCGGGTGGATCTCTGAGTTTGAGCCTAGCCTGGTCTACAAAGCAAGTCCAGGACAGATAAGGCTACACAGAAAATAAACAAAAACCTGTCTTTAAAAAAAACATTAAAAATACAAAAATAATTTAAACCTTTATAATCTCACTAAGTTGCCCAGGCTGGTCTTTAACTTCTAGAGTCAAATGACACACACACACACACACACATATATATATATATATATATATATATAATTATTATTTTTGCCTGGGACTACAGGTGCCACCACATCTGGCTCATCATCACAATTTACAGACCAGGAAGTAGAAGCTTACAGAGACTAACATCTGGCTAGAGCAGAGCTGGTCAGTAGTACCCTGGTCAGGCTGCCATTGAAGCTGTTGCTATGGTGATCTGCAGCGCCTCCTCTATCTGGAGAGAAGCCCTGCATTTGGCTCTTGGCTTACCTCTCTCCTCTCCCTGGGCCTGACCTATTCATACCCTTTCTTCCCTCAGCTTAGGAGCCTTCCCTGGGTGATGTAACTCTTAGTATCTGCCAGTCTCAGCAGGAACCTAGAGAAACTTTGATGGGGCTGTGGAGATGGCTTAGCAGGTGTCTTAGTCCGTGTTCTATTGCTGTGAAGAGACCATGACCAAAGCAACTCTATGTAGCTTTGGCTGGCCTGAGACTTGCTATGTAAAGACCAACCTGGCCTCAAACTTACAGAGCGCCTGGCCTCCTGTTTCCACCTCCTGAGTGCTAGCATTACAGGCCTGACCACCACGCCTGGTTTATGAGGGGCTGGGGAATGACCCTTGGGCTCTATGTAAACATTTTACCAACTGAGCTACGTGCCCAACTTCTGTATTGAAACAAGCTCTTCCACTCACTGGAGGTGGGAGAAAATACAAGAAAATACCTGCTTTCTCCACTGCCTCCACAGGCTTCATCTTCCCAGCTCTGGCTCACATTCCTTACAATATTTGAAAGGTTATTTTATTTTATTTTATTTTATTTCATGTACATGAGGATTTTTGCTGGCATGAGTGTATGTGTACCACATGTGTGCTTGGTGCCTGCTTGAGGCTACAAGGGGAAGTCAGTCCCTTGGAACTAGAGTTATGGATGGTTGTGAGCCACCAGGTAGGTGCTGGAAAGTAAACCAGAGTCCTTTGAAAGAGCAGCAATTGCTCCTACCAGCAAAGCCATCTCCCCAGCCCCTTATCTTCCCATAGTGAAGGATGTTTGTTACCTGTTGCCACAAGACAAGTAGCCCTGGGGAAGGAATGTGGACTTTGTAGGAGACATTAATGGCCTCTCTCCTTTTTTTTTTTTTTTTTAAAGACAGTGGCTGGGTGTAATGGCATATGTCTTTTATCCCAGCCCCTGGGGAGGCAGAGGCAGGTGGATCACTGTGAGTTCAAGGACTCCCTGCTCTAAAAAGTGAATCCAGGATAGTCAAGGTGACTAAGAGAAACCAAACCAAACCATAGACAGAGTCTCAGAGCCCTGTTTGGCCTGGAATTTACTATGTAGTCCAGGCTGGCCTTAAACTCACAAAGATCCATCTGCCTCTGTCTCACTAATGTTGAGACTCAATTCCTGTGCCGCCATGCTTTCCTCTCTCTTTTAGTTTTTACTGGTTCTGGAGCTAATCCCTCTATGGATATCATCAGAACCTCCAGAGAGTTTAAATGAAATTCAGTGGCTTAAAACAGTATTAGCAGCTTAAGACAGCACACGGTTATTATCTCTTTGTTCTCCTGTGTGTGTGGGGGGGATGGGAGTGGTTTAGGCCTCTCAAGGGCTCCCACCAAGGCCTGCAGTATCTCCCAGGTGGCCCAGCTGGAGGAAGGGATGTGCATGTGGCAAGCACATCACACCAAGGAGCTGTTTACACAACTCTGCTCTTCATAGACTGTTGTTAGGCCAAGGGCCTCAGTTTCTTGTTGGCTCCTTGATCCTGTTCAGAGAGCCACTCAGAACACAGCAGCTCAATTCAGTCAGGGTAAGCCTGTGGGTGAGGGCTGGAGCTCAGGAGCAGGACAGAAGCCAGGCTCTGGGGTGTGGCGTTGGAGGTAGCACTCATCACTTGCTTCTTAGAAGCAAGTTGCTAGGTCTAGCCTGCTCTCAGGGGAGATGGGGTGTGTGTACATGGAGGCTAAGATGTATAATTATTTTTAATTTTTATTATTTCAAAATACATATACAACATATTTTGAGCATCCTTTTCACCTCTCTCAGCTCCTCCCTACCCATTCAACTTCAAGTTCTTTCCCTTGAAACAACAACAAACAAGACAAAAACTGACAATCAAAACAGAGAAAAATACTTTCCTCAGATTGGTCTGTGAGGGTTTTCTCGCTTAATGACTGATGTGGGAGGACACAGCCATCTGTGTGTGGGGTCACCGCAGGACAGGTAGTCAGGACTGTATCAAAAGGCAGGCTGAGTGAGTTATGAGGATCCAGGCAGTTAGCAGCATTCCTTCATTGTCTCTGCTTGAGTGCCTGCCCTGACTTCCCTTCATGAAGGATTGTGATCAGGATGTGTGTCAAATAAACTGTTTCTATCAAAGTTGCTTTCTGGTCATGTGTTTACCACAGCAAAGGAAAGCAAACCAGGACAGAGGTGAACATCAGGAGTCTGGGGTCACTGGACACTCACTGGGTTCACTCTTGAGTCCATGGCAGAGGCTTAGCATTTTAAAGCCATGGCCCTGCTTAACTCTAGGGCCTTGTTCTTTTTTGTTGCCTAGGCTGGTCTGGAACTAACTGTGTAGCCTCAGTTGACTTCACTTACACAGATCCTCCTGTAACCTTTCTTGCAGGAAAGGAGACAATTCTAGAGAGATGCTTGTGCTATTAGCTTATTGAGATAACAGACTCTTAGCCAGGTGTGTGTGTGGGGGGGGGTGGCTAGCGTGCCTTTAATCCCAACCTTGGGAGGCAGAGACAAACTGTGAGTTTGAGGCCAGCATGGTCTAGGGAGTAAGTTCCAGGACAGCCAGGGCTACACACAGAGAAACCCTGTCAAAAAAAAAAAAAAAAGAAAAGAAAGAAAGAGAGAGAGAGAGAGAGAGAGAAAGAAGGAAAGAAAGAAAGAAAGAAAGAAGGAAAGAAAGAAAGATAGAAAGAGAAACAGCAGACCCCAAACCGTTTCATTTCCCCAGGAATATCATGCTGGGTGGAAGGAAAGGCTGAAGCCCAGATGCTAGCCAGAGGAGCTGCTTCCCAGGAACAGACTTCCCATAGCTCTGACAGGACCACACTAGGCTCAGCCTCCTAAGGGCTAGGATTACAGATGTGAGCCACCATCCCAGCTGGGGTTCTAGTTTCCCTAGTCAAACCACTGGTCTACATTCCTGGGTTTAGTGCTCACATGGAAGCTGGAATAGTTCCAGGATCAACACCACCTTATCACTTGGTGACAAGTGCCATTACCCACCAGGCCTTCCCACAGGCCCTCCACCTTATTGGGCCAATGGAAGTGAACAGCAAACAGTCACAGTTACTGAAAAACTACAGTAAAAGCTCCCAGAGCCAAGAACACGCCTTGCTGAGACACGATGGGCTGATGTGGGTTTTCCTGCCTCTCGAGGTTTCCCTCATCTGGGTGCCCAAACTCCTTCTGTTAACAGGCACAAGCGCATAACCAATGTGAGCCCACCACAGGGACAGGTCTGTGCAGAGGCCTGATAAGCTATTTGTAAACCCAGGTCCCAGGCACTCCTTATCTTAAGGGAGATCTTGGAAGGACCTTGTTCAAAGCCCTTCTAGCTTTAAGGCTTTTAAGATATAAGATATCCTTAAGATGCAAATGTCAAAACAGAAGCCCTTTGTTTGACATCTGAAGTCTTAGACTTTTTGCCTAGAGTTTTCCAGGGTGATCCAAGGTGACCAGTGGACTACAAAAAAAAAAAAAAAAACAAAAACAAAAACAAAAAAAAAAAAACAAAAAAAAAAACCAGCACAGCCTGGAAGTCCTGGGGTGTGGGATCATTTCAGTTCTGGGAGCCTCTGTCCACACCTGTCAAATGGTCACAACATCCTGTCATAATTGACAGGGTTACTAGAGCAAGCAAAGGAGTCGTGGCTCTGTGTGGACTGGAGAGTCAACCTTCTTTATCCTGTGGTCAGTGGCCAATGCTGGCTGTGGTGAGGTGTCCAGCAGAGGCTTTGTGTACTTGGGCTGTGGGCATGGAAACAGCAACGTGACTAGGCAGGAATTTCATGTGCACTGTGGCTAAGGGGATGGCCTTGTCACCCAAAGAGACTGGGAGGCACTTTGGATGGAATTGTTGGGGGCATCTATTTAGAGGAAGGAGAGAGAATATCCCAGAGCTGGCAGAGACTTCTACAACCAAGCATCATGGGGAAGATGTAACCCTAGGCTCCCCAGTGCACCTGTTATGATTGCGGTTTGAAGAGACCCATGCTACCGGGAGTGAATGAATCGCGCGTCCCCATCCCCGCCGACACAAAACAAGAAAGAGCTGAGGCCGGACCTTTTCCGCCCATTGCAGACCCTGGCCGCGCCAGGGGACCCACGTGAGGCTTCCAAGAAAAAGGAGTAGGCGGTGGCGCGTAGGAGGTGGGCTCTTTCCTCCCCTCCACCAATCAGGAGCTACGCCGGGGCCGCGAGGGGCGGGGCCGACGTGAGGCTCCAACTCTTAAACCCAAGGGGTGGGTGGGTGCGGGGAGGAGTCCTGAGAGGGGAGCGGTGATTGATGGTCCCATTCCTCCAATCCGTAGAGGGGTTAGGCTGTATCAACCAATAGGAAGTCTCGTGGGCGGGGCCGGCGCCGCTTATAAGTCGGTGGCGCGGAGTCCTCAGCTGTTCCCTGTCAGTGGAAGCAGCAACAGTCAGATTGTCGGCCACGGTTGGCGGCGGCGGGGCGGAGGTGAGTATCCGCGGCTCTCGGCACCTTCTCCTCCTGCTGCGGGTGGGTAGGTGGGAGTGCGCCGGCGCCGGGGGACGCTTATGTAAGGGTCGCGCGCGCCAAGGCGACGTGGGCTCAGCGAGTGGAGGCTGGAGGAGACGGCTGCGGGCGGTGCACGACGCGTCTCTACACGACGTGCTCAGTCCCTCCCCATCCTCAGGCACCGGCTCGGTTCGGGCCCCACCCCACCTCCCTTGCTCGGGCGCGGGGGAGCCCGGGAATCCGCGAGTCCGCTGCTTGCCTGAGAACCCTTCAGGCACTGGAGACTCGTCCCGCCCCCCTGGAGGCCCTCATTGGCCTCAGTCGTGATCCTGGGGACCCATTTTCCAGATAGAGACAGTGAGGCGCCAAGCCCTAAGGTGCCTCGCGCCGGTTTCCTGGGGGCTAGAACTCTAATCTGTTAGAAAGGGAGCTCCAGTAGTTCCCATCATACTGGATGTGAAATCCTGGCGGGGATCCTAAGAGGTAGACTGTTCCTTGTTCCAGGAGTCTGCGCTCCGTCTCTCAGGGGTGCTCCTAGGAGCCCGTGGGTTCCACTTTGGTTCAGGGGTGGAAGGAATTCTGAGGCTCCCAGGATGTGCTGATCCACCCAAGGCCCTCGGGAGGTGTACCTGGGCACAGCCCGTTATTTCTTGCAGTTTATAGGAGCTTATGAAGTGCGTTTGGGAAGTGCTCTTCCTGGCACACAAGTGGAATCTCTGGCTTTGAGGACTTGTGCTTGCATGTTCCTCCCAGAGTGACTTTCCCTCTGTGTACTTTGAGTTTTGCCTCTTCCCCCATCTCACAAACTTTGGAATCAAGCAAGATTGTCTCTGGCAGCTCTGAAGTTCTTTAGAACTTGAAGGTCTCTTAATTGTATGGAGGAGATCAGCTAGATTACTCCCATTCTCCCTCTGAGGAAACTGAAGCTTAAAGAGCCAACTTTGTGGGCTCACTCCCTACCTCACAACTAGAACCCCGAGTGGAGGCTTCGTTGTGTGCCTTCCCTGTTGTTCCCTCATGTAATTGATACAGAGATACTGTATCAATTACATGAGGAACATTTTAAAATTCCTGCAGTCATACAAAGAACTTGGGCCCTAACACCAAGCTGCCCAAAGCATGACCGAAACCTTGGATAATTCTGAACCTTATGTGAACTGTTTTTTCCTATACAGAGATACCTATAATAAAATTTAATTTATAGGTTAGGCATTATAAGAGTTTAAAAGTAATCATTAGTAAAATAGAAGTTAGAACCCCCAAATGCTTTTTTTTTTTTAATGAAGAAGTAAATCAAATGAATTGTCAACAGGGCACGGAGATCGACATCCTCCACCAAGGGTGGGAAGTTTATGAACCCCACACACCAAGCTGGAAAGGAAGCCCGGAAAAGAAGTGAAAAACAAAAAACAAAAAAACGTACAGAAGAATAGTTGAAAGTGCTCTAAAATGGCGAACCGGACAGTGAAGGATGCTCACAGCATCCACGGCACCAACCCTCAGTATCTGGTGGAAAAGATCATCCGGACACGAATCTACGAGTCCAAGTACTGGAAGGAGGAATGTTTCGGGCTTACGGCTGAACTTGTAGTCGACAAAGCCATGGAGTTGAGCTTCGTGGGCGGTGTGTATGGTGGAAACATAAAGCCAACTCCTTTTCTGTGTTTAACTTTGAAGATGCTTCAAATTCAGCCTGAGAAGGATATCATTGTTGAGTTCATAAAAAATGAAGATTTCAAGTATGTCCGGATGTTGGGGGCACTTTACATGAGGCTGACAGGAACTGCAATTGATTGCTACAAGTACTTGGAGCCTTTGTACAATGATTACCGAAAAATCAAGAGCCAGAACCGAAATGGAGAGTTTGAGCTGATGCATGTGGATGAGTTCATTGATGACCTGCTGCACAGTGAGAGAGTCTGTGATATCATTTTGCCACGGCTGCAGAAACGTTATGTGCTAGAGGAAGCCGAGCATCTGGAGCCTCGATTTAGTGCTCTGGAAGAGGACATGGATGGCGTGGAGTCTAGTGAAGAGGAGGAAGAGGAAGATGAGAAGCTGGAACGAGTGCCCTCACCTGACCACCAACGGAGAAGATACCGAGATTTGGACAAGCCAAGATGCTCGCCTGCACTATGGTACAGGAGGAGCTGGAGTCACTCTCCCAGGAGGCGGAGGAGATCCCCTAAAAGAAGAAGCCCTTCTCCCCACCGAGAAAGGCACAGGAGCAAGAGTTCCCGGTGCCATCGAAGCAGGTCCAGAGACAGACGACATAGATCTCGCTCTAAGTCCCCAGGTCACCACCGTAGTCACAGACATAGGAGCCACTCCAAGTCTCCGGAAAGGTCTAAGAAAAGCCACAAGAAGAGCTGGAGAAGAAATGAGTAATGGATTCATTTTTTACTGTAGTCCAAATGATGTGATGTGAATATGAGAGCATCTGTTTAAGTGGAATACTCAAGATTTCCTCTCAGGCAGCTGTGAATATTTTGGATTTTTCAAAATCAAGTCCTTGTTTGGTTGTATGTTGTTTTTATTTTCATATTACAGAGGTGCTATGTTTTGTATCTCTTTGAATTATTATCAACATCTTAAAAGGGTGTTTTGACCAAATGAAGGTCAGGTTTTGACCTAACAACTATGGCTATTCATACTTAATAAGGGTCAAGAGGACCTGGGAGCTGGCAAGATTCTTGAAAAGATGTAGCCACTTGGTGATCCTTTTCTTGTTTGTAATTAAACCAGACACAGTTGTCATTTTCCTCTAAAAAAAAAAAAAAAACAGAAAAAGAACAAAAAACAGTGCATGATGGTACAAGCCGCGGATTTGAGGATGAAAGATCACAAGCAGATTATCCAAGACATGGAGAAATTTGAGGAAATGGAGAGTAGCCTAGTGCAACAGCCACAGTTGAACGAGAAAGTACTGAAAGACAAGCATAAGAAGCTTCGGGAAACCTTCGAGCGAATTCTACGACTTTATGAAAAAGAAAATCCAGATGTGTACAAGGAATTGAGAAAGCTGGAAGTAGAATAAGAACAGAAGAGAGCTCAGCTGAGACAGTACTTTGATGCTATCCAGAATGCTCAGCATGTAGAAGTCGAGAGCATCCCTTTGCCAGACATGCCTCATGCTCCTTCCAACATCTTAATCCAGCACATTCCACTTCCTGGTGCCCAGCCACCCTCCATTCTGAAAAAATCCTCAGCCTATGGGCCTTCACCTCAAGCAGTGTCTATACTTCCTCTCCTCGGACATGGTGTTCCACGTTTGCCCCCTGGCAGAAAACCACCCAGCCCTCCTCCTGGCCCACCTCCTCCTCAAGTCCTGCAGATGTATGGTCGTAAAGTGCGCTTTGCTCCAGATCTTCCTCTGAGAGGCAAGGTGAAGACATGCTGTATGGTCCAGAACTTGCTCAGCGGGGTCATGATGACAGTGGCTATCCTGAGGCCATGGATCAGGATAAGTATGACGACAGCGGTGAGGACAGTGACACTGACAGATGTGATGCAAAGAGTGTGTGGGAGGGGGGGTAAGTTGGGGCACCGTGATGACAGTGAGCAAGAAAACCCTGAGGAGAAGTCAGGTCTGAGTGTCCGATTTGCTGATATGCCTGGAAAATCGAGGAAGAAGAAGAACATGAAGGATCTGACTCCTCTTCAAGCCATGATGCTTCAAATGGCAGGTCAGGAAATCCCTGAGGAAAGACGAGAAGTGGAGGAGTTTTCAGAGGAGGATGATGATGAGGACTTTGATGATTCTGAATCAGAAAAGCAGTGGCAAAAGCAGCATAAAGAGGACTCCCACTCTGATGGCACATCTGCTGCCCCTTCACAGCAGCAGGCTCCTCCACAGTCTGCCCCTCCTTCTCAGATCCAAGCACCTCCCCTGCCAGGACCACCACCTCTTGGACCACCGCCTGCCCCACCCTTATGGCCTCCTGGACCACCTCCAGGGGCTCCTCCATTCCTGAGACCACCTGGAATGCTAGGAATCCGAGGGCCTTTACCACAACTTTTACCTCCAGGACCACCACAAGGCCGACCTCCTGGCCCTCCCCTAGGTCCCCCTCCTCAAGGACCCCCACCAAGGCTACCTCCTCCTACACCTCCAGGTATCCTCCGTTCTGGTCCTGGTATGATGCGCCCACCCTTGGTGCCTCCTCTTGGACCTGCCCCACCTGGGCTTTCCCCACCAGCTCCCTTGCCCAACCCAGGGGTGTTGAGTGCCCCACCCAGCCTCATTCAGCGATCAAAGGTGGATGATGCAAGTGTAGCAGCCACTATCGAGAAGAAAGCCTCTGTGACCATCAGTGCCAAGCCCCACATCACCAATCCCAAGGCAGAGGACACGCGGTTTGTGCCCACTGCACTGAGAGTGCGCCGAGAGAAGAAGGGGGCTACTGCTGTTCCCCAAAGAAGGTCAGAGGAGGACTCTGCCGTGCCTGTTGCCAAAGCAGCCCCCAGACCCTGTCTCAATTAGTAAAGTGCTCATTGTCCTTCTGTTCCTGCCTCGGTACAAACTAAGGACGATGCTTATGAAGCATTTATGAAGGAGATGGACCGGCTGCTGTGACAACTGCTCAGAGAGCACTGGTTGTGGACCAAGAGGCTCTTTTTAAATTAGTGAAGAGTATTGTCCACTGCCAGATGTTTCCAAGTCCAGTTCCGGACCCTCCTAACGTTTGCCTGGCTGGGACTCCCCTCGCAGGGGTTAGGATGGACCAGGATGTGAAGCACTGCTGCCAGCACCGACCCTGACACCATTTCACCTCCTTTCTTCCCCTCTCCATTTTGGAAGTTACGTCAGAGAGGTCTCGGTTACTTGTTTTGACTCATGTGCTGTGGGCACTGGAGTGGAGATTTCTGGAGGGAACAAAAAGGATTATTTCATCCTGAGTGTTGTGTTTTATGTTTAATATTTTCCTGTAAATATTTTGTAATATTTTACTTTTAGTGAAATGGATTACAGTGTCAATTCCTAATTCAAAGCAGGATATATGGGAAGAAAATGTACAATTCTCAGATTAAAGTTATTTCCCACAAGCTAAACTCTTTGAGTGTTTCATGGAGAAATAAAATGTTCCATACCAAAATATACATATATAGGACTGGGTGTGGTTGGTGGCCTATGTCTTTGCTCCCAGCATTTGGGAGCCAGGGCAGGCAGATCTCTGTGAGTTTGAGGCGAGCTTCTTCTACATAGTAAGTTATAGGACAACCAGAGCTAAGTAGTGAGACCCTGTCTCAATTAGTAAAGTGCTCATTGTGTAAAAATAAGGACTAGATTTTGAGGTGCAGAATCTACATAAGAAGTTGGGCCTGGGCTGGAGAGCTGATTCAGCTGTTAAGAGCACTGGCTGTTTATAGAGGATCCCAGTTCAATCCCAGCATCCACCTTGCAGCTCACACCTGTCTGTAATTCCAGTTCCAGGGGTCTGACAACCTCACACAGACAAAGCATGCAGGCAAAACACCAAAGCACATAAAATAAGTTTTTGGGTCTTTTTGTTTGTTTGTTTTTTAAAGTTGGGCCTTTTATGCCTGGCTTGAAAGAGAGTTCAGCTGTTAAGAACACTTCCTGCCCTTTTAGAGGATCCTGAAAGTGTGACTGACAGACTCTCTCTTCTCTCTCTCCCTCCTTCCATCCCTCCCCTGTTAGCTCTAGTGACTGCCTGGCTCACTGGCCTCTTTTTCTCAGTCTTACAGCAGAGGATGGCCCTGGCTCCAGGAGAACATTTGCATTCCAATTCAATATTTTTTGGTTCAATTAAGTATGTTTGGAACCCATTCTATGAGCAGGCACCAGGCCAGGTTCCTTGGGTGGGAAAACAGGGGCTCTGAAATGGAGTGTAAGTAAGAATTCTGGAGGTGGGTCTCTGAGCCTCATTTTCCTTATCAGTAAATTGTGGGTTGATTATACCCCTGTAGGACTATAGGGAAAATTAAGTGAGTTAAAAGGTGCCTGGCATAGAGTAGGCAGGAAAGGAAAGTTCTTTTGCTGTGCTCCTAGTTGTGTATGCTACATTTACATGACAAAGATGATGCAGCTGTGTGTCTGAGGGCTACAGACCCTTCATCCTTCAGCTGGGATGCTTGAGTCCCTGTAGTACCAAACTCTTACCTACACACGACACTTTAATAAGTCAGGCATGGCAGAAAGCAACACTAATTGTAATAACAAAACTTATGTGAGTGTGGGCTCCTCACAATATTTTGGTTTTGTTCTTTTGGTGGTGGTGGTTGCTTTAAGACAGGCCCTCTCTATAGAGTCCAAGATGACCTAGAATTCCAACCCTCCTGCCTCTTCCTCCACAGCCTGGCAACACAGAGAATCTTTCATGCCCAAGATTTTAGCAGTCTTAGCCTATGTTGTTCTTTATTTTCTTGGTGTTTTTTTTTAAGTTTTATTTATTTATTATGTACACAGTGTTCTGTCTGCATATACATTTGCACACCAGAAGAGGGCACCAGATCTCATTACAAATTGTTATGAGCTACCACCTGGTTGCTGGGAATTGAACTCATGACCTCTAGGAAGAGCTGCTAGTGCTCTTTACCTCTGAGCCATCTCTCTAGTCCCTCTTTTTTCATCTTTCAAGACAGGGTTTCTTTATGTAGCCTTGGCCGTCCTGGATTGCTTTGTAGACCACGATGGGCTACGAACTCAGATCTGTCCACCTGCCTCTGCCTTCCTGAGTGCTGGTATTAAAGGCGTGCTCTACCGAGCCTGGCAAGATTTTCTTTTTAAGTCAAGAACTATTGCTTAAAGGAAGTGTGCTCTTGCACTTTGGGACCATTGTTAAGTAAATGAGGGTTGCCTGAACAAAAGTTCTGTGTTACTGGAACAGTCTCTGATAACAGACTCCAAGTGACTAGCAGGTGGGGAACACGGCTTTGCTGGACAAAGGGATGATTCAAGTCTACCCAGGGCAGAGCAGGCCCAAGAGAAGTCTCATATTTCTCAGACAACACAGATTAAAGACTTAAGAATTGAGAGCAGTGCTGTGGCACACCTTTAATTGCGGTACTTATGAGACAGAAGTGGGCTTGAGTTCCAGGATAGTGTGGTCTGCACAGAGAGTTCCAAGACAGCCAGGGCTACATAGAGAAACCCAGTCTCACAAACAAAAACACAAAAATGGAAGAATTGGGCGCTGGAGAGGTGGCTCGGCAGTTAAGTGTATATATTGCTTTTGTAGAGGATCTGAGGTCTCTTCCTGTCATCCACCTCTGGCTGCTCACAACCACCTGAATGTAATTCCAGCCTCTGCATGATGGAGATTAGAGGCCAAAGCATCTTCAAGGACCTTCACTAATGTGTGCATGCTCACAAGTACCTACTCTAGTACTGCGCTTTCCTTATTTATTTATTGTTTATACAGTACTCTGCCTGCATGCCACAGTAGGGCACCAGATCTCACTAGAGATGGGTATGAGCCACCATGTGGTTGCTAAGAACTGAACTCAGGAGATTTGGACGAACAGCCAGTGTTCTTAAACTCTGAGGCACCTCTCCACCCTCCCCTCTCTTACAGCCCACCCATAGGAGCTTCTGGGGAAGGTGGCTAGCTGTCTCTTAGGGTTTTATTGCTGTGAAGAGACACCATGACCAAAGGTGCCTTTTATAAAGGAAAGGATTTAATTGGGGCTGACTGACCGCTTCAGAGGTTTAGTTCATTCTTGTCGTGCTGAGCAGCATGGTGGCATGTAGGCAGACATGGTGCTGGAGAAGGAGTTCTGAGAGTCCAGTCTTCACTGTCAGGATATCTCCAACTTCTTTCATCAAACTGCATCAGCAACCAGTAGCCATATCCGGGACCAGCAGCAGCCTTCTTTCTCAGTGTGCTCTGGCATTTAATTTATTCCCTCTCCGGAGTCCTCAGAATTAAACTATCTGTAGCTGGCAAAGATCGAGCCCTCCTCAGAGCCTGCATGAGGCAAATAGTCTGCTGCTGTGGACAAGCTAAAGCAGCCTCATATCCACACCTGGGATTAAAACAAAAGCATGTTTACACAATATAACTGAGGTTTTTAAAGACACCAAAGCTCCCACTAGAAAGGGGTGGTTTCAAGACAGGGTCTCACTATATAACTACTGTCCTGTCCTGGAACTCACTAGGTAAGCCCGGCTGGCCTCGAACTCACAGGGATCCATCTGCCTCTGCCTCCCAAGTGCTGGGATTTTGCCCAGGACCACTATGCTCATGTTTCTGAGTCCTTCCTCCAGCGCCTCCTGTGTGCTGGGATACATACATAGGTTTGTACGATGACATCTGGCTTACTTTTATCTTTGTTATTTTACTTTCATACATGATCTGTAGTTAGGTGGATAGAAACAGTTCATGTTGGAAGTAATTTTTCTTTGACAAGTTTGAAGATAATGCTTTGTACTTTTGTAGCATCTCACATTGCTGAAAAATCTAAAACCTTTCTGATTTGTAACTGCTCTGGCTAACCAGCACATCTTGGTTTTGGTGTGTTTATGAGGCTTCCAGTCAGCTCCTCTTTGTCTAACCTGGGAGTTCCCTTAATTATTATCATTATTAATTTTTCCTCATTGTTTTCACCATTCTCTCTTTCTGACAGGTTGTTTGGCTTTCTGATCTCTTGCATGGACCCGCTCATTTTGTGCCCTCCTTCTGGCTTGTATGCTGTCTTTTCTTATTTTTTCAGTTTCTAGATTTCCTTTCATCTTAGCATTCTAAGCCCTCTATTGATGGTTTTCTTTTTTTTTTGTTGTTGTTGTTGTTTTTTTTTTTTTTGTTTCCAACATACTTTTAATTTGCTAGTTCCCTTTTCTCTGAATAATTCTTCAAGAACACATGTATAATATCTCACTGTTTCAGGGATATGGTCTTACTTCCTCCCTGAGGATTTTAAACATGTGGTTTTTCTTCTCCCTACATAGTCTACTACCTTTAAATTACTGTTTTTTCCTGCTACTCTCTTTCCATCTCTGTCTTTGAATAAACCAGCCCAATGATGTTGGTTTGCTTGTGTGTTTTAGGAGTGGGGATTCAAAAGATGCCTGAGTCCAGAGTGCATGGGACTCTGTTTTGTCTTATAGTAGGTGGTCAGGATAGGCTGTCTGTGGGGTCTTACATCCAGAAACCTTCCCCTCTCTTAATGGTGTTCTAGGAATGGTGGATAGGAGGAGACAACACAGAGTTGCTTATCCCCAACTTCCAAGCCCATTTTTGCAAGATCTAGTCCCTCCTCTCTGCCTTATGTCCCACCCCAGCTCAGACTCCTGTTTTTCCTCTCCAGACAGTGACTTCTGTTCTCCTTGGGGTTGGTCGTGTCTTAGGGCTCTGTTCTCCTTAGGAGGATATGGTTGTCTCACTGCTGCTATTCAGCTTTCACTCCACCCATTGATTCAAAACATCTCGTCTTCCCTGGAGACGAGTCTAACATGGAGTCTGGGGTGGAGATGGGGCTATAATGAGCCTTTGGGGCTTAGGTCCATTAACCTGACCTGTGTTCTGGCTTTCCTGGTTATGTTACTTTGTCGCCTCTCTTGTTATCGCTGTCCTTGGGTGTGCTATAACTCTGATAAGATCTGCTAGTTATGGTGCCTAAAAACTCAGTACTCAAGAGGGGGAGGGTGGAGAGGGGGATTTACTCTTGGACTACATAGTAAGACTTTGTCTAAAAAAGTAAAGTCTATTTCCTGAAGTTATGGTGCGACTTCTGGATGGAAAAACATTGGAGTGTATAACTCAACCCCCACAGCAATCATGCAAGAGGGAAGGGAGGGTGTTCCAAATGGGGACCATCTAGAGGGAAAGGAGACGGTGATTAAAGCATAGAGCAAAGAGTCAGGTGGGCTGTATGTACAGGATCTAGGGAGTGGAGGATGGTGGAGACAAGCTGGTAAGCAGGTTGTTGTCATCAGGAGCTCAGCCTAGAACTACCAGAAGGATGTCTTACTCATTAGTGGCTCTTGAGGTGACAGTTACAAAGATTTTACAATAGTTCAAGTTATCAAAAAGAATGACGCAGGATGGGTTATCAGAAATGGAAGGCAAGAAGATGTTAGGGATTCAACAGGTGAAACTAATAGAATTTCTTAAGCAGATGCTGGATGAGAAGAGGGAAAAGCTGATGCTGACACTAAAATTTTTCCTTGGGGAGATAGTGTTGAGAAAGACCAGGCAGGGCTTTTTGTGCACATGGGGACATGACGACAGAGATGAAGGAAGGGCCAACTTTAGTTATAGAATAGATAGATGTTTGGCACATATGTAAAAAAAACAACAACACAAAAACCTATAGTTTTAAACCCCCATACCTCAATGTGCTAAAGTGTTGGTTGGGGGGAGCTATCAAGGGTAGGAATGAGGAAATCAGTCCCTTAGAAGACAGAAGGACACTTACTGAGTAGTTAAAAAGTGCTTATCAAAGCATTTTTATTTTGTGATGCTCTCAGAATAATTAGTACTGCCATTGGCTTCTTGGGTGCAGTACACACCTACCCATCAACAGAGGGCCTGTTTCTTATCTTCCTTGTCTCTAGAGAGGTGGGGAATTATACAGGCCTTTCTGTGAGGGACTGTAATTATCATCCTGTAGTGGTTTTGGCATCTTCGGACACTCAGTTTGTTTCTGTAGATGCTCAGCCTCCTTCGCATGGTGCTCTATCTCATCTTCACGATGTCTCTTCAGGGCAGCCAGCTGTACTCTAGTCTTCTCTTGGAAGTACTGATCCTCTTCAGCCTTCTCCCTCTTTCCGAAGGCAGCACCATATTCTCAGATGGAGCCAGTGCTGGTGTCCACACTGTCGGACAAGTCGGAGCCGAAGCCCCGGTTTTGCAGGACCCTCATGCCCCAAGCGCTGAGCCCAAGCTGCCGTTATTTCCTGCACAGCTCTGTTTGCATCCCTGGTGTGGCTGCTTCTCTCCTGGCACACGCTGGTCTTGAATTCTTGATCTTCCTGCTTAACCCCTTCAAGTGCTAGGATGGTAAGTGTGTACCACTTGCCTGGAAGATTGCTGAGTATGGGAGCCACAGTCATGTGGACAGGTTTCTGGGCCTCAGTCATTCAAACCTCTGATTCCCAGAACGATTAAAAGTAGAACAGATTCAGTGTCTGAACCCAACTCTTGCTTTTGTCTTTAAAGAAATTCTCTTAGGGCCAAGTGTGTGTCCATAGTAACTATTCCCTGTAATCTCAAGGCTTCTGAGGCGGAGATAGAAAGAACACTGCAAATAATTTCAATTTAGTCTGGTCTACATAGCAGGCTAGGGCTGGAAGTGAGACCCTGTCTCCAAATAACAGCAACAGCAACAATGACAGTGACCACAGCATTCTACAGAAACACGTCAGACCATAGCTAGAAAAGTATGTGCTCCTCACCACAGCAGAGCGCTTGTCTGCCGATAGTCTTCACTTTTCTGCAAGAATTACCTGAGCTCAAGTCGTTCCTTTTGAAAGTGAGTTCTTTAAACTCCCTCAGAGGCAAGTGCTGCTGCATCTCTAATTTCAGTCTTTTGCTGATCTCATGGACTAGATGTTGTCTTCGAGTTTGCTCTCCATGCAGCTTGGCTTCACTATCCCTGCCCTTGGAGCAGCTGTGGCAGGCAGGCAGCCAGAAGGAGGCCATGCAGTCTGCTCATGGGTCTGCCCTGGGCTGCTGCTCCACTCTTTTGGCTGTGCCTCCTGGATCTTAATGTCTGTGCCTTGGCCTGGGTGCCAGAGTTTTAAAAACTGTGCCAGTTACTGGGCGGTGCCCCTGCACAGATAAGGGGATGCTTTATATTTGGACTGTCCCAGAAAGCCCAGGCACTGGTTCTTTGGAGGAGGTGTTCTTGCTTGGTTCAAGGCCAGCCTTTTACCCAAGTCTGGAGCTTGCCCCATCTCTTCTTTCTCACTTCAATTCTTCCCTTCACCTAGCACCTGCTAGATATCCTCCATGCAGGACGGAGCCTGCCACATAGGTAATGGAGAGTAGATTTGGGTCTGGAATAATATAAACATTTATCACACCTGGCAAAGAAAAGGACAACCAGGTTAGTGGGAAAATGGGCAAGTGAAATGAACATGCCATTCACCAAAGAGAAAAACTAAAAATATATCTTTGGCCTTGAGATCATCTCCAGCTTCTCTAATAGAGAACTCATAAAGAAGATAAAACAGGAATTTCTAAGAGAAATTCTTACATGCCTTTGATAGGAATAAAGGCTTTTTTATTTTAAAATTTTATCTTATTATATGTATATGTGTTTTGACTCCGTGTATGTTGGTATACCACATGAACGTCTATTGCCTGCTGAGACCAGAACAGGCTGTATGATCTCCTGATCTGGACTTAAAGATGGTTGTGAGTTGCCATGTGGGTGCTGGAAATCGAACCTGGATCCTCTGGAAGAAGAGCCAATATTCTTTTTTTTTAAAGATACATTTATTTTTAATTATTTTATTTTATAAGCATTGGTGTTTTGCCTGCGTGCATATCTGTGTGAGGGTGTTAGGTCCCCTGGAACTGGAGTTACAGACGGTTGTGAGCTGCCATGTGGTTGCTGGGAATGGAACCCAGTCCTCTAGAAGAGCAGCCAGAGCTCTTAACTGCTGAGCCATCTTTCCAGCCCCAGCTTTTCATTTTTAACTTTTAGTTGGTTTGTTTTCAGACAGAGCCTCATGTAGTCCAGGCTGGCTTCAAATTTGTTATTTAGCTGAGAGTGGCAGTGAACTCTTGCTCTCCTGCCTTTTTCTCTGTGTTGGGATTACACTCTCACAGCTGGGCCTTTTTATTTTTTCCATTTTAAATTGATTTTATTATGGCTTTTTAATCATTCATAAAACTGAAACAATTAGTGTATTAAACACAGTTTGCCTGTTACCTTAGCATTAACCATTTATGTAGCAGAAATTTTTATTTCCCTGAGGTAATTGTTTTCTGGGAGGCTTACTGCCTCCTTCTGCTCACCTGGGCCTAGTCCTGGAAGCTTCTAGCCTCCTTTCAATCTAACGGAGGCCTAGAACATGTTCAGCCTTTGAGACTTACTTCTTCGTCAACTCACCCTTTCTTGTTCTTACTGAGCTCTGAGTTGGCTCATTCAGCTCAGCTGTTCTGGCTCAAGCTCCTCTCCTAGTTGACTTATTCAATCTGGTTTGTCTCTCTGCCCCTGAAGTGCTTTCTTGGCCTCAAACTAACTCCAGCAATCTTTTCTAATCTTCTGGCTCCTTCTCATTCTCTGGCTTATTTGGTCTTCACCTGGGTTTTCTCTCTGCAACCTGTTACTGTTTCAGTGAAAACCCCTCACTCTTCATTGCCCGTTAAGTAGCTTCCTTTTCTTTTGTCATATTCTATCTTGTCAGATCTTTGATTTGTCACCTTTTCTGCCACTCAATTAGACATCACTGTCAAACATGGGTGTTTCTTTTTTCATTGTAACTTTACTGTTTGGGATTAAAGGCATGTACCACCACACCTGGGCCTAAGCTTTTCTTTACTTAAAACTTGCTCTGTACCAGGGTGGCCTTGAACTCATATTTGCTTTCCTCTGTCTCCTGGATTAAAGGAGTGTTTGTATTTCAGCCATATCACACAGACCTAGAAGATCTTTGGATGTAATCTCTTGCCAGCTGGATCACACAGACCTTGAAGGCCTTTGGATGTGATCTCTTGCCAGAACAGCCATGTTCTGAATGAAAAATACTCCACAAATTACAGTTTTATCAATTGTCTGCTGTGGTTCTTTGTAGCTTTAAAAAGAAGAAGCAAGGATCTGTCGGCACCGTCTCAGTCTGTGCGAAATATTCTAATGCTTTAATACTTTACATGGTATGTTTTGTAATCAGTAGACATTTATTCTCACTTTCCAGAGGCTGGAAAGTCATGATCCAGGTATGTAATAAGGCTTTTGCTTATATTCCTATATTCAGGAGGCCTGTCCCCCAGGACCTTTTCACTTCCCCAAGGTCACACCTGCTACCACCATCATCACTTATCACTTGTGAGTGTGGGAGGACAAGCAGAAACATCTAGAAATATCCAGTGGTTCCTTGTTTGGAACCTTGTTTTTGGGCCCTGCACAGTCCCTGGGCTGTGGGGCAGACTTTAGCCCAAGAACTAAAGGGATTTTTTTCCCTCTCTGTGTAGCCCTGGCTGGCCTGGAAACTTTCTGCAAAACCAGACTGAACTCATAAAGAGCCACCTGACTCTGCTGCTACCACCTGGCTCTAAAGGACTTCCTTCCTCCCTTTCTTTCTTCTTTTCCTTTCTATATATGAATGTTCTATCTGCATGTGCACCTGCATACAGAAGATGGCATCAGATCATATTATAGATGGTTATGAGGCACCATGTGGTTTCTGGGAATTGAGTTCAGGACCTGTGGAAGTGCAGCCAGTGCTCTTAATGGCTAAGCCATCTCTCCAGTCCCTCTAAGGGACTTTCTTATTGTTAGGTTGGCCTAAGGATTGAAGGAGACAGAGAGGAGGGGGTGAAATCCCCACCCTCTGACTGATATGCCTTAAACTGTATTCTCTGTGGTTCACCTCCCTGAGTTCCAGCCCCAGTAGAGTGTGACATCCCTGTGTTGGGAGTATTCTCCCAGAGGCACGTGGTCCTCTTCAGGTCCTAGGATGAGAAGATCCCATCAAGGTCCTTGCAGTACGAACTCTGAAGACTTAGTCCTACAACCCAGGGCTCTGGGGCTACCCCTAGCTCATCGTCAGTCAGAACTCAGCTGAGCTGTCCCCTTCTGTGGAAAGCCTCCCCACCCTATCTTAATGCTGGGAGCTCCGAAGCTCACAATGGGGTTTACAATCTCGGGACTTCCCTGCCTGTCCATCAAAGGCATCAAGAAAGCAGTGTCTGGGTCCCCAGCCTCACCACAGGGCTGGCTCGTGGTTTCAGGCTCAATCAACTAGAAGGGGGTTGGCTTGAGGCTCCAAGAGGCATTACTGTAGGAGAGTGCTGGCTGGGAGCCCTGAGAATATCCAGCCCATCCCTCCTGTAGTACAATGGCTGGTACAGAGAAGATCATGGCTTCATTAAAGACTGGGTTGGGGTTATCCCTCTTCACGACTGTCTTCTTGCTCATCTTTCTTTCATCCTGAAGCAGGTATACTTTGACAAAAGGATCTACAGGCAGGTAGGCCAGGCGAGGGTCAGTAACACCCTTGCTTGGCATGGCCCTGTCTCCTCTGGCTCCACCCACTGCCTCTAGTTCCCTGACCCTTGGCTATTGGCATTATCTCTAAAGTCCACTGCTTGGTACTTACTTATATTAAGAAATGTCTCAGTGTGTTCTAGGTTGGTTCTAAACGCTCAGGCTGCAGGGATCCTCCTCCCTCAGTCTCCTGAGTAGCTGAGATGAAATTTGCAAGCTACAATGGCTGCTTGCATGTATCAGTGCCTGCAGAGTTTAAGAGAGGGTGTTAGAGAATTGGACTTATAGGGACCTCACTCCATGTGCATAGTACCATAATAACCACTCAGAACACTGCAGCTCAATTCAGTCAGTGTAAGCCTGTGAGTGAGGCCCGGAGTTCAGGAGCAGGACAGAAGCCAGGCTCTGGGGTTTGGCGTTGGAGGTAGCACTCATCACTTGCTTCTTAGAAGCAAGTTGCTAGGTCTAGCCTGCTCTCAGGGAAGATGGGGTGTGTGTACATGGAGGCTAAGATGTATAATTATTTTTAATTTTTATTATTTCAAAATACATATACAAATTTTGAGCATCCTTTTCACCTCTCTCATCTCCTCCCTACCCATTCAACTTCATTTTCTTTCCCTTGAAACAACAACAAACAAGACAAAAACTGACAATCAAAACAGAGAAAAATACTTTCCTCAGATTGGTCTGTGAGGGTTTTCTCGCTTAATGACTGATGTGGGAGGACACAGCCATCTGTGTGTGGGGTCACCGCAGGACAGGTAGTCAGGACTGTATCAAAAGGCAGGCTGAGTGAGTTATGAGGATCCAGGCAGTTAGCAGCATTCCTTCATTGTCTCTGCTTGAGTGCCTGCCCTGACTTCCCTTCATGAAGGATTGTGATCAGGATGTGTGTCAAATAAACTGTTTCTATCAAAGTTGCTTTCTGGTCATGTGTTTACCACAGCAAAGGAAAGCAAACCAGGACAGAGGTGAACATCAGGAGTCTGGGGTCACTGGACACTCACTGGGTTCACTCTTGAGTCCATGGCAGAGGCTTAGCATTTTAAAGCCATGGCCCTGCTTAACTCTAGGGCCTTGTTCTTTTTTGTTGCCTAGGCTGGTCTGGAACTAACTGTGTAGCCTCAGTTGACTTCACTTACACAGATCCTCCTGTAACCTTTCTTGCAGGAAAGGAGACAATTCTAGAGAGATGCTTGTGCTATTAGCTTATTGAGATAACAGACTCTTAGCCAGGTGTGTGTGTGTGGGGGGGGGGGTGGCTAGCGTGCCTTTAATCCCAACCTTGGGAGGCAGAGACAAACTGTGAGTTTGAGGCCAGCATGGTCTAGGGAGTAAGTTCCAGGACAGACAGAGCTACACACAGAGAAACCCTGTCAAAAAAGGGGAGTAGGCGGTGGCGCGTAGGAGGTGGGCTCTTTCCTACCCTCCACCAATAAGGAGCTACGCCGGGGCCGCGAGGGGCGGGGCCGACGTGAGGCGCCAACGCTTAAACCCGAACGATGGGTGGGTGCGTGGAGGAGTCCTGAGAGGGGGAGCGGTGATTGGTGAGATTATTCCTCCAATCCGTGGAGGGGTTGGGCTGTATCGACCAATAGGAAGTCTCGTGGGCGGGGCCTGCGCCGCATATAAGTCGGTGGCGCGGAGTCCTCAGCTGTTTCCTGTCAGTGGAAGCAGCAGCAGTCAGAGGCGGTGGCCACGGTTGGCGGCGGCGGGGCGGAGGTGAGTGTCCGCGGCTCTCCGCACCTTCTCCTCCTGCTGCGGGTGGGTGGGTGGAAGGGCGCCGGCGCCGGGGGACGCTTATGTAAGGGTCGCGCGCGCCAAGGCGACGTGGGCTCAGCGAGTGGAGGCTGGAGGAGACGGCTGCGGGCGGTGCACGACGCGTCGCTACACGACGTGCTCAGTCCCTCCCCATCCTCAGGCACCGGCTCGGTTCGGCCCCCACCTCCCCACCTCCAGGCTCCGGGCGCGGGGGAGCCTGGGAACCCGCGAGTCCCCTGCTTGTTTGAGCATCCTTCAGGCACTGGCGACTTGTCCCGCCTCCCTGGAGGCTCTCATTGGCCTCAGTCCTGATCTCGGGTACCCATTTTCCAGATAGAGACTGTGACGCGCCAAGTCCTAAGGTGCCTCGCGCCGGTTTCCTGGGGGCTAGAACTCTAATCTGTCAGAAAGGGAGCTCCAGTAGTTCCCATCATACTGGATGTGAAATCCTGGCGGGGATCCTAAGAGGTAGACTGTTCCTTGTTCCAGATGTCTGCTCTCCTCTCAGGCGTGCTCCTAGGAGCCCGTGGGTTCCACTTTGGTTCAGGCGTGGAAGGAATTCTGAGGCTCCCAGGATGTGCTGATCCACCCAAGGCCCTCGGGAGGCGTACCTGGGCACAGCCCGTTATTTCTTGCAGTTTATAGGAGTTTATGAAGTGCGTTTGGGAAGTGTTCTTCCTGGCACACAATGTGGAATCTCTGGCTTTGAGGACTTGTGCTTGCATGTTCCTCCCAGAGTGACTTTCCCTCTGTGAACTTTGAGTTTTACCCCTTCCCTCATCTCACAAACTTTGGAATCAAACAAGATTGTCTCTGGCAGCTCTGAAGTTCTTTAGAACTTGAAGGTCTCTTAATTGTATGGAGGAGATCAGGCACATTACTCCCATTCTCCTTCTGAGGAAACTGAAACTTAAAGAGCCAACTGTGTGGGCTCACTCCCTACCTCACAACTAGAACCCCGAGTGGAGGCTTTGTTGTGTGCCTTCCCTGTTGCTCCCTCACCCACTGCCTCTGGCAATCCTGGCTAGCCTCCTGCTTGTCACCCTTTCCCTGTATATGATGCAAATGCTCATGCTGAGGGTGGACTTGCTGAGTCTTCTACCCACTTGCAGCTAAAGCTTGTGTCTGCCTGTTCTTTACTATCAGCTCTGTTTGTTTTTGCCTGTGTAGCCTTAGCTGTCCTAGACTCCTTGTAGACCAAGCTGGCCTCAGAGAGATCTGCCTGCCTCTGCCTTCCTGAGTGCTGGGATCAAAGGCATGCACTGCCTGACTTCACTGTTAACTCTCCAACTCTTTAATTTTTGGAGGAAAGATCTTGCCCTGTAGCAAAGGCTGCCTTTGAACTCATGATCTTCCTGCTTGATCCTCTCAGGTTCTGGGGGTACAACCACATGCCAGTTACAGACAGGATTTTGCTGTATAATATCCCTGTTTGTCCTGGACTGATTTGTAGATCAGATTGACCTTGAATTGACCTCACAGAGATCTGACTGCCTCTGCCTTCCAAGTTCTGGGATTAAAGGCATGTGCCACCACACTTTTTTTTTTTTTTTCTTTTCAAAAAGCCCTAGCTTTCCTGGAACTCAATCTGTTGAACAGGCTGGCCTCCAACTCAGAGATCCATTTGTCTCTGCTTCCCAAGAGTGTTGGGATGAAAGGCATTTGACAGCTAGTCTCAATGACCACATACTACGAAACAGTTCTGCACAAAGGCTGTGGGAACATTGTAGAAGAGGGCCTGGAAAGACTGAAAAAGCCAGAAGATCAGGGAGTTTGCTGTGAGATTGTGTCTCCTAGTAATTAATGTCAGAAC
The DNA here is from genome assembly GCF_030254825.1 of Meriones unguiculatus. Classification (NCBI taxonomy): domain Eukaryota; kingdom Metazoa; phylum Chordata; class Mammalia; order Rodentia; family Muridae; genus Meriones; species Meriones unguiculatus. Next base: position 23,584,925 of record NC_083349.1, read on the forward strand.
CTACCAACATGGCTGTCCAAATGTGATTTGAACAGGGGTGACACCAATGGACATAATAAAATAAATGGTGGTATAGGAACCCAAAAGGCCTTAACTCTACACAAAGATCTATAAGCGACTCAGGAAAGCTCGGAATGGGAAAAATGGTCTTCCCTTGGAAAAGGACACGATTGCTTTTCCAGTGCCAGATGACAGCCATGAAAACATACATACAAGTAATATAATATGGACGGAGTAGGTTATATTTAGGAATATGTATGTATGCACATATACATATATGCATGCAATAACAGTTAATGAATGGGGTCTGGGATCAGGCAAGTGATTAAATAAGTTAAAAAAAAAACAGCTAATGAAAAAAAAAGGCCATGAATTTGAAGAAGAGTTGGGAAGGGTATATGGGAAGGTTTGGATGGAGGAAGTAGAAGAGAGACATATAATTATAATCTCAGAAAAAAAATTTAAGAAACATTGCTTTTCCAGGAAAAAAAGTAAATAATTTTTTTTCCCCGATTAGTTTTTACGTAACTGAGGCTGGCCTTCAACTCTACTGATCCTTTCGCCTCTACTTCTTTAGAGTTGGCATTATAGGTGAACATCCAGTTTCTCCTTGCTTTCTCTTTCAGTACCTCAAATACTGTGTTGAGTTCATGTCCTCCCAAATTCCACATTATCACTCTGTGTCTTCACAGTCTTTAACTGTTCTGGGAACAAAATGGTGCCTAGTAAATGTTTTGTATAAATTGGAATGGATTATGGTGAAAACCAGTGAGGGTAGTAGAACAGCAGTTGGGGAAGATAGAGAGAAGTCAGTTTGGGGCAGTGGCAGTAGTCAGAATAACTAGGAGGAAGTCGGTAGATATAGGACAGAGTTCCATCTCTCTGGAAAACTCCTCTGTCTGTGCCAGATACCTCATTTTGGTCACTGTATTTCTGGAACATTCTTGTGGGCCTTCTCTTTTGTTGCCTCTGGTAGCATCTTACCTTTTGAATGGCCCTAATTTTGTGTCCTAGAAGTGCCTGGCTGCTCCTATGTTAGTGTTGAGCTGTGTAGTGAGATAGAACTAGAGTTTGAGACTGAAGCACAGGCTGCTCCTGAGCATTAGAGGCAGTTGTGTGGAGAAGGTGCCTTCAGGCTGATTTATTGTCCAGAGGCATCCAAAGCAGAGCTGGAGCCTTGCTCCTGCTCACTCACTGAGACCTCACCTCAGCCTGTGAGGTCTACCTGCCATTGAAGGAGGATCTTCAAGCGAAAGATGGGAAATTGAGTTGGGTGTCGAGTCGCATGTCTTTAATCCCAGCACTCAGGGGGTCAGAAATGGGCAGATCTCCGAGTTTGAAATCTGCCTGGTCTACAATGCTAGTCTAGGATAGTCAAGGCTACACAGAGAAACTCTGTTTTGTGAAGAAAGAAAGAGAAAAGAAAGAAAGAAGGAAAGGAAAATTGGTAACGAGAACAAACCATTCATTCAATGGAAAATTTGCTTTTTCAAGTGGCTGGACATGATGGCCTATGCCTGCAGCCTCAGCACTCAGGAGGGGAGGCAGAAGGGTTGAAAATTTGAGGCCAGCCTGTCACATAGGGAATTCCAGGCCAGCCACAGCTATATAGTGAGACCCTGTTTCTACTTTGCACTCCTAAACAAAACAGTACTCAAATACTGACTTGCCTTTGACCTCTTGACCTGAAGAGCTGCCCTTGAGACTATTCACTTTTCCTCACGTGCTTTTTAGTGTCTGTCCTCTGCTCTTATATCTAGTGACCTTGTTTTCTTCAGGGCCTTTCCTCTTATTCTGTCAAAATTAAACTGTTCTTCAAGACTAGGGGCTTTCATGAATTAAGCTTGCCAAATCTGTTCAGTTGGATATGGCTCTCAATTTTAATATGTTGATGATGTTATTATTAAAAGCCAACATGCATGTTATATGTGAGCTGCCACTCTGTAATAGGGGTTTTACATATAGAGAGGTGACAATTCAAAGTCATACAAGTAGGAATGACATGGTCATCTTCAGAGAGCCACCTCCCAAAATGCTGAGATTAAAGGCATTTGCCACCACACCTGGCCTAATAAAAAAGATTTTTTTTGTCTGTTTTTTTTTTGTTTTGTTTTTTTGTTTTTGTTTTTGTTTTGTGTGTGTGTGTGTGTGTGTGTGTGTGTGTGTGTGTGTATTTTGAGGGGTTTTTGCTTGGCTGATTCCTGGGTTTTTTCTTTGATTTTTAGTTTCTTTCTTCTTCTTTCTTTTCCTTAGTTTTCTGGTTTTTTGAGACACTGTTTCTTTGTTGTAGGCCTGGCTGTCCTGGAACTCACTTTGTAGAGTATATATATAGGAATATATGGAAATAACAGGAAAAATGGTATATTATCAAATCTACTCTTAAACCAAAGAACATTTTTATAAACCAATAATCTTACGTTGATATAAACTTTTGTATATTGATACAAATATTTGTATCTTGATATAAAAATTAAGGTTATTTTTGTTACAACATAATTGTGTTTCAATTCTTGAATAAGATATTTGACCTTTGCAACTCATTTAAAAATGCAGTATTTACTTCCAATCCTTTTAATAGCTATTACAACTGTTTTGAATAATTGATACAAGCTAATAGTCAATCATGCTCATGTTATGTCAGATACTAGTCTAGTTTATCAAAGAAATATGCTTCTTAGGTTAAACAGATAATAAATAGCTAAAAACATGCAACATTTGCCTATTCAGATGTGCTATAGATAGATAATTATTAAACACTATGTAAGTGAATACAGATGGATAGATGGTCTTCATAAACCTCAGAGACCTACAAAAAGTGGCATTATTTTAAGACTTTTCTAGCAATGAGACATGTCAGCTCTTGGCAGCACCTGAAAGAAGATAACAGGCATCAAAGAACCTCTATTAGAAGGTGGCTTCAAATGGGGCACCAGGCCAAAAAAAAAAAGCCCTCGCTTCACTGCAGACAGAATGCTGTCCAAACTGGGCAAACCTGAACACAGGGAAGTTGACTGGCAAGCTGTACCAAGACAGGGTAAGCAAGTCCTTCATACTTATTGCATCATAAATATGTCTGCCAGATATGATTGTGCCAGAAGCTGAAGATGATGCTCCAAAGTTATAGAAATAGTTAGGTGACTGTCCAGGCAGCCGGCTGTCTGTCATTCTTAGTACTGGAAGGTGCTTGCCTGCACTTTCTACAGAGTTAGGTAATATTTATTCCTTTGCAAGTCTCTGATGAGGTTGAAGACTAAACAGTCATAGTCTTAAAATAAAGCTTAAGTTGCTTAGGATTTAAAAGATGTTTTAGGTCTAAGAAGATGGCTTTAGGATGATAATGCAAGTTATGATAGAAACTGAGTTACATGCAAAATTCTGAACATACCAAATAGGATAGATAGCAGAGTTCTTTCTCCAAAGATTGCCAGATGCAAATGGACTAGACATTGCAAATGTAATTCTTACTTGACACTTCTTTTAACTGCTCTTATTGTATATAGTTTTTTAGTGTAAGAGAAAAAACCTTTATTGGACTACAAGGGGGAGGTATTAGGGTACACTATGTGAAGTTTTGTCTTTGTCCTTTCTTACCTACCTAAGGCGTTCTCTGGTTAGTTTTAATAAAAATCTGATGGTCAATTAGCTGGGCAGGAGGTAGAAGGCAGGACTTCCTGGGGAAGGGAAAGGAACTCTGGAAAGAAAGAGGAAGGGCCTTGTTGACAGGAGGTATGGGAGGAGATGTGACTAGAGTTCTGGAAGGTCTAGCTAGCCACATGGCTGAATGGGGCTAAGTGGTCTGGTTATATTAGATGAGTTGGTTGGGAGTCAGCCCAACTAAGGCCTAAGCTTTGAAATATTAAAAGGTTTTGGTGTCTTTATTTTTATGAAGGGCCACCAAGGTCCTACAACAAGTCCAGGTTTGCCTTGAACTCACAGAGATCTGCCTGCCTCTGCTTCCCACAAGTGATGGGATTAAGGGAGGCATGGGGCATCACTACCCCGAAAATTAAAAAAAAAATTTAAGAGGCCTATAAATGTAGTTTAGGGGCAAAGTATTTGTCTAACCAGTTCAAGATTAAAACAGGCTGGGTATTGGTGGAGCATGCCTTTAATTCCCACACTTCAGAGGCAGAGACAGGCAGATCTCTGTGAGTTCAGGCCAACCTGGTCAACATAGTGAGTTCCTAGACAGCCAGGATTGTGTAGAGAGACTCTGTCTCAAAAACAAACAAACAAATGAGGTGGGAGACCATTTTAGAGAGCTGGGATGTAGCTCAGTGCCAAAAAAGCTTCCCAAAGTCCATGTATCCCAGGGGCTTCTCATTGTCCCAACACAGTTGTGGCTCACACAATGACTCCCCATACCTGGCACCTCCTGCCCACAGCAGCACCACTCTACAAGGCCTCCTGAGTGCTATGCAGTAATAGCACAAGCTATGCAGAGCTTGACAGAGAATTCCTGGAAAGAAGCTGTGTCTGCAAAGACTGATTGACTAATTAGAACTGCAATGATGTAGCAAGGTTGGAACATTGCAAGTTCTGAGCCTTATTGGTATTTGTCTTGGGCTCGCTTTAGCCCTCTGACTAGTCAGTCATTCCTTGTCCACCTATGTGTCAGACCTAACATTCTGTGAGTAAGAGATTAAAAACATTCTAGAATGTATTAACATAACAGACTACTAGGTTCCACCAACACAAATGCTAAGAATGTCATCAGGTAGCATCTGCAGTTTTGATTTCATTTTACTGTAATGCATATCTCTGACATTTCCACCAATGTATTTGAAAACTGTCTTGATGTATGACTTTCTTTATCTGTTGCTATGAAGACTTCATAAAATTGCTTCTCCATAAAAACACGCATGGACTCTTTTTCTAAGTCTGTGTCACTGGGCCAATGTTGCTCACTCCTGTTAGGTTCCAGAACAAACTTTCTCATCCTGCTTGAGGTAAAGCTGTATTGTTGCATTGACATAAGAAAAGCAGGCCCAGGCCCCTTTCTTCCAGTGATTCCAGCACCTTCAGGTCCATACTTGACTCTTTTTAAAGACAGGGTCTCCTGTAGCTTAGGCTGGTTGGTATACAATTTGTTCTGTAGCCAAAGATGACCTGAACACCTGATTCAGTTTGCAAGCATGGCTCTTTGATCACCTTGTCTTCCCCCAGGGTGCTGCAGCTTGGGTGCCCTCCTCTCTTGTTGTTCAACCACACTGTGACAACAGACCAAGGGCCTGCTCCTCTTCAGTACTCTTAACTCAGCAGATAACCCTGAACCCACAGATCCTTGTACTCAGAACCTGCTCTCCACAGGGACTCCCATGGTAGCTCCTCCTATGGGGACCTTTCACACAGCAACCAGTGTGACTTTCCCAGAAGTACAAGGAATAACTTTGTGACACTTCACATGAGTTATTTCATTTGATCTCGTCTAGTAATTCCATAAGGATGACCTCAATGCCCTTATAAATGCGATATGTTTTAAGAATCCTATGTAAAATGTAAAATATCAAGACTGAGCAAAATATGGTAGTGCGTGCCCTTAATCCCAGCACTTCGGAGGCAGAGGCAAGTTGATCTCTGAGTTCAAGGCCAGCCTGGTCTACAGAGAGAATTTCCAGGACAGCCAGGGCTACACAGAGAAACTCTTGTCTTGAAAAACAAACAGCAACAAATCAGAACTGCTAACCAAGTATGCTGGACCATGTCTATAGTCCCAAAAAACAGGAGCCTGAGGTAAGAGGATCAGGTCAGGTCATCCTCAATCACATGGGAAATTGGAGACCAGCTGAGACACTGTCTCAAGAAAAAAAGAAATTTGGCTCTGACATGTTAAAATAAAAATTATAGGAGACCACTGCTTTGAACTAAGCTCCTGTATTAGGTCCCAAAAGACTACTAACAATCAAAATGGAATCGCTCATGCTGAGGTTTCCATTAAGCTAAAACTAAGCCATGGACCTAACAATCAGGATTAGAGAGCTAACAGCCAAATTTTGTAAACAGACCAGCTTCAACTGGTATGATAATGAGGCACCCTTAGCCTTCAACTTCAGGAATCTAATGGTAACCAATCATTTATTGTTTTATTGTTCTGTCTCCAAGGCCCCCTCTCAAAAGGAAAACTGAAAACGACAAATTTGTCTTTTAGTATTTGTTCCTCCTGTCTTCAGCCATTTTTCTGTCTATAAAACCAATTTCCCCAGTCTGGCTCATTAGAACATTTATTTTATTTTATTTTATAGAATAAAGTGTGGCCTGGTTCTCGATTCAAAAATAACACCAATTAAGAGTCTTAGGCTGACTGTTGTAATTTTGTCCCCTGAGAGATTTTCCTAGTAAAATCTGAGTCACTTAATCTCTCTGAACATGAGGTCTATCAACAACTACAGGAAGTACAGCATTCACAGGCCTAGTGAGATCTGCCCCATGAAACAATATTAACTATAAAATCACACACAGGGAAAGAAAATAGTTCCAACACAAAAACAGCCTTCTCCATGGGTGTGTTGTGGGCACTCAAGTTGAGATCAAATCCTACTATCTGGTTGAACCTGGATGCCTAGTGCCAGGGGAAAGCCTGCCTTTTTAAATTCTTACAGTTGGTTTCTTTTTTTCATAAGTAAAGAAAGAATTGCTAGCCAGACCTGGTGGTGCAGCACTGTAATCCAAGCTCTTCTGGTGGCTGAAACAAGAAGATCACAAGTTCAGGGTCGGGGGGTGGGGTGGGGGGGGGGTGGGCTATACATGTTGAGCCAAAGAAGAGTCTGGGCAAATTAGCAAGATCTTGTCTAAAAAGTGAAAAGGGGTTTTGGGTATGATAGTGAACAGGAAGGATCAAGAATTAAAGGTTGGGATTGAGAGACTGCTCAACAGTTAAGAATACTTCATGCACTTGCCAAGGACTGGAGTTTGGTTCCATAAGTTTCAAGTGTTGTGATGCCCTCTTCTGGCTTCCATGGACACTGCATATACAAGATTTGCAAATATATATGCAAACAAAACATTTATCTACATAAAAAAGTTAAAATTAAAAACAAAAGAACTTAAAGCCATAGCAAGCTACAATAGTTACATGAGAACCTGTCTCAAGACTAGGGATGTAGCTCAGTGTGAAAAGGCTTGCGAGCATACACAAGACCTTGGGATTCCAGTCACAGCACAACAAAAAATGTAAAGGAGTTTGACCAGATGTTATTTAGAATGTTACTAACAAATTATTACTAAAGATGAGAGATCTAGTCCATATACAACGAAATAATCACAGCTTAAAGTTTTTCATCACAAGGCACTTAATTTTACCTCCTGATATCCCTGGCTTATGGAGAGAAAAGAGCTATTGAATGTATTGGTGGTCCTTTGTATATGCTGGTAAGCACATTTTATTTCACAATTTAGCTATGACACACCTGGATAGATCTCTTTGATTTGATCCTAATTGTAATATCTGATCAGTTATTTAGGTGTGTAGATCATTTTTCATCAAGTTTGGAAAGTTTCTAGCTCTTGTTTTTTCCAAACAGTCTGACCATCTGTTTTCTTTCTGGTCTAGAATCCCCACCATGGGTGTGTTGATTCACTTGACCTTCTGATGGTGTTCTGCTTGTCTCTGAGATCTTGCTCTTTTCCCTCCATTCTTCTTTCCTTTTGATCCTCAGGTGGGATGTGCTCCACTTGCCTGTTCTCAAGTTTTGCTGGTTCTGGCATCTCTCTGATCCTCTGTTGATTTTGTCCAGTGATAGTTTCCACTCCAGAGCATCTATGTGGCTCTCTTTTGACCTGTCTAACATATGCTGATACTCTCTCTCCAGAAAAGGTTGGTTTTGGTTTTTCCTATTTTGCTTCATTTCTATAGATTTATTTGAAATGGAGCATGTAAGCCTTTGTCTAGGCAGTGGTTCTCAACCTGTTGCTCAGACCTCTTTGGGGGTCGTATATCAATATCCTGCACATCAGATATTTACGTTATAATTTATAACAGTAGTAAAATTACAGCTATGAAGTAGCAATGAAACAATTTTATGGTTGCGGGTCATGTAGCAACATGCCTGTAATCCCAGCACTTGGGAGGTAGAGGCAGGAGGATTAGCTCAAGGCTAGCCTTGGTCACATAGAGTTCCAGGCCAGCCTGGACTACGTGAGACCCTCTTGAAAATCAATAGCAACAACAAGTGTTGGCAAAGGATGTGGAGAGAAGGGACCCTTGTACACTGTTTCTGAGAATGTAAACTGGCACAACCACTAGGAAAACTTTAAAAAGATAAAAGAACTACCAACGGGTAGCTCTAAAGTTGGCACACACCTTTAGTGCCAGCACTCAAAAGGCAGAGATAGTAGGATCTCAGGCAGTTTGAGGCCATCCTGGTCGGTATAGCAAGCTCCTGGACAGCCAGAACTACATATGGATAGATATTCTGTTTCAAAACAATCAGGCAAAGGAACTATGGTAAGAATCCAGCATCCTCACTTCTGTGTACTGAGCCAAAGGAATGCAATTAGATAGAAGAGACAGCTGTACTCTGTGTCTACTGCCGCATTGTTCACAGCAGCCAAGGCATGGAAACAACCTGGGTGTCTTAGCAGTGGAGGAATGTGTTAAAAACAGTGGTCCATACACACAGTAGAATATTCTTCAGCCATAAAAAGTAATGAAGCCCTGTCATTTATGACAACATAGAATTTCATTGTTATATGAAATAAACTAGGCACAAAAACAATAGCATGGAATATGAAAAATTGACTTCCTGAAAGTTCAGGCTTCCAGAGGCTGAGGAAGGCAGTGGAGAGAAAGCACTGGAGAGATGTCAGTGGGCACTAGGTGATACACTGAAGTAGGGAAGAGCAATCTGGAGTGTGGTTCCATCATGGTATGGCTACAGCAGGACAGTTTAAAACTGACTATCTCAGAGATCTAGAAAGGACTTTCAGTGTTTTTCCCTTAAGCAGATGAGAAGTGCTTGAGGAGGTAGAGATGTGTAACTGGGTTTATGTGTTATACAGTGCTTTAGCTTAGTGGTACAGCACCTGCCTAGGTAAGTGTTGGGCTTCAGACCTAGACTAGCAGCTGAGATGCCTTTTCAACCAAAAGGGACCTGGCCTCCAAGTTCTCCCAGCATCCCCCAGTCCCTACCTGCTACAGAGCATGGCTGGCATACCCTGCCCTCTACCCTGAACTTCCCAGCCAGGGGTGGGGCTTCCCCTCCCCTTTCATTATATAATCCAGACATTTTGGTTCCCTTCCTTCTTGTCTTTTTCGCATGTTGTTTCTTCTGTATTTCTTCTTTCTCCCTGTCTGTCCCTCTCTCTGCAGGCACACTTTTCTCTCTCCCCCTGCATAACAACTTCTCTGGTCTTGGCCTTTGAGCTGCTCCCAATAAACCTGCATTTATATACTTTAACTGTCTCGAATTGGCTCATTTCACTCCCACAATGATTCCTATCAGTAAGGTTTTGAGTTCAGTACTTGGCAAAAAAACAAAAAAATAGCATTGTGTATACATGTATTGCTTATTCTTATGCTTTTAACACATTCAGTTTTAATGTAAATTTTAAAGTTTTGAAGTCAACATAGAAAAAGCATAAAATTTACCACCATTTTGTAATATTTAAAATATAAAGGACTCCAAGATGGCAGTGGCTGGGTGGTTGAATGAGAAGTAGAGGCGAAGCCTCCCTTCGCAGAAAGTACGCTGGGACTGCCCGCCAGCCAGCCTCGACATCCCTGGAACCCTGAAGTCATTTTTTTTTCTATTAATGAAGAAATAAATCAAATAAATTGTCAACATGGGATGGAGATCAACATCCTTCACCAAGGGTGGGAAGTTTCTGAACCCCACAGACCAAGCTCGAAAGGAAGCCCGGAAAAGAGAATTGAAAAAGAACAAAAAACAGCGCATGATGGTACGAGCCGCGGTTTTGAGGATGAAAGATCCCAAGCAGATTATCCGAGACATGGAGAAATTAGAGGAAATGGAGTGTAGCCCAGTGCAACAGCCACAGTTGAACGAGAAAGTACTGAAAGACAAGCGTAAAAAGCTGCGGGAAACCTTCGAGCGAATTCTGCGACTTTATGAAAAAGAAAATCCAGATGTGTACAAGGAATTGAGAAAGCTGGAAGTAGAATATGAACAGAAGAGAGCTCAGCTGAGACAGTACTTTGATGCTGTCCAGAATGCTCAGCATGTAGAAGTCGAGAGCATCCCTTTGCCAGACATGCCTCATGCTCCTTCCAACATCTTAATCCAGCACATTCCACTTCCTGGTGCCCAGCCACCCTCCATTTTGAAAAAAACCTCAGCCTATGGGCTTCCACCTCAAGCAGTGTCTATACTTCCTCTCCTCGGACATGGTGTTCCACGTTTGCCCCCTGGCAGAAAACCACCCGGCCCTCCTCCTGGCCCACCTCCTCCTCAAGTCCTGCAGATGTATGGTCGTAAAGTGCGCTTTGCTCCAGATCTTCCCACTCGGAGGCAAGGTGAAGACATGCTGTATAGTCCAGAACTTGCTCAGCGGGGTCATGATGACAGTGGCTATCCTGAGGCCATGGATCAGGATAAGTATGACGACAGCGGTGAGGACAGTGACACCGACAGATGTGATGCAGAGAGTGGGAGGGGGGGTAGGTTGGGGCACCGTGATGACAGTGAGCAAGACAACCCTGAGGAGAAGAAGTCAGGTCTGAGTGTCCGATTTGCTGATATGCCTGGAAAATCGAGGAAGAAGAAGAACATGAAGGATCTGACTCCTCTTCAAGCCATGATGCTTCAAATGGCAGGTCAGGAAATCCCTGAGGAAGGACGAGAAGTGGAGGAGTTTTCAGAGGAGGAGGAGGATGAGGACTTTGATGATTCTGAATCAGAAAAGCAGTGGCAAAAGCAGCATAAAGAGGACTCCCACTCTGATGGCACATCTGCTGCCCCTTCACAGCAGCAGGCTCCTCCACAGTCTGCCCCTCCTTCTCAGATCCAAGCACCTCCCCTGCCAGGACCACCACCTCTTGGACCACCGCCTGCCCCACCCTTATGGCCTCCTGGACCACCTCCAGGGGCTCCTCCATTCCTGAGACCATCTGGAATGCTAGGAATCCGAGGGCCTTTACCACAACTTTTACCTCCAGGACCACCACCAGGCCGACCTCCTGGCCCTCCCCCAGGTCCCCCTCCTCAAGGACCCCCACCAAGGCTACCTCCTCCTGCACCTCCAGGAATCCCCCGTTCTGGTCCTGGTATGATGCGCCCACCCTTGGTGCCTCCTCTTGGACCTGCCCCACCTGGGCTTTCCCCACCAGCTCCCTTGCCCAACCCAGGGGTGTTGAGTGCCCCACCCAGCCTCATTCAGCGACCAAAGGTGGATGATGCAAGTGTAGCAGCCACTATCGAGAAGAAAGCCTCCGTGACCATCAGTGCCAAGCCCCACATCACCAATCCCAAGGCAGAGGTCACACGGTTTGTGCCCACTGCACTGAGAGTGCGCCGAGAGAAGAAGGGGGCTACTGCTGTTCCCCAAAGGTCAGAGGAGGACTCGGCTGTGCCTGTTGCCAAAACAGCCCCCAGACCTGGTCCTTCTGTTCCTGCCTTGGTACAAACTAAGGATGATGCTTATGAAGCATTTATGAAGGAGATGGAAGGGCTTCTGTGAAATGGATTACAGTGTCAATTCCTAATTCAAAGCAGGATATATGGGAAGAAAATGTACAATTCTCAGATTAAAGTTATTTTCCACAAGCTAAACTCTTTGAGTGTTTCATGGAGAAATAAAATGTTCCATACCAAAAAATATATATATATAGGACTAGGTGTGGTTGGTGGCATATGTCTTTGCTTCCAGCATTTGGGAGCCAGGGCAGGCAGATCTCTGTGAGTTTGAGGTGAGCTTCTTCTACATAGTGAGTTATAGGACAACCAGAGCTAAGTAGTGAGACCCTGTCTCAATTAGTAAAGTGCTCATTTTGTGAAAATGAGGACTAGATTTTGAGGTGCAGAATCTACATAAGAGGTTGGGCCTGGGCTGGAGAGCTGATTCAGCTGTTAAGAGCACTGGCTGTTTATAGAGGATCCCAGTTCAATCCCAGCATCCACCTTGCAGCTCACACCTGTCTGTAATTCCAGTTCCAGAGGTCTGACAACCTCACACAGACAAAGCATGCAGGCAAAACACCAAAGCACATAAAATAAGTTTTTGGGTCTTTTTGTTTGTTTGTTTTTTAAAGTTGGGCCTTTTATGCCTGGCTTGAAAGAGAGTTCAGCTGTTAAGAATACTTCCTGCCCTTTTAGAGGATCCTGAAAGTGTGACTGACAGACTCTCTCTTCTCTCTCTCCCTCCTTCCATCCCTCCCCTGTTAGCTATAGAGACTGCCTGGCACACTGGCCTCTTTTTCTCAGTCTTACAGCAGAGGATGGCCCTGGCTCCAGGAGAACATTTGCATTCCAATTCAATTTTATTTTGGTTCAATTAAGTATGTTTGGAACCCATTCTATGAGCAGGCACCAGGCCAGGTTCCTTGGGTGGGAAAACAGGGGCTCTGAAATGGAGTGGAAGTAAGAATTCTGGAGGTGGGTCTCTGAGCCTCATTTTTCTTACCAGTAAAATGTAGGTTGATTATACCTCTGTAGGACCATAGGGAAAATTAAGTGAGTTAAAAGGTGCCTAGCATAGAGTAGGCAGGAAAGGAAAGTTCTTTTGCTGTGCTCCTAGTTGTGTATGCCACATTTACATGACAAATGAGGCAGCTGTGTGTCTGAGGGCAACAGACCCTTCATCCTTCAGCTGGGATGCTTGAGTCCCTGTAGTACCAAATCTTACCTTGAGGCAGCTGTGTGTCTGAGGGCAACAGACCCTTCATCCTTCAGCTGGGATGCTTGAGTCCCTGTAGTACCAAATCTTACCTACACACGACACTTTAATAAATCAGGCATGGCAGAAAGCAACAATAATTGTAATAACAAAACTTATGTGAGTGTGGGCTCCTCACAACATTTTGGTTTTGTTCTTTTGGTGGTGGTGGTTGCTTTAAGACAGGCAACTCGCCATAGAGTCCAAGCTGACCTAGAATTCCAACCTTCCTTCCTCTGCCTCCAAGCCTGGCAACACAGAGAATCTTTCATGCTCAAGATTTTAGCAGTCTTAGCCTATGTTGTTCTTTATTTTCTTGGTGTTTTTTTTTTTTTTTAAGTTTTATTTATTTATTATGTACACAGTGTTCTGTCTGCATGTACATCTGCACACCAGAAGAGGGCACCAGATCTCATTACAGATGGTTATAAGGCACCATGTGTTTGCTGGGAATTGAACTCATGACCTCTGGAAGAGGTGCTAGTGCTCTTACCCTCTGAGCCATCTCTCTAGTCCCGCTTTTTTTGGCTTTTCAAGACAGGGTTTCTTTGTGTAGCCTTGGCCGTCCTGGACTTGCTTTGTAGACCAGCCAGCCTACGAACTCAGATCAGTCCACCTGCCTCTGCCTTCCTGAGTGCTGGTTTTAAAGGCGTGCTCTACCGAGCCTGGCAAGTTTTTCTAATTAAGTCAAGAGCTATCACTTAAAGGAAGCGTGTTCTTGCACTTTGGGACCATTGGTAAGTAAATGAGGGTTGCCTGAACAAAAGATCTGTATTACTGGAACAGTCTCTGATAACAGACTCCAAGTGACTAGCAGGTGGGGAACACGGCTTTGCTGGACAAATGGATGATACAAGTCTACCCAGGGCAGAGCAGGACCAAGAGAAGTCTCATATTTCTCAGACAACACAGATTAAAGACTATAGAATTGAGAGCAGTGCTGTGGCACACCTTTAATTGCAGTACTTATGAGACAGAAGTAGGCTTGAGTTCCATGCCAGTGTTGTCTACACAGAGAGTTCCAGGACAGCCAGGGCTACATAGAGAAACCCAGTCTCACAAACAAAAACACAAAAATGGAAGAATTGGGAGCTGGAGAGGTGGCTCGGCAGTTAAGTGTATATATTGCTTTTGTAGAGGATCTAAGGTCTCTTCCTGTCATCCACCTCTGGCTGCTCACAACCACCTGAATGTAATTCCAGCCTCTGCATGATGGAGATTAGAGGCCAAAGCATCTTCAAGGACCTTCACTAATGTGTGCATGCTCACAAGTACCCACTCTAGTACTTCGCTTTGCTTATTTATTTATTGTTTATACAGTACTCTGCCTGCATGTGTGCCTACATGCCACAGTAGGGCACCAGATCTCACTAGAGATGGGTATGAGCCACCATGTGGTTGCTAGGAATTGAACTCAGGAGATTTGGAAGAACAGCCAGTGTTCTTAAACTCTGAGGCACCTCTCCACCCTCCCCTCTCTTACAGCCCACCCATAGGAGTTTCTGGGGAAGGTGGCTAGCTGTCTCTTAGGGTTTTATTGCTGTGAAGAGACACCATGACCAAAGGTGCCTTTTATAGAGGAAAGGATTTAATTGGGGCTGGCTGACCCCTTCAGAGGTTCAGTTCATTCTTGTCCTGCTGAGCAGCATGGTGGCATGTAGGCATGTAGGCAGACATGGTGCTGGAGAAGGAGTTCTGAGAGTCCAGTCTTCACTGTCAGGATATCTCCAACTTCTTTTCATCAAACTGCATCAGCAACCAGTAGCCATAACCGGGACCAGCAGCAGCCTTCTTCCTCAGAGGCCTCTGGCATTTAATTTATTCCCTCTCCGGAGTCCTCAGAATTAAACTATCTGTAGCTGGCAAAGATCGAGCCCTCCTCTGAGCCTGCATGAGGCAAATAGTCTGCTGCTGTGGACAAGCTAAAGCAGCCTCATATCCACACCTGGGATTAAAACAAAAGCATGTTTACACAATATAACTGAGGTTTTTAAAGACACCAAAGCTCCCACTAGAAAGGGGTGGTTTCAAGACAGGGTCTCACTATATAACTACTGTCCTGTCCTGGAACTCACTAGGTAAGCCTCATAAAGAAGATAAAACAGGAGTTTCTAAGAGAAATTCTTACATGCCTTTGAAAGGAATAAAGGCTTTTTTTATTTTAAAATTTTATCTTATTATATGTATATGTGTTTTGACTCCGTGTATGTTGGTATACTACATGAACGTCTATTGCCTGCTGAGACCAGAACGAGCTGTATGATCTCCTGATCTGGACTTAAAGATGGTTGTGAGTTGCCATGTGGGTGCTGGAAATCGAACCTGGATCCTCTGGAAGAATAGCCAATATTCTTTTTTTTTTAAGATACATTTATTTTAAATTATTTTATTTTATATGCATTGGTATTTTGCCTGCGTGCATATCTGTGTGAGGCTGTCAGGTCCCCTGGAATTGGAGTTACAGACGGTTGTGAGCTGCCATGTGGTTGCTGGGAATGAAACCCAGTCCTCTGGAAGAGCAGCCAGAGCTCTTAACTGCTGAGCCATCTTTCCAGCCCCAGCTTTTCATTTTTAACTTTTAGTTGGTTTGTTTTCAGACAGAGCCTCAGGTAGTCCAGGCTGGCTTCAAATTTGTTATTTAGCTGAGAATGGCCGTGATCTCTTGCTCTCCTGTCTTTTTCTCTGTGTTGGAATTACACTATCACAGCTGGGTCTTTTTTTTTTTTATTCCCATTTTAAAATGATTTTATTATGGCTTTTTAATTATTCACAAAAGTGAAACAATTAGTGTATTAAACACAGTTTGCCTGTTACCTTAGCATTAACCATTTATTTAGCAGAAATTTTTATTTCCCTGAGGTAATTGTTTTCTGGGAGGCTTACTGCCTCCTTCTGCTCACCTGGGCCTAGTCCTGGAAGCTTCTAGTCTCCGTTCAATCTAATGTAGGCCTAGAACATGTTCAGCCTTTGAGACTTCTTCGTCAACTCACCCTTTCTTGTTCTTACTGAGCTCTGAGTTGGCTCATTCAGCTCAGCTGTTCTGGCTCAAGCTCCTCTCCTAGTTGACTTATTCAATCTGGTTTATCTCCCTGCCCCTGAAGTGCTTTCTTGGCCTCAAACTAACTCCAGCAATCTTTTCTAATCTTCTGGCTCCTTCTCATTCTCTGGCTTATTTGGTCTTCACCTGGGTTTTCTCTCTGCAACCTGTTACTGTTTCAGTGAAAACCCCTCACTCTTCATTGCCCCTTAAGTAGCTTCCTTTTCTTTTGTCATATTCTATCTTGTCAGATCTTTCATTTGTCACCTTTTCTGCCACTCAATTAGACTTCACTGTCAAACATGGGTGTTTCTTTTTTCATTGTAACTTTACTGTTTGGGATTAAAGGCATGTACCACCACACCTGGGCCTAAGCTTTTCTTTACTTAAAACTTGCTCTGTACCAGGGTGGCCTTGAACTCATATTTGCTTTCCTTTGTCTCCTGGATTAAAGGAGTGTTTGTATTTCAGCCATATCACACAGACCTAGAAGATCTTTGGATGTAGTCTCTTGCCAACTGGATCACACAGACCTTGAAGGCCTTTGGATGTGATCTCTTGCCAGAACAGCCATGCTCTGAATGTATATTACTCCACAAATTACAATTTTATCAATTGTCTGCTGTGGTTCTTTGTAGCTTTAAAAAGAAGAAGCAAGGATCTGTCGGCACCGTCTCAGTCTGTGCAAAATATTCTAATGCTTTAATACCTTACATGGCATGTTTTGTAATCAGTAGACATTTGTTCTCACTTTCCAGAGGCTGGAAAGTCAAGATCCAGGTATGTAATAAGGCTTCTGCTTATATTCCTATATTCAGGAGGCGTGTCCCCCAGGACCTTTTCACTTCCCCAAGGTCACACCTGCTACCACCATCATCACTTATCACTTGTGAGTGTGGGAGGACAAGGAGAAACATCTAGAAATATCCAGTGGTTCCTTGTTTGGAACCTTGTTTTTGGGCCCTGCACAGTCCCTGGGCTGTGGGGCAGACTTTAGCCCAAGAACTAAAGGGATTTTTTTCCCTCTCTGTGTAGCCCTGGCTGGCCTGGAAACTTTCTGCAAAACCAGACTGAACTCATAAAGAGCCACCTGACTCTGCTGCTACCACCTGGCTCTAAAGGACTTCCTTCCTCCCTTTCTTTCTTCTTTTCCTTTCTATATATGAATGTTCTATCTGCATGTGCACCTGCATACAGAAGATGGCATCAGATCATATTATAGATGGTTATGAGGCACCCTGTGGTTTCTGGGAATTGAGTTCAGGACCTGTGGAAGAGCAGCCAGTGCTCTTAATGGCTAAGCCATCTCTCCAGTCCCTCTAAGGGACTTTCTTATTGTTAGGTTGGCCTAAGGATTCAAGGAGACAGAGAGGAGGGGGTGAAATCCCCATTCTTTGACTGATATGCTGTGTGGTTCACCTCCCTGAGTTCCAGCCCCAGTAGTCTGTGACATCCCTGTGTTGGGAGGGTTCTCCCAGAGGCACGTGGTCCTCTTGAGGTCCTAGGATGAGATCCCATCAGGGTCCTTGCAGTAGGAACTTTGAAAACTTAGTCCTACAACCCAGGGCTCTGGGGCTACCCCTAGCTCATCGTCAGTCAGAGCTCAGCTGAGCTGTCCCCTTCTGTGGAATGCGTCCCCACCCCTTCTTAATACTGGGAGCTCCGAAGCTCGCAATGGGGTTTACCAAGTGGGGACCTCCCTGCCTGTCCATCATAGGCATCAAGAAAGCAATGTCTGGGTCCCCAGCCTCACCACAGGGCTGGCACGTAGTTTCAGGCTCAATCATCTAGAAGGGGGTTGGCTTGAGGCACCAAGAGGCATCACTGTAGGAGAGTGGTGGCTGGGAGCCCTGAGAATATCCAGCCCATCTCTCCTGTAGTACAATGGCTAGTAGAGAGAAGATCATGGCTTCATTAAACACTGGGTTGGGGTTATCCCTCTTCACGGCCATCTTCTTGCTCATCTTTCTCTCATCCTGCAGCACGTATACTTTGACAAAAGGATCTACAGGCAGGTAGGCCAGGCATTCCTCTGGATCTATAGAGAAAAGGGGTCGTGGAGGGGCGTCCTGGTACCCACAGCCTCATCTGGTCCTCTTTTTGTGGCTCAGCCTTGAAGGCTTGTTTATTTAATTTCTATTTGTTTTGTTACTGGATCTTGCAGTGCTCAGGAGGAGCTCCTGCTCTTCCTGCCATTAACTCAAAAACGCTAACATTACAAGCTTCAGCCTCCACACTGCATCTCCTCCTCTTTTCTTCTTCCAAGACAGGGTCTCCCTATGGAGCTCTGGCTGTCCTGGAACCCACTGTTTTGCCCAGACTAGCCTTGAATTCACAGCCATCTTCCTGTCTAGGCCTCCAGAACACCAGGATTACAGTATGATTCGACCATGCCTGGTAGTCCTGAAAGTCTTTGGTTGGTGTTGGTGTTTGATTGGTTTTTGATTGTTTTGAGACAGGACCTCATATAGTCTGAAACGGTCTCAAATTCATTACGTAGCTGAGGATAACCTTGCGTTCCTGAGCTTGCTGCCTCCATTTCTCAAAGGTTGAGGTTACCGTGAAGGTTTAAAAGCTTCAATGTCCCCTCCTAGGTTATGGTCAACCCACTGGCCCGGCATTAGAAGCTTCCACAGTGAAACCCTAGAAATCCTCCTCTTCACTAGATGCCATAACAGAGTAGCAACCATCTCTCCTGTCTGCATGACTTAGCACAGCCCTGGGGCAGGCATGTGTCGGGAGCCAGACAATTGTGTGTGAACAACCATTAATACCGCAGCGCCCTGCAGAGCCTTTCTGGATTGTCACGGGATGGATGGATGGATGAGTGGAGGGATAGACAGATGGATAAAGTGACTAGGCAGGGCTGGACGTGCTTCACTCCCCAGATCACTCCAGCTTTTGGATGCCATTGGCCTCCTTCCAGGAAGCTGTGGGCAGTCCTTAGGGAGGAGCACTTGAGGCTCCGCTTGCCCTTCTGTGGGGGGCTGTCTGAGTCACTGTGCAGTGGCATTTAGAGAGCAGCTCTCATCCCCAGCAGGCACCTTCCCTGAGGCTGAGGGGGTTGCTTGTCCTGGAAGCAACACCCCATCCCACAGTTAGACTGTTAGGCCATGATGTCACCAAGCCGTCTTCCTAGGGGCAAATCCTACTAGCCGCTAGCTACATTGATCTCACTCTTCTGTGTCTGCCAGGCTCTGGGAAGGTTCTTCCTGTAGCCACTGTACCCCAATATAAAAACCTGGAGCCATGTTGCCCACATAGTGCTTTGCCTCAGACCAAGCTTCTGTCTACCATTGTCCCTCCTCAAGGGACATGTCCTGAGTCACCCACGTGGCTTAGGCCAAGAGCAACATAATGTGTATCAGGCTTGATGGCAGCTCTTCATGGTCTAGAAAACTGTTCCCGTTCCTACCAAGGACTGAACAAGAAAATACCCAGCCCTTCTTTATGATCGTGATGCTTCCTAGACAGGTGGGGAAACTGAAGGCAGTTGCTTCAGTGGCTGGTTCAAGGTCACACTATCAGACAAAGGTGGGACTTGGATTTAACCAGACTCCAAGCCACCCAGTACTACCTACTGCATGGAGGAAACTGGACCGCCCCTTGGTGCCCCAGGCACAGAAACTGGTGGTTAGTTCTAGAGACTTCTAGAGTTACAGGTACTATGAAGTAGGGGCGGGGGCATGGAATATCCACCCCTGAGAGCCAGCCAGCTAATGTTCAATGTAGTAAGAGTGAGTGGGCACAGATGGCTCTCCAAGAACACAGAAGACCCTCAGTCCTGCAGGGCATGGATCCCGGAGGGTTGACCTGGCCCATCTTAGAGGGTTCAGGACCTGAACTCCTACCAGCCTGCTGCTGGGAGTGGGCTATGGCTGTCATGGTGAGGTACCTTAGAGATAGCCTCTGCCCTCTGGACCCAACCTCTTCTTTCTTCTTGATTGCTGACAATCAATGAAGGGACTCTGGCCAGCCTGAACATGGCTCTAACAGGCCTTGCCCTTCTCTCCCTTTCCCCTCTGCCTTGCCAAACACTGTTAGATTACATTCCTAAGGCTAGCCACCAAGGCCTCCTCCTGAGGCTGACCAGCAAGGTCGAGCTATCAAAGTATTGAAGTCCAGCAATCAAAAGCCCTCTTCGGCTCACCTAATTAACATGCCCAATTAAAATTAAACACCTCAAAAAAAAATTAAGCATCTCATCCTAACAAGGGTTTCCCCTTGTACCTTTATAAACTGCCGTTTTCCTAATTCTGTCTCCTGTCTATCCAGAGGCAGTCCTCTGCCCTCTGGGACAAATACCCTTTCCTCCTCTCCCTTGTTCCCTTCGTCTTCTCCCTTGTCTACCTTCTGTCTTAGTCTCTTATTTTTTGCTCGCTGTCCTTTTCAAACAGATAAATCTTTGTGCTGAGAATTTGGTCTTGGGGGTCCTGAGCTGGTCCTGACTCTAACAGTCTAGGACTGTGTCAGCATGCTGGTTTCTGGCTTCCAGCAGGGTGAGCCATTGGGGTCACCACAAGAAAACAGAGATCAGAGGGAAGTTCAAGTATGTATCTCCCAAAGCCTTTCTTCAGTTTCCCTGGGGGCTGACCACACCCTCTCTTTCATTTGGGGTCCACAAACTTGCTTTCCTCTCACCCTTTCTTCAGTCCCTGGGGTTGGCCTCCCTTCTTGTGAACAAACTCACCAAATCATACCACCCCTTCCCCATGCACTCCAAAGCAAATAAGTCTGTCTTTGAGCTCTCTCCCCGATCAGCCAAATGAGCAGGCCATCTTTCTTCTTGCCATGACTCTGAGTTGACAGAGATGGAGGCAGACGGTTACCCACTGTCCTTAAGTGATAGGAAGATTGAAATTTATACAGACAGAGCAGGAACACAACGCTGGTTCTATGACTGGCCCTTCTACTCTGGATCCACATTCTGATCTGCTCCTCAGTGCCCCGTCATCCTCCCTAATACTACAGATCTGCCCACTAGCCCGGATGTCAGCTTCCCAGGAGGGCTTCAGGGAGCCCAGTTTACCCCTCTGCCCTGTCCCCACTTACCCGGGAGATGCCCATGATCTGTTCATCTGGCAGCAGGCTTACATGCATGAAGGTGGCCTCCTCACGCTCCAGGAGGTCCTTGCCTTGCAGCACTGCCACGCAGAGGGTGTGGGAGCCTGCATCATAGTCCATGCCCACCTCTACCTGGCCCAGGGTGAAATCCTGCCCAAAGGTGTTGCTCACAGAGGAGATGGAATTCAGAGAGTCGGCCGACTGAGACTTGCAGAGAGGACTGTACGGGGCCAGGTCCAGTTCCCGGCCCATCAGCTCCAGAGGTCCCAGCTCACTGATGCTCTCAAAGGTGTCCTCTATACTGAGGCTGCCTTTGCTGCAGGAGGGTCCCCTAGTGGTGGCCCGCTGGGTATTCCATTGAGGGACTCTCTGAGGGTGAACAAAATGGACAGGGCAGCATCCCATGGGTCTGGGAGAGTGCAGAGAAATGCCCACTGCCTGTTGGTTCAAGGCACCCCAGGCTCTCCTTTCTCAAAACCAGGGGGACTGTTATTTCAGGCTGCGCGGTTTCTCTTTCCTCAAACAGGAACTTGCTACATATCTCAGGCTGGCCTGGAACTCATGATCCTCCTGCTTTAACCCGAGTCCTGGCATTACAGTCATGCATCAAGCACATCTAGCTTGTTGTTTTCTTTTCTTTTTTTTTTTTTTTTTCAAGACAGGGTATCTCTGTATAGCCTGTCCTAGACTCGATTTCTAGACCAGGCTAGCCTCGCACTTTGAATTCACAGTGATCTGCCTGCCTCAGCCTCCCGAATGCTGAGATTATAGGCTTTTGCCACTGCGGCCAGCTGTTGTTTTAAAGACAGGGTTTCTCTGTAGCCTTGGCTGTCTTGGAACTCTCTCTGTAGACCAGGCTGGCCTCGAACTCAGAGATCCACCTGGTTCTGCCTCCCCAATGCTTTTGAGACAGGGTTTCATGTGGCCCAGGCTGGTCTAAACCTCTGAGCCATCGTTCCAGCTTGACTGGCTCTTTTTTATTATGTGAGTATGAACACGTGTATGAGCATGAATGTGTGTGCATGTGCGTAGAGGCCAAAGGTCAACCTTAGGTGGTGTTCTTCGGAAGCCTTCCACCTTGTTTTTGAGACAGGGTCTCTCATTGGGACGTCCCCAGGGCTCCTCATGTCTCTGCCATCCTAATTTTCACACGGACGCTGGGGATCAAACTCTGGTCCTCCTACTCACATGGCAACCATTTTCCTGACTCAGACACCTCCTCATAAGCCCCTGTTTTTGCTTGTTTGTTTGTTTGTTTGTTTACTTTTGCTTTGAGACAGGGTTTCATGTGCCCAAGACTGGTCTCAAACTTGCTATGTATCTGGGATGATTTTAGCTCCTTCCTAATTTTCCTTCTAAGTGTATCACCCTACTCAGTGATACTTGTGTACTAAACACCTTTTTATTGGGGGAAAAACGGGGGTGAGTAAGATGGCTTATCCAGTGAAGGCACTTGCCACCAAGCCTGATGACCCCAGGTTGGTCCCTGAGACACCATATGGTGGAAAAACATACCCAACTTCCACAAATTGTCCTCTGCCTGTCCTCCATATGGCAATGCAGGCACACATATATGTGAGCATAACTGAATGAATTAACAAATAAATATGTAGTAAATGAAAAAAATTTAAATTAACTCAAAATTTTCAGTAAAAAAAATATATTTTTATGCTATGGTACTACAAGACTTGGTATGAGGGTTCCAGATTTGGAGCTAAACAAGACACAGTCCTCTTCTCTTTCTTTCTTTCTTTCTTTCTTTCTTTTTTTCTTTCTTCCTTTCTTCCTTTCTTCCTTTCTTCCTTTCTTCCTTTCTTCCTTTCCTCTGAGGCCTGGGCTGGTCCCAAATTCTAGACTATTCTCCCATCTCATCCTTTAAGTGCTGAGATCATATGAATGGGATTATACCACACCCAGTTTAGAAACACAGTCTCTTGAGAGCTCTGCTTCTGCCTCCTCTTCCACAAAACCCTACATTTCTCCTAGGAGGCACCTGGGCAGAGCAGATAAGAGCCTCACAAGACAGGTATCTCTTCAGACAAACACAACTGCAGTTGGGTCCCTGGGTTCCCTGACTCATAGTCCCCTGAGGACCTCTTGCTTCAGAGAATCAAAATGGCCTTTCAATCTTAGAGGACTGAAGAGAAGAAAAAAAGAAGTGACTCTCTCTGTGCTTTAGGCCTCACCTACAACAACCCAATGTCCACCAGCAGGTGCATGGTTAAGCCAAAAAGTAACACACTCACCCACGGAGCACCACTTGGAAATGACCAGGCCAATACCAAAACAAAAGAAAGAAGATGGACGTTGAGAACTTCCTGGTGGCTGCAAGATGTTGGTCACAGAGACCACAGGGTGCACAATTCTATTTATGCTCAGGCTCTGTGCCTGTGAGCTCTGCCCCTGTGGCCTCAACCCATCCTGGATTGTGTACTGTGCAGTCAGGCTGTGCCTGTCTTCATTTCAAACAAACTTATTTTTCTTTGGTCTTTATTCCCTTAATAGAGCAGGGTGACAAATATTTACAAGGGATTGACATCGCATTAAGTATTAAACCTAGAGATGGTTTAAAGCACACGGCAGGGTGTGTATAGGTATTGTGCAAACACCACATCATTAACTTGATCATCTGTGGATTTTGGCATTTAGTTGGGGTCCAGGAATGAATACTCTGAAGATGAGGAGGGATAACTGTCTAAGAACTGTTGAAGAGGCTGGCGAGACAGCACAAACAGTAAAGTGCCTGTTCTACAAACACAAAGACCTGAGTTCAGATCCCCAGCACCCACATAAAAGCCGGCTGTGGTGGCTTGTGCTTGTAACCCTAGCCCTACAGGAGCAGAAACAGGTGGGTCTCGGAGGGTCAGACAGTCTAGCCAATTGACCAGGCTGAGGAGAGACTCTGTCTCAAAAAATGTGATGCAGAGTTAGTGATGCAGGAAGACAGCGAACATCAAATGCTGGCCTACACACATACAAATCACATACAAACATACAAATAATAACAAAAAAGTTTGAGTTAGTAAATGAGGGCAGTTGAGTTTCTTTTTGCGAAGATGAAAATACTCTCAAAAATCCATCGGCTGCTAATTATACTAAAAGCCACAGCAATGTACATTTTAAAGAGGTAGATTCCTTAGCCGACACCTTTTGTTTTCTGATACAAGGTCTCAGGCATCCCACACAGCTTGGTATGGAGCCTGTTACATTCTTGAGCTTGATTCCTGACCATCCTGTCTCTATCTCCCTAACCCTAGGATTACAGGCCTTTCCCGCCATGCTCCGTCAATTGTCTAGTAGCTGTTCTGTCTTGTTTTGAGACAGGGTCTCACTGTGTAGCCCAGGCTGACCTCAGACTTGTGATCCCCCTGCTTCAGCCTCCTGAGTGTTGCTACTACAGGTTTGAGGCACAATCCCCAGCTTATGGAGGTGGATTTTACCTCTCAAATTTTAACCTCAAATCATGCTGAGGTTCGTGTGGCAGGTGACATTGAAGACAGATAGGACTCTCTAAACCATTTCCAGCACTATGCTGCTGCCCTCAACTCAGATGGGGAAACTGAGACTTGGGAAAGCTCAAAAACTTGCCCAAGTCCATAAATCGGGGCTCCCGCTCTGGCAGCAGGACTCCAGACAGGGCCAGTGTAATAACCACTGCTACCCCTGGTCTGGACCTGGCTTAGCGCTCTCACAGCAGCAAGGTGGAAATTGGCAGGAGAAGTGAGGGGCTCCCCGAATGGAACCTGAGATCTAATGAATACATTAAAATAAAGAAATGAGAAACAACCACCTCGGGCGCACACACATGCCTGTAATGGAAGTTCTGGTTTCTGTGTAAACTCAGCTATGTCATGTAAATATGTTTTTGTTTTAATCCCAAGTGTGGGATTTTAGTTTGGGCTTTAGTTTGTCCTCAGCTGATAACAGTGGTGTGGGAGGCGTGGCCTCTGAGGGCTGGTAAAGGCCGGCCACCTGCAGAGGGGAGAGGGGCGTGGCCTAGGACTGAGGCTATCAATATGAGAGCCCAGAAAGAGACTGTGGCACGCGGTGTCTGCATGTCATAGCGCGGGTTTGAAGAGACCAGGGATGGTCGGTGTGGCGGTTTGGAGCAGACAGATGCAGAGAAATGCTTCAGGACGCAGTGGCTTGGAGGAGACTGCTTGCTGCGCATTTGCTGTGGACAGAGATTGGGATATCCCCCAAAGACCCCTCGACCCTAAACAGCTGGGAGAAGTAAAGGGGTCTGCACGCCTCCTCTCCAATAACCTTCTCTCGCCCCTACCTAGGGTTGGGGATTGGAAGGGAAAGGCTTTAAGGAACCTCGATAAAACAGAGTTTAAAGACAAGCGCTACACAGGCCAGCGCCTTGGGACAGGGGAGCCAGGACTGCGTCAGTGAGCCCCAGTTTTAGGTCCCGACCTTAAGTAGCTCAGAGATCAGAGTAGGACCAGGCAGGCAGATGGATGCATCAGACAGGATGCTGGAAATTGTACTGGGAGTACCAGAAGGCTGAGAGGAGAGGAGCAAAAAGATGGCAGGAGGCTGGAAAGGTGGCTCAGCAGTTAAGAGCACTGGCTGCTCTTCTGGAGGACCCTCGCTTGAGTCTCAGCACTCACATGGAGGCTCACAACTGTCTGTAACTCTAGTTCCAAGGGATCTGATTGGCCTCTTCTGGCCTCTTTGTGCATCATGCACACACAAGTAGTACAGACATACATGTAGGCAAAACACTCATACACATAAAATAAAATAAAATAAAATAAAATAAAATAAAATAAAATAAAATAAAATAAAATAAAATAAAATAAAATAAAATAAAATAAAATAATAAAAAGTATGGCAGGCTGTAGAGCAGGGGCTAGAAGCTGTGGCCAGAGGAAAGGAAGTGCTGACAAGGATCTAAGTCCAGTGGGAGAGAGGGAACAAGGCACTATGGACCAGAGGGGCTCCTTGCCCCCACCCACCAAAGTCCAACATCCAAAGAACTTGGAGCCCGGCATTCCTCTAGCAATGAGCACTGTCTGCTGGCCCGGGGAGGAAAACCAAGGCTGACCAAACACAGCTGGGACACGGCAGCATCTGGATTCAGGTACCTTGCTGCAAGGTATATCTCCATGCCAGGCTGGTGTCCTCACGGGGAGAGTGGAGGGACCTCACACAGGGGTCCCAGCCCAGAGGATGTATTATTTGAAAAAATCCCAACTCATGTCATGCCTAGCATGAGTCACCCAGGCTTATTTATAACAGAGGAGATCTGAGAACATTGTGAAGGTCCCCCCGAGGGAGCTGGTGGGAGCTGACTGCTCTGTCATAAGCAGGAATATTGTTGGCCTTTGCGAATGGCAACTTTGGTCACTAGAAGTCATAAGAGAATGACATTATCCCTATTGTCAGCATTAAGAGAAAAAGAAAATCACTCCCCAACATGATACAGCCCTATGATTTCAATGTGAAAATCACACAGTGTACAGACAAGGGCTCTGGAGACCAGGCTAGTTTTGGTTGCACATGCATGGAGTCCGAATACATGGGAAGTGGAGGCAGGAGGACCAGGATCTAGTCATCTTTAGTTGTATAGAGAGTTGAAGGGACTATAAAAGGATGTGTCCTCTACTTGTCATAGACCTTTCCAGTGATAGAATGGAATTTGGGAGCCGACTGAAACCACAGGCAGCATGTCTACAGAGGGTCCCAGGGCAGGCATGACAAGGTTCTGGAATGTCCTTGGAGTCTACACACCGGGGTGAGTTGGGAAAGTACCTGGCCAGCTAGGTCACAGCAGGCCAGGCAGGAGCAAGGGGCACAGCAGAGGAAGGCACCCCGCATGTCAGGGTGTAGGTGCTGAGGACTAAATCCTCAGTGCTTGGCAGAACTTGGAAACAGAGCTGGGGTAGAGAAGGAAAAACCCCAAGTGGATGATGTTGGATGACGATGGACACACATTTATTGATTGGGTTTACGGAACTTTGGTAGAAACGAGGTCTAAACTAAGGTTAACAATGAGATGATGAGAGAGGAGAGGAACTTTGACAGCAGCTTTTATTTTATTTTTAGAGACAGAGTCTCTCTATAGACCTGGCTGTCCTGGAACTCACAGACTCACCACTCAGATGATATTGTGTCACATCCACGGCCATGATGTCCCCTGCAGTGACAAGGACTGGAACGGAAAGCAGAGTCAGCAGTGAGCAGGGTCCAGAGCATCACATTCCTAACTCAGTGGCCTGTTCCTTGAGTTCACACTCAGCTGCTCATGGTGGGGGGGGGGGGTGCGTGGCCAAAATGGTTGCTACTCTAGTGTACTACCCCCCCTTCTTCTTTAGTCTTATTTATTTTTGAGCCAGATGTGGTGGCACAAACTTTAACCCCTACACTCTAGAGAAGCAGACAGAAGGATCTCTGTGTGTTCAAGGCCAACTTGGTCTACAAAGAGAGTTCCAGGCCAGCCAGGGATATCCAGTGATACACACACACACACACACACACACACACACACACACACACACACACACATACACACACACACACATACACACTTTCTCTCTCAAAAAGAAAAGTTTTAAAATGTATGTGCCTGGGTGTTCTGCCTGCATATATGTTTTTGGAACATGTACATGCAGTATCCAAAGAGGCCAGAAGAGGGCATCAGAGCTTCTGGAACTACAGTTACAGAGAGTTGCTAGCTGTCATGTGAGTGCTAGAAACTGATCCCCCCACCATTGAGCTGTTTCTCAGTCTCCAACTGCCAACTCCCCTACTCCACAGCACCCGCCCACCCTCCTTTCTTTTGAGAAAGGGTTTCTCTCTGTAGCCCTGGCTGTCCTGGACTCATTATGTAAATCAGGCTAGCCTAACAGTCACAGAGCTCCACCTGCCTCTGCCTCCCCAGTGCTGGGATTAAAGGCGCCCATCACCAAGTCTGGCCCCTCCTTCCCCTGCTTTTCACCTCTCTCTCTCCTTCTCCTCCTCTTCCCCCTTCCCCCCTCTCCTATTTCTTTGTTTGGTTGTTTGTTTGTTCTGCTTTTCAAGATAGTTTTCTTTGTGTAGCAAGAGCCCATCTGTCTGGACTCACATTGTAGACCAGGCTGGCCTCAAACTCACAGAGATCCACCTGCCTCTGCCTCTGCCTCTGCCTCCCTGAGTGCTGGGCTTAAAGGGGTGTGCCACCACCTGGCCCCCCTCTCCTAGTTCTTAGACAAAGTAACCCAGGCTAGCATAAAACGCTCAATCTTCCCTCAGCTGTCCGAGTGTGGAGATTACAAGCATGCACTGCCATGCCTGCTACAAAGGTACACTTGTTTCTGGTATTTTTAAAACCAGCGAATCAAGGCAGGCATGGTTGTACACACTTGTAATCCCAGCACTCAGGAGGCTGAGGTAGGAAAATTATCATGTTGAGGACAGTCTGTTCCACATAATGGAATGCATAAAATGGTGTTTTAAGCTTTTGGGGAAAGGGGCTGAAACAGGATCTCCTGTAGTTCAGGCTGGCCTTGAACTTGCTATATAGCCGAGGCTGGCTTTGAACTGCTGACCTGCCTTCATTTACCTCTCAAATGCTGGGCTTAAATATGTGCTCCATTATGTCTGGATACCTAAACCTGTTTTTGAATGTGCGTGCAAGTACACTAAACCCTGTGAGCACATTTGAAAACCAAAGGTTGATGTCAGGATAGAGCCCCAAGAGCCTCCTAACTTGTTCCTGTTTTCGGGGCCCCAATCCCCTGTATTCCACCACCCTCGCCTTATCAATCAGAAACACACCTTTTCTTCCAGTGCTAGAGATCTGTACTCAGTGTGTGCTGGCATAGAACACATTTTGCCTCCTGGGCCATCTCCCAGCCTCCTACAGTTTCTCAGTCTCTCTCTCTGTGTCTCTTCTTTTTGTTTGTCTCTCTCTCTCCTCCCCTCCAAGACAGGGTTTCTCTGTGTAGCCCTGACTATTCTGAAACTCATTCTGTAAACCAGGCTGGCCTTCAACTCAAAGACATCTGCTTCCCTCTGCCTCCCGAGTGCTGGAATGAAAGGCGAGCACCACCACTGCCTGGCCTAAAGTCTCTTCCTAAGCATTCTAAAACTCATTTAGGGTTGCTAGATAAAGCACAGGATACCCATGGGCACTGCAACTTCAGATTTACTTTTAGCATAAGACCCTAATATACATGGGGCATATTTATGTTAAATACGATCCGGTTATTTACCTGGAGCCAGCATTAGCAGGTGCTTTTAATTTGCCAGCCCCGCCTCTTGGCCATCCTAAAGCAGCAGATGGGAACAGAGCCTGCTCATTAGGACAAGCCACTTGGAAAAAAAATCAAAAGTGTTGAATTCCCTCAGTAATCTACTCTCAATCCTTCCCTGAGTGGGACAATATCTCCCCTGCTCAGGCTTGTCTCCTGGGCTCCATGAACCACTGAGGTCTAAGTTATTCTGGGTGAAGCCCTCAAAGCTCACATCCACCATTGCCTGGACTCAGGTGACTGTTTATTGTCTTATTGTTGTTGTTGCTAATAAATTAATCTGGCTTGGGGATGTGTTCTGAGAGGGTGGGGAGAGGAGCTTCTGGAATGGGAGACTGGAATGAGCTGTACTAGTTTCACCAAGGGCAAAGAAGGCTAAAATTACCTCGCCACACTGCTGGGTTCCTTTATAAGTGGTGTCCTCCCCCCCCCCCAAAGCCTCCAAGCCTCAGGCAAGGGAAGAGAGGGTAAGGTCTGAACTGTCGAGGGCTTGCTTGGCCCAGGGCATCAGCCTTCCCTTTGCAGAAGAAATTCTGATTAGGCATGGCTGGAGCTTCCATGAAATGTTAGTTAGTTTTATATCAACATGACACAAGCTACAGTCATCTGAGAAGGGAATCTTGATTAAAAAAAATGCCTCCATAAGATCCATCTGGAGTGGTGGGGCACGCCTTTAATCCCAGCACTCAGGAGGCACTGGCAGGGGGATCTCTGAGTTCCAGGCGAGCCTGTTCTACAAAGTGAGTTCCAGGATGTCTGTGGAGCCTTTTCTTAATCAGTGATCAATGGGGGAGGACCACTGTGGGCAGTACCATCTCTGGGCTGGTGGTCCTGGGTTCTATAAGAAAGCAGGCTGAGCAAGCCATGTGGAGCAAGCCAGCAAGCAGGACCCCTCCATGGCCCCTGCATCAACTCCTGCCTCCAGGTTCCTGCCCTGCTTCCTGCCTTGGCTTCCCTTGTGGACTGAGATTCATAAAGTGTGAGCCAAATCAACCCCAAGCTGCTTTGGTCGTGGTGCTTCATTAGAGCAGTAGAAATCCTAATTAGGACCCATGTCTGTAAAGAAAGCTGGATGGGGCTGGAGAGGCTCAGCGGGCACAGTGGTGAAGAGCACTTGCTGCTCTGCCTTTTATTCTCACCTACTAGGCAGCTTACAGCTGTCTGGATCTCCAGTCCCAGGGGGATCCAGTGCCCTCTTCTGACCTCAAAGAGCCCCAGGCATGAATGTGGCACACACACACGTGCAGGCAAAACACGCATACACATAAAAGAATAAAACCTCAAAACATTAAAAAAAGGCCAAATAATAGCAAAATTTTTTTCATTACTTTATTTATTTATTATGTCTGGGGGGGGCATGTGTGGAGGTCAGACGGCAACTGGCTGGAGTCAGTCTTTTACTTCCCCTAGCGTAGGCTCCAGGGCCTGGATTTAGGTCATCAGGCTTGGCAGCAGGCCCCTCCACCGGGAGCCATCTCACCAATCTCCAGGTTTGTTTGGATTCTGAGAGGCAGAATTACTCTGTAGATAAGGGTGGCCTCCAGCTCCCCGAGCAGCCCAGGATTACCTGGAATTCCTGGCCCTCTGCCTCCTTCTCCCTCTACCCACTAAAAATTAAAAATTGATTAACTTTTTGTTGAGACAGTCTCATGTGCCAGGCTGTCCTCAAAGCCCATAGGTAGTTGATAATGACCTTGAACATTGAAGTTGAGGTTCCAGCCCTCCAGCCTTCCCCTCCTGAGGCCTGGGGTTACAGTTAGGTGCCACTCCACTCAGTTTTACCTGAGGTTAGGGACTGAACAGAGGACTTCAGCATCCGAGGCCAGCACTCCACCTCTGATCGACATCCCCAGCACTCATTAATTTTGAGACAGGGTCTGACCTTGTTGCCCTGGCTAGCCGGGAACTGCTAGGCTCAGCCGATCCCATGTAACTCAAGCCCATATGTCCAGCTTGTTCACTTTTAAATATAATCCATACACACACAAAAATATGCCCACATGATTCAAGCACATTGAGCTTTGCCTCACCAATCCTTCCAAGCATTCTGCAGGCTTTCTGTGGGGTCAGGGGTCAGTGAGAGAGTGAAGCTGAGACTGTAGGCATTTTGGGGGAGGATGTTCCCTCCGGCACTGGAGTCAAGAAGCTGGTCGTGCACACATAGGTCCTGGGGTACACGGCCTTGTGATGCAGGGCAGATGAGGGTATGCAGCCGGCTCCTGGTTCTCCTGATGTTGCTCCCACATTGATGAGATAAAGAGTTGTCATGGTGATGGGAGGCAGGGCTAAGACAAAAAGGCTTTACCCATCTTGGCTTGAGTGAGCCCTGGGCTTGAGATAATGGTAACAGCCAACCTCTCTGGGTACATTTACGCACCAAGCACAATTCTAAGCATCTATGCATATTTGACCCCATTTAACTCTCTTAGCAAGGCATTAGAGACATGTCTGCTCTGCAGACCAGAGTGCTGTGGAGTTAATGCACCACCTAGGTAAGCAGCATTCACTCCAGGCTGCCTGGCTCTGAGCTCCTAAACCACCATGTCTTATGGAGGATAAGCACAGGGTTTCCAAGAAGCTGCCTGAGAACTGTAGGTCTCAAATGCTTGCTGCAGAAGTCTGGGGCTGGCCCAGCTCACAGCAGAAGTGGTTTTGGGTTCACTAAACACAGTGTGAGAACACACATTCCAGCCTGCCTCAGCCTTGCTGCGATTCTGCTAAGGCCTGCAGTGTTCTCTGGTACACATCTGGCAGAGGCTGGCAACAAAAAGCAAAGACTAAGCAAGGCATGCTACAGCATGCATGGTGCCAGCAGAGCCTCAGAGGGCATCAAGCCTCCGGCTTCTGATATACATGTGTATGTGGGGGTTGGGGTCAACCACGGCTGCTCCAGCTCAGACGCCACAATCCTATACATGTACTTCCCTTATTTCCCCACAGGAACTGTGATATCTGGGAAGGTATGAAGGACTGCTCAGTACATCCCCGGATAGAACTCCCAGCACTGCTACAAAGAGCCTGAAGCCAGGGCACATCTGCCTACGTAGAGGGAAGAGGAAACAGGAAGAAGTCCAAGAGCCTTCAGGGGATCAAGCCATCCCTAGGTTTGAATTTCAGATTAGCCCCTTCATTGACTCACGGCTTTAAACAATTTTCTTAGTTTCTCTCTCTGAGCCTCAGTAGCACTATCTATAAAAGGGGCTTAGCACTGGGCTTGGAAAGTAGAGCTGTTGGAAGAGTGCTTGCCTTGCATCCAAGAAGACTTGGGTTTCACTCTCCAGCACTGGATAAAACTGCATGTGGTAGTATACACCCATAGTCCTAGCAACGGAAAGGTGGAAGTTCAAGGTTGTGCCTACCCTGTGAGAGTGTCAGGAGGGTGGAATGAGAGGCTTAGAATGAGAGAACTTGGCGAATAGCAGCTGCTGTGCTTATAGGCCTGGCCAAAGCATGGAAACAGACCCCCGGTTTCTGTGTGCAGAACAATCATGGGAGCATCACTCTCAACCTGCCAGTGTGTTTTTTGTTTAAATATTTATGTATTTTGTGTTTGTGTGTGTGTGTGGGGGGAGGTTGTTTTGCCTGTGTGTATGGCTGTGTACCGTGTGTGTGCCTGTACACACAGAGGCCAGAAGAGGGCCTCAGATGCTCTGGAAAAGCAGCCAGTACCCTTGACCTCTGAGCCATCTCTCCAGGCCCTGAATTCTATTTTATGAGTGTCTACATGACTGTGTATGGATGGGTATATGTGTGTGTGGGTATGGAGAAGTCAGAGGTCAACCTCAGGTTTCCTTGGGAGCTGTCTACTTTTTTGTTTTGTTTTGTTTTGTTTTTTTGAGACAGGGTTTCTCTGTGTAGTCCTGAACTCCTGGAACTCACAGAGATCCACCTGCCTCTGCCTCCCAAGTGCTGGGGTTAGAGGTGCATCACCACACCCGACTCTACTTTGTTCTTTGAGACAGGGTCTCTCACTCGAGGATTAGTCCAGGCAGTTCTGGGGAGTCAGCCCAGGGAAGGGCTTGTCTCTGCCTCCCCAGTGCTGGAGCATATGGCTGCTGGAGATTGAACTCTAGTCAATTTCATGCAGCATGCCCACCACAGAGACAGGCTCAGGCCCCTCTATCCTCAGTGCCCTTCGCTGTCCCCAGGTTCAGTTCCAGTCCACACACAGCTTCAAGGAAGGTCCCCTTAGGTGCTTCCCGCAGCCCCAGGCCTCCTGCAGAGGAGGTCCGAAGCCCCCCGCCCCCCACGCTGACAGTTCCTGCAGACCCTCACGCCCTTCTTCGGATCTGGGGACCATTAGTTGGGGAGGGGACTGACCAGGGACCCCCGGCGGGATGGAAGGCCAGGTCAGGGACAGTTAGGACAGCCAAGGTGCCAAGTGCGAAGTTGAGGGGCGTGTGCGGCGTGCGGCTCAGGGGAGGCGTGTAAACAGCAGGGAGAATCGCGTGTGTGCACAGGGTGGCCAGGCGCGCCAGCGCCTGGCGCTGCGCAGTGCGCGGAGTGGCTGGGCCCGGGAAGGGCGCCGGGCGCGCTCTGCGCCTCGCGCTGGTGTGCAGACGCACCGAGTGTGAGCCCCCCCCCCCCGACCTCCCGCGTTTCGGGTCCAAGGAGAGGTGCGGCGTGCGTCCATCCGTGCCCGGGGCGCTCGCCCCTGCCGCGCTCCGGGAGTGGGCCGGGTGCCTACTCACCCCGGGTTCCGCCAAGGGGCCGCGGGGCCGCCTCCGGGGTCTGCTCCTCCGCTCCCGCGCCGGCCTCCCGCGGTCGGCTCGCAAGGCTATGCCACCCCCGCAGGGTCGCAGGGCGCCCGTGTCGCACCCGAGCCCCGCTGCACCGATCCGGGCCCAGCGGCGCCCAGCGGCCGACTGGAGCAGCGCCACAGTCCTGGCACGCTCCCAGGAGCCAGCAGTGCGCTCCCTCTTGGGCTCGCTGCCTGCCTGCCCGCCTGCCTGCTCCTTCCTGAATTTAAAGCGACAACCCTGAGCGCTCTCCCTACTCTGGGGAGCGGATCTGAGTGGGAGATCCCCAGGCGGGAGGGTCCTGAGGGTCCGCCAAGCCCAAAGCCCGGTCTGCGCAGGCCAGTGGACGCGTTGGGTAGGGAGCCAAGTAGGGGCCAGGGGCGTACCTTACCCTCTTTATGTTGTTCTGCTTCTAGACCCTCAATTTCTTAATCTGTGAAATGGACTCAAAGGAGCCTAGAAAAGGCAGGCCAACTGCATGCAGTGCAGTCAGCGGTATTTCCTTCTCTGGATGACTAATACTCCCTTCCTTGGTTGCATTGTGACTCTAGGGTATACCAAGTCCAGGTTGCTTACCGAAATCATTGCTTGTAAACTCTGCAATGACCTCATCCGTGGCCACTCCATTATTTATTTATTTATCTATCTATT
This sequence comes from Meriones unguiculatus, assembly GCF_030254825.1. Taxonomy (NCBI): domain Eukaryota; kingdom Metazoa; phylum Chordata; class Mammalia; order Rodentia; family Muridae; genus Meriones; species Meriones unguiculatus. The sequence continues at coordinate 23,619,484 of NC_083349.1, forward strand.
TATTTATTTATTTAGAGACGGGATCTCACTATATGGCTTTGGGTGTCCTGAAACTCACTATGTAGATCAGGCTGACCTCTAACTCACAGAGATCCACCTGCTTCTGCCTCCCAGTTGCCGGAATCACCACCTGACTCAAAGCCTTTCTTTTTTAACCTCTGAAGTGTCTTACTTTCCTCTTCCAGAGGAATGAATGAATCATTCAGGAGATATTTATGACGCCCTCACCCAGGCTCTCGGCATTGTGCCAGGCCGTGGGCGATCTTCCATCTTCCGGGAACAAGGGACAGGTCCCTTCCCTGCCTGTGCAGTCTGGCAGGGAGAGGAACCGGGTGTTGCACCCAGAGGGGAGGGGCGGAGGACATGGGTTCTGGACACAGAACTGCCGGCTGGGAAGGCACCTGACTAGGTCTGTCTCGGGGCGATCTGGGGTCTGGGGGAGAAGTTGAGACTCTCACGGGAGAGAGACAAATGTGGAAAGGCTGGGCTGTGGGAAAGCAGGATGGAGAGCAAGCCTCGTCCAGAAGACCAAAAGGAGGCTGCGACTTCACCCTCGCTTCCGTGGGCACCATCGTTTCCACCGCATTTTCGGGACCGGAAAGAAAAAAGAAACAGCGTTAGTTATGCAAGCAAGCGCCGGAAGAGGATGACAGGCCCCTTGGAACTGCAGTTGCAGGTGAGCTACCCCAAGTGGATGCTGGGAACTGAGTCCGGGTCCTCTCCAAGAGCCACTGCTCCAGCCTCAGCTCCTGAGTCCATGTTCGATGAGCACACGAAGGCCCAGGGACTGAGGCAGACTTCAAAGGGCTTCTGTTGGAGGAGCCAAAGAAAAGCATCTGCTGGTTCACTTCTCGCGTGACTCCGAGGGGGATGCCCTAACTGCAATGACCTTGAAATGAAATCTCACTAGAAACCCTTCAGGCACCACAGACAAGTCCATACGCACATCCACAGGTAAGAACGCTGGCAGCGGCTCCAAACTGGAGACAAGAAAGCCCACCAAGAGCTGCACGTGCAGGTCGCCAGGCTTGGCAGCCAGTGCCTTTACCTACCCAACCGTCTCACTGGTCCTCACCTTCTTTTTGCTGAGGCGGGTTTTCGCGTGTGTGATATGCTCCGATGCAAAAGCCAGCTTAGTGCCACCACAGGGCTGCCCTTGAACTAGAAGCCAAATGCCTCCTGTGCCCCACAGATCCTAGTGAGAGGGTCCTGCTGGCCTTTCTCACCCATCATGCCACCATCCCTCTCACCTGCCAAGGCCCTGCTTCCCATGCCTTCGGGTGTTCTTGACACCTGCCACGCCATTTTTTGCCTCAAGCCTCTTGCATGTTAGTACATCTCTCTGCAAAGTGTTTCCGCTGCTCACGCTGAGAACTCTGTCCGGTTTTGTTTTGTTTTTAAACAGTCACTATATACACCATGCTGGCCTCAGAGGCCTGCTGGCCTTTGCCTCCCCAGTGGAGGATTAAAGGGCTGTCCTTGAGCTCCTGATCCTCTTGCCTGATCCACCACTCCTGGCTAGCATCCCTGTGCTTAGTTCTATGCTTGGACTGACTTTGACAGTCTTCTTCCTTGTGGTGCTTGGGACAGATGCTGAGATAGTGCTGAGCGTGGGACAGGTTCACAGTGAATGTTTGTTAAGTGACCAAAGTACTGGAGGATTGGAGCTTGGACCCCAGCGTGGACAAGGGAGGGATGGGCACACTTAAGTCTCAGTAATGAGGCCACTGGGGACCTGAGACACTAGGAATTACACACAAGTCATGCTCAGGATCAAGCTCTCATCTGGGAACACACTCTGCTGGGTGTGGAGAGCCGAGACTCAGACGCCACTAGGTGGCGCTGACATCCTGCCCTCAAACCTGTAAACGTGCGGATTGGGTAAGCAAGCTAAGCATGCTGGGCCTGAGTCATCAGGCGGGGTAAGAGTGAGCAGCCAATCAGGGTATTCACACGTCACAAGCACGCTAAGCATGCTGGGCCAGCTAAGCATGCTGGGCCTGAGTCATCAGGCGGGGTAAGAGTGAGCAGCCAATCAGGGTATTCACACGTCACTCAGGTGCGACCCGGGCTTATATAAACAGCGCCACATCGGGGCTCTCCCTCTCCTCTCCTCTTTCCATCGCATGACTGTAATAAAGATTTTGTTGCGGGAGGATTCCTTGAGTCCGCGTGCGTTTCTGCTGGCGAGACAATCACGCGGCTCCCAACATCTGGTGCCGAAACCCGGGAGCAGGGAGCCTGCTTCCGCCAGTGCTGGGTAAGGAGAGCCCCCGTTAGTGGGGAGGAATTCAGAACCGCAACATTAAGGCTTGTCCTGAAAGACATGTTCGACCTTGATTTATCCCGTTTCTCATTTCGGCTAGCAGAAGCCATTATGGCCTTCCCTGCTGTGATAGCTGCCATAGCTCTTTTTCTGGTTTTGTGCAAACTTGAGGGCTGCCTCGGAAGGAAAAGGATTAGCAAAAGGCTAAGGGTAGGGGAGATGCGAGACGACATGCCAGAATCAGGACGTGAGAAGAGATTAGGGGCCCCAATGGATAGAAATAGAGACGTCTCTAAGAAAAAAGACCCTTCTGTGGACGTTAAAGCCATGGAAGAGAGAGGTCAGGGGAAGAACACCCTAGGATTTGAGCAGCTATATCCCTCTGGCAAAGAGGATTTGGAGGGGGAAGCAGCCTGCTATGAGGAAAAACGATACCATCCGGATGAGCAGCCGTCACTATTATATCAAAAGCAAGGTAATATGAGGAACAGGAAGGGCGCACTTTCTCAGTCGGCCGCTCCCGTTGTCTCTAGTGCTCCCCCATCCTACACCGGGAGGCACTGTCCTGATTCTTTCTTTTCAACAGAAGATAGACACAAGATTTTTCAGACTTTTCCAGTATTTGAAGATGTGGAGGGAGGCCGTGTCCACGTGCCTGTAGATTACCCTCTAGTCAAGGAACTGGCGGAGTCAGTTAATAAGTACGGGTAGATGCTAATTTCACAATTATGCAGCTTGAGAGGCTAGGCTCTACAGCAATGACCCCAAATGATTGACAGACTGTAGTAAAAGCTGCCCTCCCTAATATGGGAGTATATTTGGAATGGAAAGCCCTATGGTATGATGCCTGTCAATCCCAAGCTAGGGCTAATGCCAATGCAAAAGACAATCAACGACGCTGGACATTTGAGCTACTAACAGGACAAGGTCCGCATGTCCAGCAACAGACAGATTATGATTGGGGAGCGTATGGCCAAATATCTGCTGCTGCAATTAAAGCATGAAAGGCCCTTTCAAAGAAGGGTGGGACCGAGGGCCATTTAACAAAAATTATCCAGGGTCCTCAGGAGTCATTCCCAGAATTTGTGGCCAAAATGACGGATGCAGCAGGCAGGATATTTGGAGACCCGGAAAGGGTCCGGCCAATGATAAAACAACTGGTATATGAAAATGCTTCACCAGAATGCAAGGCAGTCATTACCCCCAGAAGGAACAAAGGACTGACAGATTGGATAAAGGTTTGCCGAGGACTCGGAGGCCCGCTTACCAACACCGGGCTGGCGGCAGCTATATTACAGAGCAATAACCGCCCAAGTTCTGAAAACAATAAAGTTTGTTTTAATTGTGGCAAAATGGGTCATTTTAAGAGAGACTGTCATGTCTGTGCAAAAGAAAGTTCCTGGACTTTGCCCTAAGTGTAAAAAAGGCAATCACTGGACTAATGAATGCCGTTCAATTAGAGATATTCAGGGAAAGCTTATCCAGCATGAAACCCCCCCCTGATGAGAGGAATGAACATATTCCAAAAAACAGATTTCAGGGCCCCAGAAAAAATGGGGCACAGACAGACAACAGGAGGGCTTATCCAGCTATAGAGCGACAAGAGGATCAGCAGGCCTGGACCTCCGTTCCACCTCCCAATTCTTATTAATGCCACACATGGGGGTGCAACCTGTCCCAGTGGAGTTTGAAGGTCCCCTGCCTGAAGGAAGTGTCGGTCTTATTCTGGGTCCCTCCTCTCTCACTTTAAAAGGACTTATGGTCCATCCTGGAATTTTAGATCAGGATTTTACAGGACAACTCCAGGTGCTTTGTTCCTGCCCCCAAGACGTATTTTCTATTTCTCCTGGAGATAGGATTGCTCAATTAGTCCTCCTCCCAAGTCTTCATGACTGTTTTCCATCTACCAAAACACCAAGGGGCACAAGAGGACTCGGTTCCACAGGAACAGATTTTGCTCATTTGGTAGTTGATCTTAAGACCAGACCTACCTTACAATTACAAATAGAAGGAAAAGGTTTTACTGGTATTTTGGACACAGGGGCTGATAAAAGCTTTATTTCTTCCACCTGGTGGCCTAAGGCGTGGCCTGTTACACAATCATCCCACTCCTACCAGGGGTTGGGATATGAGGCCAGCCCTGCAGTTAGTTCACGTTCTTTGAGGTGGCAAGCACCGGAAGGTCAAACAGAAAGTTTCATACCATATGTTCTTCCTCTCCCTGTCAATCTCTGGGGAAGAGATATTTTGCAGGATTTAGGATTAGCATTGACCAATGAGTACTCTCAACAGGCAATTGATATAATAAAAAGGATGGGTTATAAGGAAAGAGGCCTTGAAAAACAAAAACAAGGGAGATTGCACCCGATTTCACAGGAAAATAATACAGGAAAACAAGGCCTGGGTTTTCATTAACTGCCATTGAGGGTTCCATGCCCATATCTTGGCTCACAGAGGAAGCCGTATGGGTTCCTCAATGGCCCCTTTCCTCTGAAAAGCTAAAAGCCGCTACAAGGCTGGTTAAAGAACAGGTACAGCTTGGTCATTTGGAACCATCTACTTCCCCCTGGAATACACCCATTTTTGTTATAAAAAAGAAATCAGGAAAGTGGAGGCTTCTCCATGACCTGAGGGCTATTAATGCACAGATGCGATTATTTGGAACAGTGCAACGAGGCTTGCCTCTGCTTTCAGCCCTGCCTAAGCAATGGAGAATTATAATAATAGACATCAAGGATTGTTTTTTCTCTATTCCATTGTGCCCACGACACAGACAGAGATTTGCCTTTACCCTACCTGCTGTTAATCATCATGAGCCAGACCAGAGATATCAGTGGACAGTCCTACCTCAAGGCATGGCTAATAGCCCCACCATGTGTCAATTGTATGTGCAGATGGCTCTTGAACCAGTTAGACAGCAATTTCCTTCCTTGTTGTTGATTCATTATATGGATGATATTCTCTTGTGCCATGAGGAGTTAGCCATCTTACAAGATGCGTATCCTTTGTTGCAAAAAACCCTGCAACAATGGAGATTGCATATTGCCACTGAAAAGGTTCAAATTTCAGAAGTGGGCTCCTTTCTAGGGACTGTTATTTATCCGGAACAAATAGTTCCTCAAAAAATAAAAATTCTCAGGGATCATTTACATACCTTAAATGATTTTCAAAAATTATTAGGTGATATAAATTGGCTTAGGCCGTTTTTAAAGATTCCTTCTGCTAAATTAAAGCCCCTATTTGATATTTTGAAAGGGGATGCTCAGATTTCTTCACCCAGAGCCTTAACACCGGCTGCAAGCCACGCCCTGCGAGTGGTAGAAAACACTTTACAGGATGCCCAATTAAAACGTGTAGATGAAACTAAGACCTTTGACCTGTGTTTCATTAAAACTAAACATTTACCAACTGCTGTATTATGGCAAGATGGACCCTTAGTGTGGGTTCATCCCAATGCTTCTCTTACAAAAATTATTAAATGGTATCCGGATGCAGTCGTTCAACTCACACTTCGTGGGTTAAAAACAGCCATTACATACTTTAAAAAGGAGCCAAAGTCTTTAATAGTGCCTTATACGGCTCACCAAGTTCAGGTACTAACTGCTACCTCTGATGCTTGGGCGGTGCTAGTTACCTCTTTTAGTGGTTCAATTGATAATCATTACCCAAAACATCCTATTTTGCAATTTGCTTTAACTCAGGAGGTAGTCTTCCCGCATGTAACGTCCCAAAAACCACTTCGGGATGGATTGGTAGTTTATACAGATGGGTCAAAAACAGGAGTAGGAGCTTATGTGGTTAATAATAAAGTTATTTCTAAGCAATATCATGAGACCTCGCCTCAAATTGTAAAATGTTTAGTAGTGCTAAAAGTTTTAAAAAAATTTCCAGGTCCTTTAAATATTGTTTCTGATTCTAGTTATGTGGTAAATGCAACCAAAATCTTAGAGGCTGCTGGATTAATTAAAGCGTCTAGCAAGCTGGCAAAAATTTTTCAAAGGATTCAGTTTGCCTTAATTACCAGAAGATCCCCTGTTTTTATTACACATATTAGGGCTCATTCCAGTCTACCGGGGCCCATGTCCCATGGAAACGACCTGGCAGATCGAGCCACAAAGATGGTTGCATTTGCCCTCCTTTCAAATTTAGAATTGGCTAAGGAATTTCATAAAAGATTTCATGTTACAGCTGAGACATTGCATAATCAATTTGACATTACTAAAAAAAAAAGCTAGAGATATTGTTACCCAATGTCAAAATTGCTGTCAGTTCTTACCTATGCCTCATGTTGGGATTAATCCCAGAGGAATCTGTCCACTACAAGTGTGGCAGATGGATGTTACCCACATTTCATTTTTTGGTAAACTTCAATATTTGCATGTTTTTGTTGATACTTGCTCTGGAGTTATGCTTGCTTCTCCCCTGACTGGAGAAAAGGCAGCCCATGTTATTCAACATTGCCTAGAGGCATGGAGTGCCTGGGGAAAGCCCAAAATTCTAAAAACTGACAATGGGCCAGCCTATACTTCTCAAAAATTTAGACAGTTTTGTCATCAGATGAAAATAACCCATCTGACCAGTCTCCCATATAACCCTCAAAGTCAGGGTATCATTAAGCGTGCTTACCGCACCCTAAAATCCTACTTAATAAGACAAAAGGGAGGAGTCCAGGAGGCTCTGCCCTCAGTGCCATGAGTGACCGTTTCATTGGCACTCTTCACTCTCAATTTTTTAAATTTGGACAGTCAAGGCCATTCGGCTGCTGATCGCCACTGCTCAGGGCCTAATAGGCCCAAGAAAATGATTAAATGGAAGGATGTCTTAACTGGACAGTGGAAAGGCCCGGATCCTATTTTAATAAGATCCAGGGGAGCTGTCTGTGTTTTCCCACAGGAAGAAAACAATCCATTCTGGGTACCGTAGCACCTCACGCGAAAGCTCATGACAGCTGAAGATGATCTTTCAACAGACACACCTGCTACTGCTTAAAGAGTCAGGGGCCGCGAGGAGGACCACTAATTCTACTCGAGTGGATTCATTGCCCACAGACTGGCTTTACCCTGGGTTTCTTCTGCCTTTTCTTACTTTAAGATTGGGTGGGGGTTGGAATGTTTGGTGCAGCGTTATGTTGTGGCTTAGTGTTTTTACTCTGGTTGTTCTGCAAACTCAATACCTAAAACAAACGTGACTAGGTCGCAATCGCGCAAGTACTAGCAGCCTTGGAACAAGGATCATCTCCCAAAAATTTGGTTATCCATGTTAAAAAATTAAAACAGACTGTGACACTCAGTCGATGTACCTCAGGGGTTTTACCCATTGCACTGAGTCGATGAGTGATCCAAGTCTCAATTCATTATTTCATGTAATTATAAAAATACTCAGAGACGAGCCGTGTTAGGAAAGTGCGCAGCCCTGACTGTGGCACCATGGAGCTCATAATCCTGGCTTCAAATCCTGCCTTTGCCTAAGCGGTTATGGTGCCTAAATAGGAGAATGACAGCCCTTGCACTCCCTGGAATTTTATTCCATTGCACGGGAATGGGTGTCACCTCCTTCTTTGATTTTCTCCCTTAGCCCCTGCACCCAGAGGACCTGTTTCCATTGCACCTGGTGGGGTAAGGGAGTAATCTAAAGCTCTTGATCACTTACTCCCCAAAGAAGGAGTTGCTTGATCGAGCTTAGGGCCCTCTTGTACCGTGCTTATATAGGCTTTAAGGCAGTTTTCATTTATTTAAAACAAAAGGGGGATGTGGAGAGCTGAGACTCAGACACCACTAGGTGGCGATGACATCCCGCACTCAAAACTGTAAACAGCCTCTAGTACACATGCGCGGATTGCGTAAGCATGCTAAGCATGCTGAGCCTGAGTCATCAGGCGGGGTGAGAGTGAGCAGCCAATCAGGGTATTGACACGTCACAAGCACGCTAAGCATGCTGGGCCTGAGTCATCAGGCGGGGTAAGAGTGAGCAGCCAATCAGGGTATTGACACGTCACAAACACGCTAAGCATGCTGGGCCTGAGTCATCAGGCGGGGTAAACGTGAGCAGCCAATCAGGGTATTCACACGTCACTCAGGTGCGACCCAGGCTTATATAAACAGCGCCACATCGGGGCTCTCCCTCTCCTTCCATCACGTGATTGTAATAAAGATTTTGTTGCGGGAGGATTCCTTGAGTCCACGTGCGTTTCTGCCGGCGAGACGATCACGCGGCTCCCAACAGCTGGGCTCCCTTGCCGTGTGTGATTCCTCTGCAAGCTCTTCGAGTGTTCAGACTACAGTGGCCTCAGAGAAGACATCAACTCTGGCCAGAAACTCTCTGGACTTTTGGGATGTCCTCAGCAAGAGAAGGTCCCTTGGGGCCTAAGGTTGTGGGCAGGGGCACTGAAACCTGATCACTCGTGTTCATCCCGAGGCTCCACATTGTGGAAGAACAGAACAAACTCCAGAAACCTGTCCTCTGACCTCCACACACATAAACACAAAAACTAACTAAATAAAATGTAATAACAAAAATAGAGTCCAGGTTATAATCCAGGTAGATGGAGGGTCAGGCTTCTCAATGTAAGCAGCTCCGTGAAGCACAGGGACACCACAGGTAAGAAAGTCCAAAGGGCTCCTTCTGAGACCCATGCAACTATAGCGTGGGCTTTGCCTCCAGAGGACTAGCCAAACCCTGGGCTACCATTGTCTGGAGACAGGACTGGAATGTGGGCCATTCCCAGACCCCGGAACCACTTGTTGAAATAACCCTTGATGGCCCAGCTCTGTAGTGTTCACGCATACTTCTCAGATCAGGCGGATGGAACTTGAATTCACACACCAGGCCAATGGGTTCTCTGCCCCACCCGACTCCACGCCTTCCTCTACAGGATGACAGGGAAGCCATTGGTCTGCTCTCAAGCAGCAGGTGAATTGGGTGGCGTTGGCACATCCTCAGCAGTCGGGAGGCACCACCACCGCCTCTTCATATCTCCTTTGAAACAATAATAATGGAATTTAGGAGTAGAGTGTGGCAGCACCCTTCTAATCCTAGCTCTTAGGAGATGGAGGCAGGAGCATCAGGAGCTTAAGATCATCCCCAGCTGCATAGGGAGTTCGAGGCCAGCTAGGGCTGTATAGGTGATCCTGTCTCAAAACAAAACAAACAATAATGAAATGTAGATAGTGTTTGCCTCTGTGTAAGGGTCATTATTTCATGTAATTATAAAAATACTCAGAGACGAGCCGTGTTAGGAAAGTGCGCAGCCCTGACTGTGGCACCATGGAGCTCATAATCCTGGCTTCAAATCATGACCTCTTTTACTCCCAACGTGACCTTCAATTTATAGTAAGCAACATAAAACAGGTGAAAGTGGTGACATTTAGGAAATTTCCTTAAAATTGTGACAGGTGTCCTCTGCAGGGTGTCTGGGCAGCCAGTTAGCATAGAGCCGGAAGGGGCCTGGCAAGACAGAGGGCATGAGCTCAGGAGACCCTAGGGCTGATAAGGCTCAGGCACTGCCCACCTAAAGCTCCATCTCAAGGCCCACTGCCCGGACACTGTCCCTGTCTGGGCTCCAGTCTGTGTTCCCCACAGAGCTGGAACCTGGCCAGCCTTGGGTGAGGTGATCGCAAGTTACGCTGACCTCTTCTGCCCGTGAGGCGGGATCAGAGCAGAATGAGCCCAGGTGTTTCCATGATGAGGAAAGAAAGGAGACTGGCTGAGATAGCCCAGTGGGTAAAATACTTGCCATGAAAGTGTGCAGCCTGAATTCGATCCCCCAAACCCACGTAAAGAAGCTAAGCGTGGTGACATCCACTTGTAATGCTGGCACTAGGCGGGCGGAGGCAGACAGCTCCCTGGGTCTAGCTGGCCAGTTAGCTTAGTCTAACTGGTGAACTCCAGCCAGTGAGGGACTGTCTGAAGAACAAAACAAAACAAAAAAACCCAAACAAACAAAGCAGGAGGCTGGAGACAGGCCAGTGGTTAAGAACGTGTCCCGAGCCTCCAGAGGACCTGATTTCGGTTCCCAGCGCCCAGCACCCACTTTGTTGAGTGGCTCACGATTTCTCTAAGCTCAGCTCCAAGGGACCCGGTCACCTCTTATGCCTCCCACAGGCACTTGCACTCAGGTGCACATACCTACCCACATTCACACACAATTTAAAAATAAAAACTAAAGGCAGGATGCACACCTTTAGTTGTACCACTTGGGTGGCAGAGAGAGGCAGGCAGGTCTCTGTGAGTTCAAGGACAGCCTGGTCTACACAGCCAGGGCTGCCATGGACAGTCCAAAATAAAGAAAGAAAGAAATAAAAATCTGAAAAACTCAAATGGAAGGCTTACCTGAGGGACAACAGCCGAGAGTGGCCCCTGACCACCCCTATGTGTTCACACACAGGTGCACAGACAGGTACCCACACATACACATACATGTGCAGACACACAATTTATACATGTGGAAGATTCCTCCTGATGGTAGTTCCTAGGATTCTGTTTCTTTTTCCAGCCTAGAAGATAACAAAACGCTTTCTCTACCTATCTGGGGATAAGTCAGGAACGCCCGGGTAAACAGCTCCATTGCAGTCCCTCTCACCTGTCACTCAGCTGCTCACCATCCCTCAGGCCATATGCTTGAAGCCTCAGCCAAAAACCCGCCTCACTCACTGCTCCCTAGACACACTGAACCCTTCCCTGTCTCCACACTCTGCTCAGTCTTCGTTCCTTTTGCTTGAGATTCTCTCAGTCTGCTTTTCCCCAAAGGTCTCAATCACACTTTTCTCAGTCCTTCAAAAAACCCTGTCCTGTTGCAGCTGGGTAGGATGGTGTACCCCATTAATGCTAGCAGAGGCAGGTGGATCAAGAGTGAGTCCAGGACAGTCAGGACACCACAGAAAAACCCTGTCTCAAATAAAATAAAAAGCATGAAAAGTCTTCCATACTCACTCCAACAAGCAGATTACGTCACTCTTTGGTGCTTGTGCCTCCCACCAGGATAGTCATGCTCAGCATCTATTCTGGAATTATTCATTCTAGGCTACTCCTACTGGATGCTGGGTATTTGAAGACCTGATGTCATGCAGAGCAGGCATGGTGGCACATGCCTTTAATTCCAACACTGAGAAGGCAGAGGCAGGCAGATCTCTGTGAGTTCAAGGCCAGCCTGGGCTACATAGTGGGACCCTGTTATACACACACAAAATCAAGAACCCACTTGCCGCCCACACACATAAAATCTTTCTGTGCCAGGCAGAGTGCTGACTTATGTAATCCTCCCAACATCCTCGTGACAAGGTTCCCTTGAACAGCCCCTATTTGCCCATGAGAAGCAGAAGCCCAGAGAGGCTGGAAAGCATGGGCAAGAACAAGCGCCGGCAGATGGTAGAGGTGGGATCCAAACCAACAATAACAGTAATAATAAGTAAGGAGCTGATGAACGAACAGAGCAGGAAGGAACCAGAAGGAGGAAAAAGTGCCCTGGCTTTGATCCCTACGACCCTCGTGGTAGAAAGAGAGAACTGACTCCCGGTCACTGTCCTCAGACTTGCACACGTATCATGGCATATGTGTGTATGTGCACACACACAGATACACACACACACACACACAAACAGACTAAACAGCCATTTTTGAAAAGTGCTATGGGTGCAGCTCTTCTGGATGGGGGAGGAAGTGTCCCCCAGGACTGAGAAGGAAAAACCCTCCTGGCAAACCCAGTCTCTTCATAGAGAAGCAGTCTTCCTTCTCCCTCTCCCACGCCCTTATTACCACCTCCCACTCAGGAAGTGAGAGCTCTGTAAAAATAGAAAGCCTGGAGGAGTTTGAAGGGAGCACCAGGCAGAGAGCCCCACCCAGCTGTGACCCCCAGAGGGTGGTGGCTCTAAGGTTCCCACAGGACCTGATCAGGGAGGGTTCTGTCTTGTCTTGGGGGTAGTTTTTTGGGGATCACAGCACAGTGTGTGTTGGCTTCCTGCTGGGTCCCCTTCTGTCTCCTACCTCCTGGACCACATCTGCCTCTTCATAAACCCGGGTCTTGGCTCCAGCCTGTCTCTTACTTGGCCACTTGGCACCATAAACCTTCACACCTAGTTCTGGTTCCTCCTTTACCCCAGCTCATTTGCTTCCTGGGACTCTGCTGCGGCCTCCCCTCGGGATCCTGGTCCTTGCCCTCTCTGGGGAGTGACTTCAGATGAGACACAGAACACGGTGTAAAAGCCAAGCAGGATGACATAAGGTACCCTCGTGTGGGAGTGGGGGGCAGTGATCAGAGTGGCCACTGTGGAGGGGCCCCCCTGAGGGGAGAGAGTAGACAGTGCCCAGGGAGACCACGTTATAGACCTACAAGCTAGGCAGTATCCCAGTTTGCTCTGTCTGGCGTGGCAAACACCATAACCAAAAGCAACTTGGGGGACAGAGGGCTCACTTGGCTTATGCCTCCAGGTCACCTGTATCCTTGTGGGAAACTCAGGGCAGAAACTCAGGCCAATTCACGGAGGAAAGGTGCTTGCCAGCTTGCTGTAAGGCTTGCTTCTTGCTACCCTTCTTAAAAACAGCCCAAATCCATGTGCTTACGGATGGCATGCTACCCTCTGTGGGCTGGGCCCTCCTACTTTGATTAGCAGTCAAAAAAAAAAAAAAAAAGCCCTATAGAAGTGCCAGGTGGTGGCACATGCCACTTGGAAAGGCAGAGGCAGGTGGATCTCTGTGAGTTCGAGGCCAGCCTGGTCTACAAAGTGAGTCCAAGACAGCCCAAGGATACACAGAGAAATCATGTCTTTAAAAAAAGAAAAGAAAAGAACGAAAGAAAGAAAGAAAGAAAAGAAAATGTGCGGTAGACACATCCGCAGGCCAACCAAAAGCTCTTTTTCAGATTATTTATTTTATTTCATGTGTATGAGTGTTTTCTGGGAGTGTCTAACTGCATGTATGTGCACCTTGTACATGACTATGGATGATCATCAGCCACCGACTGGGTGCTGGCAGCTACCCTGGTCCTCCACAGGAACAAGTACTCTTAACTGCTGAGGCATTTTTCCAGCCCCACAAGCCAACTAAAAAGATGTATTTATTTTTATTTTCTGTGTGTGAATGTTTGCCTGAATGTCTGAATGTGTACATCATATGTGTGTCTGGTGCCCTTGGAGGGCAGAAAAGGGCATCAGATGCCCTGGAACTGGAGTGACAGACGTTGTAAATAGCTGTGTTGGTGTTGAGGACTGAACTCGGCTCTTCTGCAAAAGCAGCCGTACTCATTTGTAACTGCTGAACCATCTCTCTAGCCTTCCAAGAGGCCAGTCTGTTGGAGGAGATTCCTCATCTGACAACCAAGATTAATCATCTCAGGGAACCTTTAATACTATTTATTTATTCTTAAAGATTTATTTACTTTTTATGTGTACAGTGTTCTGCCTGCATGTACACCTGCACGCCAGAAAAGAGCACCAGATCTCATTACAGATGCTTATTTGCCACCACGCGGTTGCTGGGACTTGAACTCAGGACTTCTGGAAGAGTAGTCAAGTCAGTGCTTTCAACCTCTGAGCCATCTTTCCAGCCCTATTTATTTATTTTTAAATTAAATTAAAATTGTTTTTGTTTTGTTTTTTTAGTCAGTTTTTCTGAGTATCCCTGTCTGTCCTAGAATCTACTCTATAGACCAGGCAGGCCTTGAACTCAGAGCTCTACCTGCCTTTGCCTCCAGAGTGCTGGAATCAAAGGTGTGCACCACTACTGCCTGGTTTAATGCTATTTCTTAAAGTTTTGGGATAGACAGCATCTCTGAAGGGAGTTTTCCTGAACAGATGACTGACAGGCTCATTGAGTTAATTCAACTTAGGGAGGGGCCAATAGTATGTCTCTTTCTTTTTGTTTGTTTGTTTTGTTTTTGTTTTTGTTTTACCAGAAAGCCTCTTGCTAGATAGTAATCTTATGATCTTTTGGACAGTTAGAAAGCCATGGTTCCTCCCGCCAGGGAAAAGATTCGGATTTTACTCTTTTCGACAGTAATCAAAGTTCCATACTTTCAGGTCCTAGTTTCACAAGCTGCTAATTATGAGGGATTATATTATTACGATTAATGACTTTCAAAGCCTCTAATGTCTGGCTGGCTGCCTGGCTCCTTGCTCTACTTCTGTGACGCCATCCCTAAGGTTAAGGCTTCTCTTCCAGAGGAGCTGGGTTTGATTCTCCACATTCACATAGTGGCTCATAATCATCTCTAACTCTAGTTCCAGGGGGTCTGACCTCTTCTGGGTTTGAATAGACATAAGTTGTGGATCACAAAGAAAGAGACCACCACTCTAACTCAAGTGCCCGGACAAGGCAAACTCCACTCTTGATCATGAGGGTCTGCTTGGAAAGAGGTCATTCGCAAAGACTAGAAGTGCATTTGGTTTTTGTTCTAACTCAGACAGTGGCTGTGGCTGAGACTGGACCAAACAGCCTTAATTTAATTGGCTAGTCTGAAAAGAATGGCACACAGGAAGTAAGGAAGGGGATGAGGGTCATTGCTTCAAGAAGAAGGGGTCACTGCTGCAGGGCATCAAATTCCTGGACTACAGCATGTGTGAACAGATGTTTTAGTGGGTAGAGCGATTTAAATATTTGCATAACACTTTCACTCTATCAGGGAGAAAAGAGTTGAAGCCCTTGTCCTACACGTTTTTTATGGTAAAAGATAGAAAAAATTCACATCCGCTGTTTCTTACACTTCTTCAGTCACTGCATACACACGGTGGACAGACAGGCAAAGCACCCATACACATGAAACAATAAAATTAAAATTAAAAAAAAGAAAGAAAGAAAATGCCCAAACACGGTTCTCCGGATAACACCTAGAATTCAGTCTGTGTCAGTCTCAAGAGAAGGCTTTGTCCTGGTGGATGGTGGCGCATGCCTCCTTTAATCCCAGCACTCAGGAGGCAGAGGCAGGTGGATCTCTGGGTTCGAGGCCGGCCTGGTCTACTGAGTGAGTTCCAGGATGGCCAGGGCTACACAGAGAACAACCCCCACCCCCATGGACTACTCCTGTAGGTTTTAGAGAACAATGACAGGAGAGTCTGATTGTCAGCAGAGATGCAGGTTTCCCCTCATGCCCCCACCCCATGCATGTGTGTGTTGTGTGTGTGCATATGTGTGTCCACGTATGTGAAATTGTGTGTGGGCCAGAGGTTGATGTCAGGTGTCTTCCTCACTTTCCGCTTGATTGACTGGATCTCTCACCAGGCCGGAAGCCCACCAGTTTGGCTAATCCAGCCAGCCAGCTGGTCTCAGGGAACCGAGTGCCTGCCTCATGAGCCCTGGGATTACAGGCAGGACGCCTGGTTTCTGTGAGTTCAGTGTGTCCAGTCCTCCCACTGGCACGGGACGTGCTTTCTCCACCGAGCCATCTCCTGAGCTGCCCGCCCCTCCTCATATTTTCATTCTGTAGAGAGTTGACAGCATAGACACAGAACACCCTGAGCTAGCCGTGCCTGTACTGTCATGTTGAGATAGAGTTTGCCTAACACTGCCCCTGCCCCTTAAGTTTGCTCCCCGGCTGCCTCTTCACTTTGGGTTCTTTACTTCGTGTCTGCTCTTCTAGAGACGGGATCTTACTCTGTAGTATAGACTGGCCTTGAACTCTTGAGACTCTGACCTCAGCCTCCCAATGGTAGGCTTGTTGCTTTAGTTTGTCTTCCTGACTCTTTTTCTCAAACAAACAACCTCCCCTCCCCCAAAATAAGCTGGGAGCTGGAGAGGCAGCACATCAGTAGGAGTGAGGACTTATTGCCTTTGCAGGGGACTTTGGTTTGTCTCCCAGCACCTGCACGGTTGCTCACAACCACCTAAATTTCTAGTTCCAGGGGGCCTGAGGCCACTTTTGCTTCCATAGGGTGCAAGGGTGGTGAGGGGGCGCCCCTGAAGCTTTCTGAGTTTCAAGAGCCCAGACCCAGTCTCCCAATCAGTCTAGTATTAAATTAGACCCATTTAAGACCCTCTCTTGAAGCATTAGGCACCCTGTGTTCCTGAGGAGGCAGAACCTGAGGAGATGGGTCTGAGGGATAGTGGTCTTGGGAGCATAGCAGGCCACCTGGCAGCTGGATATAGGGAAAGGGGCCAGCCTCTCCACACACCCACTCACATTCCCCACCCTGGGCAGCTGCTCAAATCTTGGGCAGTGAGCCCTCTGTGGCATCTGCATCTCATTTTCCTTCAAAGGCTCCTCTGGAGGCAGCTTGTGCCCAAAGTGTTCTTGTTTGGGCATGGAAAAGTCTGCTTTGGAAGCCAGAGGTAAAGTTAGGCATTCAAAGGTTCACACAGAGGTTGGCAAGATGGCACTTGCGGCCAAGTGCGATGGCCTGAGTCTGATCCTTGTGACACACAAGATAGAGAGAGAATGAACTCCAGGAACTTGTGCCCTGACCTCTACAATGCACTGTGGCACAAAAGTACCCCAGAAGTAAATGTAGTATAAGAAATTAAGAAATCCAAAAACAAAACCAATCAAAAAAGAAACTAATGTGCTAGAGAGAAGGCTCACTGTTAAGAGCCTGTACTATTCTTGCAGAGAACTGAAGCCTGGTTCCCAGCATCCATCTTGGGCAACTCACAACAAATGATAACTCAGCTCCAGGTGATCGAATGCCTTCTTCTGTCTTCCCTGGACACCTGTACTCATGTATGAGTACACACACACACACACACACACACACACACACACACACCTGAAAATAAAAATAACAAACCTAAATTCCATGGTTCACACCTTTAATCAAACTTTGGAGGCAGACACAGAAGAACTGAAACAAGTTCAAAGCCAGCCAGCCCTACATAGTGAGAATCTGTCTCAAAAGCCAACCAACCAAAACAAATAAAAACAACAGCAAACCAAAATAAAATAAAAACAGAAGCTGAGTAATGTCTTGTCTATCCCCTGCATCTGCTTTCTCAGGAGACAGTGCAGGCAAAGGCCAAGCAGGTGGCAAGGGTAGGGGATGGGTGCAGGGCAAAGTGGAATGAAAGCAAACCTCAACATAACCTCAAAGGCGTACTCGCCCACACAGCTCAGGTGAAGGCCCCATCTTTCTTATACTTTGCCCTTGAAAGGGAGGTGCGTGCCAGGTTACAGGCTGGAGCATTTTCTGACATTCCTTCATGTGCACGTGTGCGCAGCCCTCTGTACCTGCAGCTTGCACACCCATGGCTTCCGTCAACCAAGAGCAAACGTATTGTCTTATTGCTGATGTGTGTTCTATAGTGAGGCCTGGGATCCTTGTGTCTGTAATGATCACGTGCAAACATTCTTTTCCTTGTTGTTTCCTAAATAACACTGGAGAAGAAACTCTGGAGAGGACATAAAGATTACAGGAGGTGAGGTGGGTGCAGTAAATTTTATTGATGGTATCAAAAAAGTAGGGCTCCCTAAGCCCCCCTCCTTCTTCTGGGGGTCTTGGGTGGAAACTGTGAGGGGAGCTGCTCAGCGTTGGGGCTAGGATGGGGCAGGGGACCCTCAGCATTCCAGGGCCTCTCCCTGCCTCTTGTGTTTTTTCTGAGATGGACGGTCCAGGCCCTTGGAGGCCATGTAGTCCACCACACTGGTGCTTTAGCCATATTCACTGTCATATCAGAAAATGAGCTTGGCAAAGTTGTCATTGAAGTTTGAAGCCAGCCTGGTCTACAAAGTGAGTTCCAGGACAGCCAAGGCCACGCAAAGAAACCCTGTCTTGAAAACACACACACACACCTGCAAGCAAATAAAGTTGTCATTGAAAGCAATGCCAACCCCAGCATGAAAGGTGGAAGAGTGGACATCACTGTTAAAGTCTCAAGACACAACCTGGTCCTCACTGTAGCCCAGGATGCCCTTTATTCGGTCATCAGATGCCTGCTTTACCACCTTCCTGATGTCATCACACTTAACAGCTTTCTCCATGAGGTATGTCAGGTCCACCACGTACACATTGAGGGTAGAAACAGGGAAAGCCAGGCCAGTGAGTTTCTTGTTAAGCCCTGAGATGACCTTCTCCGTAGCCTTGTCAGCACTGATTCCAGGTATGATGTTCTGAGTAGCCTCATGGCCATCACAGGGCAGCTTCCCAGAGGGGATACCCACAGTCTTCCGGGTGACAGTGATGCCCTGAACTTGTGTCATGAGTCCTTCCACAATGCCAAACTTGTCCTGGATGACCTTGGCCAGGGGTGTGAGCAGTTGGTGGTGCAGGAAGCATTGCTTTCAGTCTTGAGTGAGCTGCCATACTTCTCATGGTTCACACCCACCAAAACATGGGGGCATCGGCAGAAGGGGCAGAGATAACGATGCCATCCTTCAAGTGGGCTTCAGCCTTCTCGATGGTGGTGAAAGCATCAGTAGAACCCACAACACACTTGGTACCAGTCTCATTCCATATGATGTCGGCGGGATTTCACTCCTGGAAGGTAGAGATGCCCTTCCCATTGATGACGAGTGCAGAAGAATTTTTTTTAATGAATATTCACCCATATATTAGTAAAGTCTTAGTTACTCCTCAACCAGCAACTTTCCCACATAACCACACATTGAGACTATGATTTATTCACAAGCTTAAAGCATTGGTGTTGGACAGATCTCAACCCTTTAAGCTATTTTGCTCTCTCAGCTACGTGACCCACGATACTTTCCAATAGGTCCTTCTTCCTGGGCTGGATCTGCTCCATCAGCTCTTCCTACTCTGTCTTCTGTCCTTCTTCCTCTCTCTACCTGCCTCATGATCCCCTGATGCCAGGCCTGGGAACCTCCCTCTCTACTGCCAAATCCCAAGCTTCAGCATTCTTTTTTTAATTAACCAATCAAGTTTAAATTAGGTAGAGCAAGGCTTACACAACAAAGACAGCTATAAGTGAGAATGTGCTCATCTGGGTGGCAACCAGACTTTGGGGGCCAGTAATTAGCATTAGAATACAGCACCAGACCAACCCCAGCAGACAGGTTTCCATCCTCAGCCTCAACTGTGCTTTCAGCTTACCAGGGGTAGAGTCATACTGGGGCATGTAGACCATGTGGTTGAATGAGGTCAGTGAGGAGGTCACTGATGGCAACAATCTCCACTGTTCCAGAGTTGAAGGAGGCTCTGGTAACCAGGCACCCATAGGGCCAAATCCCTTCACTCTGCCCTTCACCATCATGTCTCAGGCATGAGGCTGGCACTGCACATGAAGATGTGGCTGTCTCTCAAACACAGAGGAGGAGAGAGCCCAGTACACCGTTTTATCGCAGTTTGCATGTTTTGTTTTAATGGGTTCTTTTTGGTTTTTGTTTTTTTTTTTTTTTTTTGAGACAGGGTTTCTCTGTGTAGTCTTGGCTAGCTTCAACTCAGAGTTCTGCCTGCCTCTTCCTCCCGAATGCTGGGATTAAAGGTGTGTGCCACCGCTGCCCAGTTTTATTCTTATTAGATAGATAGATAGATAGATAGACAGACAGACAGACAGACAGACAGACAGACAGATAAGTATTTTTTCCTGAATGGACATATGTGAGTACCGTGTGCAAGTCTGGTACTGTGGAGTCCAGGAAAGAGCATCATATCCCTTGGTATTGGAGTTACAGATAGTTGTGAGCTGCCATGTGGGTGCTAGGTCTTCCGCAAGAGCAGCCAGTGTTGTTAATCACGGAGCCAATTGTGTAGCTCCTTGTTTGGTTTTTGAGATAGTTTAGAGGTCAGAGGACAACTGGTGGAAGTTGCTGTGTCCTTGGCTTGAACTCAGGTCTTCAGGCTTGACAGCAAGTGCTGAGCCATCTCTGGTTCCTGAGTCCCTTATTTTGTGACCATCTTTCTTTGATCACAGTTTCATCTAGTTATTTTGTGAGACTCTATCTCACAGACTTGCCTAAGATATTTTCTTCTCATTACACTAGGGCTGTAGGTTTGGGGGTGAGGACCACAGGGAAAACACCATTTTTGTCATTGACGTCGTCCTTGGCCACCTGGCTGGGAGAGCGCCGGTCAGGCTTTGCCACCTAAAACTGCCCCTTTGTTCCTGTTTACTGTGCCTTTCTCCATAGAGGTCTGACAGGTTCCTTCCCTCCATAGCTGTCCCTTTGTCATTTAGGGGAGAGTAAGCTGAAGCTGTGATAGATGCTAAGTAGCCAGCCTGCCTAGAACACAGAGCCTATATTAAGATCTTCCTTACGTTTCTCCTTTTGACTCCTCAAAATAACCCATTCACTTGGTCCTGTTGTCTCTATTTGAAAGATAAGAGCAGACTCTTCTAGCATTAACCACACCACAACAGTAAGATCAAGTCACGAGAGATGCACATCAGGCCTGTCTGACCCTGGGCCTAACTGCCTAGTTGCAGAACACTCTAGTCAGCCCAGTGGGCCCCTCTCTGGCCAGGCTACTTTTAGCACCAGCTCTGCAGTGGTTTTCCTCCCTGGCTTCAGTCCCCCTCAAACAGACCATTCCTGGCCCCACCTCCCCCCAGGGCATCTGTCAAGTGCCCACAGGGGAAGTGGCCCAGACTTCCCAGCAAATAAACCTGCCCACGGATTTCCATATATACAGAGGCAACCGTTTCCTCTCCCCACAGCTGGGAAGGCCAGGACACCAAGCATCCCAGCCCACTTCTGATCCTCCTGGCGAAGGGGTCTAGGTCAGGTCCTTGCGGGAGGGAAACTTGCTTTGTGGTGGGACAGGACAGAAGTAGCACCAAACTGTTACAGCTTGCAGCCACACTCACAGACCTAGTCTGGATACATGGGATTCCATTTTCTGTGGTGCTGGGAACAGAACTCAGGGATTCACACAGGCAAGGCCAGCTGCTCTATCACTGAGTCATGCCTGAGACCCCCATACATTGTTTGGTCTAATTCTTTTTGAGACTATGTGAGAGCTCACACAGCCAGGGTTAGCCTCCAATTGACTCACTTAAAGGACTGACTTTCCTGCCCTAGCTTCCCCAGTGCTGAGATTACAGACTTTTCCTTTCAGGCCCACAAGATACATTTACTAAAACTTACTTGTTTAGGCTGGAGAGATGGCTCAGTGGTTAAGAGCACTGGTTGCTCTTCCAAAGGACCGGGGTTCAATTCCCAGCATCCGCATAGCAGCTCTCTGTCTCTGTCTCCAAGATCTGACGCCCATGAAATAAAAACAAGTTTAAAAAATTCACCTTATTTAGGCCAAGCATGCTGGCCCACACCATTAATCTTAGCACTTAGGAAGCAGAGGCATCTCTGTGAGTTCCAGACTAAACCCTGTTCTACATAGTGAAATCTTGCTTAAAAAAAAAAAAAAAAAGAGGAATACACCTACTTGTGAAAATCAAGTAATCTAGGGTTTAGGAGCGAACCCTTTGGCTTATCTCACCCTTTCCCAGGCAGGAGCTCTGTCAGGTCTGTCCTCGGGGGTCCTCTTTCTAAACAACACACTGGCATCACAGGTTCTTGGCTTTTCAAACATGGACATCCTGTTATCTATTGACTTCACACTGTGGAAGGCAAAGACTTAGTGCCCTCATGTTGCTCTCTGCAACACACACTAGAATGTTTTTTTCCAGTCCTCCTGACACTTATACCTTAATTTGGCGCAATAAATATTCACTATTATTATTTCAGATTTATTTTATTTGCACATGAATGTGGTATGTGTGTGTGTGTGTGTGTGTGTGTGTGTGTGTGTGTATGTCTGTGTGTGTGTATATCTGTGTGTGTGTGTGTGTGGTTTGTGTAGACCAAAGAGGGCACTGGAATCTCCGGGACCAGCAATACAGGCAGTTGTGAGCTGCTGTGTGGATGCTGGGAACCAAATTCCTCCCTCCGCAAGATCATCAAGTGCTCATAACCATGCTGCATCCTTAGCTCCTGGAGACCCTAGTCTGGAAAACAGAAACATAAGATGTTCTCATTTTTCCCAGGGGATTTTTCATCCATCATCCTCAAAGCTGGGCAGCCCCAGGGAATCTTTCCAAGCTGTCACTCCAGAACAGTTTTCTGAAGCTCATCTGTGTCCCTTGGGGGAGATCTCTCTGGCCTTCCTTCTCTGGGCATCTCTACACCCTCCGCTGGAAAGTAGTAGCTGCTTGCTTCATCCTCAGAGAAGTGACCTAAGTGGGTGTCGAGGGGAGGTCTGCCTCTCATCGTGTCTGAGAGCCTCACTGGCTGGGTGAGTCTTGTAAGTGGACTGATTGCTTGTCCTGGAGCTGTGTACCTCAGGGATGGTCAGTGGCAGGCACAGTGGGGATGGGGCAGAGAGGAGCCAGTGTCTGCCTTCCTGTCATACATGCTCCCTCACAGGCACTGAGGGAAGACTCCTCCTGGGAGGTCCAGTGCTGCCATCTGGTCTACAGCCTGCTGGGCCCAGGCTCCTGGATCCTGAAAGCTTCTCCCTGGCACCCGTAGCCCCGACATGGCCAGGCATAGCCAAGGTGAGCTGAGGACACGCCAGGCTTTGAGTGCCAGACTTCCTCAAGGCTTGCCTAGGGCAGGCACTTCCAAGGGCTGGCCCTGTGGGGCACAGCATGTGGCCTGACCCATGGCATGCCCAGGTGCCTACAGCTAGGAGCTGTTACAACACTCGTTTCCCAGAGGTGGATGCTGAGGTTCAGGAAGCGTTCTTGCCCTTAGTAGCACATGGAGACTTCTCTGGGATTGGTGACTAAGAACCCTGGGCTCAGTAACTGCTCCGATGTTTTACATTTATTAACTCCGGGAACCCAGCATCCCTGTGAGAAGAGAGCTCTTACTTTTATTCAACGGACAAGGAAATTAAGGCACAGGGAGGTTGAATGACTTGCTTGATATCACTCAGCTAGCAAGGAGTGGAAACACAATTCACCTTCTGTCCTGGTGTGTGTGTCTGTGTGTGTGTTTGTATGTCTGTGTGTCAGGGGTCAACCTTAAGCATTGTCCCTTAGGTACCATTCACCTTGTTTGTGTGTTTGTTTTGAGACAGGGTTTCCCTGTGTAATAGCCCCAGCTGTCCTGGATTCCCTTTATAGACCAGGCTGGCCTTGAAGTGGTGAAGATCCACCTGCTTCTGTCTCCTGAGTGCTCTGATTAAAGGCATGTGCCACCACCCTGGCTCCACCTTCTTTTTTTTTTTTTTTTGATACAGGTTTTGTTTTTTGTTTTGTTTTGAGACAGTATTTCTCTGTGTAGACCAGGCTGGCTTCAAACTCACAGAGATCTGCCTGGCTCTGCCTCCCAAGTGCTGATAGATAGGTTTTCACACTGGGACCCACAGTTCATGAAGCTAGGCTGCTTGGCCAATGAGCTCCCAGGAGCCCACTGTTTCTGCCTCCCCAGTGCTGGGGTTACAAGCACATGGGACTGCATCTGGATTTTTTTTTTTCGAGACAGGGTTTCTCTGTGTAGCCTTGGCTGTCCTGGACTCGCTTTGTAGGCCAGGCTGGCCTCAAGCTCACAGAGATCTGCCTGCCTCTGCGTCCCCAAGTGCTGGGATTACAGGAGTGTGTCACCACATATGCACCTGGATTGTTATGTGGATGTTTAGGATTGAACTCGGGCCTTCGTGCCTGCAGTGCCAGCCTTTGAATGATGGAGCTAACCCCCCAGCCTCTGACTGTGGACATTTTATACATGCTGTTCTCTAGCATGATGATAAGGGCAAATCGGTATGTGTGAAGGTTCTCTCTTGGGATAAAGCACCCCAAAGGATCAGCATGCCCATTTTACAGGAGAGACAGTTGAGACCAGAGGAGAGACTGAGATGGTTCAATGTGTGGAGGTGTCTACCATGCAGGTTTGGTGATATGAGTTTGATCCTAGGAACCTAAGTAAAGATGGAAGGATAAAACCTACTTCACAAAATTGTCTGTAGAGGAATTTTAATTCAGAACATGGCTGTTCTGGCAAGAGAGTACATCCCAAGACCTGGTAGATCTGTGTGATCTGACATGCCTTTAATCCCAGGGGACACCAGCAAGCAGATCTCTGAGTTCAAGACCAGCCTGGTATAGAGCAAGGTTCAGGCAAAGAAAAGCTTAGGTCCAAGCATAGTGGTTAATGCCAAACAATGAAGGTAAAGTTAGTTTGTAAAAGGAAGTGCCCATGTTTAAAAGTGATGTTTGAGTGGCAGAAAAGGTGACAAATCAGAGAATAATTTGACAGAATAGGATACACTCAACTCTCACGAGGAGAGAGAGGAAAGAAGCTACTTAATGGACAGAGAGAGAGAGAAGGAGGAAGAGGCAGTTTTCCTGGGACAGTAATAGAGAGCTAGGTTTTAGAGAGAGAACTCAGGTGAAGACTGAATGAACCAGAGAATGAGAAGGAGCCAGGAGATTAGAGCAGATTGCTTGGGGCCAAACAGAGCAATTCAGAGGCTGAGAGAAGAGCCAGATTGAATAAGTTAGCTGGGAGAGAGCATGTGAGCCAGCCCAGAGCTCAGTAAGAACAAGAAAGGGTGAGCAGTAAATCTCAGAGGCTGAAAATGTTCCAAGCCTAGGTTAGATTGTAAGGTGGCTAGAAGCTTCTAGGACTAGGCCTACATTAGCAGAGGAGGTAGGAAGCCTCCCAGACAACAATTGTAACAGGGGAATAAAAGTTCCTTTTACGGTTGTTCACTGAGAGCCACATGTAAGTCATGCCACTTGTTCAGTGAGAGAGGGAGAGAGAGAGAGAGAGAAAGGAGGGAGAGGGAAAATGTGGGAGTGGGGGAGGGAAGTGAGCTCAAAGGAGGAGAGTGATTCTCCCTCAGGTTAAGTGAGGAGGAACTGTAGCTTTGACACTCAGGCCCTGGCCTCCTCTGTGTGGGCATCCATTGTCTCCTTCAGAGTGCTGTTTGGACTTGGAGCATTAGCTGTGACCTGGGAGACTGCAGCACTGGCTGTCAGTCCCAGCTTGTCTCTGGCCTAGGTAGCCTTGCTCTCCTCATCTGTAAGATAAATGGCCTCGTCCATATCCGGCCCCGCCTCAGATATGCTGGGGACACAGTGTTTTCTGCACACCTCAATGCTTCCCCATTAGCACAGCCATGAGGTTCCATTTCCCCAGCAGGGTTTCTTCCCCAGCCTGCCCCCAGCCTTCTTCCTTGCCGGAAGCTGAAGATGATCCTTGGTCAAGCCCAGAGCTCAATCCTGGGGCAGGAATCAGGCCTCCTGTGTCATCCCCATCCCCAGGTTGCCCTAATGAACACACATTCCATTTTGTAACCGAGCATCAGGCAGCTGTCTGCACTGCACAGCCATGCTGTGAACTATTTGAGGACAGAAGGAGCACAGATGAAGCTGTGTTGGATGGGAAACTTGCTCCCCAGAGCTGAGCAGGTAGAAATGAGGCTGCTTGAGGGTACAGCGAGTCCCAGACCCACCAGCTGTGAGCCAGAAGACCCAAGACCCCTGGACACGGGCGGAGTGGCTCTGCCCACAGAGAGCAGAGGATGGAGAGAAAATAAGGGGGTCCTGAAAGTCTGGGGGGGGGGGGTAGAGCAAGATAGCCGGGCAGATGCTGTCTGAGGCTGAATGAGTGCCAGGCCCTGGCATGTGCCTATGCATTCCATGTTGACCTTCATGCTGGGGCCCCTCTGACAGAGCCTTCCCTGATAGAGAGGTCCAGAATGTAGGTCCTCCATGAGGGAGCTAGCTAATTGGCTAGGAGCTACCCCCAACCCCAACCAACAAGCGATGTCACCCCAGCTCTTTTTGGTCAGATTTTCCCAGCCTGACTGTGGTTCTGGTCCACAGTGTGGTCTGGATGCCCCTCCCTGTCACTTCATCAAGTCTGGCAAGTCCTTCGATGGATGGGGATACAGGCTTTAAGTGCAGGAGGGTGTAGGCAGCCATCACAGAGTGTGGCTCGAGGCTGTCCTCAGTGGCCTGTACAACCAACGGAAGGGAAAGGATGGGCAAGGTGTGAAACAGGCAGTCGGGAGGCAGGGGGAGCAGGGAAATACAGGCAGCAAACACAGGCAGAGCCTGAGCCAGGGGCATTGCTGAGTCTGACCCTTTGCAGCGGCTTGTGCTTCCAAATCTGTTCTCTCGCCTTTGTCCGTGCTGACCCACGAACAATGCGTGTTTCCTGAGCACCCACGGTGCATTCAGAGAAGGGGCATCCACACAAGTGCAAGGAGAGGCAGCCTTGCCCTCCTTGAGTTTTCCTCAGGACAGGCTGTGGCTGTGCCTCCTATTCTCTAGTCAGTGATTCAGGGTGATAATGTTGCTGTCCTGCTGGGTGGTCCCCACTCCAGCTGAAACCCTCCAAGCACATGAGATTCCCATGTCTTCTGTCACAAGTGACCCCAAATGAGAAACCTGAGAAGCTGACACAGAGCCCTGGAGGCCAGGCCAAGCAGGTCAAAGGTCAGGTGTGTTAACACACTAATGTATCCCCAGCATCTGGTAGCTAGAGGTTGGGGGATCAAAAGTACAAAGCCAGCCTTGGCTTTATGGTGAGTTTGAGGCCTGCCTTGGCTACAAGGGACCTTGCTTCAAAATAAACCAATAGAGCTGACAAGATTGCTCAGTGGGGGAAAGCACTTGCTCTGTGTCCTTGGTGACCTGAGGTCTGTCCCCAGGACACAGAGTTAAAAAAGACTCTGGAAGCTGTCGTCTGACCTTCACATGTCCACTGTGTCACAAATAAAAATGTCATGATTCTTAACGTTTCTAATCTGTTCCCGCAGTCTAGCTTCCAGGCCAAGTTCCCAGTCGCTGCAAGGGATCAACACTGCCTGTCCAGGACCTGTTTTTTGCCTGAGCAGGCCTGCCAGGTTTCTGAGCTCTGAGAAAACAAGGAGCCTATCACTGTGTCTCCTGGACTCACTCAGTTCCTCAGTGGACCCTGTGCCAAGAAGACAGGCCGGAAGCTGAAGAACTCAGAGGACCCACCAGAAGGCCTGACACCTTTCTGAGAGCTCAGACCCTCTCCCCTGGTGGCTCAAGAACAGCCCTTTGCCCTCTCAGAGTGAGGCCTTGGACTCTGGGCCAGACTTGTCTCACAGGAGTTGGGAGAGGCTCAGAGCTTTTGTATTAGTCACTAGGCAAATAGTTTCCTTCGGCTCAGTGGCTTTATTGATGGGTTCAACCCAAGTGCATGTAGGCAGATGGTCTCCTTTCCCCTCTGGGCCTCAGTTTCCCTCTGTCACACAGGGAAGGGAGACTTCCCTGCTTCCTTCATCAGGATACCAGGAAATCCAAAGACAGCAACATGCACATTTGGGCTTCTTAAGCAGACAGTCAGTCCTATCTGCAGCAGGGCGTGGCTGAGGAAAGGGTTCCATTGCATCTGTTCAGAAGAGGACTCCAGCACATGGTCCTAGCCTTTGGAGGCTCACAGTCTGTAAGGGAGATCCAACTCTTGGCTTGTCACTAGCAGCTGACCAGAAAGCCAGGTGGAGCTTGGCCCCGTGACCATGCCAGATTCAAGAAATTCTCAACTGTTGTTTGGCTTCACTGAACTCTGTCCTGAAAGTTGGTGGCTGGTCTGTGTGGGGTCGAGGGGTCAAAGTTGACACTTTCATAGGCCTTCTCCTCAGGCCTATGGAGGTCTTTGCTAAGAGTTAGCTGCCAGAGCCAAGAATGGCACCCAGGCGGGGCCTTGTATGATCTGCTGACAGAGGCTTCCTTGGGTCACAAGACAGAACAGGTCAGAGTCTAGAACTACATGAAGAGGCAGATGAGGAGACACAGGAGTCCAGCCGACAGAGCGAGGACAGTCACAGCAGCTCTAGCTGTTGGCATCCAACGAGGTCTCTGAGGGGGCTGGTCGATTCAGGGTCACGCTGGGGAAGCTGGCCACGAAGCTCCTCCACCTCCTCCTCACCTGCTGGAAGACCAAAGCAGGGAAGTAAAGGTGGTGGGCTTCCAGTGCTGTTCCGCTCACAGCCACCAGGTGGGAGTAGAGCCATGAAAGAGAAGCCAAGCTCCTGGGGAGACCCTTCCCGCTGCTGGGCAGGGCCAAGAGGGGCGGGGGAATCTGCTTTCCTTCCCTGGTAAGAGGTACAGACCATAACTTGCCACAACTTGCTTTGGCCAATGTCCGGGCCTCCTGTTCTAGCCCTTCCAACACAGTACCACATTAATCATCTTGATATGGTCACGAATGGCTGGCATGGCAGTGTGTCCCCGTGTTCCCAGAACTCAGGACACAGGACCAAGAGTTCCAGGCCACCCTGGGTTAGTTACATCGTGAAACCCTATCTCAAAAGCACACAGCTCTGAGCATGTTCCGCCCTGGCCCCTTTCGTCCTCCCTCCTCCAACCTTCATCGACTCCCCAGTGCCCCAGCTGCTTTCAGTTGAATGCATCCAATCCCTGGGTGTTTTGCTTGGCTTTCCTCAGGTCAGCTGTGCTCTTAACCCTTTGCTGCCCGAGTTCCCACCACCACCACCATATTTCCCCATGAAACTGATGATTCAGTTAGAAGCCTCACCTGTTGGTACTGCCTCAGCCACCGCCGGCTGCCTCCTCTCTGGGTTTGGATCAGCTGCTCTGTGTCTCCCAACGTCCCTGGCAGCCGCTCCTGAACAGGGACCTCCAGACCTTCCGTGCCATCAAGGCCCTGCGACCTGGACTTTTCATGGCTCTGTCTGAGGCTCAGTGCCCGGTGGAGTCGGCCTTCCCGGGACCTCCCCTGGGATTCGTGGAGCTTCCCATAGCAGGACCTGGGTTCCTGGAAGGACTGACTGCGCTGGCTGGTCCCCATGGTTTTGGAGGCTATTACTGGTCTGCAAGCCACTAGCTTTGGTGCCTCCACTCAAAGGATGGGGAAATCACCTGGAGGCAAAGGTCAGTGCTGCTGAGGTGGCTGTCGTAAACCAAAGGGCAGGCCACAAAGGCCAAACATCTCTGAGTCATTTCCCCATTGTCTCCTCACTGCAGCAGGACTATGTAGTCCAGGCTGGCTTCCAACTCAGGATCCTTCTGAGTGCTGGACTGGCTCCTCTTGTCTTTCCTCTTCTCTCCTCTGACCACTCTACTCTTGGAGACCTTGGCCTCCTCTAAACTCGGCCTTGGCTGTCCATGCCACTCACCTCATGGACATTAAGCAAAGCTGCTTCCACAACAGAGCACAGAGCAGCTTCCATCTACAACAGTCAGATTCATGAATACCAGAGTGAAATTGTGGGTAAGGCAAGGGGCCGGACAGTGGCCAGGCCTTGTTAAATGGCTACAGACTTTCAGTTTTACAAGGTGCTGAGAGCTCTGGAGGTCAGCAGCACACAAGAAAAACCGTGAGCGTTAGGGGCTGGGAGATGGCTCACTCATAAGTGCTTGCTGCAACAAGATCTGAGTTGGTTCCCTGGTGCCATGCAGGAAGGTGGATGTGACACCAGCGCACATCTGTCACCCCAGCACCAGGAGGAGACAGTAGTCTCTCTGGGGCTGGCAGGCCCCTATTTGAGCTGCATTTGTGAGCCTGATTCAGTGAAAATATAAAAAGGTGAGGCCAGGCGCAGTGCCACAGGTCATAAATCTCAGTGTCACGAGCTATGGTCAGGAGAATCTCTGTTAGTTTGAGGCCAGTCTGGTTGACACAGCTAGTTCCTCTCTCAAAAATTAAAATAAATAAATAAATAAATAAATAAATAAATAAATAAAGGTAGAGAATGAGAGAGGAAGATTGCTGACGTCAACTTCTGGTCTACACACACACACACACACACACACACACAGCCTTCATTCACATGTACACACATATACTGCACAGCACCACAAAGAAAAGAAAATGATCCATATGACTGGGTGTGCTGGCACACGCCTTTGATCCCAGCACTTGGAAGGCAGAGACAAGTGGATCGCTTTCGAGGTTGAAGCCAGCCTGGACTCTGTTACACAGAGAAACTGTCTTGTAAAACCAAAAAAGAAAAAAAAACGAAAAAATATCCATAGTAAATATTATCTCACTATACCAGACTTACTGTTTTGTTTTAGACGGGGTCTTATGTAGCCCAGACAGATCTCAAAATTGCTGTAGCAGAGGATGATCTTGAACTCCTAAGCCCCACCCCCCTTCACTTCAGAATTCTTGGATTACAAATATGGGTCACCATGTTCTGTGTATATAGTTCTGGGGCTGGAACACAGATCCTTGTGCATGCCAGGCAAGCACTGTACCAACTGAGCTACATCCTCAGCCTGGAGGAGGGGGAGGAAGAAGACACACAGGACATCTCCAGGGGCAGTATCAGGAGGACTGAATTTTCCAGCCTTAGCTTTGTCCTCAATACTCTAGCACAGCACATGCTTAAGAGCCCGAGCTCTGGGGACCACTGTCTTCTAAGTGAACTGCAGTTTCACTGCTGGAAGCTCTGGTACCTTGAGTTACACCCCAGAGCGACAAAGAACTCAGGCTAGAGACAGGCAGGCATGGTGGCACATGCCTTTAACCCCAGCTCTCAGGGGTCAAGGGCAGGCTGATCTGCAAAGTGAGTTTCAGAAAAGGACTGTTACACAGAAAAATCCTGTCTCAGAAAACAAAACAAACAAACAAACAAATAAAAAACAACACAGGGGCTGAGCAGGGAAGTGAATGACTTTAATCCCAGCACTTGGGAGGCAGAGGCAGGTGGATCTCCTTGAGTTTGGGGCCAGCCTGGTCTACAGAGTGAGTTCCAGGATAGCCAAAGCAACACAGAAACCCTGTCTCAAACAAAACCCTTCAGGCCATTGTGTGAACTAACTGGGGTGTATTGGTTCTTGGACACTGCAAATGTTGAAAGTGAGTTGATGGCATTCTTTCTTGTGTGAATTTTTTCCTTTTTTTTTTCCCCCGTTTCTTTCAAAGATTTATTTCTTATTTATAAATACAATATTCTGCCTGCATTCATGCCTGTACACCAGAAGAGGGCACCCAATCTCATTATAGATGTGTGTGAGCCACCATGTGGTTGCTAGGAATTGAACTCAGGACCTTTGGAAGAGCAGATGGTGCTCTTAACCTCTGAGCTATCTCTCCAGTCCCAAACCTCTCTTTTGTAAGCCTCTTCATTTATAAAATGTGTTGTATGGGAACCGAACAAAACATGGTATCATGTACATGGAGTGAGGCCCCCACAGCAGAATGTGACTGGGGAGAGGTGGTCTGGGACAGCAATTTCCCCACAATCATATAATCTGAAGATTAAGGGATCCCATGCATCTGAACCAAAGTTAGCCCCCACTCTTTGGGCATTTTCATTATCAATGAAAATTTCTGGGGATAGAAATCTGGTTCAGACCCTGGGATGCACATGGTAGAAGGAGAGAAACTGTTCCTCAAAGTTGTCCTCTGATCTCTACATTTACACGACAGCTGTCACACACACACACACACACACACACACACACACACACACACACGAGAGAGAATGTTTTGGTTTTTTTCCCCAAGACAAGGTTTCTCTGCGCAGCCTTGACTGTCCTGGACTTGCTTTGTAGACCAGGCTGGTTTCGAACTGCTGGGATTACAGGCATGTATCACTGCGCCTGTCTGTGAGGGAATGTAATTTAATTTTTTCTAAAATCTACATTTCTAATTTAAAAATATATGTGTACAAGTGTTTTGCCTAAATGTATATATGTGTGTCATGTGCATGCCTGATACCCGAGGAGGCCAGAAGATGGAGTTGAACCTTCTCGAACTTGAGTTACAGACCACTGTGATCAACCACGTTGGTTCTGGTGAATGAACTCGGGTCCTTTACAAGAATAGCAAGTGCTCTTAATCCCTGAACTATCTCTCCAGGCCCATATTTCCAATTTTTTTTTTTTTCTTCTTGAAACAGGATCTCATGCTGTAGCCCAGGCTGCCCTCAAACTCACGATCTTCTTGCTTTAGTCTCTCAAGTACCGGAGTTACAGGTATGCTTATCCCTGATCCTGTTTGTGTGTGTGTGTGTATATGCATTTTTGTGTATCAGCTCAGGGCCTATCTTATGCTAGGCAATGCTCTATCACTGAGTCCTGTTGTGAGCATTTTCCCTGGCTCTACAGATAACCCCGCTATGGATTTTATTTGAACTTCACAGCAGTTTCCTGAATGAGGATTTACATCCTTTTTTTAAAAAATTGAGATGGGAGCTAGCAAGATGGCTCAGTGGGTTAAGGTGTTTCCAAGGAGCCTAATGACTTTAATTCAATCCCTGGGGCTCTGAGGAAGGAGAGAGCCACTTTACTCAAGTTGTCCTTTGACCTCTACACACATGCTGTGGCAACCCCACCCGATATATAAACACATAATAAAATTAAAAATACAGTGGGGCACGGTGTCTCACACCTGTAATCCCAGCACTCAGGGAGGCAGAGGCGGGTGGATCTCTGAGTTTGAGCCTAGCCTGGTCTACAAAGCAAGTCCAGGACAGATAAGGCTACACAGAAAAAAAACAAAAACCTGTCTTTAAAAAAAACATTAAAAATACAAAAATAATTTAAACATTTATAGTCTCACTAAGTTGCCCAAGCTGGTCTTGAACATCTAGAGTCAAATGATATTTTTTTTTTTCCTGGGATTACAGGTGCCCCCACATCTGGCTTACCATTACAATTTACAGGCCAGGAAGTAGAAGCTTACAGAGACTAACATCTGGCTAGAGCAGAGCTGGTCAGTAGTACCTTGGTCAGGCTGCCATTGAAGCTGTTGCTGTGGTGCTCTGCCCCGCCTCCTCTATCTAGAGAGAAGCCCTGCATTTGGCTCTTGGCTTACCCTCCTCTTCTCTCCCTGGGCCTGACCTATTCATACCCTTTCTTCCCTCAGCTTTGGAGCCTTCCCTGGGTGATGTAACACTTAATATCTGCCAGTCTCAGCAGGAACCTAGAGAAACTTTGATGGGGCTGTGGAGATGGCTTAGCGGGTGTCTTAGTCCGTGTTCTATTGCTGTGAAGAGACCATGACCAAAGCACATCTATGTAGCTTTGGCTGACCTGAGACTTGCTATGTACAGACCAACCTGGCCTCAAACTTACAGAGCACCTCACCTCCTGTTTCCACCTCCTGAGTGCTAGCATTACAGGCCTGACCACCATGCCTGGTTTATGAGGGGCTGGGGAATGACCCTTGGGCTCTATGTAAACATTTTACCAACTGAGCTACGTGCCCAACTTCTGTCTTGAAACAAGCTCTTCCACTCACTGGAGATGGGAGAAGATACAAGAAAATACCTGCTTTCTCCACTGTCTCCACATCTGGCCAGCTCTGGCTCACATTCCTCACAATATTTTAAAGGTTATTTTATTTTATTTTATTTTATTTACGTGAGGATTTTTGCTGGCATGTGTGTATGTGTACCACATGTGTGCTTGGTGCCTGCTTGAGGCTACAAGGGGAAGTCAGTCCCTTGGAACTAGAGTTACGGATGGTTGTGAGCCACCAGGTAGGTGCTGGAAAGTAAACCAGAGTCCTCTGAAAGAGCAGCAATTGCTCCTACCAGCAAAGCCATCTCCCCAGCCCCTCATCTTTCCATACCTGGATCTGCTACTTCCTGAGAAGTCTGCTTGACCCCATGGTGCTGGGTAGGGTAGACTGTCCCTCTAGCAGCCCAACAGTGCACATATCCACCTTAGCCTTTCAGACCTAGCATTCCCTGAAGGCTAGGAAACCATCACTTTTATCTTTGTGTCTTCAGGACCAGACAGTGTTAAATCCTGAAGGATGTTTGTTACCTGTTGCCACAAGACAAGTAGCCTAGGGGAAGGAATGTGGACTTTGTAGGAGACATGAAATGGCCTCTCTCCTCCTTTTTTTTTTTTTTTTTTTTCTTTTTTAAGACAGTGGCTGGGTGTAATGACATATGCCTTTTATCTCCCTGCACTTGGGGAGGCAGGGGCAGGTGGATCACTGTGAGTTCAAGGACACCCTGCTCTAAAAAGTGAGTCCAGGATAGCCAAGGCGACACAGAGAAACCAAACCAAACCAAAGACAGAGTCTCAGAGCCCTGTGTGGCCTGGAATTTACTATGTAGTCCAGGCTGGCCTTAAACTCACAAAGATCCATTTGCCTCATTCCTGTGCCACCATGCTTTGTTCTCATTTAGTTTTTACTGGTTCTGGAGCTAATCCCTCTATGGATATCATCAAAACCTCCAGAGAGCTTAAATGAAATTCAGTGGCTTAAAACAGTATTAGCAGCTTAAGACAGCACACGGTTATTATCTCTTTGTTCCCCTGTGTGGGGGTTGGGGGGATGGGAGTGGTTTAGGCCTCTCAAGGGCTCCCACCAAGGCCTACAGTGTGTCCCAGGTGGCCCAGCTGGAGGAAGGGATGTGCATGTGGCAAGCACATCACACCAAGGAGCTGTTTACACAACTCTGCTCTTCATAGACTGTTGTTAGGCCAAGGGCCTCAGTTTCTTGTTGGCTCCTTGATCCTGATCAGAGAGCCACTCAGAACACAGCAGCTCAATTCAGTCAGTGTAAGCCTGTGGGTGAGGGCTGGAGCTCAGGAGCAGGACAGAAGCCAGGCTCTGGTGTGTGGCATTGGAGGTAGCACTCATCACTTGCTTCTTAGAAGCAAGTTGCTAGGTCTAGCCTGCTCTCAGGGGAGATGGGGTGTGTGTACATGGAGGCTAAGATGTATAATTATTTTTTAATTTTTATCAATTTTAAAATACATATACAACATATTTTGAGCATACTTTTCACCTCTCTCAGCTCCTCCCTACCCATTCAACTTCAAGTTCTTTCCCTTGAAACAACAACAAACAAAACAAAAACTGACAATCAAAACAGAGAAAAGTACTTTCCTCAGATTGGTCTGTGAGGGTTTTCTGGCTTAATGACTGATGTGGGAGGACACAGCCATCTGTGTGTGGGGTCACCGCAGGACAGGTAGTCAGGACTGTATCAAAAGGCAGGCTGAGTGAGTTATGAGGATCCAGGCAGTTAGCAGCATTCTTTCATTGTCTCTGCTTGAGTGCCTGCCCTGACTTCCCTTCATGATGGATTGTGATCAGGATGTGTGTCAAATAAACTGTTTCTATCAAAGTTGCTTTCTGGTCATGTGTTTACCACAGCAAAGGAAAGCAAACCAGGACAGAGGTGAACATCAGGAGTCTGGGGTCACTGGACACTCACTGGGTTCACTCTTGAGTCCATGGCAGAGGCTTAGCATTTTAAAGCCATGGCCCTGCTTAACTCTAGGGCCTTGTTCTTTTTTGTTGCCTAGGCTGGTCTGGAACTAACTGTGTAGCCTCAGTTGACTTCACTTACACAGATCCTCCTGTAACCTTTCTTGCAGGAAAGGAGACAATTCTAGAGAGATGCTTGTTCTATTAGCTTATTGAGATAACAGACTCT
Source organism: Meriones unguiculatus (assembly GCF_030254825.1). Taxonomy (NCBI): domain Eukaryota; kingdom Metazoa; phylum Chordata; class Mammalia; order Rodentia; family Muridae; genus Meriones; species Meriones unguiculatus. Next base: position 23,654,917 of record NC_083349.1, read on the forward strand.
TAGCCAGGTGTGTGTGTGTGTGTGTCGGGGGGTGGCTAGCATACCTTTAATCCCAACCTTGGGAGGCAGAGACAAACTGTGAGTTTGAGGCCAGCATGGTCTAGGGAGTAAGTTCCAGGACAGCCAGGGCTACACACAGAGAAACCCTGTCAAAAAAAAAAAAAAAAGAAAGAAAGAAAGAAAGAAAGAAAGAGAGAGAGAAAGAAAGAAGAAAGAAAGAAGGAAAGAAAGAAAGATAGAAAGAAAGAAAAAGAAACAGCAGACCCCAAACCGTTTCATTTCCCCAGGAATATCATGCTGGGTGGAAGGAAAGGCTGAAGCCCAGATGCTAGCCAGAGGAGCTGCTTCCCAGGAACAGACTTCCCATAGCTCTGACAGGACCACACTAGGCTCAGCCTCCTAAGGGCTAGGATTACAGATGTGAGCCACCATCCCAGCTGGGGGTCTAGTTTCCCTAGTCAAACCACTGGTCTACATTCCTGGGTTTAGTGCTCACATGGCAGCTGGAATAGTTCCAGGATCAACACCACCTTATCACTTGGTGACAAGTGCCTTTACCCACCAGGCCTTCCCACAGGCCCTCCACCTTATTGGGCCAATGGAAGTGAACAGCAAACAGTCACAGTTACTGAAAAACTACAGTAAAAGCTCCCAGAGCCAAGAACACGCCTTGCTGAGACACGATGGGCTGATGTGGGTTTTCCTGCCTCTCGAGGTTTCCCTCATCTGGGTGCCCAAACTCCTTCTGTTAACAGGCACAAGCGCATAACCAATGTGAGCCCACCACAGGGACAGGTCTGTGCAGAGGCCTGACAAGCTGTTTGTACACCCAGTCCCAGGCACTCCTTATCTTACAGGAGATCTTGGAAGGACCTTGTTCAAAGCCCTTCTACTTTAAGGCTTTTAAGATATCCTTAAGACGCAAATGTCAAAACAGAAGCCCTTTGTTTGACATCTGAAGTCTACAACTTTTTGCCTTGAGTTTTCCAGGGTGATCCAAGGTGACCAGTAGACTACAAAAATAAATAAATAAATAAATAAATAAATAGCAGCAGCACAGCCTGGAAGTCCTGGGGTGTGGGATCATTTCAGTTCTGGGAGCCTCAGTGTCCACACCTGTCAAATGGTCACAACATCCTGTCATACTTGACAGGGTTACTAGAGCAACCAAAGGAGCCATGGCTGTGTGTGGACTGGAGAGTCAACCCTCTTCATCCTGTGGGCAGTGGCGAGTGCTGGCTGTGGTGAGGTATCCAGCAGAGGCTTTGTGTACTTGGGCTGTGGGCATGGAAACAGCAACGTGACTAGGCAGGAATTTCATGTGCACTGTGGCTAAGGGGATGGCCTTGTCACCCAAAGAGACTGGGAGGCACTTTGGATGGAATTGTTGGGGGCATCTATTTAGAGGAAGGAGAGAGAATATCCCAGAGCTGGCAGAGACTTCTACAACCAAGCAACATGGGGAAGATGGAACCCTAGGCTCCCCAGTGCCGGCCAAGGGTTGGAACAACTTCTGGAGATGGGACTGTTCATACCAAAGAGCCAGAGCAGGCAGAGCCTTAAATGACTGGGTGGGAAGGAGGGGAGAGCAACAGGATTAAGGGAGACTGAAAACCAGAAAGCTATCACTCTCCAGAAAGTGAAAGACACAGGAAGCAGCGAGAAGGCATTACAGGAGCCCCTGAGATGCTGGACACACTTACCTCCTTTCCAGTCCTGGGTCCATATCCTATGTATCACAACACAGCCAAACTCCTGACAAAAACTGCCTTGGCCAGGCTCTGCCTTTTTGTCTGGTTTCACCTTCTGCTGAAATTTCCTCGGATTATAGCCAAGCTCCCTAAGATCTTAATAATCAGTTGTGGATTGGTCAGAAAAGTTAAAAAAAAAAGAAGTTAATATAAAAAAATTTCTGATTCAGGGCAGTGGTGACTCATACGGTTAAGTCCCGCACTTGAGGGCAGAGGCAGGTAGATCTCAGTGAGTTCAAGGCCAGCCTGGACTACAGAGTGAGTTCCAGGATAGCCAAAGCTAAAAGAAAGAAAACTTGGCTCAAAAACCCAAACCAAACCAAACAAAAAGACAAACAAAATCAACCAACCAAGCAAAAACAGTTCTGGACTGGATCCCAGATTTCCTGACACATTGTCTTTAAGAGTGGGTGTGAGTCCAGAAATCAGGTTGGTTTTGTTTTTAGAGCACTAGGAAGGTTCTTATCACCACAGAAGCCTGGGAAATACTTATGAGGCTTCTCAGTGTGTCTCAACAGTCACAACAGACCCATCTGGAGAGCTTCCAAAACCAGCATGGAAATACAGGGCCCTCAGTCCCCAGGAATGGGTCTATGTGGCTTGGGACGACCCTGTTGGTGTTTCTGTCTTCTGGTTACTCTGATAAGGAAGAGCTACACCACTCTTAGGCATTTATCCAGAATATGCTCAAGTATACAACAAGGACATTTGCTCAACCATGTTCGTAGCAGTTTTATTCCTAATAGCCAGAATCTGGAAACAACCCAGATGTCCCTCAGCCAAAGAATGGATAGAGAAACTGTGACAGATTTACACAATGGAATACTACTGAGCAATTCAAAACAAGGAAATCATGAAATTTGCATGCAAATGATGGGAACTAGAAAAGATTATCCTGAGTGAGGTATCCCAGGAGCAGAAAGACACACACAGTATATACTCACTTATAAGTGGATATCAGACATATAATATAGGATAAACATACTAAAATCTGTACACCTAAAGAAGCTAAGCAAGGAGGAGGACCCTGGGTAAGATGATCAATCCTCATTCAGAAAGGCAAACCGAATGGACATTGGAAGAGGGAACAAACAGGGAACAGGACAGGAGCCTATCACAGAGGGCCTCTGCAGGGTATCAAAGCAGATACTGAGACTCATAACCAAACTTTGGGCAGAATGCACAGAGTCCTATGAAAGAAGTGGGAGATAAAGACCTGGAGGGGACAGGAGCTCCACAAGGAGAGCATCAGAACCAAAAAATCTGGGTCCGGGGGTCTTTTCTGAGACTGATACTACCTGAGACTCTGACAGGAGTCGAGGAGAGCCCAGGCTCACATGTAGTTTCCAGCCATGCTAAAACTTCTCACTCCAGCATTAGATCGGACAGCTTGCTCACTTGGCCTCTGGGGCCTGGAATGGGAGCCATCCTCTACTCGGTTGGGGAAACTCATCCTGGGGCAGGAGAAAGCCTGGGTAGGCAGGTGTTCTTGTTCCCTAATCTAACCTGAGCTACGTAACATAGATGCTAGAGCTCTCTGCTCTGAGCCTACAGGTCCTTTGTTCACAACTGCCCTCTCACTTTCTGGCTGTCTTCATCAGCTTCTTTGTTTAGGCCTGAGTCATTTGGGGTGGACGCAGCGGTCGTGTGACCCTTGGAGGACCCATGTGTCCTTTGCTCCACCCTCAGTGCTCACAGGATCTAAGCAGGCGCGAGTCGCTCCATCTCACTCAAAGACACTGTGGCACGCTACTAGCCCTTTCTGAAGGACACAGGGGTTCCTGTCTCACCTGCACAACGGAGGAGAGATTAGCCGTAGACAGGAAGGGAGGAAATCACAGACATTCACGTACTTCATGTATGGGAAGAGTCATTAGGTCAGTAATTAAGACTTAGTCACATTAAGTGGAAATCCAGTATAGAGGGAGAGGCCTTTGCCCAAGGTCATACAGCTTTAAGTCTTGCCCTGACTTAAAAAAAAAAAAAAAAAAAAAAAAAAAAGAGGGGCTGGAGATGGCTCAGTAGTTGAAAGCACACAGTATTCTTGCAAAGGACCCAAATTTGATCCCAATGCTCATATTAGGCAGCTCACCATGGCCTGTAAATCCAGCTCCAGTTGAACCGACACTGTTCTGCCCTTACACAGACATAAATAATGATAAAATGGTTCTTAAAAAAAGTTTCCAGGTGAAGTAGTTTGGGCCCCCAATCCTAGCAGAGGAGTTTGAGGCTAGCCTGGGTCACATGGTAAGGCTTTGTCTCAAAACCAGAAAACGTAACAACCCCAAAACCTGAACAACAACAAAAAGATGGTCTTGAACTTGAGCAGAACAGACCTCTTGGGCTTACATAAGAGCTCTGTAGCAGCCAGCCAGCCTGGGCTATACAGTACTTGTCTCAACAACAAAGAAGTGACTCTTTGTCTTTGGGTATTTTGTTTTGTTTTTGAGACAAGTTCCTTATGTAGCCCAGGCAGGCCTAGAACTCCTGCCCCTCAGCTGAGGGTGCTTGCACATGCCTTTAAGTCCTGCACTCAGGAGGCAGAGGCATGTGACTCTAGGAGCTCCAGGCCAGCTTCAGCTATGGATTTTGTTGTTTCAAACAAGCATAAAACAAACAAAAAACAACCAATCAATCAAAAACAAACAACCAAAATAAAACAAAAACAAAAAACCTAAAAACTAAAACCAAAACAAACAAAGCCCCATACCAAAAAACAACCAGCCAACCCCTCCCCCAAAAAAACCCTCCACACCTCAAACCCAACCTTCCTGATCCTCTTGCCTTAGACAAACCAATTGCTGGGATTAGAGTTTTGCATCATTATGCCTGGCTTTTTTTGTCGTCGTTAATAATATGAAGTCTTTGATGCAATGTCTGAAGCTGGGTCTTGACCACCATTCTCTCTAGCATGACACCAAACACATACTTAGTGCTTAAAGGGAATATGTGAATCTGGAAAAATGAAATTTAAATCCATATTCTCCTACTAAACAGCCATATTGGATTCATGCAGGGTAGGGGTTCTGCCAGACAGATTAAAGGAGAACCAGAAGGTTGTCTTGGTTGGAGTTGCCCCCCCTCTTTTTTTTTTTTTCAAAGAGAGGCCATATTGCAGAGGCCTGCCAGTCTTCTAAGCACTGGCATTACATACCTGTGCCACCTTGCCCGCAGCCCAGTGGCAAGCTCTGCACAGCCGGCAGGGTCGGAATCAATCACCGATTATTGTTTATCGCGATGTTCACATAATTCTTGATTACCCTGTCAGAAAGTGGTTTATATTCTTCTCCTTGGCCTGATCAATGATGATGGACTGTATATTGTATTTGTTTCCTGTCACTTGAAGGCAGGAGTTTGGGGTTGCTTTGGTGACTCCCCGCTCCCGGTTCAGCACAGAACCCAATTCATGAAGCTTTTGTTGGCTAAACCGAACCTTCCCGAAATAAAACCTTTAAGGCCCTGAACGGCCCCGCTTTGCGGATCAGGAGACTGAGCTCAGAGACGTGAAGCCAAGGCTGCAAGGTCACACAGACCGAGCTCCTGTCCGTCATCCCCATTCGCGCAGCTTCCAAAGGACGCAGAGACGCAACTCCAGGGGGTCCCGACGCTTTCTCCTCCTTCGCACCCGTCGTTAAGGCTTCTCCTGTGACCTCTCCTCTGCCGGCTAACGAGCACCGACGTTTGGCAGCACTGCCCCATCCCCGTGCATCTGTTATGATTGCGGTTTGAAGAGACACGTGCTACCGGGAGTGAATGAATCGCGCGTCCCCACCCCCGCCGACAGCCAATCAGAAAGAGCTGAGGCCGGACCACTTCCGCCTATTGCGGGACCTGGCCGCGCCAGACGGCCCACGTGAGGCTTCCAAGAAAGGGGAGTAGGCGGTGGCGCGTAGGAGGTGGGCTCTTTCCTCCTCTCCACCAATCAGGAGCTACTCCGGGGCCGCGAGGGGCGGGGCCGACGTGAGGCGCCAAGGCTTAAACCCGAGGGGTGGGTGGGTGCGGGGAGGAGTCCTGAGAGGGGGAGCGGTGATTGATGGGCCTATTTCTCCAATCCGTGGAGGGGTTGGGCTGTATCGACCAATGGGAAGTCTCGTGGGCGTGGCCGGCCCCGCAGCAAGTTCGGTTGCGCGGAGACCGCAGCTGTTCCCTGTCAGTGGAAGCAGCAACAGTCAGAGGCGGCGGCCACGGTTGGCGGCGGCGGGGCGGAGGTGAGTGTCCGCGGCTCTCCGCACCTTCTCCTCCTGCTGCGGGTGGGTGGGTGGGAGGGCGCCGGCGCCGGGGGACGCTTATGTAAGGGTCGCGCGCGCCAAGGCGACGTGGGCTCAGCGAGTGGAGGCTGGAGGAGACGGCTGCGGGCGGTGCACGACGCGTCGCTACACGACGTGCTCAGTCCCTCCCCATCCTCAGGCACCGGCTCGGATCGGCCCCCACCCCCTCCCTTGCTCCGGGAGCAGGGGAGCCCGGGAACCCGCGAGTCCGCTGCTTTGCTGGAGCATCCTTCAGGCACTGGCGACTTGTCCCGCCCCCCTGGAGGCCCTCCTTGGCCTCAGTCCTGATCTCGGGGACCCATTTTCCAGATAGAGTCACTGACGCGCCAAGCCCTAAGGTGCCTCGCGCCGGTTTCCTGGGCGCTAGAGCTCTAATGTGTTAGAAAGGGAGCTCCAGTAGTTCCCATCCTACTGGATGTGAAATCCTGGCGGGGATCCTAAGAGGTAGACTGTTCCTTGTTCCAGATGTCTGCGCTCCGTCTCTTAGGCGTGCTCCTAGATGCTCGTGGGCTCCACTTTGGTTCAGGCGTGGAAGGAATTCTGAGGCTCCCAGGACACTGACCCTCCCAAGGCCCTCGGGAGGTGTACCTGGGCACAGCCCGTTATTTCTTTTTTCTTTTTTCTTTTTTCTTTTAAGATTTATTTATTTGTTATTTATACAGCACTCTGCCTGTATACCAGACCTCACTATAGATGGTTCTGAGCTCCCAGGTAGTTGCTGGAAATTGAACTCAGGACCTTTGGAAGAACAGCCAGTGTTCTTAACCTCTGAGCCATCTCTCCAGCCCCCCAGCCCGTTATTTCTTACAGTTTATAGGAGTTAATGAAGTGCGTTTGGGAAGTGCTCTTTCCGGCACACAATGTGGAAGCTCTGGCTTTGAGGACTTGTGCTTGCATGTTCCTCCCAGAGTGACTTGCCCTCTGTGTACTCTGAGTTTTACCTTCACAGGGCTCTTTCCTCATCTCACAAACTTTGGAATCAAGCAAGATTTCTACGTCTCTGGCAGCTCTGAAGTTCTTTAAAACCTGATTTAAATTTTATGGAGGAGATCAGGCAGATTACTCCCATTCTCCCTCTGAGGAAACTGAAACTTAAAGAGCCAACTGTGTGGGCTCACTCCCTACCTCACAACTAGAACCCCGAGTGGAGGCTTTGTTGTGTGCCTTCCCTGTTGCTCCCTCACCCACTGCCTCTGGCAATCCTGGCTAGCCTCCTGCTTGTCACCCTTTCCCTGTATATGATGCAAATGCTCATGCTGAGGGTGGACATGCTGAGTCTTCTACCCACTTGCAGCTCAAGCTTCTTGTTTGCCTGTTCTTCACTGTCAGCTCTGTTTGTTTTTGCCTGTGTAGCCTTGCTCTCCTGGACTCTTTGTAGACCAGGCTGGCCTCACAGAGATCTGCCTGCCTCTGCCTTCCTGAGTGCTCGGATCAAAGGCATGTACTATGCCTGGCTTCACTGTTAACTCTCAAACTCTTTAATTTTTGGAGGAAAGATCTTGCGGTGTAGCCAAGGCTGCCTTTGAACTCATGATCTTCCTGCTTGATCCACTCAGGTTCTAGGGTTATAACCACATGCCAGTTATAGACAGGGTTTCGCTGTATAATAGCCCTGTTTGTCCTGGACTGATTTGTAGACCAGATTGGCTTTGAACTCACAGAGATCTGATTGCCTCTGCCTTCCAAGTTCTGGGATTAAAGGCATGTGCCACCACACTTTTTTTTTTCTTTTCAAAAAGCCCTAGCTTTCCTGGAACTCAATCTGTTGACCAGGCTGGCCTCCAACTCAGAGATCCATTTGTCTCTGCTTCCCAAGAGTGTTGGGATGAAAGGCATTTGACAGCTAGTCTCAATGACCACATACTACAAAACAGTTCTGCACAAAGGCTGTGGGAACATTGTAGAAGAGGGCCTGGAAAGACTGAAAAAGCCAGAGGATCAGGGAGTTTGCTGTGAGATTGTGTCTCCTAGTAATTAATGTCAGAACCTACCAACATGGCTGTCCAAATGTGATTTGAACAGGGGTGACACCAATGGACATAATAAAATAAATGGTGGTATAGGAACCCAAAAGGCCTTAACTCTACACAAAGATCTATAAGCGACTCAGGAAAGCTCGGAATGGGAAAAGTGGTCTTCCCTTGGAAAAGGACACGATTGCTTTTCCAGTGCCAGATGACCAGCCATGAAAACATACATACAAGTAATATAATATGGACGGAGTAGGTTATATTTAGGAATATGTATGTATGCACATGTACATATATGCATGCAATAACAGTTAATGAATGGGGGCTGGGATCAGGCAAGTGATTAAATAAATAAAAAAAAAACAGCTAATGAAAAAGAAGGCCATGAATTTGAAGAAGAGTTGGGAAGGGTATATGGGAAGGTTTGGATGGAGGAAGTAGAAGAGAGACAAGTAATTATAATCTCAAAAAAAATTTTTAAGAAACATTGCTTTTCCAGGAAGAAAAATAAATAATTTTTTTCCCCGATTAGTTTTATGTAACTGAGGCTGGGCTTCAACTCTGCTGATCCTTTCGCCTCTACTTCTTAAGAGTTGGCATTATAGGTGAACATCCAGTTTCTCCTTGCTTTCTCTTTCAGTACCTCAAATACTGTGTTGGGTTCATATCCTCCCAAATTCCACATTATCACTCTGTGTCTTCACAGTCTCTAACACTGTTCTGGGAACAAAATGGTGCCTAGTAAATGTTTTGTAGAAATTGGAATGGATTATGGTGAAAACCAGTGAGGGTAGTAGAACAGCAGTTGGGGAAGATAGAGAGAAGTCAGTTTGGGGCAGTGGCAGTAGTCAGAATAACTAGGAGGAAGTCGGTAGATGTAGGACGGAGTTCCATCTCTCTGGAAAACTCCTCTGTGTGCGCCAGATACCTCATTTTGGTCACTGTATTTCTGGAACATTCTTGTGGGCCTTCTCTTTTGTTGCCTCTGGTAGCATCTTACCTCTTTTGAATGGCCCTAATTTTGTGTCCTGGAAGTGCCTGGCTGCTCCTATGTTAGTGTTGAGCTGTGTAGTGAGATAGAACTAGAGTTTGAGACTGAAGCACAGGCTGCTCCTGAGCATTAGAGGCAGTTGTGTGGAGAAGGTGCCTTCAGGCTGATTTATTGTCCAGAGGCATCCAAAGCAGAACTGGAGCCTTGCTCCTGCTCACTCACTGAGACCTCACCTCAGCCTGTGAGGTCTACCTGCCATTGAAGGAGGACCTTCAAGCGAAAGATGGGAAATTGAGTTGGGTGTCGCATGTCTTTAATCCCAGCACTCAGGGGGTCAGAAACGGGCAGATCTCCGAGTTTGAGGCCTGCCTGGTCTACAATGCTAGTCTAGGATAGTCAAGGCTACACAGAGAAACTCTGTTTTGTGAAAAAAGAAAGAGAAAAGAAAGAAAGAAGGAAAGGAAAATTGGTAACGAGAACAAACCATTCATTCAATGGAAAATTTGCTTTTTCAAGTGGCTGGATATGATGGCCTATGCCTGCAGCCTCAGCACTCAGGAGGGGAAGCAGGAGGGTTGAACATTTGAGGCCAGCCTGTCACATAGGGAGTTCCAGGCCAGCCTCAGCTATATAGTGAGACCCTGTTTCTACTTTGCACTCCTAAACAAAACAGTACTCAAATACTGACTTGCCTTTGACCTCTTGACCTGAAGAGCTGCCCTTGAGACTATTCACTTTTCCTCACGTGCTTTTTAGTGTCTGTCCTCTGCTCTTATATCTAGTGACCTTGTTTTCTTCAGGGCCTTTCCTCTTATTCTGTCAAAATTAAACTGTTCTTCAAGACTAGGGGCTTTCAGGAATTAAGCTTGCCAAATCTGTTTAGTTGGATATGGCTCTCAATTTTAATATGATGATGATGATGATGATGATGTTATTAATTATTAAAAGGCAACATGCATGTATATGTGTGTATGTGTGTGCTGCCACTCTGTAACAGGGGTTTTAGGTACAGAGAGGTGACAATTCAAAGTCATACAAGTAGGAATGGCATGGCTGGATCTAGCTCTGGGCTCAGGTCCTGCTGGTTGTATCTCATGTTTCATCTCACCTTTGCCTTCTAAAGTTGGTCTGTAACAGCTTATTGGCACTTTTGGGGCAGAGCTTGTGCCTTTTGGCATGGATATCTATGCAAGGCAATACTCAGTAAATGTTTTAAAGAATTAAATGCCCAAACATTTTATTTCATTTTGATGTAATCTATCATGGCGCTTGCTGGTCTGTCTCCCATTTTGCTGTTTATTGACCAGTGGCCTAAACCACCCACAAGTGGCATTTTTGAAAAAAAAAAAAAAAAGAAAAGAAAAAACAAAACAAAACAAAACAAAACAAAACAAAACAAAAAACCTCCACAGAGTCTCCAGTGTGCCTGCACACGCCCTGTGAGTTCTGGGGTCGTGATGCTTAAACTGGTGTGTGCTCTTAGGTATGGCAGGGAGGGACCTCAACAAGAGCAGATTAGTGGAAAGTGTGTGTGTGTGTGTGTGTGTGTGTGTGTGTGTGTGTGTGTGTGTATGTGTGTGGCAGGTGTGGGGGCTTGTGGCGGTGGTAGAGATGCACGGTAGGTCACGTAGGCCTGTGCCTCATTAGTGTCAAGTTGCACAGTGAGATAGGCCAGCCCCGAGAATCTGGATTGCAGGTAGCTCTTAAGGATTAGATGCAGCTGCCTGGAAAAAGTGCATCTGGAGCTGGGTGGATGGAGCGAGGAGGAAAGAAAAAGCGCTTTGTAGGAAACAGAAACTGTATGAGTTTTTTTTTTTTTTTTTTTTTGTAGTGGTTCCACACAGGCTTTTACTTAAATGCTTTTTGCATGTTGGCTCTCATCAGAGCATGCCTTTTTCCTCTTTCAGTGGTGGGAATTGATTGACCCTAGGGTTCCCTACATGTTAGGCAAGTCCTGTATCACTGAGCTACATCCTAGCCTTGTCCATATAGTTTTAAATTTGATGTGTATGTGTGTTTTGCCTGCATGTCTGAATGTGTGTACGTGTACTATGAATAGGCTTAATGCTCATTCAGCCCAGAAGGTGTCATATCCGCTGGAACTAGAATTAAAGAAGGTTGTGAGCCGCTATATGCTTGTGCAAACTGACACTGTGCTCTCTGCAAGAACCAGGGCTTTTTACCCCGAGCCATGTTTCCAGCCCCCTTTTTCACTTTTTGATTTGGAGACAGGCCTTGAATCTGTGCTTCTTCTGCCTTGTGCAGTCCTGTGTATAACTCCAGCTACTTGGAAGTCTGAGGCTGAAAGATCACAGGCTTGAAAGCCCCTGCCTCTCTTACCAGTTACTAAGGTTGCCCCACATTTTATAGGTGACTGGGTGGCAGAGCAGCAAGGTATGGGGAGTAGGCAGCAGGGGCACCTGGTGGCCCTTATGGAACAAGCAGTTCTGTGGGCTTCCTGACACCCCTAGGTTCTCTGGGGAGGGTCTGGAGAAATGAGTGTAACATTTTTCCCCCTTTTACTTCAGGTTGCATTTGCCTTCTGGAGAGCTGACAACATTAAGGGTAAGTTCTGAGCCTGAGCCCAGGCCATCATTGGGTTGCATGGGAGTTCCTTAAGATAGTCTTGGTACACACACACACACACACACACACACATCAACTTTTAAGTTCAGTCAGTACAAAAGTCCACACTCTTGGCTTTTGGAAAATCTCCACTTCATGATCTCTGCATTTTTCTGGGTTTTCACAGGAAGGTGACATCTGGTTCCCTACAAGCTCCAGTTGGCAGCTGGCCAGCTGCAGCAGGAGGCCCTTTTTCTGGAAGGGTGTGGCTTGGGAAGCTAGGCAGGGGATGGTGGTGTTGACTTACAGGAAGCATCCCTTCTGTGCAACCTTTGAGAAGATCCTATATTCAAAGACAGGCATCTGGCGGTTACACTCAGCTGTTACGAGCATTGGCTGATGACTGTGCCTGGAGATATATGCAGCTGTGACATGAGAGATGTCTTTGTCAGCTAGTTGTAAAAAAATGCTTGACGCATGTCTCTGATGTCTAGGCGTCACAGGATAAGGACTAAAGGCAGAATTGACCCCATTTCTCCCCACCTAGTGTTCAGTAATGCTGTCTTCTAAAACCTGCAACTTTTGTTTGTTGGTTTTGCTTTTGAGACAGCGTTTCTCTGTGTATCCTTGGCTGTCCTGGAATTGGCTTTGTAGAACAAACAGGCTGTCCTCAAATTCAGAGTTCCTCCTATCTGTACCTCCTAGGTAAAGGCATGTACCACCATGCCCAGCAAACCTGCCACGCTTAAAGCTTCTCCCTTGTGGCTTCTCTAGGTTGGAGGTGGCGGAGAGATCGTGCATCTGCTCAGCCTCAATTCTAATGCACTGGGTTGGGCCCCACATCCTTTTCCAGTCCAGTCTACCTCTGGTTTGCAAGAAGAGTACTCTTTGCCTCCCTCTGAGCTGTTCTCCCTGTTTCACAGCCAGGGATCCTAGGGACTTTGTTGCTCAACTTTCTCTAGAGCTCATGTTTATTTTGGGGTAGAGATTCCTTTGTACAAGGATTTTTCTTGGTTTTCTGCCAATTTTGCAAAGAATTTTCTCAGGGTACCCTTCTTGACCCAGGAGTGTGCTCTCTGTCTCTCTCTGTCTTTCTCTGTCCCTCTCAAGATTTTATGAGTGTGGGTGTTTTGCCTACGCAATACATGCATGTAGTACCTGAGGAGTCCAGAAGAAGGCGCCATATCCTTCTGGAACTAGAGTTACAGATGGTTGTGAGTTGGTGATGGGAAATAAACCCAAACCAAACCCAAGTCTTCTGGAAGAGCAGCCAGTGCTCATAGCTGCTGAGCCATCTCTGCAGCCTAGAGTTGGTCGCTTTTGAGATCTTCCACATTACTCTTGTCCTTGGGTCAATAGAGGGTGTTTTTAACTCTACCCCACAATTTCCTTAGAAAGTGCATGGAGGAGGCTGGAGAGATGGCTTTTCTTCCAAAGGTCCTGAGTTCAATCCCAACAACCACATAGTGGCTCACAACCATCTCTACTTGTATCTGATGCCCTATTCTGATTTGCACGTGAACATGCAGATAGAGCCCTCATATATAACATTAAAAAAAATAGTCCAGGTAGAAAAGGTTGATGGGTATCTTTTGGAAACGGTCCATTCTGTTGATATGTGACACTCTCTACCTTATTTTCCACCACCCTCTTTTCTTTGCTGGCTCTATAGAGAGAAATGAAAATGAAGCCCAGAGAAGGTTCATGAGCAGAATTTAGCAGATTCTGGTTTTTTGTTTTGTTTTGTTTTTGCTGTCATCTTTTACAGATGACAAATCCATCAATTAGAAGAGAAAGTTAATCACCAAGAAGGGACCACTCGAAGGTCATTTGGTTTGACAAAGCTTGTTCTGCACATCAGTTCCCAGGGCCCAATTATTTCCCCAGAGCTTTTCTTAGTGACAGTAACGAAGACTATTGACTATCGTCTTAGCTGCAGCCTCCCTGCTTTGTAGCTTTCTCCTGGGGATCTCAGAGGGAAGTGGGTGTGGGCTGTTGTTATTAAGTATCCCACCAGAAGGCAGAACCCAGGTTTCCCAACCCAATTCAGCTTGCTTGTAACTTGTCTTATTTGTTACCCAGGCTGGGTGCAGGCCTAGGGCATAGCAAGGCTGCTGGAAATATTGCTCTAGCTGAGTGAGTGTGGGCTAGGCCAGACTCCTGTGGCAGCTCCTCTCCTGACTGGCTTGCAGCATGACATCCCAAGCTGAAGCTGCAGGGAAATTTCCATGAGCTGGCTCTGCTGAGTCATGCTTAAGTCTCCTCTCTCCTGTCTGTCACTAGTAAGCCCAGGGTCTGTTACAGTTCACTGTAAGAATATTAAGCTATCACTTCTTATATCTGCACTTACTGCACACTCCCCACCGATGTGCTACCATTGATAAGAAATTTATTAATAATAAATCATTAAAATAAACGTAGTATTTATTTTGAAACATGTTCTTTTCATGTATAAGAAAATAGCTTCTGGAGCCTCAGTGACTGGGTGACTTTCCATGACAAGTGAGTGGTATATTTCAGTGAGATTTTGAGTGCCACACCTAGCCTGACCCATGGATCTTTGGGAAATGTCAAATTGGATCATTCATAGTGACTTTGGTTGAAAAGTTTTTGGTTTTTGGTTGTTTTTTTTTTTTTTTTTTTTTTTTTTTGAGACATGGTTTTGCTGTGTGGCTTCACACTTAACAGAGATCTGCTTGCCTCTACCTTCTGAGTGCTGGGATTAAAGGCAGGCACCACCATGTCAAACTTCAAAGTGTGAGTTTTGAGTTGTTAAAATTGGAAATTAAAAAACCTAGTTCTTCCTTTTAAGGACTTTTAAGTTTAACTCTTTAAGGATAACCTTTGAAATTTTCCATTCTATTTACAATTTTAGAAACATTTAACAATCACTTTGAAGGGCCTTTTGATTAATGTTGGTCTCCTTTGAATAATTAATGAAATTTATTTGAAAGTTTTAAATTGAATATAAATTACAGTCACCTTCCCTTAATTATTTTATTATTTCTTCCAATTGCCTGATTAAAAGCCCCTTAATATTTTAATTACTCCTATAAATCTAATAAAGTAAGCTGACTCTTAAATTTTCTTAAACATTCCTGTTATGTCTTATTTATTTTTAAAATTTTAGGGTTTTCTATTGTTGTTGGTTTTTATTTATTTATTTATTTTTTGTCTGTGTTTTTTGGTTTTTTGAGATTGGGTGTCTCTATGTAGCCTTGGCTGTCCTGGACTCACTTTGTAGACCAGGCTGTCCTTGAACTCACAGAGATCCACCTGCCTCTGCCACCTTGAGTGCTGGGGTTACAGGTGTTCACCACTGAGCCTGGTTAGGTCTTTTTTTGTTTTTGTTTTTGTTTTTGAGACAGTGTTTTACCTTGACTTGCAGTAATTTTGCCTCAGCCTTAGGAATGTTAGAATTTATAGGCATGAACTACCATGACCAACACTGCATTGTATGTGTATCTGTGTGTCTGTATGTCAGTGCAGATACACGAGGAGGCCAGAGGTGTCAGATCACCCTGGAGCTGGAATTCCTGGTTGTTGTGAGGTACCTGATATGGTGTTGAGAACCAAACTTGGGTCTTCAGGAAGTGCAATGCTCTTGACCATTGGAATGTGTGTCCTCCCCACCCCAAGAAAGTACAAAATTGCTTTTTATTCCTGGAGACTAGTTTGCATATTTGTGGACTTTTCCATAGGTAAACTGATGCAGGATCACTTCTACTTTGTCTGCCTTCTTTCACTCAGTATAGTCATTTTAAGATATGTTCATATTGTTGCATGTGTCAGTAATCCAGTCATTCTACTACCGAGTAACTATTCTATTACATGGACATCATACAGTTTATCCCTTTACTTCTTGTTGGTCATCTCAGTCACTTTCAGTTTTTGGCAGTTACAAATTAAGCTGCTCTGATCCCTTGTGTATAAGTCTTTGATTTGGCAAATACTGTACTGGTGAGCTATGCCCCCAGCTCTGAAAGTAGAATTTTACTGGTGTGTGTGTGTGTGTGTGTGTGTGTGTGTACTTGTGTGTGCATGCTGGCCAAGCACTCTACAAACTGAACTACATCCCCATGCCTGTGTTCAAGTTTTTTGTCTATTTGTTTGTTTTTTCGAGGCAGGATTTCTCAGTATAACTTTGACTGCCCTGGAACTCATTCTGTAGCTCAGTCTGGCCTCAAACTTAGAGACCTGCCTGCCTTCACCTCTCAAGTGCTGGGATTAAAGGCATATAGCACCACTGCAGGCAAGATTTCTTCACACCAAATTAGTAATACTCTGGCTTTAACTTTTTTTTATAACATATGCACTTAATCCTATATCTTTATGTTACTCAGAAGTTCCTGAATAAGGAAACAATGATATGCACATTACTTTAAGAAACTTTTGGTAATTCTCCTTCGTAATTTAGGGACCCTTGGCCTAGATGAAGTTAGATCTTGGCTTTTGAATCTGGCTGTGAAGCAGATCCATGATTCATTGCCATTTTGCCTCCAGATAGGGCGGTCTTATAGCCCTTGGGCCCTGGATAGAAACACTATTGCTTAATTTTTTTCCTGTAACTCCAATTCTCTACCAGATGCTGAAGCCATGCACTCGATTTGATTCATATACTTATGGCTGCATATCCTACAGAATAGGTGGAACTTGAATGCAAAGTAAGTAGAACTTGGATTCTGTGTAGCTGTCAAGATTTTGTCTGACCAATGACCAGTTACAGAATTCATACCAGTGACTCAGCAGGGATAGAATTTGGGTCCTAGTCTAGGTCTGGCATTCCACTCACTATTTCATACCTTTTTTTTTTTTTTCTTTCCCAAACAGAAAGAGAGTGTGGAACTTAAGGATTCTTACTTTTTGGTCAGTCAGGCTTAGTTACCGAGGAGTCCTGGCAACTGGAATCAAAGCTACCTTCAGTTCCTTCCTTTGATAACCTGGCCTCTCCCTGACCCCCTAGTGGAGATTTACCAGTCTTTTTGAAGGGGCCATTACCATCAAATTCTCATTAGAGACCGGATCTGAGATGGTAAGCAGATGTTAGATTCTTGTCATGGTTCTTGGGTTGGTCCCAGGAAACTTGTGGGGGTGGAGGGTGGACCTGCCTGAGAATTATTTCTGCAGTTGTATCTCCTTCGATGTCTGGTGCTTATGTAACCTCATGTGGCTAAATATGGAGGTCTACTGAGTTCTCAAGAAAAAGACCTTTGAATTGGGGTGAAATCGGCAGGATTGTATTATAGATTCTTCCTCAGCAGGAATCCCCTACCATAATTGTTTCGACTATTTAAAAAAATATTTATGTATGGATATTTCGCCTGCTTTATGTGTCTGTATACCACTTACATGCCTGAGGAGCTTCCAGCATTCCAACTTTTTTGGGCATCAAGCATTCACATACATATATGCAGGCAAAACATTCATACAAAATTAACCTTAAAAAAATCATTGTCAGGTGACATTTAGCCTTTCTTCCTTGTAAGAGGTTTATGTCTTGCATTTAGGTTGTAGATTTATTTGAATTACTTTTTTTATCCAAGGTTTTGTTTTTGACTGTTTCAGTTATATGTGGTCAACCTGTTTTCAAAAAACATTAAATATAAAATTCCATAAATAATTTATAAATTATAAATTACTCACTGTTATAAGTAACCTGATAAAATCTCTTGGGTGCCCTGGTCATTATTGCCTAGGACACAAATTACCCCTTTGCTCAGAAAATTCTTACTATTTAGGAAACCCAGCTGTCAGCTATTTCATGGATGGAATGTAGAGCATGAGCAAGTGATCTGGCCTTGTGTAGAAGCCTAGCATTACACCACCGTGCCTATGCTGTCTTCTTTGCTTCATCTCTTCATGTAGACATTGTGTGATCTCACATTAGCACAGGAAAAGTGAGAACAACTCAGGTGTGATAGTTCACGCTTTTAATCCAAGCTCTTGTGAGGCAGAGGCTAGTTCTCTAAGTAAATTCCTGGCTAGTCAGAGTTACCCTAACTCAAAATCAAAACCGAACCAAACCAAACCCGGAGATAGGGCTCATCAGGGAAGAACACTTTTTGCTCTTGCAAAGGACTCTGTTTTGATTTTTAGCATCCACATGATTGCCGAGAATGTCTGCACTCCAGTTCTTGAGGATCTGAAGCCCTCGGATGGCTTCTGAGGGCACTGTGTATACATGATTCCCCGTGCGTGCGCGCGCGCACACACACACACACACACACACAAAACAAAACAAAAGCCATATAAAAAATAAAACAAAAACCTGTAAAACCAAACAAAACAAGGTAAGCACAGTGTAAGTTATGATAGAGATTCATATTATTTTTATAGCAGTGTTTGTTCTAACTTCTATTTTACTAATGATTACTTTTAAACTTTTATAAAGCCTAACCTATAAATTAAACTTTATTATAGGTATCTGTGTATAGGAAAAAACAGTTCACATAGGGTTCAGAATTATCCAAGGTTTCGGTCATGCCCTGGGCAGCATGGAGTGTGTCTCCATAGACACGGAGGCACTGTATGGTGTTAGGGCCCAGCTTCTCTGTATGACTGCAGGATTTTAAAATACAGTTTACCCACAGCTATGATTCTGTGTTCCTCATGTAATTGATACACGGATACTGTGATAGAAAGGTGTATGAGGGGGTGTGTGGGCAGGGACCAGGCGTGGTGGTGCATGTCTCTAATCCCAGCACGCGGTGAGCAGACTCATAGGCAGGTTGGTCTCTTCTCTGATTTTGAGACCAGCCTGCTCTATGTAATGAGCTGCTGGCTAGACAGAGCTACATGTGAGACTCTGTGTTACAACAACAACAGCAACAACAAAATGATGTATGTGTGCGCTGGGGGATCAGCTTGAGAGATTATAAGTCATACATAAAAGAAAGAACTTATCAGTGGAAACTGTCACCAAAGAAACTCAGATAGTACATTCTCTAGAGCAGTGGTTCTCATCCTTCCTAATGCCGTGACCCTTTAACACAGTTCCTCAAGTTGTGGTGACCCGCAACCATAAAATTGTTTCATTGCTACTTCATAGCTGTAATTTTACTACTGTTATAAATTATAACGTAAATATCTGATGTGCAGGATATTGATATACGACCCCCAAAGAGGTCTGAGCAACAGGTTGAGAACCACTGCCTAGACAAAGGCTTACATGCTCCATTTCAAATAAATCTATAGAAATGAAGCAAAATAGGAAAAACCAAAACCAACCTTTTCTGGAGAGAGAGTATCAGCATATGTTAGACAGGTCAAAAGAGAGCCACATAGATGCTCTGGAGTGGAAACTATCACTGGACAAAATCAACAGAGGATCAGAGAGATGCCAGAACCAGCAAAACTTGAGAACAGGCAAGTGGAGCACATCCCACCTGAGGATCAAAAGGAAAGAAGAATGGAGGGAAAAGAGCAAGATCTCAGAGACAAGCAGAACACCATCAGAAGGTCAAGTGAATCAACACACCCATGGTGGGGATTCTAGACCAGAAAGAAAACAGATGGTCAGACTGTTTGGAAAAAACAAGAGCTAGAAACTTTCCAAACTTGATGAAAAATGATCTACACACCTAAATAACTGATCGGATATTACAATTAGGATCAAATCAAAGAGATCTATCCAGGTGTGTCATAGCTAAATTGTGAAATAAAATGTGCTTACCAGCATATACAAAGGACCACCAATACATTCAATAGCTCTTTTCTCCCCATAAGCCAGGGATATCAGGAGGTAAAATTAAGTGCCTCGTGATGAAAAACTTTAAGCTGTGATTATTTCGTTGTATATGGACTAGATCTCTCATCTTTAGTAATAATTTGTTAGTAACATTCTAAATAACATCTGGTCAAACTCCTTTACATTTTTTGTTGTGCTGTGACTGGAATCCCAAGGTCTTGTGTATGCTCGCAAGCCTTTTCACACTGAGCTACATCCCTAGTCTTGAAACAGGTTCTCATGTAACTATTGTAGCTTGCTATGGCTTTAAGTTCTTTTGTTTTTAATTTTAATTTTTTTATGTAGATAAATGTTTTGTTTGCATATATATTTGCAAATCTTGTACATGCAGTGTCCATGGAAGCCTGAAGAGGGCATCACAACACTGGAAACTTATAGAGGCAAACTGCCATGCTGCGAACCAAACTCCAGTCCTTGGCAAGTGCATGATGTATTCTTAACTGTTGAGCAGTCTCTCAATCCCAACCTTTAATTCTTGATCCTTCCTGTTCACTATCATACCCAAAACCCCTTTTCACTTTTTAGACAAGATCTTGCTAATTTGCCCAGACTCTTCTTTGGCTCAACATGTATAGCCCACCCACCCCCCACCCCACCCCCCGACCCTGAACTTGTGATCTTCTTGTTTCAGCCACCAGAAGAGCTTGGATTACAGTGCTGCACCACCAGGTCTGGCTAGCAATTCTTTCTTTACTTATGAAAAAAAGAAACCGAATGTAAGAATTTAACAAAGGCAGGCTTTCCCCTGGCACTAGGCATCCAGGTTCAACCAGATAGTAGGATTTGATCTCAACTTGAGTGCCCACAACACACCCATGGAGAAGGCTGTTTTTGTGTTGGAACTATTTTCTTTCCCTGTATGTGATTTTATAGTTAATATTGTTTCATGGGGCAGATCTCACTGGGCCTGTGAATGCTGTAGTTCCTGTAGTTGTTGATAGACCTCAGGTTCAGAGAGATTAAGTGACTCAGATTTTACTAGGAAAATCTCTCAGGGGACAAAATTACAACAGTCAGCCTAAGACTCTTAATTGGTGTTATTTTTGAATCGAGAACCAGGCCACCCTTTATTCTATAAAATAAAATAAATGTTCTAATGAGCCAGACTGGGGAAATTGGTTTTATAGACAGAAAAATGGCTGAAGACAGGAGAAACAAAAACTAAAAGGCAAATTTGTCATTTTCAGTTTTCCTTTTGAGGGGGGGCCTTGGAGACAGAACAATAGAACAATAAATGATTGGTTACCATTAGATTCCTGAAGTTGAAGGCTAAGGGTGCCTTATTATCATACCAGTTGAAGCTGGTCTGTTTACAAAATTTGGCTGTTAGCTCTCTAATCCTGATTGTCAGGTCCATGGCTTAGTTTTAGCTTAATGGAAACCTCAGCATGAGCGATTCCATTTTGATTGTTAGTAGTCTTTTGGGACCTAATACAGGAGCTTAGTTCAAAGCAGTGGTCTCCTATAATTTTTATTTTAACATGTCAGAGCCAAATTTCTTTTTTTCTTGAGACAGTGTCTCAGCTGGTCTCCAATTTGCCATGTGATTGAGGATGACCTGACCTGATCCTCTTACCTCAGGCTCCTGTTTTTTGGGACTATAGACATGGTCCAGCACACTTGGTTAGCAGTTCTGATTTGTTGCTGTTTGTTTTTCAAGACAGAGTTTCTCTGTGTAGCCCTGGCTGTCCTGGAAATTCTCTCTGTAGACCAGGCTGGCCTTGAACTCAGAGATCAACTTGCCTCTGCCTCCGAAGTGCTGGGATTAAGGGCACGCACTACCATATTTTGCTCAGTCTTGATATTTTACATTTTACATAGGATTCTTAAAACATATCGCATTTATAAGGGCATTGAGGTCATCCTTATGGAATTACTAGACGAGATCAAATGAAATAACTCATGTGAAGTGTCACAAAGTTATTCCTTGTACTTCTGGGAAAGTCACACTGGTTGCTGTGTGAAAGGTCCCCATAGGAGGAGCTACCATGGGAGTCCCTGTGGAGAGCAGGTTCTGAGTACAAGGATCTGTGGGTTCAGGGTTATCTGCTGAGTTAAGAGTACTGAAGAGGAGCAGGCCCTTGGTCTGTTGTCACAGTGTGGTTGAACAACAAGAGAGGAGGACACCCAAGCTGCAGCACCCTGGGGGAAGACAAGGTGATCAAAGAGCCATGCTTGCAAACTGAATCAGGTGTTCAGGTCATCTTTGGCTACAGAACAAATTGTATACCAACCAGCCTAAGCTACAGGAGACCCTGTCTTTAAAAAGAGTCAAGTATGGACCTGAAGGTGCTAGAATCACTGGAAGGAAAGTGATACATCAAGACAGTTTTCAAATACATTGGTGGAAATGTCAGAGATATGCATTAGAGTAAAATGCAATCAAAATTGCAGATGCCACCTGATGACATTCTTAGCTTTTGTGTTGGTGGAACCTAGTAGTCTGTTAAGTTAATACATTCTAGAATGTTTTTAATCTCTTACTCACAGAATGTTAGGTCTGACACATAGGTGGACAAGGAATGACTAGTCAGAGGGCTAAAGCGAGCCCAAGACAAATACCAATAAGGCTCAGAACTTGCAATGTTCAACCTTGCCACATTATTGCAGTTCTAATTAGTCAATCAGTCTTTGCAGACACAGCTTCTTTCCAGGAATTCTCTGTCAAGCTCATTACTGCATAGCACTCAGGAGGCCTTGTAGAGTGGTGCTGCTGTGGGTAGCAGGTGCCAGGTCTGGAGAGTAATTGTGTGAGCCGCAACTGTGTTGGGACTTAGGACAATAAGAAGCCCCTGGGACACATGGACTTTGGGGAGCTTTTTTGGCACTGAGCTACATCCCAGCTCTCTAAAATACGTCCCAGCTCTCTAAAATGGTCTCCTGCCTTGTTTGTTTGTTTGTTTGTTTGTTTGTTTTGGAGACAGGGTCTCTCTACACAATCCTGGCTCTCTAGGAACTCACTATGTAGACCAGGTTGGCCTGAACTCAGAAATCTGCCTGTCTCTGCCTCTTGAATGCTGGGATTAAAGGCATGTGCTACCACAACTGGCTCAACTGTTTTAATTATTTTGTTGAGACGAGGTTTCTCTGCATGGCCCTGGTTATCCTAGAACTTACTCTAGACTAGGTTGGCCTGAACTCACAGAGATCCATCTGCCCCTGTCTCTGAAGTGCGGAGGCATGATCCACCAATACCCAGCGTGTTTTAATTTTGAACTGGTTAGACAAGTACTTTGCCCCTAAGCTACATTTATAGGCCTCTTAAAAATTTTTTTATTGTCAGGGCAGTGATGCCACATGCCTCCCTTAATCCCATCACTTGTGGGAAGCAGAGGCAGGCAGATCTCTGTGCGTTCAAGGCAAACCTGGACTTGTTGTAGGACCTTGGTGGCCCTTCATAAAAATAAAGACACCAAAACCTTTTAATATTTCAAAGCTTAGGCCTTAGTTGGGCCAACTCTCAACCAGCTCATCTAATATAACCAGACCACTTAGCCCCATTCAGCCATGTGGCTAGCTAGACCTTCCAGAACTCTAGTCACATCTCCTCCCATACCTCCTGTCGACAAGGCCCTTCCTCTTTCTTTCCAGAGTTCCTTTCCCTTCCCCAGGAAGTCCTGCCTTCCACCTCCTGCCCAGCTAATTGGCCATCAGATTTTTATTAAAACTAACCAGAGAACGCCTTAGGTAGGTAAGAAAGGACAAAGACAAAACTTCACATAGTGTACCCTAATACCTCCCCCTTGTAGTCCAATAAAGGCTTTTTCTCTTACACTAAAAAACTATATACAATAAGAGCAGTTAAAAGAAGTGTCAAGTAAGAATTACATT
The DNA here is from genome assembly GCF_030254825.1 of Meriones unguiculatus. Classification (NCBI taxonomy): domain Eukaryota; kingdom Metazoa; phylum Chordata; class Mammalia; order Rodentia; family Muridae; genus Meriones; species Meriones unguiculatus. Next base: position 23,678,040 of record NC_083349.1, read on the forward strand.
TGCAATGTCTAGTCCATTTGCATCTGGCAATCTTTGGAGAAAGAACTCTACTATCTATCCTATTTTGGTATGTTCAGAATTTTGCATGTAACTCAGTTTCTATCATAACTTGCATTATCATCCTAAAGCCATCTTCTTAGACCTAAAACATCTTTTAAATCCTAAGCAACTTAAGCGTTATTGTAAGACTATGACTGTTTCCTCTTCAGCCTCATCAGAGACTTGCAAAGGAATAAATATTACCTAACTCTGTAGAAAGTGCAGGCAAGCACCTTCCAGTACTAAGAATGACAGACAGCTGGCTGCCTGGATAGTCACCTAACTATTTCTATAACTTTGGAGCATTATCTTCAGCTTCTGGCACAATCATATCTGGCAGACATATTTATGATGCAATAAGTATGAAGCCACCTTCTAATAGAGGTTCTTTGATGCCTGTTATCTTCTTTCAGGTGCTGCCAAGAGCTGACATGTCTCATTGCTAGAAAAGTCTTAAAATAATGCCACTTTTTGTAGGTCTCTGAGGTTTATGAAGACCATCTATCCATCTGTATTCACTTACATAGTGTTTAATAATTATCTATCTATAGCACATCTGAATAGGCAAATGTTACATGTTTTTAGCTATTTATTATCTGTTTAACCTAAGAAGCATATTTCTGTGATAAACTGGACTAGTATCTGACATAACATGAGTATGATTGACTATTAGCTTGTATCAATTATTCTAAACAGTTGTAATAGCTATTAAAAGGATTGGAAGTAAATACTGCATTTTTAAATGAGTTGCAAAGGTCAAATATCTTATTTAAGAATTGAAACATAATTATGTTGTAACAAAAATAACCTTAATTTTTATATCAAGATACAAATATTTGTATCAATATACAAAAATCCATATCAATGTAAGATTACTGGTTTATAAAAATGTTCTTTGGTTTAAGAGTAGATTTGATAATATACCATTTTTCCTGTTATTTTCCTATATTCCTATATATATAGTCTACAAAGTGAGTTCCAGGACAGCCAGGCCTACAAAAACAGTGCTCAAAAAACCAGAAAAGAAAGGAAAAAGAAGAAGAAGACGAAAGAAACTAAAAAACAAAGCAAAAAAACCCCCAGAAATCAGCCAAGCAAAAACCCCTCAAAATAAAAAAAAAAAAAAAAAAAAAAAAAAACCCAAAACAAAAAAAAAACAACTTTTTTATTAGGCCAGGTGTGGTGGCAAATGCCTTTAATCTCAGCATTTGGGAAGTGGCTCTCTGAGTTTAAAGCTTGGTCTACAGAGGGAGTTCTAGGACAGCCAGGGCTACACAGAGAGGTCAAAACAAAACAAAAACAAAAGAAACAACAACAAAAACCAAACCAAAAAAAAAAAAAAAAAAAAACATCAACAACAACAAAACCCACAACTTTTTAATTAATTTAATTTTTTTTTCCTTTTTTTTAAAAATTGTTTTTACCTTCATTTCTCATTTGTGTGCGTGTGTGTGTGTGTGTGTGTGTGTGTGTGTGTGTGCGTGTGTGCGCACATCTATATGGAGATCCGTTTGTAGGAGTTGGTTCTCTTATCATGTGGGATCCAGGGATCAAATGCAGGTTGTCAGGCTTGGTGGCAAGTCTCTTTTCCTGCTGAGCCACCTTGCCAGACTCCTTTTTTATAGGCCTCTTTCCTATTATTCTCTCAGTTTATTCTTCATTTCCGTAGTTCCTGTGCTGGGGCTGGGAAAGCAGCTGGTCACCTGAAGGGGCAGGTGGGACCTCAGCTATTACTTTGAGACCAAACTCACAAACTAAGCTGTGTCCCCTGAACCTGGCCTGCTCCGACAGTTGTCTGGCAGGCTTGCTTCTCAGATTAAGGGCATTTTTTGGGACAAAGGCAAATATGGCTATTCTTCACAGACTCATGGATGCCAAAGAACGTTGTTTTTCCCAGATCAGTCCACTTGGCAGGGCCCAAGAGACCTGTCACTTGGAGAGCCCGTTCAAGAAGTCTCTGAGGAACCCCAGGCTTGGATGGACTAGAATTTTGCTTCCTGGGTGAGTTGCTTCTACTGTAAAAAGTTGTGAGACCAAGAAACGAGGGTGACCCAGGCAAGTGTTTCAACAGTGACACCCTAGGACCTAACTGCCTAGTAATAGTTTACCAAGTGGTGGTCCAAACAGTGGTCCACAAAGAGCAAGGAGAAGGGCGTGGTCTAGGACTCTGAGAGCATGAATATGAGAGTGAAAAAAAAAGAAGGTGGGTGTTCTGAATGGCTTTTGGTGTTGGTGTGTGGCAAATAGCAGTTTGGAGAGACTAGAGACGGTGTGGCGGTTTGGAGCAGACAGATGGAGAGAAACTCTTTGGGGCGCAGCAGTGTGGAGACACATGCTAGCTGTGTTGTGGTTGATGGGGATTGGTATAGAGCCCTAAAAGAACCCCTTGACCCTAAATAGTCAGGAGAAGTAAAGGGGTCTGGGCCCCTTCTCACCACTAACCTCTTCTCTCTCCTACTTAAAGTTGGGGGGGGGGTGATGGAAGGGAGATAGGGGCCTAAACACCCCAAATAAAGTAGAGTTTTAAAAAAGACTGATACAAATGGCTTTCTGCTACAAGTGTGCCACTCTTTTTCACCATTGTAGGGTTTCCCACTATACCCTGGTGTGTTTGTTCTTGGTCTTGCTGAGGAGCCCTTTGGTTTTTATCTTTGCTCCTAGGAATGGTACTTTTCTGAAATCCTTGTACAGGGCTCCTAATGCATTGGAGCAAGTGTTGCTCTAGGATAGAAATTCGGAGTGGACTTGCATTCCCGTGCAGTCTAGGTTCGAGACTCCTCTTTCCTTCAGCAGTACACAGTATTAAGTATTTTGTGCTCTCTCAGGTGTGGGAATTTGGATCTCAGGTCCATGTGAGAGCCACCTTGTGATCTCAAATTATTGGGGTGAGTTATTTTCTATCTCTCTATGTGATGGGATCCCAGCTGGTTTTCCTGACCATCTGATATAGTTCCAGGGGAAGGGGGGACTGGATGAGGTTTATTTCTGACTGACTCTCGCCCTGAGGGATATTTTTTAGAAATACCAGCTGGACTTGGGATAAGATTTCCCATCTTGGCTGGGCACTGGGAGTGTGCCCTGTGCCCTTTGAGGCTTTGAAAAAAACCAAAGCTCAGATTTCCCTGGTTCTACAGAGGGCCTCAGGATAAGTTACAGCAGTTACCTGTCTCTGGGTTTCTGCCTGAGTGGTCTGGATTTCCTTTCTGATTTGTTTGTGCTTTTAACAAGTTTATGTATGTTGTGTGCCCCTCCTCCTCAATACATACATTTTATTCACAAGTGTAATTGTTTTTAGCAATAAGATTGGACAGTCACTTACCTACTCTTGTGGGAAACTCCTTGCTTCCCTTTGAAACCCATGGGTCTCTGTGACTTGGAGCTCTGGCTTCCCTTTCCAGGAGGCTCCAGATCATCCCTGAACAGTGAGGCAGCCCCATCACAGGGACATGGTGGGGGCAGCTGGTGGGGTTTCCACCCAGAACTGTACAACTGCAGTGTTTGGGCCTGGAAGTCTGATTCTCACATGTCATGGATTTCTGAATTATAATGAAAGTTAGAGTCTTTGGAGTCCATCTACCCCTCAGGTTTTAAAGATCTGTGGTTGAGCCATTTGACCTATGTTCCTCTGGCCTGGCCTTTGGGCTCAATCAACTCTTTATAGACAGATTGCTGAGAGAGCAGACTAGCACCCAGGCAATTATTGGGAGCTGTCTGAGGGATTTGGTTTAATGAGAGTACCCGATTTCAAAAACCCTGATTCCTCTTGTCCTTTATTGCAAAGTTATAGTGCTTTTTTTTTTTTTTTTTTTTTCTAAATATTTTGCTATCTTAGTCTTTTACTTTCTGAAATTCCCCTGGTAATTCCACATATTTTGCATTCCTGGGTAGAATGTGACATCCATTGTTGTTACTCTGACCTCATTCTTGTCTTCTAAAAACAGTTTACATTGTACTCACATCTGTTATCTAAAAGACTACCTGTTGTTTGCATACCTCCAGATGCCATCTTTTTGTGGTGCCTTCTGCCTTCTCATGTACTTGCCTGTGATCTGGTTCTGGGCTGCTGGGGCTTCATGTGGGTGGGCCAGGCCACAGCCACCTCAGCCCCGGGGAATGCAAAGACCTGCTCATTAGACACACCAGAATGAGGGAATAGCTTTCTGCTTCCCATGAGTCTCCTGGGAAAGGAGGCAGGGCAACCTCCACTAGCTTGTTCTTAGGATCTAAATATTACTTCTCAGTCAGTGTTCCTGTTTCTATAGAGTTCTCCCATACTGATGATCACTCTAAAACACTGAAACAGCTTTCTTCCAGAACGCCTGCTGCTCTTCCAGTGTATTCTTTTCTCATGTTCCTTTTCTCCTTTCTCTTTTCCCTATAGGTCTTTCATTTTTATTTATTTGTTTTTTACTGTGTGGTGCCTCCTGTATGTACACTAGACTAGCAGGCTGGCACTGCACCACTGAGCTATGTCCTTAGTTGGAATTTAAAATATTTATTTCTGCCTTTCTATAAACTGTCTTCTGAGTCCAGAAGGCATCCCCTTTCTTCATGTTCTGTCTGTTGTGCTGCTCTGCCCAGTGCAACACCCGTCAGCTTCCCCTTGTTCTGCCTGCATGGTCTCTGTTTCCCTTGCTAGGCTACTGTTCCCTGGCTTACACTGTCTTGCCAGTGAAATAAATGCCCTGTAATGGGGGTAAGCCCCAGGTCTTCCTGGATTTCTAGTTTTGACATCATCTTGTCATGCAAGTTAAACCAGAACATTGCTACATGAGAAACTGATAGCATTTACAAAATCTATTGATAGCTGGGTATGCGTGTGTCTGTGTGAGTGAAAGTCACAGTGCCTGTGAAGTTTAGAAGAATGTGTTTAGATCTCTTAAAGCTGCAGTTACATGTGATTGCCTGGTGTGACTGCTAGAAACGGAACTGGGGTCCTTTGGAAAAGCAACAAACACTCTTAATTGCTAAGCTGTCTCTCTAGTGCCAGCCACCCATCCAGATCCATTTATTTTATTTTATTTTATTTTATTTTATTTTATTTTATTTTATTTTAGTATTGTATTGTATTGTATTTGTATGGACGTTTTGCCTACATGTATGTCTGTGCACTGTGTGTATGCCTGTTGTCTGCAGAGATTGTTAGATCCCCTGGAACCGAGATACAGACAGTTCTGAGTTGCTGTGTGGGAATCTGGGAATCTAACCTACATTCTCTAGAAGAGAAGCCAGTACTCTTAACTGTTAAGCTACCTTCCAAGTCCCCTCCAGCCCTTTTTTTTTTTTTTTTTTTTTTTTTGAGACAGGGTTTCACTATTTAATGTAGCTCAGGCTCTCCTTGAACTCAGCAATCTTCCTGTATCAGCCTCAGGAGTGCAGAGATTTTAAGTGTGCACTACTTCACCAGCTAGAGTTGTTGAGGTGTTTAAGATGAGCTGAGTGTTGCATAGTTATCCTCTGGAACTTAGGTGTTGCTTCTCCCTGGACCAGTCCAGGAATCTCAGGGTGCAGTTTTTTGGTTTTGTTTTAACTTTTTACTGATTCATGTACTCCAATCCTGCTCATCTTCCTGTCCCTTCATACCCACCCTCTGCCCTTGCAACCACCTCACAAAAGAAAAAAAATCTCGTGGTATCTGTAGTGTGTCACAGTGAGTTCCACAGTATACCTGTTTGTCTACCCTTTGTTACCTGTCCATTGCAGTGAGTCATTGGCCTGGTTCAAGGCTTCTGCCTTCATTACCCTATCGATACTGGATCCTCACTAGGAATGCTCTCCGATATCTGTTGTTGCCCTGTGTCTTGGAAATCCTGCAGCTTTGGATCTGTAGGTCCAGCTTCTTCATGCGATCGGGCAGTTCAAATGGGGTAGATGTTGGGGTGGGCCAACTCAGATCCCTGGGTCTGGGCCTGGGTGGTAGCTGCATTGATCAGCTCACCAGCTCTCTTACACCCACACCACCAGGGTGAGCTCTCCAGCACTGCCCTGGCTAGTTCACCCCCGGCAGTGGGTAAGGAAGGCCAAGGTCAGTTCCTCTATTCTTATGCACTCAGGCCGGCTAACCTGCACCACACCACGAGAGCCAGCTGCTCGAGGTGCAGGACTCCTCTCTGGAGTGCTAGGTCTGGACCAGCTTTCCTGCTCTCCAGACCTCAGGGCCAGCTCTCCCACCTGCCATAAGTGGGAGGGGCAAGGGGTTGGGGGAGAGCATCTCTTCCTCACCCATGCCACTGAGGGTGCAGTTCTTAAAGGGACCCATTCTCCTGGATGTAATGCCTATTCTTAGTTGTTAATGTGATTCTATCTGAAATTAACTGAAATCCAAGTGACTGGGTACAGCAGTGAGGAATTTTTTCTTAATTAAATAATTTGAAGTGGGAAGATCTACTTTTAATCTGGGCCACACCTTTTAGCAGCCTATATAAAAGACATAAGGAAGTGCTTTCTCTTTGTCTGCTTGCCCTCACTTTTGTTGGCAGGTTCATTCCTTCCCTGACAGACATTAAAGGAAACTTCCTCGGGATTCTGGCATATATTGAAGATGAGCTGAGACGTCCAGCCTCTTAGATTGAACAACTAACAGATTGGTGGGCTTTCCACTGGTAGACAGCCATTGTTGGACTACTTGGACCACATCCTGTAAGCCACTCTGATAAATAGCCGTTCCATGTATATTCAGTCTCTCAGTTCTCTTCCTCTAGAGAGTCCTGACTGGCCTTGTTTCATTTTTGGCCTTGATGCGGAGTTACTCATTTTACTTTCTGTTGCCCTTGACAGAGTAGCAGTGATTACCACGGGTCAGCTTCTGAAGTTGACAGTCCCGCCTCAGGAGCAGCACACCACGGGTGTCTTACTGTGTGATTCCTAGCAAACATGTGCACCTCTTTTCATTGTCATTGTCATTGGAGACTGAAGAACACACATGTATTCTTTTATTTTTTCTTCTTCTAGGTGTATTTTCTTTGGTTTGCCAAGCTTGTTGGTCTTAGATGTAGTCCGTTTCTATTTCTGCATGTAAGCTTACCTGTGCTTTGTTTCTTTCACCTAGTCTTCATTCTAGAAACTTTTTTTTGAGACAGTGTCTCATGTAGCCTAGGCAGGCTTTACATCTTTTATGTAGCTGAGGAAGCCCCTGGAGCCCCTGATCATTACCTTTCTACTTCCTGAGTGCCGGGTTATAGGCATGTGCTACTATTTACTAATGGTATAGACTCTGGACTAATCATTCAACACTGTATTAATTAAGTTTCTATTACTGTGATTAAAAACCATGACCAAAAGCAAATTACTTTTACTCTTACTGTTCCAGCTAGTCAAGGCAGGAACCCTAAGCAGGAGCTAAAGCAGAAGCTGTGGAGTTGTGTTGTATCCTGGCTTGCTCCTTCGTTGGTTTGGGGTTTTTTTCCAGTTGGCTTTGTTAAACAACCTGGCCGGGGCTGGTACTATTCACAGTTGGCTGGGCCTTCTCACATCAATTATCAATGGAGAAAATGCCCCAGACTTCCCTGCAGGCCAATCTGATGGAGGCATGGACCATTCTAGATCCAAACTGTAGTAGTATAGTTGGTAGTTGAATCGTAGCGTCAATCTAATGGGTTCAGGTACTCAACCAAAACATAATTAGGGACACTAACCCGGATGACAAAGGTATATATTTAAATGCTAGGGTTGTAGCTAAGAGGTAAAGCATGTACTTAGCATGAATGAGACTTGAATTCAGTGTTCCAGCACTAAAAAAGTAGACATTAAAAATGTAATGTATACATGTGTATGTATCTATACACATGAATACTCACAGCATTATTATGCATAATAGCCCTCAAATGAAATAAACCCGAATTCTCATCACCTAATGGGTGGATTATTATCCAGCTGTAAGAAAGAATGGAACATTGACACTTGCTGCAGCCAGGGTGAAGCTTAAGAATACTGCTGTCACAGAGACCAGGTACAAAGGCCACAAGCTGGATGACATCTGTGTAGTAGTAGGATGGGCAGAAATCACCAGAGTGGTGATTTCCAGGGTTTGGAAACAGAGAATGCGGTGTCAATTTTTCTTTGGTTTTGTGTGTGTGTGTTTGTATGATGAAATGTTCTGAAGTAGATGGTGGTGATGGTTTTCTGTACCTACAGTTTCAGTGGTGAAAATGTGACTTAAAGCATTTAAGAGAAATAGCAAATTCAAAGTTTAATCTCCCAACACACTATGTAAGCACATCTATAGGTCATATATATTCTTGTACCTAGAGTAAATGCAGTTATAGGATAATAAGTGCCAAACAAGTTTTTTTGTTTGTTTGTCTTTAGTTTTGTTTGACATTTTTTATTTTTCTAGAGACGCTTTCTCTGTGTAGATCTGGCTGTCCTAGAACTTTCCCGGTATATCAAGCTGGCCTTGAACTCACAAAGATCTGTCTGCTTCTGTCTGCTGAGTGCTGGGATCAAAGGCATGCACTACCACTGACAGGCAGTATAGATTTAAAAAATTCTTCTGGGGCTGGAGAGATGGCTCAGAGGGTAAGAGCATTGCTTGTTCTTCCGGAGGTCCTGGGTGTAATTCCCAGCACCACATCTGTAGTGGGCTCTCATGTTTAGGTGTACATGCAGGCAGAACATTGTATAGACAATAAAATAAAATAAATCTTTAAAAAAATTCTTCTGCTGTTACGCCAAGCACTTAAGAAGTATTCTATAAATACTTATTGAATTATCTAGGTTTGCTATTTCCAATTCATTAGTGTGGACACATTATAATTACCTATTGTTCTTACAAAAGGTAATATTCTTTAAGTAAAGAAAGCTGTCTATTTTACATGTATATATTTTTTCCTCACTTGCTTGCTTTATTGGTCACAAAAGCAGTATCTGGCACGGATGTTCAGCTCTGTCCTCTCTTGACCAGCCTTTCTCTTTCAGAGGTTTCTAACAATTCCACATCTGCACAGGGCCCTGCTTCTTACTTGTTTGCCTGTTGTTCTTGTCCCTGTGTTCTCTGTGTCTTACACCGGCTTGGCTTTCATCGTTCTCTTCCTACTGGCTCCTGATATGCCTTCTCTGAAGCAGGAGCTCAGGATGGAATTGTGCTCTTCTCTAAGGGCCATGTCTAACTGGTTTGCAAATAATGAAGTATAGAGGGTTTGTTTGATCTACCAAGTCAGTATCCTTGATTTCTTTTTTCATCTCATTTTCACCTCAAGGTTTTCTGACATCCAAACCTGTCTATGTTTCCCTGATCAATTTAAAGCACTCAGCTATTGCACATTTCTTGTCAGGAAGGAAGTAATTGGAATTCTAGGACTGTTTACTTTGCTGTGTTGCTCAGTGTATACCTGGCTAAGACATGCATGGTTGCAGTGGTGGTTGCTATTTGCTTATAAAGCAAATGTTACTCACTTTTATTTTGGAGTTATTGTTCAGCAATGAGCATAATTATCTGGACTTCCTTTGTAGCGAATAGCAAGCTTAAATGGGTAGTTTATCTGAGGCAGGGGGAAAGTCCAAGTGGAACTCTTCTTACTGGTCTCCAGGTGATGGTGATTGTCTTCATCACATTTTAAAGTTGTAAAGAGATGCCATGACCAAAGTGATACTTATAAAGAAGAAAACATTTACTTGGAGGTTTGCTTACAGTTTCAGAGGGTTAATCTAGCACCGTCACGGTAGGAGCAGGGCAGCATGCATGGCACTGGAGCAGTATGAGAGCTACATCCTGATCCAAAGACAGAGGCACACGAGACACTCTTTCAAAGCCCACCCTAAGTGGTACACTTCTCTAACAAGGCCACACCTCCTAATTCCTCTCAAGTAGTGCTACTCCCTAACGACCAAACATTTAAATATGTGAGACTGTGGGGGCCGCTCTTATTCAAACCACCACATTCCACTCGCTGGCCTCCATAGGCTTATAGACATATCCCATAGTCTATCAGTCTCTGAGACCCATGGCAAGCTCTTAACTGTAACCCCAGGAAAGTGAAATTAAAAAAACCAAAAAAAAAAAAAAGAGTTACTAATAGCTACATGGTACAGTCAATAGTAGACTGTCCTTGTTTTACTTTTTGTTTTGTTTTGTTTTGTTTGTTTGTTTGTTTGTTTGTTTGAAACAGAGTTTCTCTGTGCAGGCTGTCCTGGACTCTGTAGGCAGAGATCCACCTGCCTCTGCCTCCCAGAGTGCTGGGATTACAGATATCCTCTGCCAATGCTTTTAAATATAAAAGTCTTCAACTAAGCCTCAGGCAGATTTTTATGACAAGGGCAAAAAACAGCCACTTTTTTTTTTTTTTTTTTTTATGATTCTATTTCTATGTCTTTTCTTCAGCAGTTACTCATTTCTGTTTTAGTTAAGATGTGGATGCTGCCACCTTTATTTATTTATTTATTACAATTTAAAGTTATGGAAGGTTTCACAAATATGCATGTCATCCTTACAGAGAGGCCTTGCTAATCCTTTCTGTATTCCAATTTTAGTATGTGTGCTGCCTAAGCAAGAACTATCCGAAATTTCTTGAGCTGGGCCCAACTGTCTTTTATGCTTCTACTAGGATGGTCCACTAAGTCCTATTTAAAGTAGCCAATCACTTTCCTAGTACAAAGTCCCAAAGTCTTCCATATTTCTCCAACAAACAGCATGGTCAGGACTGTGACAGCAATACCCTCTTTTGGAGTTCAAATCCACTGGGAAAAGACCACAGACTGGATTCATATTATAATTAGATGAGTTTGTTAATTACTGCTCAAAGCCAAACAGAAGGTGTGTTGGACAGAAGAGGCTAAAGGAATGGGGACCACAATTATCTCATTTGTGTGGAATGTGTGGCTGGGTGATAAACTGCTTTTACTTTCCTCAGCTCTGAGAAGCTGTCCTCTCCCTTTATATACAGCCATAAAGGAGTTGTCTCGTTCCCTGGTACATGAAATAAGTGGGTTTACAAAAGCCAGAACAACTGGTTAATTATCTCTTAGCAGTTTTACAATTTTGGGGAGGAGACAAGGAGTCAGGGTTGCTAGGAGCTTATTTTTTTAAGAATTTAGGGTGGGTGCCTTGCATAAATGGAGTTTTCCTTAGCCACCACAACCCAGTTTCTGATACCAGCTTCAGTAGTCACTGTTCTGTTGCTGTGAAAAGATACCATGACTAAGGCAACACTTACAAAATGAAGCATTTAATTAGGGTCTTGCTTATAGTTTCAGAGGGTTAGTCCATTTTCATCGTGGTGGGAGCATGGTGGCAGGCATTGCACTGGAGAAGTAGTTGAGAGCTACATTCTGATCCACAGGCAGAGAGACATAGAGACATTCTGATCTGGTGTGAACCTTTTGAAACCCCAAAGCCCACCTGCTTGGACACACTTCCTCCAACAAGGCCATACCTGCCAATCCTTCTGAAATAGTGCCACTCTCTGGTGACTAAGCATCCAAATATATTAGCCTAGGGGGCCTCTCTTTTTCAGACCACCACAGTGATGCTGTCCCTCTGGCTTGTCCTGTCACTCTGGGCATCCTTGTGTATGGTAGCATATATGACACTTTTAGCTACAGAGAGGTAGAAAGTGAAAGGGTGGAAAAGGGGAAAGACCAGGTTCTATGCCTGCTCTGAGTTGGAGATGCTCTTATTGGCTGCTGCAGATGACCACAAGACTTTTTGCATTACATAAACCACACCTGTCCACTGTCTGTTTATCCTGTGTCATTATTCTGTTTATTAGAATTTTAAGCTCAAAGCCTATTTCCTACCCTCTTTAATTAAGAGGAAGACCATCTGAAACCCCATAACTTCTTCAAAAAGCCTTTTCTGGAATAATAGACACAGGCAGGCTTCATGTAGGCAACAGACCCCAACCTCCTTCATAGGGAATTGTAATTAGGAAGATGGTGGGTCTTGTTTTCCCTGACTGACCTGAGTTTGAGAAGGAGCCCTGTGTGTAGTGTAGGGTGTGTAGCTGTGTTAGTCATCTTTTCATTACTGTAACAAAATACTAGAAGTTAGCAGCTTATAAAGATGAGATTTATTGGCCTGTGGTTTAGAAGATTTTAGTCAGTGGTTAGTTTTTGTTGCTTCTTGGAGGTGCATTGAAGTACATCCCTGTTGTAGCATTTGACAGATGAAATACATCACATTGTGGTGACCAGAAAGTAGGAAGAAAGAAAGACAGGAAGGAAGGAAGGAAGGAAGGAAGGAAGGAAGGAAGGAAGGAAGGAAGGAAAGAAAAGGAAGAGAAAGAGAGAAAGAAAGAATTCTTTTTAAAGCTGTACCTATGATAACCTAACTCCTTTCAGGTAGCCCCATCCCTCACAGGCCCTACACCTCTCTATAGTCCAGCAGCTAGTGACCACATCTTCAACCTGTGGACCTTCCAAGGACATTCAGGATCTGAATTATCACTGGCTTTCTCTCTCTAGAGGTTTGCTGTCTGAAATCCTCAGTGATGTCCAGGATTCTTTGGTGGTTTTGTTTTGTTTTGTTTGTTTGGTTTTGGTTTTTTTGAGACACGGTTTTTCTGTGTAGCCTTGGCTGTCCTGGACTTACTTTGAGATCAGGCTGGCCTCTAACTCACAGTAATCCACCTGCCTCTGCCTGATGAGTGTTGGGATTAAAGGCATGTGCCACCACCACCCATCTGTTTGGTGGTTTTTATGTGCTGGTTTGTTTTCTTTCTCTTAGAACTAAATTTATATATAAAAAAAAGCAATAATAAAATAATATAATTATGACAGCTGTAAGTAATAGCAGTGACTAAATTCATTCTGCTCTCCTGGGATCTTCCCTTCTCTCCCTTTCTTCTTTCTTTTCTTTTCTCCCCCTCCCCCATTTTTGGCAAGGTTTATATTGCCCAGACTGGTATTGAGCTTTCTGTGTGGCCAAGGATGATCTTGAACTCCTGCTCCTTCTGCCTTTACCTTCCAGGAGCTGGGGTTACAGGTGTGTGCTCGCATAGTTGGTTTCTGTGGTGCTTGGGTTTAAACTCAAGGCTTTATACAAGGCAAGTACTCTATCAAGTCTATGTTCCAATTTTTAATTAATAGAGACAGAGACTCACTGTGTCACCTAGGCTGGCCCTCAAACTCATTCTGCAGCCCATACTGGATACAAAGCTTCAGTGCTTCTCCTGGCTTAGCCTACTAGTGTTAGAATTTCAGGAGTGCTCCAGGATACCTGGCTTTCCTGGTATTGCTTTATATATTCTCTCTACTTCAAACCCAGGACCTTTTTACGTGCTAGGCAAGAGGTCTACCACTGAGCCACAGCACAGCCTTCTGCTTTCTTACAGCCATATTGGAGATGTCACCTCAAGGAAACTGGCCCTTTAAGGGAAAAATTTCTTCTCCCAGGTGTGGCAGAGTTCAGACCCAGAATCTCTGATACTGTGCTAGCACTCAAGCCATCCCTCCACCAGCCTGCCCACAGTGGTGACCAGACAAAGCATTCCCACCCCCTGAAGGCCTGCCTGTGCTTGTGCTAGTCTCTGAACAGCAGCTGTTTCTGTGCATGTGTGCTTTGCAAAGCCTATATTGTCTTTTCTTCTTCCCCCTCCCTACACAGAGCCTGGAGTCTAGGAGCAGGGCTTTTCCCTTTTCATCTGCTTAGTATGTTATTCTTCTCTGTCCTTTTTTTTTTTTTTTCCATTTCCTCTATAGAATGCAGCTTTTTGTTTGTTTGTCTGTTTGAGACAGGGTGTCATGTAGCCCAGGCTGGCTTCACATTTTCTATATAGCAGATCACTTCCTAAGTGCTGGGATTGCAGGTATATGGTATACACCCAGATTTATAATGCCCTTCTTAAGGACTACAAGAGAGATAAGGACACTCTTGCCTGAAGGTTTGAGGAAATACAAAGGAGTATTTTTAGCTGGTGACCGAGTTTCTTTTCAAGGCTGTTTGCACACTCTTAGTTGTTGAGTGAAAGTGGGTTGTCTTCCTCACATGCACAGGAAAGAGGGTATAAATGGGCACAGTCTCTGGCAGCCATGCTTCCTTCGTTACACACTGGTGTCTCTGTGCATTGAGCAAATCAAGTTTGGATCTGGGCCCAGCTCTGTTCCCTGAAGAGGAGAGAATCCTGATGTTGAGTAGACGGAAGGGGCAAAGGGGCAGGGTTACTTGGAGAAGAGAGTATGAAGGGAAAGGAAGAGCTTGAAGAATCAGGGTTGAGGCAAGCCACTTCTTAGATCTGGTATGTTGTCCCTTTCCAGGGGCCGGCCCAGTGACTGCTGTTTGATCTGGTTTGCCCATTCTCCTGCCTCCCTATTCTTGTCCCATCTTCCAAAATTGAGTGTATTTGGGGTTTTCCTTTCTTCCCATATATTAGGCAAGAGAAAGAAGGTAGACCCTGCTGTTACACACCAGTGTGGATAATCTGCTTATAGGGAGTGGAACTTCCTGCAGGGTCTTCCGAGTCACTGGCATTTGTGGAATCTGAGAACACCATTGCCCTGCTCTTTCCCATTCCACCTCCACCCTCACTCTGCCCTTCCCCTGTCCCAGCAAGAAGCATGGACTGTTCTAGTCATTCTTACACACATACACACACACACACACACACACACCCCTTTTGGCTATCTCTGCTAGATTACTTTAGACACAAACAGCCTTGTTCTGGTATGAATATGAGCTTATTCATACCAAAGAGTTATGGCCAAGATTTGAGTTCTGCTCTCACACACAGAAGAGACCTGGATCAGACCCTTCGCTCCCATACCTCATGCTTTCATCCCCTTCCTTGTTGCTTGCTTGCTCTTCTTAGCACAGATCCTCAAAACTGGTTCATTCACTTCTGGCCTGGGACCCACTCCTCTGTTGTCACTGTACTATCCCCTCTAGACATCTTGGAGAGTGTGTAGCAGTGACACAGACCCCACCTGGGCCCTACAGAGTGTCTTTGAAGGAGAATTTGCAAACAAATGTTTTCTCCTTTAATTGTTCATTTTGAGATTACTTCTCAGAGCAGAGTTGGTCTCCCTGGCTGGGGTACTGGGATTGAGTCTGTTCAGGAAGTCTCCTGACAGCCTCTTATTAAGATAGGTTTTGGAGTCTCACTGAGCTTTGTCTGGTTGCTTCTCAGAGCTGGCCTACTCAAGGAGCTTCTGAGTAGAACTCCAGGTAGACACTCTAGTGTTGTTGAAGCCCGATTGAGGAGGACATCTGGAGGTTACGACCTCAACTTGGCCAGAGGCTGGCAAAATCTTTTCTTTAAATATTCTAAGTATGTGGTGGGGGGTCACATCACAGGATAGTTTGTTAAGAGTTGGTTCTCTTCATCAACTGTGCTGATTCTGGAGATCACATTCTGGTTGTCAGGATTGGCAGCAAGAGCCTTTACCTGCTGAGCATCTCACTGGCTGGAAAATGTGTTCTTTATTCTTTTGCTTCTCATTTCTGCATCTGTATGATCTCCAACTCTGTTCTGACAAGAGAGGGTAGAAGTGGAATGTTCATGGTGGAGTTGTCCAGGGAGAAGCCATGGAGGCTTGTCATCTCACTGTACAGGGGCTCTGTGGGGTGATGAATGTGTCACGGTGCAGTTTTCTTTTACAAAGCATTGTTGGGTGAAAGAAAATCCCACTCATCGCTTTTGTCCTACCATCCAGAGTATACAGGCTTCTGTGAGAGGATGGACTTGGATACTTGACTAGAGATTATTCTCCCCAGCCCCTGTTTCTTGTGTAGCCCTGACTGTTTTGGAACTCTGTGTTGCTCAGGCTGGCGTTGAACTCAGGAGTACCCCCTGCCTCAGCCTGCTGAGTGCTGGGAGTAAAGGCATGAGACACCACCACCCAGATGGAGATTTTACAATTGCTTGTGGCTGCTCCATCTTAGAGAAGAAGACTATTAACCCAGGAGAGAGATGAATATTTTGTTCCTTTTCTGTTACAGGTCCTCTTAAGCCATCTTTGACAGTAGGCAGCCCTTGAGGACCTTCCCTGCAGCCTGCCCTGAGCAGGGAATGGTACTGCCAGGAACCCTGAGACTGGGTAGATAATGCCTGTCAACTCAGGTCACCTGGGTACAGCCCAAGCAAATCTCTCCTTTAGTGTTGAGAGTGCCAGCAGATTTCCAGACCTTTCCCTCTTATAGCAACTAGGGCAGTGGATATGTGTTGATTTTTGTGTTGGTGTGTTGAGCTGAAGTTTGAGGCAAAGCCCAGTGACAGTGGACAGTAGCTCTCACTCACTGTAAGCCAGAATCAGGCTGCCCTGGCCTGGCCTGGTGGTCCCTGGAGCTTAGTTCTAGAATTCCACACTTGTTTCTTAGCTTATCAATTCCTTTATCTTAGGTAGGAAAAGGAGAAGGGTATTTCTGGAAGCCTTTGCTGATTTGTAGGGATTCTTCTCCTAAGTAGACCATTTCCACATACATTCCTGAGGGGACTAAGAATTTTCCAGTAATGGTTTACTAGAAGTCACAAAGGGCCAGGTCCATCATGTGCTTTCTGTTGTGCCATCTTATTCTCCCTTTAGGTTTATTTCCATAACTATTTACCCAGTTGGAATTTACAGGAGAGCCAGAAAAGAGCCTGCCTCTGTGCAAAGGTCATTCTTTTTTTTTTTTGCCAAGCTCTGCCAACAATAGTGTGTTGTGTGTTCCAGCAGACCCGGAGGCTAAAGAACTGCAGGTTGGTGGGCTTGTTTGTTGGTGATGAAGGGGCAGAGGGTTAGGCTTTGAGGGGAGGTGGAGACAGGGTGGAGAGTACTTAGCTGAAGTGCGGGAAGATGCCAGCAGTTGCTGGCACCAGGACTATGAAGAAAAGAGAGAGTCAAAGCGGAGCCTTGGGCTGGAACCAGGCATCACCTACCAGTGAATGCTTGTCAAGGCTAGGATTGCTGCTTGGTTACTCTCTCTGCTCCTTTAGCACGAGACTTTTGAGATGTGTAGTGGGAATCTTGGAACCTGGCATCCTGCCTCCTGAGGTCCTTGGCGGATTTCCCCAGAGTTCCCCGAGGAAGGCCACCAGTATAGCCTTTTGTGGGTGGGACTGAGTCGCTCTAGACCCTTGGCTTCTGTGCAGCTGCCAGCGGTGGCGGCATGGAGTGCTGTGCTGTAGACCTGGCTTTGTTCTGCTCAGTACTGAAGGAATAAGTTTCAGACCCCTGCTGGGAACACAGCAGGGAAAAGAAGGCCCTGCCACCTTCTGTCATCAAAGAAGCCAGCAGAAGGCCATAGCCTGCACAGTTACTACTCTGATCATACCATGTAGGAAAAGCACAGTGGCTCATAAGCACTCCCAAGCCCTTGGGGGCCTCTTGAGGAGCCTCCCTTCCCTGTAGCTATCTGCCTCATGCAGCTGGCAGCTTCGGACCTGCAACTTGGCAGGACACCCGAACCTTAGGCATATTTCAAACTCAGAGTTGTCTCTCCCTGTTGTCAAGTGGAGAGTGAAAGAGGAGCCTGATCAGCACCTCCTGCTGCCCTGCTAGGCCATAGGTGCAATCTGAACCTGGGGAGACTCTTCTCATTGGCCTGGCATAGGGGCTTGCAGGGCATTTCCTTAACCAGCCCTGCGTGGTGTTGGAATGGTCAGTTCTGGTATGAGTGGCAGAATTGCCCACAGTGGACAGAGCCTGTTTAGAATTAATCTGTGCTTCAGTGGGGCTTACCAGTCCGGGAGTAATCTATTCTTAACTCATACTGCCTGATCCCAACCTCACAGTGGTCTCCTTATGTTCTCTCTTTTCCTGTCACCTCACCTGTGGGCCTCACTAGGGGGCTGGTGCCACACTCAAAAGAAAATATCCTATTAGCCAGTAGGAATGAGTGTGAAGGCCCGGGTCCACACTGAGATTTGCTGTTTCCTGGGTGGCTTGATCACCCCAGAGATGGGAACAGAAAGTACTTAGATTTTTAATTCCTAACCCATTTTTGAGGGAAACCCTTATAACCCTTTAAGCCCATGATTGTGACATATTTTTCAAAGTACCACCATTTGCCTGAGAATGGCTTCTGTCCCAGGGCATACCTCAGGGCACACTTTAGAGTTCCTTCCTCCAAATGCTCACAGTTCCGACCTTGTGCCCTTTTGGCACATTGACCCTTTGGGATGCTCTGAGTCATCCATCTGTGCAAGGATAGCCAGCTGTCCCGTGTAATTATTCTGGCCTATGTCTAAGCCCTGTCCCAGGAGACAGTTGTGACATTTCCTATATGGAGCCTGTGTCACTGGGCTCTCAGAATGGTACCAGCATAGCAATATTGAATGGTTCAATTTCTTCATGTATACAAATCACAAAAAAATGTTTGTCTGGGACCCCACACATCTAGGGGTACCCTGCCCAGGGGCTGCCCATTGTGCCTTTTAGTTCTGCTCAGAAGCTCTGGGCCTAGACCAGAAAAGAGGATAAGGGCCTATTGTTTGTCCCTGGGACCTGAATGGGACTTTGTTTTCCTCCTTCAGCTGTGGCCAAGTGGCTGTGGGTGCTGGTGTTATAGTCTCATCTCAAATAAGAAATCCATTCCCAACATACTTCATGCCGATTACTGAATATTATGGGAGTATAGGGCTTTGAGCCAGCTAGGGGTCTTGTATTTGTAGCTGCTAGCTAGGGGCCATTATGGGACCAAGAAAAGGCACCTTCCCTATCAAGTGCTCGGAGTTTGGGTCTAGGTGAAAGAAGTATCTGCAAGGAGGGGATGGTGGGCCATGGTGGGTGGACCAAGCAGCAGATGTGAGCTGTGTTTCCCCTTCCTTCCCTGTCCTTCTACCCTCTATCCCTAGCCAATCAGTGTCTAAGATGGCTCTCTTAGACACTGGGGATACCTGTTTTGATTGAAGGGCAAAAAAGGGGAAAGATGGTGCAAAGCTGAGTAGGGACTGTGTTGCTGGGTTTGGCAATCAGGAAGCAGCCTGCTCAGCCAGCTCTGTATTTGGAGGCAGCCCATCCTACAGATACAGGTCACTTCCCACCCGGCCCTGAGAGGTACATCTGCTCATTGCTCTTTATAAGTCACACAGCAGGTGTGGCTGTTTGCTAAATTCACTACCCCAGGCCAGTGGGAAGTGCTGTCCTCACCCAGTGGTTCAGAGAGGGCCCTGGGCCCTCGCAGGTCCTCAAGCCCAGTTTAAGGGAATCTTCAGGGCAGAACAATTGTCCTAGCAATAATAACACATTATTTTTCTTTTTACCAGTGATGTAAAATTAGGGAAGGCAAAACTGCTGACACTTTTGCAGGAATCAGGCTGCATGTAGACTGCCATCTCAGGACCTTGACCTTCACTTCACTTAGCATTGGCGTTAATGAAGCAGTGAAGCAGTTTCTTTTAATCAACACTAATGTGCTGGGGGCTTGGGCACAGGCTCTTACCTTTCTGTGTGATAAAATGGGAACTAGGCATTCTGCTTACCAGCTGTGGGGGTGTGTGGGGAAAGTACTTACCCAGCCATATGCATTGCTCGTTGAGCTTGATGGGTTTTCAGAATGCACTGATGTAAAACTGCGGTTACAGATGCGGTCACACAGATTTGAGTGCTGTCTAAACTGTTGGGTTTTCTTGTTTTGTTTTGTTTTGTTTCCCCAAAATTGAATGTTGATGAGTCTGTTGCTTCAGAGGAAAGAACAAACAATATGTATGGCCTTGCTGAGGTTAGAGCTTGCAGGCACCCTTAAAATATCTAACGGCTTTTCTGAAGACATGGGCCTTGTTAGTGATATTATACAGGTGGCATTTTTTAAAAATTAAATTTAATCTGTGTTGTGTTCCTGTCCAGAAGAACAGTGTAGTGCAGGGAGCCAGTATTTTCCGGATGACTAGCACATGAAATTACAAAACCATGATGGGCAAAAAAGACGCATTTACAAATTGAGACAGGCCAGTGAATTTTAAAATCATAGAATAAGAAAAGTTCATGAGGTTTGAGATTCCTTGTCACAGTGAACTGCTTGTCTATTGAGTTTGGATGCAGCGTCAAAGGGAGAGGCCTCAGTCATCTAGAGGTTATTAAAACATTTCTTTCTTTTGCAACTACATGTCTGGGCAAGTCTAGGTTTTCCTCAGCATCAACATTATAGTAGAATAAGTACAGTGCAATAAGGACACATGCGATGGTTGCTGAGGGCTGGTCCCAGGATCTCACACAGGTTAAGTAGGTGCCCAGTCTTCATTAAAATTTTGGTAAATGGCCAGGTTAGGTGTCACATGTCTGTAATCCCAGCACTCAGGGAGGCAGAGGCAGTCTCTGTGAGTTCAAGGCCAGCCTGGTCTACAAAGTGAGTCCAAGACAGCCAAGGTTATACAGAGAAACCCTGTCTCAAAAAAACAAAAACAACACAAAAATTGGCAAATAAAAAAAATTATTTGGGTGAATTTTTTGTGGTGCTGGGGGTATAACCCAGGGCCTCATGAATGCTAGGTGAGGGCTATACCACAAAATATATATTTTTTTAATAAATAAAATTTCTTTTTAAAAAACAGCTTTATTTGATATGTATTCACAAAAAATTTACTCTCTGTGTGTTATATATTGTAGGGTACGCAGGCTAGTGGTTGTTTCCAGTTGTCTTCCTTGGTGGTTCTCCATCTTGTTTTTTGAGACAAGATCTTTGAACTTGAGTATTACCAATGTGGCTAGACAGGCTGCTTAGAACGCCTTAGGGGTTCTCTTGACTCTGCTTCCCCAGGGCTACCGTGTTACAGATGTACACTGCTTCATGCAGTGTTACCATAGGTGCCAAGGGTGAAAGTCAGGTCTTCGTGCTTGCGCAACAGTCACTTTACTGACTTGTTTATTTGTTATTTAAAAAACATTTTTTAAATGAATTACAGATTATTCACTTTGTATCCCAGCTGTAGTCTCCTCCCTCGGCCCCTCCCAATCTCCTCCCCTGCTCTCATCTCCTTCCCTGTCTCTCCCCAAGTCCACGAGGTTCTCCTCTCTTTCCTCATCAGGATTGGCTGCATTGTCTTCCTCTGTGGCCTGGTAAAGCTGCTCCCCCACTCAGAGGGAGATGATTAAAGAGCCAGCCACTGAGTTCATGTCAGAGACAGTCCCTGTTCCCATTACTAGGGAACCCACTTGGACACTAAGCTGCCATGGGGTACATCTGTGCAGGGGTTCTAGGTTATCTCCGCGCATGGTCCCAAGTTGGAGTGTCAGTCTCAGAAATGATCCCTGTGCCCAGCTTTTTGGTTCTGTTGCTCTCCTTGTGGAGCTCCTGTCTCTTCCAGGTCTATCTCTTCCTTCTTTCATAAGATTCCCTGCATTCTGCCCAAAATTTAGCTATGAGTCTCAGCATCTGCTTTGATAACCTGCTGGGTAGAGTCTTTCAGAGGCCCCCTGTGGAATATCAAATGTCAGAGAAACGCTTAAAGAAATGTTCAACTTCCTTAGTCATCAGGGAAATGCAAATCCAAACGACCCTGAGATTTCACCTTACACCAATCAGAATGGCTAAAATCAAAGACTCAAGTGACAATACATGCTGGAGAGGATGTGGAGAAAGGGGAACCCTCCTCCACTGCTTGTGGGAATGTAAACTTGTACAACCACATTGGAAATCAATCTGGTGCTTTCTCAGACAATCAGGAATGGTGCTACCTCAAGATCCAGCTATACCACTCCTAGGCATAGATCTAAAAGATGCTCAAGTATACAACAAGGACATTTGCTCAACCATTTTCATAGCAGCTTTATTTGTAATAGCCAGAATCTGGAAACAACCCAGATGTCCCTTAACTGAGGAATGGATACAGAAATTGTGGTACATTTACACAATGGAATATTACTCAGCAATTAAAAACAAGGAAATCATGAAAATTGCAGGCAAATGGTAGGATCTAGAAAAGATCATCCTGAGTGAGATACCCCAGAGGCAGAAAGACACAGATGGTTTATTTATTATTTTTAAATTTTTTATGTTCATTGATGTTTTGTCTGCATGTGTGTCTGTGTGAGGGTGTTGAAATCCTTGGAACTGGAGTTACAGACAGTTGTGAGCTGCCATGTGGATGCTGGGAACTGAACCCGGGTCCTGTGGAAGTCCTACTGACTTGTTTTTTGAGACTCTCAGGGAATGTGCATTTTAGTCTTAGCTATCTGTTTTTTGAGACAGGATCTCCCTCTGTATATCAACAGACCTGGACCCCACTATGAAGCTTAGACTGGCCTCAGATTTGTGACCCTCTTCCTGCCCCAAACTCCTTAGTTGTGGGATTATAGGCCTGAGCTACCGTTTTCAGCTTTCTCTGCCCCACCCCGTGCTTTTGATAAGAGGCTTCATTATGTAGTTCAGGCTGATCTTGAACTGAAGCGATCCTGCTGTCCCAGTCTCCCAAGAAGCTGGGACTGCAGGCACATACAACTGTGTCTAGCTAGAGTTCTCCTCCCACCTTTGGCTTGAAACTTGAAGTTGCCATCCCCCATCCCTGTCTTCCAGGTGCTGTTATTACAGGCGTGACTGGCAAAATTCACCCCTTAAAGGTGTGTGATCCAGTAGTTTAAAAGTCAGTAGTTTTAAAATATGCTTAGGAGGTTGTGTAACTATCTTCACTATCTAATTCCAGCATATTCTTATCACTCTACAAGGGAACCCTGTGCCCATTGACAGTCACTCCCTGCTCATCTCTCTTCTCAGCTCCTGACCACTATTCTGTACTTTGTGTCCCTGAGCTTTGCTGTTCTGGGCACTTCATTTAAATGAGTTGTATTACTTGTGCTTATTTCTATCTGGCTTTGTTCACATAGGTTGTTCTCAGGGTTCATCCACTTTGTAACAGTATTTCATTTTTATGTCTAAATATTTTATTGTATGGGTGTCCCACATGTTGATCCTTAAGTAAGTTGCTGGGTGTTTGGAGGGATTCCACCTTTTGCTTATTGTGAGCAATGTTGTTATGATTACTGCATACAAGTTTTTAGGTGGACATATATTTTCTGATATCCTATGTATCTAGGAGTAGAATTGCTAGCTCACAAGGTAACTGCTTCATTATTCAAGGAGCTACCAGACTGTTTCCCTAGTGGCTGCACCATTTTATTGCCCCACCAACAATGTAGAAGAGTTTCAGTCTTTCCAGGTCTTCACCACCACTTACTCTCTGTTTTTACCACACTCTGATGATTATGAAGTGGTCTTCTGCTTAGTTTGATTTGTGTCTCCCCTGTGGCTAGGGATGTGGAGCATCCTTGCATGTGTTTATTTGCTATTGGTATACATTAGTCTAAGGAGTATCTATTAAGACTGGTGTGGCAGCCAGGTATGCCTTTAATCCCAGCACCCAGGAGGCAGAGACAGGCAAATATCTGAGTTCGAGGCCAGGCTGGTCTACAGAGTGAGTTCCAGGACAGCCAAGACTCTAAAGCGAAACCCTGTCTCGAAAAACCAAACCACCACCAACAACAAACGGCATGGCTCTGAGTCTGTAGATTAGTTTGGGGTGTGTCTCCATAGTTAACTGTGAACATGAGCATGTCTCTTTGATTCAGACCTTCACTTTCTTTAAATAATATATTGTAATTTTCAGTGTTTAAGTCTTCATTTGATGATTCTGTTCCTCAGTATTGCACTGTATTTTCAGTGCTTGTGTTACTGTTTAGATTTCACTTTGTGTTTTTTAACATGTTCCTCATTTTGACTTCTTTCTCAGCTAGAGTGAGGACAGGACTGGATCTCCATAAGGCCTTGTAGCATGCTTCCTCAAAGCAAGTAGCCTGTAGTTTATTTTTTGTTCTACTGCTTCTATGAAAAAGCCACATCTCATCTAACGATGCTCAGGATGGGGGGTGACTTTCCTTGAGCTTTAGTTAGTGGAAGGTAATGAAGAACAGGATTTTTATTTCACAGCCCACTGCTTCCTCTAGCCATCACCCTGCATAGGACTGTTGCTCTATTCTGATACTCCTGGGGCTTGTGTCTGGGTCTCTCTGCCTCTTATACATAGCAGCCCAAGGCCTGATAGAATAGAGGATTATAACTGGTCTCACAAAGATTGGCTATTGGGCAGTCACTGTACTGAGCATCTATAATGTGCCAGAGTCTCCCAGATGTTGCAGAAAATATCTTACATTGAGGAGTGCTCGTAGCAATTTCACAAGGTTATTTGTTTTGCTTCTATAGATCAGGAAACCAAGGCTCAGCAGGTGATAGAGACTTTCAAGTTGAGCAAGGTAAGCATCTAACTTGTATTAGCCGGAGCTCTTGAGAGCAGTGGTTCTCAGCCTTCCTAATGCTGCAACCCTTTAATACAGTTTCCTTGTGTTGTGGTGACCCCCAACCATAAAATGATTTTTGCTGCTTCTTCATAACTATAATTTTGCTACTTTTATGAATCATAATTAAATCTTTTTGGAGACAGGTTTGCCAAAGGGGTTGTGACCTTCAGGCTAAGAATCAGTCCTCCTCTAGAGAACAGACCTGATACATATAAATATGTATATATGGGATTTATTAGAGTGACTTATAGGCTTGGCTAGCCACAGTGGCTGTTTATCAATGGGAAGTCCAAAAGTTTAGTAGTTGTCCAGTCCTTGAGACTGGATATCTCAGCTGGTCTTCAGTATACACTGGAATCTCGAGGAAGTAGGCTCTAATCCCAGTGAAGGAATTAATTTGCCAGTGAGAGCAATGACAAGCAGGCAAAAAGCAAGGGCTTCCTTCTTCCGTGTCCTTTATATAGGCTGCCACCAGCAAGTATGACCTAGATTAAAGGTGGATCTTCCCACCTTAAAAGATTCAGATTAAAATCGAGTCTTTCAACTTCAAATGATTTATAAATCAAGGGGGTTAAAAGCAGGTGGTAGTGGCACACACCTTTAATCCCAGCTCTTGGGGAGGCAGAGGCAGGCAGATCTCTGAGTTCTAGGACAGCCTGGTCTACAGAATGAGTTCCAGGATAGCCAGAGCCATACAGAGAAACCCTGTCAAGAAAAATCCCTCACAGGTTTACCTAGCCGATTGCCTTTTAGTTAATCCAGATGTAGTCAAGTTGACAACCAAGAGCCAGCCATCCGGACTATAGTTAAGAGTATTCTGAAGCTCAAGCTGTGGTGCTAGGAGAGGGGATGGTGAATCCATATAAGCTATGTGTAGCAGGCAGAATTGAGGACTTTATGGAGAGGGGAGGCTCTGTCAATACTGGTTGGTCTGGATCAATCCAGAAACCTTTCTTCCCTGGCCTGGAACTACCTCTGCTTGACTAGAGGCCAAGTGGGGATAGTGATACAGTAGAGGCCAGTGGCTCCCATTGTCAGTGGTGTTGCCTTGTGGTAGTGGGCTTGGCAAAATGGCCCTGTGGTGATACACTTGGAGGGCTGGAGTGGCCCTGTATTGGTGGGCTTTGGTAGTAGACACTCATTTGCCACATGTAGGGCATGTGGTAAATTTGTTAAGTGTGGTGATCATTGCTTTGTTTCTCCCCAGCACACAATGTCATTTCTGCTATATAACAAAGGGTGTAGGGGGGGGGGGGTCTTTCTTACAATTTCTGAATAAAAGAAATTCTCCCTGTCTTTTACATAGAAGTCACACAAGTTGAGTGCCTCTTGGCTGGATTGGAGTTGATAGGGTAGGTAAAGAAAATTGCCTTTAGAGGAGTCCTTGTGCCCAGACAGAATAATCAGCTTTATGAGATGGAGTGAGGACAGGGCGGCACAGGTACAGAGTCTTCTCGCCAGTGTTCCCACTTCTGAGCTGAGCTCAGAATGTCTCATTCCTCACTCAGAATCACCATCCGGCTCACTGTGCCTGAGCAAGCCGCTTGCTGGCAGTGGAAAATGACCTGCTTCCCTTTTTATGGAGCCAAACAAACCTGTTTTGTTGTTGTTGTTGTCTTTTTCATGAATGAAGAAACAAACAAAAATGCTTAACTACCTAAACCATCTTTCCTCTATATCTACGGCTTCTGCATTCAAGGGATCAAAAATATTGGGAAAAATATGTTAATGTTGTTTATGCCCTAGTATATTGTTAGTCATGTGTTGGTTGCTGGCTGTCTCTGTACTGAGCATGCAAACTTTTTTTTTTTTGCCATTATTTCCTAAATAATACAGTATGACAATTATTTTCACAGCATTTGCCTTGTGTCAGGAATGAGTCATGGAAATGGTTTAAATGTATGGAAGGTGGACAGGGAGTCATATGCATGAAGCACATCATTTTTTGCAAATAGCTTTTGATAGCTGAAAGTCTTAGAATCAGTCCTGCTTTGGTGCCAGGCAATTGCAGTACTGTTGGTGTTTTGGGGTATTTAACAGTTGAGAAAGAAAGATTGGTTATTTATTTGTATGTGTGCATGTGCCTGTATGAGTTTCCAGAAGAGGGCATTGGATGCTCTGGAATTGTGCTGTGAGCCACCTGATGCAGGTGCTGGGAACAGAACCTAGGTTTTCTCAAAGAGCACCACACTAAGTACTCCTAACTGCTGAGCCATCCCTCCAACCCCATATTATTTTGGAGAGTGGGGGGGAATGCTAGAATTTCTGCATCAATTGGAAACAACAGAATGAGTGTCAGGCCCTTGTCTTCCTGCCCAGCCTGGGGTGTGTAGCTTGGTCCATTTGCCACCAAAATTAGAGTATCACCCAGGTTGAGCCTAAGCATTACCAATATCCCCAGAGCACCCTGGTAAAAGGATATCTCCTTCCTGCTTGAGGCCTATTCCTGACCCAGGCAGACTCATCCTAAAGCTAGTGTCTTTTCCTAACTAGATTGAGCAAATCAACTTCTTTAGATTTGGACTGCAGGTTTGACTAATGTTTTATAGTCATGAGGTTCTCAACTTTCTGCTCAGTACAATGGAGGTAAATATTCCATCCTATATTTTGTCCATGATGTGAGAATGTTAATGTAACATATCTAAAGGAATTCTTAAGAGAGTGGCCAAGATCTGTTGTAGAAGTGTCTCCTCAGCTATCTGTAGTCCTTGGCCTTTCTCTCGGGTGGTGCTCAGGCCTCAGGGTCTAGACTGTACAGATTACCCCCAGCAGCAATTGTCATGAGCCACAGAACATTAGGAATAGGGCTTATCAGTGTAGCTTCTAGATGATTCTCTCATCTCATTATTCCTGGGCTCAGCCCTGGTTTGAATGACTAGGGCTCACCTTCCAGAATCAATGTTTACTTGGCGTTGTCAGGATTTTTTTAGTGGAAGCACTCTTCTGTGGTGGACAGGAAGGTAAGTGGAAGCTGATATTATCAGCTCTCACAAAAGATGGAGAAGAGATGGAGGCTTGAAAGTGCTAGGCCAGGTCCTGAGGGCTCAGCTTCCACTGGCTCTTCAGGAGATTTGCATCCAGACTGTGCCTACCTAGGCTCTGGCCCAGCTCAGGGCAACATGTACTTTATTAGCAGCTTCTCTGGATGTTGTTAGAACCGGGTGGAGCCCTTGTTGAGCACTTTCCCTTTAGTTCAGGAGGTCACACAAAAGAGAACAGTGGGTTGTTGACTATGCTACCACAAGTAACCTAGTCAAAGCTCAGCTGGATGCCCTTTGTGTGTGTGTGTGTGTGTGTGATGGCCATGTGCTTCGTGGGAGCGGCCATTCCTGTCCTCCATGAGCAGTCTTAGGGGGGCCAATACCACAAAGGCAATCTTTGTAGCATGTACATTTAAAAGACTGCTTGCCAATTAAATCTAGTACAAGCACATGGACCTCAGATAATGTGACCTGGTGAAGGATCTGTCCCTTGGCCCCGGTGGGAGTAAGGACCATCATGTCATGTGTTCCATGGTGGACAACCTGAAGGGACATTAAGTCTTAGCAAGAAAAAGCTCTTGCTGGTTCTCCTAGTCCAGCTGCCTCATTCATCTCTTTCCTGGTTGGCTTTTCCAGTCCTCCCGCCTTTGAACATTCAAATGCCATTGTTCTTTATTCTTTCCATGTGAACCCATGAAGAGTGGCTTTCTACTACCCTCTCCTGGCTCTTTTCCACCTGGTTTTGTTTTTGGTTTGAAGCCCCTGGGTATGTGTATGTATGTACATGTTTGGCCATTGTTACTCTCCCTAAAACAGATAGCTTTTTAGCAGGAAAAGGAGAGGAGACCTCCTGGGGACATTCTTAGGGATGGGTATCAAGTAGAGGGTGGGATAGATCATTGCTCAAGGGCCTGTGGAAACATCTGTGGTTGGAGATGGCAAACCCTGCTTTACAATGGAGATAGAGCCTGTCTCATACTTTGGACAGAAGGTTATGGGCTGTAGACCCAAAGCCTGGGCCAGCCTGCCTTTATAGAGTAATGGAGGAAAGTAACAAGGATCTCTTATGAACTGGCACAGCTGCCAGAGGTCAGGGGAAGGTCTGTTCTCTCTCTAGCTCCAAGTTAGGGCCACCCTGGACTGTGAAGTGATGTAGGTGAATAATGGAGCCAAAGGCCCAGCCTCCAGTGGGCATGTGGACACTAGAGGGCAAAGGTCAGTTTTCTCTGGCACAAGGTCTCCTGGACAGCAGGGAGGGAAAGTGCAGCCTCTGGCCTGTGAGTAGCACTCATTGCTCACGTAGGGCCAGAGAGCTGTCCCATTTGCTTGGGAGGAAACCTTCCCCTCATTTCAGGAGGAGAGCCGATAAGGCCACATGGCTGTTGGCTCTTTATCTAAGCTGCAAACAGCCCAGATTCCTGCCAAGTCATAGAATAGCAACTCAAGGAGGTGGAGGCTATGTGTGTGTGTTCAGGAGGCAGATGAGGGTGGGGTGGAGGTTAGCAGGCTTCAGTCAATTTACTCTGTTGTGTCCCAAACTCCCACCCTACATCTTACACTTAAGAGGGACTGTATCTTTTCTCTGTGGGCTAAAAGGGACAGGGGATTTACTCCTATGGCTTTGTTCTCTGTTCAGGAAACCTATCATCAGGAGGGGATATGAGGCAAAGACTCCGGTGTGTATTAATCTGGAAAGATCTGTTTGTTTGTTTTCCCTGGATGCTGGGAACTGAACCATTGATATCATTCCTGTTGGTTAAGTGCTTCTGTCACTGAGCTATATCCGCTAGGTAGCATGACCCTGATGAGAATGAAGTCAGTTTCACAAGAGTCCTCTTATCTTTCAGTTTCTCTCCAATTCTAACAGTCCTCAGGTTTTTTAAAGGCTCTGTCAAGATTGAATGAATGAATGCTTCTTCCCCCACTTTTGTGTCTGTTCTTCCCTTAACCCTGTGCACCTTTTGCTGATGCTACTAGGGCCTCTCACCACGTATCACCTACCCGGAAGCGCGCTTTCTGTGGTGGTGGTGGGGGGTCCGTGTTACCCCAGGACAGCCTGCTACCTGCCTCTCATCTTTCTTAGAGGCCTCGCTGGGTGACGTGTCAGCAGTATTCACTTGGCCCATCTCAGCCCTCACACTTGGTTTGTTCCTGCAGGGGTTTCTCCACCTGAAATGTCTGCCCCCATCCCTGGACTTTACTGTTCTGGGGAAAGGTGATTTGAGAGAACAGCTGGTATGTGTTGGGTAAGCTCTGTAGGGCTTGAGTACTGCTTTAATACAGAAAGAATGGTTGTGGGGCTTGAGGGCACATGGCTCCTTTCCAGCTTGCCAAGATCCAACTCTGTCATAGGTTTGCCTGTCACCTTTATGCTGATCACCCCCAATCACTGTGGCACCTCTCCTTACTGAGCTAGTGATCTTTCCCAATCTGGCCCCAGCCTGGAAGTCAAGCTCTGCTTGATGTGGGTAAGTACTAGTTGGTAGCCTGTTTTACATCCCTGCCAAGGGCAGTTTACGTGGATTCTCATATTTAATCTTCCCAAACGAATATCTGAGGCTGAATTATTCTTATTTTTTAGTTTCAGGCAAGTGAGCTTCCCCCAGGCAACCTGGTTTATAAACACTGGGGGTAGGGATTAGGATCTGCTGGACCCTGACCTGGAGCAATAGGAGGTGTTGGGGGGTTGTTTTCTCTGGTGCATTCACTGAGCACGTGTTAGAGCCCTGTGAGCTGGGGTTTTCTGCAGTGGCACTCCTCCTGTGACCTTTTCCTTCAGTTTCTTCAGCTTTATCACAGCTTCTTCTAGCTCTAGCTACTTACTCATATTCAACCTGGGTGTCTTAGCAGTGGAGGAATGTGTTAAAAACAGTGATACATACACACAGTAGAATATTCTTCAGCCATAAAAAGTAATGAAGTCCTGTCATTTATGACAACATAGAATTTCATTGTTATATGAAATAAACTAGGCACAAAAACAATAGTATGGAATATGAAAAATTGACTTCCTGAAAGTTCAGACTTCCAGAGGCTGAGGAAGACAGTGGAGAGAAAGCACTGGAGAGATGTCAGTGGGCACTAGGTGATACACTGAAGTAGGGAAGAGCAGTCTGGAGTGTGGTTCCATCATGGTATGGCTACAGCAGGACAGTTTAGCACTGACTATCTCAGAGATCTAGAAAGGACTTTCAGTGTTTTTCCCGTAAGCAGATGAGAAGTGCTTGAGGAGGTAGAGATGTGTAACTGGGTTTGTGTGTTATACAGTGCTTTAGCTTAGTGGTACAGCACCTGCCTAGGTGAGTGTTGGGCTTCAGACCTAGACTAGCAGCTGAGATGCCTTTTCAACCAAAAGGGACCTGGCCTCCAAGTTCTCCCAGCATCCCCCAGTCCCTACCTGCTACAGAGCATGGCTGGCATACCCTGCCCTCTACCCTGAACTTCCCAGCCAGGGGTGGGGCTTCCCCTCCTCCTTCATTATATAATCCAGACATTTTGGTTTCCTTCCTTCTCGTCTTTTTCTCATGTTTTTTTCTTCTTTCTCCCTCTCTCTCCCACTCTCTGCAGGCACACTTTTCTCTCTCCCCCTGCACAATGACTTCTCTGGTCTTGGCCTTTGAGCTGCTCGCAATAAACCTGCATTTATGTACTTTAACTGTCTCGAATTGGCTCGTTTCACTCCCACAATGATTCCTATCAGTAAGGTTTTGAGTTCAGTACTTAGCAACAACAACAAAAAAATAGCATTGTGTATACATGTATTGCTTATTCTTATGCTTTTAACATATTCACAGTTTTAATGTAAATTTTAAAGTTTTGAAGTCAACATAGAAAAATCGTAAAATTTACCACCATTTTGTAATATTTAAAATATAAAGGGCTCCAAGATGGCAGTGGCTGGGTGGTTGAATGAGAAGTAGAGGCGAAGCCGCCCCTTTGCAGAAAGTACTCTGGGACCGCCCGCCAGCCGGCCTCGACGTTCCCGGAGCCCCGAAGTCGTTATTTTCTTTTAATGAAGAGGTAAATCAAATAAATTGTCAACATGGGACAGAGATCGACGTCTTCCACCAAGGCTGGGAAGTTTCTGAACCCCACAGACCAAGCTCGAAAGGAAGCCCGGAAAAGAGAAGTGAAAAAGAACAAAAAACAGCGCATGATGGTACGAGCCGCGGTTTTGAGGATGAAAGATCCCAAGCAGATTATCCAAGACATGGAGAAATTAGAGGAAATGGAGTGTAGCCCAGTGCAACAGCCACAGTTGAACGAGAAAGTACTGAAAGACAAGCGTAAAAAGCTGCGGGAAACCTTCAAGCGAATTCTGCGACTTTATGAAAAAGAAAATCCAGATGTGTACAAGGAATTGAGAAAGCTGGAAGTAGAATATGAACAGAAGAGAGCTCAGCTGAGCCAGTACTTTGATGCTGTCCAGAATGCTCAGCATGTAGAAGTTGAGAGCATCTCCTTGCCAGACATGCCTCATGCTCCTTCCAACATCTTGATCCAGGACATTCCAATTCTGGTGCCCAGCCACCCTCCATTCTGAAAAAAACCTCAGCCTATGGGCTTCCACCTCAAGCAGTGTCTATACTTCCTCTCCTCGGACATGGTGTTCCATGTTTGCCCCCTGGCAGAAAACCACGCGGCCCTCCACCTGGCCCACCTCCTCCTCAAGTCCTGCATATGTATGGTCGTAAAGTGCGCTTTGCTCCAGATCTTCCCTGTCGGAGCCATGGTGAAGACATGCTGTATGGTCCAGAACTTGCTCAGCGGGGTCATGATGACGGTGGCTATCCTGAGGCCATAGATCAGGATAAGTATGATGACAGCGCTGAGGACAGTGACACTGACAGATGTGATGCGGGGGGGGGGGTGTGAGTTGGGGCACCATGATGACAGTGAGCGAGACAACCCTGAAGAGAAGAAGTCAGGTCTGAGTGTCTGATTTGCTGATATGCCTGGAAAATCGAGGAAGAAGAAGAACATGAAGGATCTGACTCCTCTTCAAGCCATGATGCTTCAAATGGCAGGTCAGGAAATCCCTGAGGAAGGACGAGAAGTGGAGGAATTTTCAGAGGAGGAGGATGATGAGGACTCTGATGATTCTGAATCAGAAAAGCAGTGGCAAAAGCGGCATAAAGAGGACTCCCACTCTGATGGCACATCTGCTGCCCCTTCACAGCAGCAGGCTCCTCCACAGTCTGCCCCTCCTTCTCAGATCCAAGCACCACCTGTGCCAGGACCACCACCTCTCGGACCACCGCCTGTCCCACCCTTACAGCCTCCTGGACCACCTCCAGGGGCTCCTCCATTCCTGAGACCACCTGGAATGCCAGGAACCCGGGGGCCTTTACCACAATTTTTACCTCCAGGACCACCACCAGGCCGACCTCCTCCCTCCCCCAGGTCCGCCTCCTCGAGGACCCCCACCAAGGCTACCTCCTCCTGCACCTCCAAGTATCCCCCCTCCTGGCTCTGGTATGATGTGCCCACCCTTGGTGCCTCCTCTTGGACCTGCCCTACCTGGGCTTTCCCCACCAGCTCCCTTGCCCAACCCAGGGGTGTTGAGTGCCCCAACAAGCCTCATTCAGCAACCAAAGGTGGATGATGCAAGTGTAGCAGCCACTATCGAGAAGAAAGCCTCCGTGACCATCAGTGCCAAGCCCCACATCACCAATCCCAAGGCAGAGGACACGCGGTTTGTGCCCACTGCACTGAGAGTGCGCCGAGAGAAGAAGGGGGCTGCTGCTGTTCCCCAAAGGTCAGAGGAGGACTCGGCTGTGCCTGTTGCCAAAGCAGCCCCCAGACCCTGTCTCAATTAGTAAAGTGCTCATTGTCCTTCTGTTCCTGCCTCGGTACAAACTAAGGACGATGCTTATGAAGCATTTATGAAGGAGATGGACGGGCTGCTGTGACAACTGCTCAGAGAGCACTGGTTGTGGACCAAGAGGCTCTTTTTAAATTAGTGAAGAGTATTGTCCACTGCCAGGTGTTTCCAAGTCCGGTTCCGGACCCTCCTAACGTTTGCCTGGCTGGGACTCCCCTCGCAGGGGTTAGGATGGACCAGGATGTGAAGCACTGCTGCCAGCACCGACCCTGACACCATTTCCCTCTGCATTTTGGAAGTTACGTCAGAGGTCTCAGTTACTTGTTTTGACTCATGTGCTGTGGGCACTGGAGTGGAGATTTCTGGAGGGAACAAAAAGGATTATTTCATCCTAAGTTTTGTGTTTTATGTTTAATATTTTCCTGTAAATATTTTGTAATATTTTACTTTTAGTGAAATGGATTACAGTGTCAATTCCTAATTCAAAGCAGGATATATGGGAAGAAAATGTACAATTCTCAGATTAAAGTTATTTCCCACAAGCTAAACTCTTTGAGTGTTTCATGGAGAAATAAAATGTTCCATACCAAAATATATATATATATAGGACTGGGTGTGGTTGGTGGCCTATGTCTTTGCTCCCAGCATTTGGGAGCCAGGGCAGGCAGATCTCTGTGAGTTTGAGGTGAGCTTCTTCTACATAGTGAGTTATAGGACAACCAGAGCTAAGTAGTGAGACCCTGTCTCAATTAGTAAAGTGCTCATTTTGTGAAAATGAGGACTAGATTTTGAGGTGCAGAATCTACATAAGAGGTTGGGCCTGGGCTGGAGAGCTGATTCAGCTGTTAAGAGCACTGGCTGTTTATAGAGGATCCCAGTTCAATCCCAGCACCCACCTTGCAGCTCACACCTGTCTGTAATTCCAGTTCCACGGGTCTGACAACCTCACACAGACAAAGCATGCAGGCAAAACACCAAAGCACATAAAATAGGTTTTTGGATTTTTGTTTGTTTGTTTGTTTGTTTTTTAAAGTTGGGTCTTTAGCCTGGCTGGAAAGAGAGTTCAGCTGTTAAGAACACTTCCTGCCCTTTTAGAGGATCCTGGGTACAGTGCTGGAAGTGTGACTGACAGACTCTCTCTTCTCTCACTCCCTCCTTCTGTCCCTCCCCTGTTAGCTATAGAGACTGCCTGGCTCACTGGCCTCTTTTTCTCAGTCTTACAGCAGAGGATGGCCCTGGCTCCAGGAGAACATTTGCATTCCAATTCAATTTTATTTTGGTTCAATTAAGTATGTTTGGAACCCATTCTATGAGCAGGCACCAGGCCAGGTTCCTTGGGTGGGAAAACAGGGGCTCTGAAATGGAGTGGAAGTAAGAATTCTGGAGGTGGGTCTCTGAGCCTCATTTTCCTTATCAGAAAAATGTGGGTTGATTTTACCCCTATAGGACTATAGGGAAAATTAAGTGAGTTAAAAGGTGCCTGGCATAGAGTAGGCAGGAAAGGAAAGTTCTTTTGCTGTGCTCCTAGTTGTGTATGCCACATTTACATGACAAATGAGGCAGCTGTGTGTCTGAGGGCAACAGACCCTTCATCCTTCAGCTGGGATGCTTGAGTCCTTGCAGTACCAAATCTTACCTACACACGACACTTTAATAAGTCAGGCATGGCAGAAAGCAACAATAGTTGTTATACCAAAAACTTAGGTGAGTGTGGGCTCCTCACAACATTTTGGTTTTGTTCTTTTGGTGGTGGTGGTTGCTTTAAGACAGGCGCTCCCTATAGAGTCCAAGCTGACCTCCAACCCTCCTGCCTCTGCCTCCATAGCCTGGCAACACATAGTCTTTCATGCTCAAGATTTTAGCAGTCTTATGTTTTTCTTTCTTTATTTTCTTGGTGTTTTTTTTTTTTTTTTAGTTTTATTTATTTATTATGTACACAGTGTTCTGTCTGCATGTACATCTGCACACCAGAAGAGGGCACCAGATCTCATTACAGATGGTTATGAGCCACCACATGGTTGCTAGGAATTGAACTCATGACCTCTGGAAGAGGTGCTAGTGCTCTTAACTTCTGAGCCATCTCTCTAGTCCCTCTTTTTTGGCTTTTCAAGACAGGGTTTCTTTGTGTAGCCTTGGCTGTCCTGGACTTGCTTTGTAGAACAGGACGGCCTACGAACTCAGATCAGTCCACCTGCCTCTGCCTTCCTGAGTGCTGGTATTAAAGGCGTGCTCTACCGACCCTGGCAAGTTTTTCTTATTAAGTCAAGAGTTATCACTTAAAGGAAGCGTGCTCTTGCACTTTGGGACCATTGTTAAGTAAATGAGGGTTGCCTGAACAAAAGTTCTGTGTTACTGGAACAGTCTCTGATAACAGACTCCAAGTGACTAGCAGGTGGGGAACAGGGCTTTGCTGGACAAAGGGATGATTCAAGTCTACCCAGGGCAGAGCAGGACCAAGAGAAGTCTCATATTACTCAGACAACACAGATTAAAGACTTAAGAATTGAGAGCAGTGCTGTGGCACACCTTTAAATGCAGTACTTATGAGACAGAAGTAGGCTTGAGTTCCGGGCCAGTGTGGTCTACACAGAGAGTTCCAGGACAGCCAGGGCTACATAAAGAAACCCAGTCTCACAAACAAAAACACAAAAATGGAAGAATTGGGAGCTGGAGAGGTGGCTCAGCAGTTAAGTGTATATATTGCTTTTGTAGAGGATCTGAGGTCTGTTCCTGTCATCCACCTCTGGCTGCTCACAACTACCTGAATGTAATTCCAGCCTCTGCATGATGGAGATTAGAGGCCAAAGCATCTTCAAGGACCTTCACTAATGTGTGCATGCTCACAAATACCTACTCTAGTACTGTGCTTTCCTATTTATTTATTTATTTATTATTTATACAGTACTCTGCCTGCATGTGTGCCCACATGCCACAGTAGGGCACCAGATCTCACTAGAGATGGGTATGAGCCACCATGTGGTTGCTAGGAATTGAACTCAGGAGCTTTGGAAGAACAGCCAGTGTTCTTAACCTCTGAGCCACCTCTCCACCCTCCCCTCTCTTACAGCCCACCCATAGGAGTTTCTGGGGAAGGTGGCTAGCTGTCTCTTAGGGTTTTATTGCTGAGAAGAGACACCATGACCAAAGGTACCTTTTATAAAGGAAAGGATTTAATTGGGGCTGGCTGACCCCTTCAGAAGTTCAGTTCATTCTTGTCGTGCTGAGCAGCATGGTGGCATGTAGGCAGACATGGTGCTGGAGAAGGAGTTCTGAGAGTCCAGTCTTCACTGTCAGGATAGCTCCAACTTCTTTTCATCAAACTGCATCAGCAACCAGTAGCCGCATCAGGGACCAGCAGCAGCCTTCTTCCTCAGAGGCCTCTGGCATTTAATTTATTCCCTCTCCGGAGTCCTCAGAATTAAACTATCTGTAGCTGGCAAAGATCGAGCCCTCCTCAGAGCCTGCATGAGGCAAATAGTCTGCTGCTGTGGACAAGCTAAAGCAGCCTCATATCCACACCTGGGATTAAAACAAAAGCATGTTTACACAATATAACTGAGGTTTTTAAAGACACCAAAGCTCCCACTAGAAAGGGGTGGTTTCAAGACAGGGTCTCACTATATAACTACTGTCCTGTCCTGGAACTCACTAGGTAAGCCTGCCTGGCCTCTAACTCACAGGGATCCATCTGCCTCTGCCTCCCAAGTGCTGGGATTTTGCCCAGGACCACTATGCTCGTGTTTCTGAGTCCTTCCTCCAGAGCCTCCTGTGTGCTGGGATACATACACAGGTTTGTACGATGACATCTGGCTTACTTTTATCTTTGTTATTTTACTTTCATACATGATCTGTAGTTAGGTGGATAGAAACAGTTCATGTTGGAAGTAATTTTTCTTTGACAAGTTTGAAGATAATGCTTTGTAGTTTTGTAGCATCTCACATTGCTGAAAAATCTAAAACCTTTCTGTGACTGCTCTGGCTAACCAGCACATCTTGGTTTTGGTGTGTTTATGAGGCTTCCAGTCAGCCCCTCTTTGTCTACCCTAGGAGTTCGCTTAACTATTATTAATTTTTCCTCATTGTTTTCACCATTCTCTCTTTCTGACAGGTTGTTTGGCTTTCTGATCTCTTGAATGGACCCGCTCATTTTGTGCCCTCCTTCTGGCTTGTATGCTGTCTCTGTCCTTTTGTTTCAGTTTCTAGATTTCCTTTCATCTTAGCATTCCAAGCCCTCTATTGATGGTTTTGTTTGTTTCCAACATACTTTTAATTTCCTAGTTCCTTTTTCCCTGAATAATTCTTCAAGAACACATGTATGATATCCCACTGTTTCGGGGATATGGTCTTATTTCCCTGAGGATTTTAAAGATGTGATTTTTCTTCTCCCTACATAGTCTACTACCTTTAAATTACTGTTTTTTCCTGCTACTCTCTTTCCATCTCTGTCTTTGAATAAACCAGCCCAATGATGTTGGCTTTCTTGTGTGTTTTAGGAGTGGGGATTCAAAAGATGCCGGAGTCCAGAGTGCATGGGACTCTGTTTTGTCTTACAGTAGGTGGTCAGGATAGGCTGTCTGTGGGGTCTTACATCCAGAAATCTTCCCCTCTCTTAATGGTGTTCTAGGAATGGTGGATAGGAGGAGACAACACAGAGTTGCTTATCCCCAACTTCCAACCCCGTTTTTGCAAGATCCAGTCCCTCCTCTCTGCCTTATGTCCCACCCCAGCTCAGACTCCTGTTTTTCCTCTCCAGACAGTGACTTCTGTTCTCCTTGGGGTTAGTTGTGCCTTAGGGCTCTGTTCTCCTTAGGAGGATGTGGTTGTCTCACTGCTGCTATTCAGCTTTCACTCCACCCATTGATTCAAAACATCTTGTCTTCCCTGACTAACATGGAGTCTGGTGTGGAGGTGGGGATATAATCAGCCGTTGGGGCTTGGTCCATTAACCTGACCTGTGTTCTGGCTTTCCTGGTTATGTTACTTTGTCACCTCTCCTGTTATAGCTGTCCTTGGGTGTGCTATAACTCTGATAAGATCTGCTAGTTACGGTGCCTAAAAACTCAGTACTCAGGAGGGTGAGGGTGGAGAGGGGGATCTACTCTTGGACTACATAGTAAGACTTTGTCTAAAAAAATAAAGTCTATTTCCTGAAGTTATGGTGCGACTTCTGGATGGAGAAACATTGGAGTGTATAACTCAACGCCAACAGCAATCATGCAAGAGGGAAGGGAGGGTGTTCCAAATGGGGACCATCTAGAGGGAAAGGAGACGGTGATTAAAGCATAGAGCAAAGAGGCAGGTGGGCTGTATGTACAGGATCTAGGGAGTGGAGGATGGTGGAGACAAGCTGGAAAGCAGGTTGGTGTCACCAGGAGCTCAGCCTAGAACTATCAGAAGGATGTCTTACTCATTAGTGGCTCCTGAGGTGACAGTTACAAGGATTTTACAATAGTTCAGGTTATCAAAAAGAATAACGGAGGATGGGTTATCAGAAATGGAAGGCAAGAAGATGTTAGGGATTCAACAGGTGAAACTAATAGAATTTCTTAAGTAGATGATGGGTGAGGAGAGGGAAAAGCTGATGCTGACACTAAAATTTGGTCCTTGGGGAGATAGTGTTGAGAAAGACCAGGCAGGGCTTTTTGTGCACATGGGGACATGACAACGGAGATGAAGAAAGGGCCAACTTCAGTTATAGAGTAGATAGATGTTTGGCACATATGTAAAAAAAACAACAACACAAAAACCTATAGTTTTAAACCCCCATACCTCAATGTGCTAAAGTGTTGGTTGGGGGGAGCTATCAAGGGTAGGAATGAGGAAATCAGTCCCTTAGAAGACAGAAGGACACTTACTGAGTAGTTAAAAAGTGCTTATCAAAGCATTTTTATTTTGTGATGCTCTGGGGAATAATTAGTACTGCCATTGGCTTCTTGGGTGCAGTACACACCTACCCATCAACAGAGGGCCTGCTTCTCATCTTCCTTGTCTCTAGAGAGGTGGGGAATTATACAGGCCATTCTGTGAGGGACTGTGATCATCATCCTGTAGGGGTTTTGGCGTCTCAGGACACTCAGTTTGTTTCTGTAGACGCTCAGCCTCCTTCGCATGGGGCTCTATCTCATCTTCATGATGTCTCTTCAGGGCAGCCAGCTGTTCTCTAGTCTTCTCTTGGAAGTACCGATCCTCTTCAGCCTTCTCCCTCTTTCTGAAGGCCGCACCGGCTTCTCAGATGGAGCCAGCACTGGTGTCCACACTGTTGGACGAGTCGGAGCCGAAGCCCTGGGTTTGCAGGACCCTCATGCCCCAAGCGCTGAGCCCAAGCTGCCGTTGTTTTCTCCAGTGCCCTGTTTGCATCCCTGGTGTGGCTGCTTCTCTCCTGGTGCTCGCTGGTCTTGAGTTCTTGATCCTCCTGCTTAACCCCTTCCAAGTGCTAGGATGGTAAGGGTGTACCACTTGCCTGGGAGATTGCTGAGTATGGGAGCCACAGTCATGTGGACAGGTTTCTGGGCCTCAGTCATTCAAACCTCTGATTCCCAGGATGATTCAAAGTAGAACAGATTCAGTGTCTGAACCCAACTCTTGCTTTTGTCTTTAAAGAAAGACTCTTAGGGCCAAGTGTGTGTGTGTGGATAGTAGCTATTCCCTGTAATCCCAATGCTTTAGAGGCAGAGATAGAACAGTACAAGTAATCTCAAGTTAGTCTGGTCTACGTAGCAGGCTAGGGCAGGAAGTGAGACCCTGTCTCCAAATAACAGCAACAGCAACAATGACAGTGACCACAGCATTCTACAGAAGCACGTCAGACCATAGCCAGAAAAGTATGTGCTCCTCACCACAGCAGAGCGCTTGTCTGCGGATAGTCTTTGCCTTTCTGCAAGAATTACCTGAGCTCAAGCCTTTCCTTTGGAAAGTGAGTTCTTTAAACTCCCTCAGAGGCAAGTGCTGCTGCATCTCCAATTTCAGTCTTTTGCTGATCTCATGGGCTAGATGTTGTCTTCAAGTTTGCTCTCCATGCAGCTTGGCTTCACTCTCCCTGCCCTTGGAGCTGCTGTGGCAGGCAGGCAGCCAGCCAGAAGGAGGCCATGCAGTCTGCTCATGGGTCTGTCCTGGGCTCCTGCTCCACTCTTCTGGCTGTGCCTCCTGGACCTTAATGTCTGTGCCTTGTCCTGGGTGCCAGAGTTTTAAAAACTGCGCCAGTCACTGGGCGGTGCCCCTGCACAGATACGGGGATGCTTTACAATTGGACTGTCCCAGAAAGCCCAGGCACTGGTTCTTTGGAGGAGGTGTTCTTGCTTGGTTCAAGGCCAGCCTTTTACCCAAGTCTGGAGCTTGCCCCATCTCTTCTTTCTCACTTCAATTCTTCCCTTCACCTAGCACCTGCTAGATATCCTCCATGCAGGAGGGAGCCTGCCACATAGGTAATGGAGAGTAGATTTGGGTCTGGAATAATATAAACATTTATCACACCTGGCAAAGAAAAGGACAACCAGGTTAGTGGGAAAATGGGCAAGTGAAATGAACATGCCATTCACCAAAGAGAAAAACTAAAAATATATCTTTGGCCTTGAGATCATCTCCAACTTCTCTAATAGAGAACTCATAATGAAGATAAAACAGGAGTTTCTAAGAGAAATTCTTACATGCCTTTGATAGGAATAAAGGCTTTTTTTATTTTAAAATTTTATCTTATTATATGTATATGTGTTTTGACTCCGTGTATGTTGGTATATCACATGAACGTCTATTGCCTGCTGAGACCAGAACGGGCTGTATGATCTCCTGATCTGGACTTAAAGATGGTTGTGAGTTGCCATGTGGGTGCTGGAAATCGAACCTGGATTCTCTGGAAGAAGAGCCAATATTCTTATTTTTTTTTTAAAGATACATTTATTTTTAATTATTTTATTTTATATGCATTGCTGTTTTGCCTGCGTGCATATCTATGTGAGGGTGTTAGGTCCCCTGGAACTGGAGTTACAGATGGTTGTGAGCTGCCATGTGGTTGCTGGGAATGGAACCCAGTCCTCTTGGAGAGCAGCCAGAGCTCTTAACTGCTGAGCCATCTCTCCAGCCCCAGCTTTTCATTTTTAACTTTTAGTTGGTTTCTTTTCAGACAGGGCCTCATGTAGTCCAGGCTGGCTTCAAATTTGTTATTTAGATGAGAATGGCCTTGAACTCTTGATCATCTGCCTTTTTTCTGTGTTGGGATTACACTATTACAGCTGGACCCTTTTTTTTTTTTAACATTTTAAATTGATTTTATTATGGCTTTTTAATCATTCACAAAAGTGAAACAATTAGTGTATTAAGCTCAGTTTGCCTGTTACCTTAGCATTAACAATTTATGTAGCAGGAATTTTTATTTTCGTGAGGTAATTGTTGTCTGGGAGGCTTACTGCCTCCTTCTGCTCACCTGGGCCTAGTCCTGGAAGCTTCTAGCCTCCGTTCAATCTAATGTAGGCCTAGAACATGTTCAGCCTTTGAGACTTACTGCTTTGTCAACTCACCCTTTCTTGTTCTTACTGAGCTCTGAGTTGGCTCATTCAGCTCAGCTGTTCTGGCTCAAGCTCCTCTCCTAGCTGACTTATTCAATCTGGTTTGTCTCTCTGCCCCTGAAGTGCTTTCTTGGCCTCAAACTAACTCCAGCAATCTTTTCTAATCTTCTGGCTCCTTCTCATTCTCTGGCTTATTTGGTCTTCACCTGAGTTTTCTCTCCGCAATCTGTTACTGTTTCAGTGAAAACCCCTCACTCTTCATTGCCCCTTAAGTAGTTTCCTTTTCCTTTGTCATATTCTATCTTGTCAGATCTTTGATTTGTCACCTTTTCTGCCACTCAATTAGACATCACTGTCAAACATGGGTGTTTCTTTTTACATACTAACTTTACTGTTTGGGATTAAAGGCATGTACCACCACACCTGGGCCTAAGCTTTTCTTTACTTAAAACTTGCTCTGTACCAGGCTGACCTTGAACTCATATTTGCTTTCCTCTGTCTCCTGGATTAAAGGAGTGTTTGTATTTCAGCCATATCACACAGACCTAGAAGATCTTTGGATGTAGTCTCTTGCCAGCTGGATCACACAGACCTTGAAGGCCTTTGGATGTGATCTCTTGCCAGAACAGCCATGCTCTGAATGAATATTACTCCACAAATTACAGTTTTATCAATTGTCTGCTGTGGTTCTTTGTAGCTTTAAAAAGAAGAAGCAAGGATCTGTCGGCACCGTCTCAGTCTGTGCAAAATATTCTAATGCTTTAATACCTTACATGGCATGTTTTGTAAGCAGTAGACATTTGTTCTCACTTTCCAGAGGCTGGAAAGTCAAGATCAAGGTATGTAATAAGGCTTCTGCTTATATTCCTATATTCAGGAGGCGTGTCCCCCAGGACCTTTTCACTTCCCCAAGGTCACACCTGCTAACGCCATCATCACTTATCACTTGTGAGTGTGGGAGGACAAGCAGAAACATCTAGAAATATCCAGTGGTTCCTTGTTTGGTCATGATTCAACTCTGTTATGTAGAGCAATATATATATCCACTGAAATTAACAAATTAACAAGAAAAAAGAAAATGAGAGCTGTAGGTATTGTTTAGTGGTTTGATCCCAGCATAAAACAGACAAATATAATAGTGACAGAACACAGTGTGTGTGTGTGTGTTGTGTATATGTCTGTGTGCACATGTGTGCTTACCTGTACGGGAGGTTGCCCTCTGTTGCTGGTCAGTAAGCCCCTCAGGTGCTCGGGTTATCTACCCACTGGGCAGCCTCTAATGTCATTCCTCAGGAGTCATCATCTTATTTTTTAGACAATGTCTTACTGGCAGCTGAGGCTTGCTTTTCAGGCTAGGCTAGTTAGTGTAGGCGCGTCTGGGTCTACCTGTCTCCACCTTCCCAGCACTGGGATTGCAAATTCACTACCATGTCCAGCTTTTAGAAATCAAGCCCAAGCTCTCATACCTGCATGGCAAGAACTCTATCAGCTGAGCTTTCTTCATATCCAATTCTGTATTTTTTTCTCTTTATGACAGGTTTATTTCATTTTCCACTCCCCTCAATCCCAGATATGTACCTTCTTTCTCTCCCTACAACCTTCTAGCATGGTTGTGGGGCTAATATCCAAAATATATAATGAACTTGAGAAATCTAACACCAATAAACAAAATAACCCAATTAAAAAATGGGGCACAGAACTAAACAAAATTTTCAACAGAGGAATATCGAATGGCTGAGAAACACTTAAAGAAATGCTCAACTTCCATAGTCATCAGGGAAATGTAAATCAAAACAACTCTGAGATTACATCTCATACAGGTCAGAATGGCTAAGTTCAAAATCTCAAGTGATAGCACATGCTGGTGAGGGAGTAAAGAATGGGGAACACTCCTCCATTGCTGGTGGGAGTATAAACTTTTACAACCACTTTGGAAATCAATCTGGCACTTTCTCAGAAAAGTGGAAATAGCTTTACCTCAAGACCCAGCTATACGTCTCCTGGGAATATACCCAAAAGATGGTCCATCATATAAGGACATTTGTTGAACTATGTTCATAGCAGCTTTATTCACAATAGCCAGAATCTGGAAACAACCTACAACCTAAATGTCCCTCAACCAAAGAATGGATAAACTGTGACACATTTACACAATGGAATACTACCCAGATTTTTCATAATTTAAATTATTCACATCAATTAGGCATATCTGAAAGTGTGTGTTATGGTAGTATTTCCTTGTCTACCTTCTCTCTTTGCTAGAGTTGGTGTTTGCTTCATTCTTTTTCCATCAGCTAATGTGCCTTTTTGTTGTCTGACAGTCACTCCACTGGGACACCCTGAGCCTTTCACTGTGTTACCCAACAAATCTGCAGGTGGCTCTGCAGGCTTGCTAGGCAATGGCTTGGGGCTTACCAGGTGGTTCTTTTTGTCCCTTCTGGTTGGCATGCCTGAGATGTGTATTTTCTAGACACTTATTGATCGATTGAGACAAGATAAATAGATGGGAAATTAAGGAGATCTAGGAATCTAAAAAGCTTCTCATTCCAGAGGCTGTTTGAAGTCTTTCATTAACTGAGAGTCAAATATTGTAGCATAATTTGCTGTGGAGGTTACATATAGATATATAGATATGAGAGAGAGAGAGAGAAAGGAGAGTTCAAATGAGAATGTTAAAGTAGTAATGAACTTAAGGCCTAAGTGCAGACAACCAAGGATGCCATTTTTCTTTTCTGCATTTTCTAAATGTAAATCTCACATTTTCTGAGAATTTCACAAACAAGACTAGACACTTTCATAAAGATAAAAGTTGAAATTAAAGGAGCTAGACATATGGCTCAGTGGTTAAGAGCACTTGCTGCTCTTGCACAGGAACTGAATTCAGTTCCTCGAATCCACAATTCACAAACGTCTATAACAGACAGTTCCAGGGGATCAGACACCCTCTTCTGTCCT
This sequence comes from Meriones unguiculatus, assembly GCF_030254825.1. Classification (NCBI taxonomy): domain Eukaryota; kingdom Metazoa; phylum Chordata; class Mammalia; order Rodentia; family Muridae; genus Meriones; species Meriones unguiculatus. The sequence goes on from NC_083349.1 coordinate 23,722,475, forward strand.
TCATAAGCTCTACATACACATAGTGTACTTAACACACAGACAAAACACTCATACACATACAAATAAAATAAACCAAGACTAGAAACTTTGGGCTGGAGGGATGGCTCAGAGGTTAAGAGCACTGGCTGCTCTTCCAAAGGTCCTGAGTTCAAGTCTCAGCAACCACATGGTGGCTCACAAACATCTATAATGACATCTGGTGCCTTCTTCTGGCTGCAGGTGTACATGCACGCAGGACACTGCTTTCATAATAAATAAACAAACAAATAAATAAATGGATTGATCTTTTTTAAAAAAGGCTAGAAACTCCATTTACAGTAAAAGACATAAGACATTTCATACTTTGTGAAACCCTCAAGGTTAGTAGTTTTTTTTTTTTTAATCAGATTGTGACCCTACCCAAGACACTGAGGAACTACACTTTGACCTCATTTACTAAAAGGAGGGAAGAAAATACTTTAGAAACCTTTTGAATGATAGAATTTTAGGGATTGGATTATATCTCAGTGGTTAAGAGCACGTGTTGCTTATGCAAAGGACCCAGGTTTTTAATTCCCAGCACCCACATGGTGGCTCACAACCATCTGTAACTCCAGTTCTAGGGAATTCTCTTCTGCCCTCCATGGAGCCAAGCACACATATAGTGCACATACATACATGTAAGCAAAAGACTTACACACATAAAATAAATAAATCTAAAACCAAAACCACTGGGCTGTTCAGAATCGCTAAGGCAGTAGGTGCGGCTGTCGCTGAGACACTGCGATGCACTTCTTTGAGATGCCCATACCACACCGGAGTGTGTACTGCCTTTCTTCTGTGTTAAAATACCTTTTAGTTTCCTGCTCTCTACCAGCTCCTCCTGAAATTCTTCTCTGCAGTAAAGTCAAGAATTCTGGCCTCACCTGAGCAGAATTCATAGAGAGCAACCATTCAGGCTGCAATAGCTGGCAGCATGGAGCTCTGGCTCATACTCCACTACCACTGATGTGATGGTCTTACTGGATAGGACATTCCTGGTCAGACAAAATACTGATACACATAAAAAGTAAGTAAGTAAGTAAGTAAGTAAATAAATAGATAGATAGGTAGATAAATGAAGCCTTATTATTTGTGATTAAGGACCTTGACATGGGACAAGCCCTACATACTATTTCATGGGTCCTTAGGAGAGAGAGAGAGAGAGAGAGGTTCTACCAAGGGAGTGATGTGGAGACAGAGGCCAGACATTGAAGTGATGTGGCCACAAGCCAAGGAGCCCCAGCTGGCAACAGAAACTGGAGAGGCAAAGAATAGGTCGTTCCAATAGCCCTGCCCACAAGCAGGTTTCAGTTGAAACTGATGCTGAATTTCTGGACTTCCAACTGAAAAAGGATACATTCCAGTTGTCCTCAGACATCAAGTTTGTGATCATTTGTAACCATCACCTCAGGAAACAACTACAGAAAGCTTACCAGGTTTTTCCTAATCCTTTTTTAGTTGGGGCTTTTACCAGCCTGAGTCACAGAACCCTTTAATATAGAAGAAAGTGGGTGTTCTTCAGTCCCCCCCGGCCCCAGGCTGCCATAGGTCGTTCCTTACCTCCTAGTTCTCTTTCTCTCTGGGACTCCCAAGTAGCCAGAGACATATTCCCAAAATATAAGAGTCTCCTGTTTTTGTTGGGTAGCCTTTCTGGGTGATGCTGTCCTGAACCATCTTGTGATACCATTTATTATGTTAAAAACCTTTCTGCAGCTCTATTTTTAATTTCCTAGAGTTCCCTCTTGTTGCTTTTTAAAATAACTGCTGCCTCTTAATAGATGCAATCACTTTTCTTATTTCTCTGAGGAGATTAATTATAGTTTTTCTATGTGTCTGCTCTTTATATTATTTTTCTCTTCAAAATCTCCATTAAAATACTCCCAGATTTGTTTTGGTGATTTTCTCAATTGTCCAGTAGCATTTGGCTGATCATTCATATGGAAGACTGCAATCCCAAAGTACACAGGGAGGTGTGGGCAGGTAAAGGCTGGAGAAGGTTATAGGTGTGGGCAGTGGTTTTCTCTCTTGGAAAGAGATTGTGGGTAGGCTTTTCCAGACATCTGTAACAGTCAGACTTGGCTTCTGTCACATTAACAACTTAGAAAGGCAGTGAGCTTAAGAGAAGAGGTCTCCTTCAGCTCATCATTTCAGGAGTTGTTCACCGCCTGATTGCTTTGGGAACACATGGCAGAGCAAAACCAGCCAGGAAGGGAAACTGGAAGATTAGGGTCTCAGGATGCCTTTGAGGAACATCCTCAGTGACCCAGAAACCTTCTACTGGACCTCCACTCACCTCCAGAAGACTCTAGCATAGCGGTTCCTAGCTTGTGGGCCTGCAACCCCTTTGGAGGTCAGACAGCTCTTTCACAGGGATCACCTATCAAAAATTTACATTACAATTCATAACATCAAGATTATAGTTATGAAGTAGCAGCGAAAAGAATTTAATGATTGGGGTCAGCACACATGAGGACCTGTATTAAAGGGCTGCAGCACTGGGAAGGCTGAGAACCATTTCTCTAGCACTTGCACATACTGCTAACCTGGGATCAAGCCATTAACACTCGGGCAGTGGGGGACATAGAACATCTAAGAGAGGAAGCTTCTGGCTCACTGCCTAAGAGTGAGCCTGCTTAGTGCTCTGTGGAGCTGTGGGGCTGCTGTCTTCATTTCACTCCTGGCTGGGACTTTGCCTCCTCTCTGTCTTCATAGTTGCTACCAGCAGGACAGTGGATTTCAATGACCCCGCTGTGCATTCTGGCCCTGACATCCTGGAAACATCCTTCAGGAATGTGGCTCACCCTCTGCTGCCAGAATGTCTCCATAGCTTAGAACTGGGAGCAGCAGGTGACTCATCACGGAGCTGATTGTGAGGAGTCAGAAAGTGAATGCAGAGGGCTCTCAGAGCCATGCAGACACATCTGTCCGGTGTCTGCTTTTACTGCCACTCCACTGGGGGCTGGAGCATCCCTGGCTGCAAATTCTCTTGCTGGGTGGGACTTTCCTTGCATTTGTTCTGCATCCCCTGCATCATGACCACAAGTCCACATGCTGCCCAACAGAGGGTGCAGCCTCTGTTGTCTGATTTCTCATTCTTGCTTTGTGATTTGGGAAGGAAGTGCCCCTCCAGGGGTATGGCTTACACTATAATCCCTTAGAAGTTTGAGACTAGCCTTGGTTATTAGTGAGTTCCAGGCTAGCCTGGACTACAAAATAAGACCCTGTTTTGATAGATTGATTAGATAGATAGATAGATAGATAGATAGATAGATAGATAGATAGATAGATAGGCAGATAGGCAGACAGACAGACATACACATACACACACACACAAAGAAGAGAGAGAGAGAGAGAGAGAGAGAGAGAGAGAGAGAGAGAGAGAGAGAATTAAAAATGAAACCAATCCTGATTGGGTTTTTACATTCTGCTACATGTTTTTGTTTTATTGTAAAAGAAAAGCCTTCTGAGCCCAGGACCCTCTAGCTTTCCTGCATTTCTCTTCTTTCCTAAGCTTTCTGAAAGTTCTTGTTGAAACTTTAGGAAGCTTGATACAGAGACTTGACTTCCTTAGCTTTCCACCCACCCCTGCTGTCCCTCTCCTGACCCACCCTCCTTCTGCCTCTCCAAGACAGACAGCTCAGGCGAGGGCCACCAGGGAGCTCTGTGCCATGGAAGCTGATGGCTTGCTTTCTCTTGCTCCTCAGAACCCTGTGCCTCAGTGCTGCTCATTCCTCTTCTTTGTTGGGTGTTGGCTGTCGTCTTCTTTATGCTACATCCTCTCTCTGCACTATCACTTCCCTGGATCCATGGTGTTTCCATGTTGTCCTAGTGGGGACAGCCCTCCCTGCCAGCTCCTGGTGAGCTATCTACCCAGTTGTTCTGTCCACCTGGAAACTGGCAGTTAACACCAGCCCTCTGGGGTCTACAGTGAGCTCCCAGCTTCTACCTCATCTGCGTCTATGATCTTTGATTTGTTATCACCATAATCCATTTTAAAGCAGGAGCCCAGAGTCTGCCTTCCCTCCTGCCTCTTTGCCTCCCAGCTCACAGGTGCTGTCAGTTTTCCCTTTTGTTTCCTGTGTAGTCACTGCCTCTGTCCTCCTGTGCCCACCCTGCCTGCGGTCGGTCCTTTCCCCAGCTGTCTCGCAGACATTAGAACATTTTTCCCAACTCATAGCCCACTTCTATTCTTTCTCAAACCAGATTCCTCAGACCCTGCAGTATGGTCCATGCCAATAGTTGTACATCTGCTCCTCCCTGCCAGGTTCCTCCAAAGCATCCCCTGAGGTTGGGGCACAGCCCACTCTCTCTGCCAGTATGCAAACTCTTGGCTTAGATAGAACCCAGGTGTCTCTTCATGGGCTCCCTTTTAACACTTTGTTCCATGCTGTGACTAGGGTACTGTCTAGGAGGTTTACTTATGTTGTCCCCACCTCTGAGCTTATTTCTCACCTCCCTTCCTCTGTCTGGCCTCCTTCCTCTGATGTTCTTCCCTTCCTCAGTTTTTCTCCTTCTCCCTCTCTCTTCTCTTTCATGGCTAGTCTGTGATGTCTTTGACCCCAGAGGCCTTCCTGCTGGCTCAGCCCAGCTTTCCCAGCAGCCTCACATGCCCCAGCATTACTGTTCACTTCTCTTTCTGCTGCCTCCCACTCACCTTCTCCATCTGAGCCAGTTCTAAATAGCTATATGCTCTGAAACCCTGGCTGCAGCTGCAGCCTGCAGCAGAATGAACAGAGAGAAGGGCACCTTTGTATCATTGGATATGTTCCTAGCCTGGGTATTAGGGTCTGTAGAGGTCTGGCCACCTCTGAGAACTGTGATTGGTTGGTTATCCAGGGTCATCACAGCAAAGGACCAATTCTAGGAAGCTTAAAACAACAGGGATTTTGGCCTTTAGATTTGAGGGCTAGAAGTCTAAAATCATGGCATCAGCAGAGCCATATTCCCCTGAAGACCTTGGGTCCTTTCTTATTTTTGCAAATGATGCTCGGCTTCCTACCCTTCGTAGACCTATCATTATAGTTACATGGCTGGATGCATCTTCATATTATCTTCTGTCTGTCTGTCTGTCTGTCACTGTCTATGTTTCCCCATGATATAAGAACACCAGGCATATATTGGGTTAGGAATGCCATCTAGTAACTATCGGAGCTCCTTGGTAAAGACTCCATTTGTAGATATGATCATACTCTGAAGTACAGGACTTTAACACATATTTCTAAAGGGACACAATTCAGTTTATGTGTCCTGAACTTACCAGGCCCCAAGTCCCTCAAAGCTTCTTAGAGTCCTGCCCTTATCTAACCAAGGCTTTTCACCTTCCATGTTGGACCATGAAAGAGAAGAGTTGAAAGGAGAGCAGGCCAACAGGACTTTCTGGAAATTTCCTGTGCCATCTGCCGACATCTGCTGTCTGCCTTGCCATACTACAGACATGGTCTAGGCATGTTTAGTACTGAGACTTTAGTGCTTCTCAATGCCCATTGCACTCAGCTCTGAAACTTGCTTTTCTTAGTTCCCACCTTTAGCTTGTGTCTGAGTCACTTGTGTTTGTGACTCTTTAACAAATGCCACAGACCAGGGAGCTTATAAACAACACACATTATTTATCGCAGTCTGGAGGCTGGGAAGTCCAAGGTCAGGGTTTCAACATGTAAATGTGGGGCAGAAACAAACATTCAGTTCCCCAGGTGCTCTCTGCTGCCCTGCCCTTTTGCCCTTCCTTGTGTCCTGCCAGCAACACATGGTGCTCTAAGCTTTGTAGAGAGAAGACTTGTATGTACTATTAGCTTGGGTGTACTGTTCCCAAAAGGAGCTGTGCCTTATTAATCTTTGCTAAATGTTCCATAATATTTCTGAATGAATTTTAACTGCCTCATACTACTTTGCAAACTCACTGTGTGGCCTGGAGTATTCATTCATTCATACATCCATTTATTCGCTATGCATGTATACAGTATTCTGCCTGCATGTTGCCTGCAAGTCAGAAGAGGGCACCAGATTTCATTATAGATGGTTATGAGCCACCACATGGTTGCTGGGAATTGAACTCAGGACCTCTGGAAGAACAGCCGGTCCTCTTAACCTCTGAGCTATTTCTCCAGCCCCCTTAGGCATATAGTTAATTGGTTCCAGGCACTGTGTGGAGTGTTATGGAGACAGTAGATGGACTGATAGGTCAAGGATATATAGTGCCTGAGGCGCTCACAGTGTTTGGTAAAAAGAAACAGATGGGTCAGTAAGTTGTAACACTGAGTGTACCTTGCTAAGGATGCAGACATGTTATCAGGAGAGAGCCTCTCAGTGGGAGCTAGATGGGTGAGAATGAGGTGGCTGAGGGGTGATGGCTGCCCAAATAGGGCTGTCAGAGTTGCTAGGGATATAAGTGTCTAGGAAGGCACTTCCTTTCAGATTTCTAAAGGATGTAGAGAAATCAGGGCAAGTGCCCTCTCCTATTGGGGGGTGGAGTGTGGGCAGCAGGTTGGCAGTGATGGCTTCTTGCACCAGAGGGCAGTGTTGGCCTTGAATTTGTTACTCTCCCTAGGGCCTGGGACAAAGCTGCTGTCTCCATGTGGCAGTACTCTGTGACCTGTTCTTGTCCTCTTCCTACTGTTTTTCAGTCCCTTGAGATTCCTTCTTGCCTCCTATCTCCAAGTCTTTTGCACAGACAGAAGGTGTATATAGCAGCACATACTCAGGCTTCCTTCTCCTGTAGCATTTGAATGGAGGCTTGCTGAGCACTGTGGGACCACATAGCCACTGGTGATTATAAGTAGGCCAACTCTGCCCAGGGCCACTTAGAGCCATTGGAGCTCAAGCTGCCACAATGTTCCAGTGTTTTGCTGAAGCTCAGAGACCCAACAGTGCCTGCAGGCTGGGTGTCACTGTTGTGGTGTTCTCCTGTCTTCTCTATTAACTTGTGATACCCCCACACCCAGCTAACCAACAAAGCCTGTTTTCCTTCTCCCAGCCCCTGACTCACACCAACCATCCTGGGCCACTACAAACGATTGTAGGCTGGGTGGACCAGAAAGTCTTGGCAGAGCCTTCCTGCCTGCCATCCTCTGGTGGATGCCCTGCTCTCTCTAGGCTACTCCATGGTGTCCTAAACATGTCTACTGGGGCCTCTAGGAACTGGCATATGAAAGGAGAACACGTCTAGCTTTTTAGGCCACTGTAGCTGATATCAGAGCACCAGGGAAAGAACAGACTGAGGCTGAGATTTCTGGGTAGTAGGAATGGAGTGTGAGAGGGTCAAGGGCTAGGAGGAAGGAAACAGGCTTCGTTGGTTAGTTTGGTAGATACTAGGGCCTATTTGTGAGTTGTCCTTCCTTCTCACTGCACAACTGGCTGCTTTCCAGCACAGTTTAGTCAGCACAGGGAGTCACTCTGTGAAAGCAGATATAGTTCAGATCAAAGCCATGTAGGTTCTAGAAGGAACATTCTAGGGCTTGAGCACTTACAGGGCTGTGCTGCCCTATTCCCCAGCCAGGCTATCAATCAGGGAGCACATTTCTTTGGCAGCACAGTGGCCATATTGCCTGGACCCAAACTGGCCTGTCATAGAATTCTCTGATGTTTCTGTTTGCAGGAGGCAGCCTGCAATATATAGTTCAGGTCTGAAGGAGTGGAGTTTCTTGGGACATTGGATGATTTATTGGGCAAATTGAAACTTCCCTGGCATATCTGGGACACATGACCACTGGTACTGTTGTTCTCTCTGCTGTTCAGAGTGCTGATGGTGGCCCGGTGTCGCAGGTCAGGAGGCCTTTATTATTATTATTATTATTATTATTATTATTATTATTATTATTATTGTAGGCTTTCTAGTTTGGATATTTTTGGTGTTTAAGTGCCTGACACCCTGTGTTTCTGGTGAAAGTCACAGCTCAGTTCCATAGTTTGGACTAATGCCCATCAGTTCAGAGCTCCTGCTCTGGAGGGAAGCATAAACATTGGACTCAAACTTGGATAGTTTTAGCTAATCCTAAAGCACGTGATTACCGATCACAAAGAGCCACTAAAGGAGTGGGCCCCCTGTGGAATCACCTGCTGGCACTGGGAGCTTGGCATTTGTTCTGCACTGTAGAGTCCATGTGGGCAGTGTGACAGACCTGACGCCCGTGATGTTGGGACCTTTGCCCTGCCTCATCCAACGTTTTGTTGTAGGCGCCATCCCAGCTCCATGGTTTTCTGTCTAGAAGGGGGAATGGCTGAGTTCATAGATCCAGTGTTGGAGAAAACTGAAGCAGGAAAAGGTGAAAAGCCTCCCATGAGCTTCCTTGAGAAGTGGCAAGGGAGAAACAGGTGTGCCAGACGCTCGTGGCTTCACTGAGGCTCGTTCTTGCTTGAGAGGAGCTGTCACATCCCCAGTGGCGGTCACGGCAGTCTGACTTCCCTGTTCTAATGCACTTCCCCAGACAAGAAAGGGATCTGTCAGCCAGCATTTGCACAAAAGAGCAAACTGGCCTCTTCACGCTGCTGGCTTTCTGGAGAGGAGCGTGGAGTGAAGGATCTTCGGGGAGTAGTGGGTTGCTTGTCCTTTTGTCATCTCCCCCTGCTTCTGTGGACAGGAAAGGTGTTCTGTTTGTGTGTTACTCAAGCAAGCAAAACAATGTGGCGCAAGCCTCTGAGGCTTGTGCGCTGGGCCATTTGCTGTGCTTGCAGGATGGGAGAGTGTTGTTCCCACGTCGGAGGAAAGGCATCCTTTCCGGAAGCTTCAGGCTTAGTGCAAACTCCAGGTGCACTGTGTCTCTGGGTAGGAAGGCTTTCCCTCAGAGGATTTCGATCAGAGTTGCAACCATTGTCAACCACGAGGACTTCATGATAACCATCTAACCAAGCACTCCCCCAACAGGGCACTGTGTGGGCTAAGTGGAAGCCTGCCTCCTCTTCCTACTATTCCCTCTATCCATGCCATCATTTGAGACAAGGGTGACAGGAGACACCTGGAACAGTGCCAGCCTGAAGGGCTGTGTCTGGAATCATGTTCTGAGAGGTGCTGTTTTAAGTGAAAAGGACAGTCACATCAAAATGCAGGGCTCTGGCTTGGGCAGGCCGGGTTTCTTTTAGTGCCTGAAGCAGGACTTCTGGGGTGCCTAGAGGACATCTCTCGCCTCAGTGCCCAACCAAGGTCTCACCACCCTAGGTACTCTGTTTCTCTCCTACCTAACCTCCAAGCTTTATGATACCCCCTGAGGTGTGCAGAGGGTATCATAAGGCTGTCCCTTCAGCCTTGGGGATGTGCTGAGGCTCATGTGCAACTTTGCCAACCTTGTTAGCTGCTGTCTGGGACTATCTCAGACCCTCAAAGGCAACACTCCAGTTAGCTGTCACATGGGTCTGTGAGGGCTTCTGATGGACACTGTCCAGTGGATGCATAGCGGTCCTGTAGCAGGGTGTCTCTGGCTGATCGGGATTCTGAAAGGCCTTGTTGTAGGCCTGTGAGGGCAGTGTGATTCAGGGAGGGAAAGGCTAGAATAGCAATGGAGATGCTTCAGGGACAAGGTGGTATGTTCTCTTGTCTGTGTTGGCAAGGCCTTATCTTCTGTCTGGCCTTGCGTTGAATTAGGGGAGAGGCAGATTGGAGCAGAGGCCTCCTGTGACTGTAGTGATGAACCCTTGCCCTCTATCATGCCTGGCACAGCCCCTCTTGAGCAGCTATCTAGGTACCACTCCACCATCCGGTTGACATTTTTGTGCCGTGAACTTCAAGTGGCATATGTCCTAAATCCATCTCATAAGTCTGCAGCTGCTTTCTAGAAGGTATTGTCTTGTAATCCTGCCTGTCCCTGAGGGCCCAGGAACAGGCTCTTTGCTACTGCTCATCTACTTTCTGCATGACCCACTACCCCGCCTCTCTGGCCCAGCCCTCCCACGCAGCAGTGGCCCATGATGGCCTCAGGAGGCGGCGCCCCTTCCCCTGATTTCAGCTTTGGCTGTGGCCCAGGCCTCCAGCAGGCTGGTGCTCGAGAACTTTGTATTCACTGGGGCCAGTGACCTCCGGTGGAGCAGTTCCTGCCTGTGGGTCCTCTCCACGTCCTCTGTGTACTGCACACTTAGGTGCTTGGCTGGCGCAGAGGGAGTGTTCCAGAACAGGTATGGCCCTACAAACTTGACTCGAGTGCTGGGGTAGGTTTCTACCTGTGGAGAAAGCGTGCTGTGTGCTTGAGGACTAGGCACTTTGTTCTCTCTGTGTGTGTGTGTCTGTTGGTGTGGCTCGTATCAATATTCTACTCAGAAAACCACAGAAGGACTGGTACACAGCAGGCTCCATGCTACCTCTACACAGAGAAAGGCCCTTATGGAGGGCTTTGGGGCAGTTAGCAGGAAGATACATGAATGAATGTGGGGTTGCCGATGTGATCTGTATAGGGCTCTGGGGAGGTTGGGAGAATTTCTCTATCCCTGCAATCATATGGGAGGAAGAAAAGACAGTGAGAAAGAGTGACAACCTTTGGAATTTTTACCCAAGTTTACTTCAGGTGCTCTGTTTCAGTTGGTCCTGGAATGACCTGTCTCGGATGGAAGGAAGTGACACCTGAATTTACAGATGAGGAAACTGGGCCTCAGAGCTGCCAAACCATAGTGCTAGGGAAGGGAGAGCTAGGCCTAGCCCAGGCAGGCTGAGTGCAGCTAACACTGCACTAGCCTCCCACTCCATCTGAAAGGGCCTCACCATTTTCTGCCTGTAACCATCTGCCAGGTTTGCTGCCAGCCCTGGCTTCTGCTCTCCTGTGGCTAAGATCATTTGTGGAGAATCACATCAAGCCTGTGCGTGCATGTGTGCGTGTGCGTGTTCGCTCATGTGTGCATGTGTAAAAATTAGACATACAGTTCAGTTCTCTGTCATTGGGGGTCATAGAGAATCAGCCTCCCAGGAACTCGCCAGCTGCTCTCCTTTGGACACAAATCTAAGGAGAAAAGAATGAAGAAGCTGGCTGGTGAGAGAGGGGTCAGGGGAGCAAAATGGATGAGAGCAAGTGCTCAAGCAGCGGCAAGATGAAACCTACCAGGTGAGAGACCAACAGGTCCTCCCTAGGAATACCCTGAAATCTCCCGGGTATGCTACAGATGGCACAGACCAAACTGAGTAGTAGGTGGGAAAACAAGCGTGAAGGGTCATGCCCAGCTCTTGGGGACCCACCAATCTAATTTTGTTACCAGGGGGAAGCCCAGAACTATCGTTGACCTTTCTTAGAAAAGGTCTACATTTGTATGGTTGGCCATGTTGGCAAAAGCCTGTAATCCCAGCACTCAGGAGACAGAGGCAAGTGGATTGTTGAGTTCGAGGCCAGCCTGGCCTACAAAGCAAGTCCAGGATAGCCAAGGCTACACAAAGAGGCCCTGTCTCTAATTAATTAATTAATTGATTAATTAATTAATTAATTTTTAAAAAGGCAGACCTTTTGTTTGTTTTGTTTTTTAGGACAGGGTTTCTCTGTGTAGCCTTGGCTGTCCTGAATTCACTTTGTAGACCAGACTGGTCTCAAATTTATAGAGATCTATCTGCCTCTGCCTCCCAAGTGCTGATTAAAAGTGTGAGCCACCACACCTGGCTATCTGCCTTTTTTCTGCACCCTTCCTTTCTTCTTCTCCTTCTCTTCTTCCTCCTTCTCCTCCTTCTTCTGAGGTACTGTTGGTAGTGATTATCAAGAAAAGGTCTTCTATGTAGTCCATACTTGAACTTGAGATTGTCCTCCTGCCTCAGCCTCCCATGAGCTGGGATTGCAAATGTAGCTTGTATTTAAAAATTCTTTCACATTTATTTATTTTGGTGAGGAGCGGGCATGAACACCACATTGTTTGTTAAAGCTCTCTCCTCCCACCATGTGGGCTCCTGGAATTAAATTCAGGTCGTCAAATTTGGCAACAAGCACTTTTACCAGCTGAGTTTCCTCACCAGCCCCGTTTTCTTTTCTAATTATAAGTAATGCGCCCCCAGCCTGGTCGTGAGCCAACAGCAGTCTGACCTGTTGACGTCCTGGAACATATCTTGGAGCAGGCAGTCAAAATAGGTGAATGATAAGCCACACTTGTCCAAAGTGGAGTAGTTTAACAATTAAAATTAAAGAAAACTAATACAGAAGGAAAAAAATACTCTGCAGCCAAAAACAAAACAAAACTAACCAGCAGGAGATCGTGCTGAGGGTGGTGAGGTGGGGCTCTCCTCCCAGAGCAGACTTCAGCACCACCTGACAGTCTTGCTTTAGATACCGTGCGTCGCGTCGTAGAGATTTAAGACAGTTGCCGATGGCTTCTCACCTATGCTGATGGATACGTGGTAATCAGGACCCAGTGATCCCTTTATTTGTTTTTAAACTTATTCATTAATGCGTAAGTTCCAGATGGCAGATGCTGACCGTGATGACCACTGTTTGTAATCCATGTGCCTCCTACAGGGAAAGCTAGTTTTAACCTTTAATGAATGGATGGCTGCCTTGCTTTGTCATCATTCTGAAGTTGCATGTTTTTGCAGCTTCTCATGCTATTTTCATTTCTAATGTAGCAATAAAAAATAAGTATAGCTATTATCTTAGAAAATAATGTGCCCCCATTGGATAAAATATACAGAACTATATAGGCACTTTTTTTTTTTAAAGCTAGACATATTAGTGTACACCTGTAATCCCAGCCCTTAGGAGATTCATGCAGGAGGATTACACAGTAAATTCAAGTGATCTTGTCTCAAAAGATGAAGAAAAACAGTGTTTTACATTGTAGCCTAGACTGGCCTTGAGTCTTGATCCCCTTTCTCAAGCTCTGAAGTGCTGAGATCATTCAGCACTTGCCTTAAAGGCTCTGCAGAGATTTGAACAGGACTTCCAGGGTAACTGGACAGGACCCAGGCTGTGACTTGTGTGACTTCTCATTTAGAAATATGATCTCTCATGAAGCTGCTGTGACTTCACAGGCAAGGGTAGCACCTTGCTGTGTTTTTAGTATCTAGATGTTTGGAGGGAAAACCTCATGTGCTGGGCATTGTGCCCTGTCAGTGCTTCTCCTAGCCATCGACTTGCAGCAAGATCAGAAGTGAACACAGCACCACACACCACACTGTGCAACTTACAGACTGTTTAACCTTTGTCTGTGCTCCCTTTGCGCCCTTATGCCCTTGTTGGCAACACAGTCCAGGGTCCAGTCAGTGTCTATGCACATTTAGTCACCTTTTCGGCTTCCTTTCATCTGAACTGATTCTCCATGTCTCATGTGAACTTTACATATTTGGGGGTTGTTGTTGTTGTTGTTGTTGCTTTTGAGACAAAGTTTCCCACATAGCTCTAGCTGTCCTGGAACTCGATCTGAAGACCAGGCTGGCTTCAAACTCATAGAGATTCGTCTATCTCTGCCTGAGTGCTGGGACTAAAGGCTTGTGCCACAATGCCTGCCATCTTTCACATATTTGAAGCATTAATGTTGAAACATTAATTTCACATATCTGATGAAATAAATTATATGCCTTCTAAGTGAGGTAACACAGACCCAGAAAGACGCACATGGTATGTACTCACTGATAAGTGAATTTTAGTCATACAGTACTAGATCATGTGCTGTATAGTCATATAGTACTACTATCCTGTCTATATGACTGTATAATACAAGATAATCATACTACAATGCACAGACCCCCAAGAAGATGAGCCTGATGGGCATCTTAGGCTTTATGTTGGCCCACTAGTTATTGCGGGATATCTCTGAGGTGGACTATGTTGCCTGCTTTTTGATTACTTTCCCTTGATGGGACTTCCCTACCAGTCAGGGGCGGCACACTCCTTTAATCCCAGAATTTGGAGAGGCAGGTGAATTTAAAGCCAGCCTGGTCTACAAAGCAAGTTCTAGGACAACCAGGGCTGCACAGAGACACCTTTTCTCAAAAACAAAATCATGGTTGCTACCAAATGTGGTAGTGCATTCCTGTAATCCCAACTTGGGAAGTGGGGGCTTGAGGATCAGGAGTTCAAGGTCATCTTTGACTGTACAGAGAGTTTGAGGCCAGCCTGGGCTACATGAAATATTAAAAAAAAAAAAAAAGCCATAGCTGCTATAGGGGTTAGCTCTATCTGGATAAGACACAGGCACTATGCTGTGGGCAAGATATAACCTATTTTAGAAAACCTGGAGCCTGGAGTCCAGCAAGGTGAACCCCCACTTTTGAAGCTTGGAGCTCAGCAAGGTGACCCCCACTTTTGTATAGGTGAGCCAGATGCTCCTGCCAACCAACCCTGGCTGCTACATGCTACTTGAGACTGACACACGCCTGAGGGCTGCCCCAGAGCTGGAGCCGTCTCACTCTGCCTCTCAGACATCATGGCTGACTCCACTTTTCCAGCACACAGACCCTGGCTCAGGACACTGTGTTCCTGGCCTTCCTGCTTGCTCTTGGGTAGCTGTCTCTCTGTTGGCTCTCCCTCCTAGTCAAGCTCTAAAGTACAGGTCTGGTCCTTCTCCATTCTGCAGCATTCTCACCCTGGATTCAGACATTCTCCATTGTCACAGGACCAGGTGTTCCTCCCTTGCTCTTTCCTTGTCCACGAGCTCGATTCCCTCCTAGCCATGCCTTTCTCTCTGCAGTCTTGCTGTGTTGGCCCATCCACTGAACAGGGTTTTTCATTCCTCAGGTCAATGGACCTCTCAGTGAATGTGGTCTGTGGTGCCCCTATACCCTTTCCTGACTCCAGCCTGATCCAGTGGTCCCTACCCTAGTCAGAGTCTGATGTAACTCTGTTACAATCTCTGCCCTACCTGGATCTTTTCCAAAATCTTTTAGACCTGCTTATGGCCTGAAGGAGGCAGTGACCAGCAGGTCTGTCCATATCTTCAGCCTTACCTCACACAGGGCTCTTTGCCTTCCATCTCCTGCCTGTCCAGCTTGCTTCATTGTCCCAAGCTTGTTCCCTCAGGGCCTTAGCAATTGCTTTTCTTACTATCTGGGTGTGGCCACCTCTTTCTCCCTGATTAGGTTCCAGGTTCTGTGTTCCTTCCTCAGAGAATCATCTGATATCCAGCTATAGTAACTTTCCCCAGGACACTCACAAAGTGTGACCTTTGAGGCACTTTGTCATCACTGTTTGATCAGAGGTGATCTTGAGTCTGGTTCCTTTTCCTGCTCCGCTGGCCCAGGCTCTTATGGACATAAGTCCACATACTGCGCCTCCTGGGGTGGGATGCTGCTTGCTGCCCCTCTTCCTCCTCGTTGTGGGATTTGCTTATGCCTTCTCCTCTGAATTGCTGGTCGTCCTTGTGACATCAGTGTTTTTGCAATGTTTGTTTTATTTATTGAGTTTGCTTTTATGTTTAAAAAAAAGGTGGCTGAGTCAAACATTTCTACCTTTTACTAAGAACAAAATCATTCAGTTAGATAAAGGTCTCTGAGTGGAGAGGCCAGATGCAGATTTGGGCCCTGCTTTCTTTTCCTTCTTTCTTGGGCCTGGCTCTGTCTTCCTCTTTCCTCTCTCCCTTCTCCCCACCTCTGTAGCTTTATTTTTTTTTTTTTTTTATTTTGCTTAATTCTTTTATTGGAAAAAAAAAGTACCTTAAAAGTCCATCATCAGGGGCTGGAGAGATGGCTCAGAGGTTAAGAGAACCAGCTACTCTTCCAGAGGTCCTGAGTTCAATTCCCAGCAACCACATGGTGGCTCACAACTATCTGTAGGGAGATCTGGCGCCCTCTTCTGGTGTGCAGGTATACATGCAGAAAGAACATTGTATACATAATAAATAAATCATTAAAAAAAAAGTCCATCATCTTTTTAATATAAATTATGACTCTCAAACCCATTCCAATCACCTTGTTAAGTGGTGGTGGCACACACACTAGAGAAGGTAGCAGGAGAACATGAGAGAAGAATTGTGCCCAAAGAAATTTTCTAGCATGAGACTGGAGCTCAGGAGTCACCCACACCTCTCCTGTTAACCCCACACAGTGGCCAACCTTTTGCCATTGTGACTTGATGTTTATGGCCTTCCTGGGAGCATGTTCCCTGTGGGCACAGGTCCATCATGCCTGTAACTATTCACAGAACCTCCAGCTATGAGCTACTCTCAGGCAACAAGGTAAAGTTCCTTCAGGGAGGCAGGCCTGACTGGAACCGCAAGCAAACTCAGAACAGACATCTGTGAACAACCTTGAGCCTGAAAAACTACAGGGAGCACACTGAACTTTGGACAAATGAAAACCTCAGTCAGTAGGTGAGGGGTAAAAGGACGGATGGAGTCAGCAGGAGTGGATCAGTTTCCACAGCCCTGACCCATTACCACAAAACACGCTTCCTATTACAGAGCTAATGAGACCCCAGCCCTCTCTTCTAGGAACAGGCAGGAGCTCATCTGTCTTGTTCTGCCTTTCTAATCAGCCTGCAAAGAAAGGCCAGAAATGTAGCTTTCTTTAAAAAAAAAAAAAATTTTTTTTTTGAGGGGGTAGAGATAGAATCACACTGTGCTTCAAGCTGCCCTGGAACTCACTATGTCAAACTCAGCAATCTTCCTGCCTCAGCTTCCTGCATAGCTGAGATGACAGGGGTGAACCACCACATCCTGCCGCGTCTTTAATTTGTAAAATGGTTACCTATGTTTATGGTATAGAAACTGTCTTCAGTTGATTTTAAAATTAAGTTTCTGTATAGTACATGAAGCCAGATTTCCTATCGCAGCCATTTAAAGTGCACAGTTCTGTGGCATTAAGTCCATTCACAACCATTCCCCTGCAATCTACAAGGCTCTTTTCAAGCTCCAGACCTGAAACTTTGTCCCCGTTAAATATAACTCCCATCCTACCCTCAGCTTAGAACAGTGACCCTTTTCTCCCCCTCTACCTCAGCCCCATTCTATGGTAACCACTTAGGATCTCCTGTCAGCGGAATCCCAAGGCATTTGTCTCTGTGACCAGCCTCTTCACTTGCCCTTTGTGGTTGTGATGAATATTGTACTTGATATCCCTTGGTGGAAGGAAGGTTCAGGCCTCTGAAAAAGGCTGTGTTTTAACTGAGAGCCAGTGCTATCTCTTGAGAGAGCAGGTTGACAGGATCAACATATGAAAGAAGTCTATATTGGATGTTGGTGGAGAACAAGGGTAGGGAGCCTGGGTTCACAGCACCAAGATGCACGCACACCATGCTGCATAGAGCCCCTCTGTGGCCTCTGAATGTAAGCACCATGCTAAGTAGGAGGCTGCTGAGCTTCACTTTGCTTCATTGGATTGGATTTGCTTGCTCTTCACAGCTCCACTACAAATGGAAACAGAGATGGCACTGTCTTTTTCATAGTCTTCTGTGAGTTAGGGTCCCTCTCTCTTTCCTCTTTCTTTCTGGATGTGGGATGTTCAGTGCCAAGGCTGCTCTAACCTAGATTCTGATTGCCTCTCCTCAGATGCTGAAGTTTCAAACAGTTCGAGGGGGCCTGAGCCTCCTGGCTATTCGCCGCTCCTCCACTCTCCCTGTAGCCTCCCCAAATGACCGGCGCCTGGAGTACAAGCCCATCAAGAAAGTCATGGTGGCCAACAGAGGTGAGGACTACCAGAATCCAGGGCCTGGGGCCAGCCTGGCCTGGCCTCCTCCTCACCCTGCCCTGCCTAGCTCCTTTGTTTCTCTCAGGGCCCGGGAGTCTAACTGCTCGCCCTGTCTGTCCTAGGTGAGATTGCCATCCGAGTGTTTCGTGCCTGCACAGAGCTAGGTATCCGCACAGTGGCCGTCTACTCAGAGCAGGACACAGGCCAGATGCACCGGCAGAAAGCTGACGAGGCCTACCTTATTGGTCGTGGCCTGGCACCTGTACAGGCCTACTTGCACATTCCAGACATCATCAAGGTGGCCAAGGTAGAGTCAACTCGGCCCAGGAGATGCGAGGGTCTCCTGAGGCTGGGCAGGATCCTGTGCTGTGCCTGGCACCAATACCTACCAGGAGGCTATGTGTATGGGGGTGGGGTATACCCCAGGAAGAAAGGAAAAGGAGAAAGGCATTTCTCCTGATGTTTTCAGGAGAATGGTGTAGATGCTGTGCACCCTGGCTATGGGTTCCTCTCAGAGCGAGCAGACTTTGCCCAGGCCTGCCAAGATGCTGGAGTCCGGTTCATTGGGCCAAGTCCAGAGGTGGTCCGCAAGATGGGAGACAAGGTGGAGGCCCGGGCCATTGCCATCACTGCAGGTGACACATAACTCCTCCCAAGGGGCCAGTGTGAGAGTTTGTTTCCCTGACAGGATGTAGCAGGGATTCAGCCTGTTACAGAGACCCCTATACTCTCCCACCAGGTGTTCCAGTGGTCCCTGGCACTGATTCCCCCATCAATTCCCTGCATGAGGCCCATGAGTTCTCCAACACGTATGGCTTCCCTATTATCTTCAAGGCCGCCTACGGAGGTGGAGGCCGTGGCATGAGGGTTGTGCACAGCTATGAGGTGAGGAGGGCAGCACATATGTTCAGGGCTGGGTGCTAGGCAGGTAGCCCCTGTGGTGGGCTCTGGGAAGTGTGCAGAGGTGGCAGCAGAGGCACAGAGCTGGTCCCATGTCTACCTTGCTTGCCCTCCTAGGAACTGGAAGAGAATTACAACCGGGCCTACTCTGAGGCCTTGGCAGCCTTTGGGAATGGAGCACTGTTTGTGGAGAAGTTCATTGAGAAGCCACGGCACATTGAAGTGCAAATCCTAGGTGAGTGGGGAGTTGTGTGAAACAGGAGAAGCCTAGATCTCCCTAGTTTACAGCAGCGATCTTTGGGACAGCCGTTCCAGGGACCGCTCCCTGGAAAGGGGCCCTGGACAGAGCAGCAGTCAGTGGCCAAGGAGCCAAGGCCGAATCCCATTTCTTGTCTGCCCAGGGGATCAATATGGGAATATCCTGCACTTGTATGAGCGTGACTGCTCCATCCAGCGGCGGCACCAGAAGGTGGTAGAGATCGCCCCTGCTTCCCAGCTGGACCCTCAACTTCGCTCACGCCTCACCAGTGACTCTGTCAAACTTGCCAAGCAGGTGAGGACATGCTTCTGAGGACATGAGCCCAATTTTGCAAGTTTTCTTGGTACTTCTGCCCAGATTGTTTCATGGCTTGGGGGTATGGGAACTCCTTGTGGAGGGAAGGAGGAAGGTCCTGCAGAGAGGGAAAGGATGCAGACATCCTCTTGAGGCTGGAAGGGGTGCTCAGTGATAGCAGAGGTGCTTGCCCCAGAGGGAAGATGTCCTGGCTATTCCTTCTACTCTTGCTATATAGACTAACTTTTTCTGGGGTACCAGCTCACCCTGATCACTGTAAAGACAGAATTCTCAGATTCTGGCCCCTAACCTCTGACACAGTGTTTCCTCATTGAGCTATCTCTGCCAGTCTCTGCTTAGCTGGTAGAGTAGTTCCTGGGGTATGGAGGTGGGTGCTGTGTCTGTAAGCAGTGACTTACCCCAGACTAGCCTGGGAACACCTGCCATGGCTGCAGGGTACCAGCTCTACCTGCCCCTCTTAGACTTCCCATCTCCAGATATGTCACACTGTCCCAGGTTTGAGCCCCCCACGGCCTCTAGTGTAGGCAGCCAGGGTTCAGAAGAAGGTAGAGATGGTGAGAACAGAGTGTTAAAACCACTCAGCAATGTGCGCAGAAGCTCTGCTGAGCTCTGGTGGGGCTGGGGTTGCCTCAGGAGCAACGTCACCTTGGCCTTGCTCTGTTCTTTTGGTCGATGTCATCAATCCTACCAGCTCAGACTCCAGGGAATGCATGTGTTGTTCTGGAAGGACAAGAAGGGAAATGGTGGTAGGGTTGCAATCCTAGTTAGTGTCACCAGTGCTAATGCTGAAGTGGCATTGCTTGAAGTGATGGCCAGAGTGACACTGGTCAGAGATGACAGCAGAGTAACACAGGAGGAAACTCCTTGAAAACCCCTTCTGTAGTGGAGAAGTGGGCTGGGAGGCCCAGGACTGCAGGTCTAAGGGGCACAGACCAAGGAGGCTGCTGGGAAGACAACAGTGAAGTTCTAGGGTGGGCTGGGGGATGTCTTCACCCAGACTTGCTGGCTGTGGCCTGGCTTAGGAGCTTCCAGTAGATCCTTGAGCTTATAGAATATAGGGGAGGAGGTGTATTCTGGGTCCTGGATGCTGGCCACTGCAGGGGAGCTGATGGTAGGTGGAGGATGGATTGCCACAAGCTGTTCTGTTCCAGAACCTGTGCGGTGGGCAGGCTTGTGTGGCGCAGCCCTGACCCTGGGAACCTCTGCTTACTGGCCGCCCCTGCAGGTCGGCTATGAGAATGCGGGCACTGTGGAGTTCCTGGTGGACAAGCATGGCAAGCACTACTTCATCGAGGTCAATTCCCGCCTGCAGGTGGAGCACACAGTCACTGAGGAGATCACAGAGTAAGCACTGGGCAGAGGGCAGGGTAGAGAAAGAGCTACTGGGGGCAGCAGCCAAGGCTCACCTGCTTTCACTTTAAAGGACCTAGGAACTTCACTAACACATTATTTCTAAAATTTATTTTTATTTTATGTACATTGGTGTTTTGTGTGTGGGTGTTGGATCCCCTGGAACAGGAGTTACAGACGGTTGTGACCCACCATGTGGCTGCTAGGAATTGAATCCCAGTCCTCTGGAAGGGCAGCAAGTGCTCTTAACCACTGAACCAGTTCTCCAGACCCCTAAAATAATTCTTATGAGCATTTTACATAGTTGTTGTAAAAAAAGTAGCACACAATAAAAAACAACTCAAAACTTACCTAACCCTCACAGTGAGGATGCCCAGGGCCCAGGCTCTCCATGGAGCCCTCATGGCTGTCCTTGAGAAGAAGAAACCATCACCTCATTTTTCAGATTAATGAACCAAGAGGTTAAGAGACCTGCCCAAGTCCACACAGTGGGCTCAGTCTCTCCAGGCCTCCTCCAGCTCTGTGATGTTCCCAACGCCTATGCATAGCCTTTAGGTAGTTTCCATCGTTGTTTATTATATAGCTCCATGCCATTAAGATGTTTTAGATAGACTCAAAACAAATTTTTGAGATTTTTATTTTTTGTATGCCTCAATGTTCAACTCAGTGTGTCTGTGCGCCATGTATGGGCAATACCCATAGAGACCAGAAGAGGGCACAGATTCCTCAGGATTGGAGTTAGAGATGGTTGTGAGTACCATGTGGGTGCTGGGAATTGAACTCGGGACCTCTGGAAGAGCAGCCAGTGCTCTTAACCTCGGAGTCATCTCTCCAGCCCCTTAGACAGATTTTCAAAACAGATTTATATATTTTATTTTTACATGTGTAAGTGTTTGCCCTCAGAGCCAGAAAAGGGTATCTGATCCCCCAGAACTGGAGTTACAAAGGGTGGTAAGCCCCCATGCAGGTGCTAGGGACCAAACCTAGGTCCTCAACAGGAGCAGCCAGTGTTCTTAGCCTCTGAGCCATCTCGCAGCCCCTAGAACTTTTATTCTCCTTTAAAACTTGCTTCTTGGCCAGCTGTGTTTGCGTATACCTTCAATCCCAGCAGAGGCAGGCTGATCTGCATAGTGATTTTTAGGACAACCAGAGACCCTATCTCACAATAAAACAAAATAGAACAAAATGACAACCAAAAAACCCTTGCTATTTGCTGAAGGCATTCCCCGGACCATTCTCTGTTGTGAATACTTTTCATGGCTGTAGGCTGTTCCACCATCTGCACCCCTGAACTGTTCTAGCTTTTGGGGTTCAGGTGGATCTGTTAACATCTGTTCAAATGTGAGCTACGGCTTCTTTGTGCCAGTGTATTCTCCCACAAACTTTGTGTATAGACTTAAAGAAAAAGAAAATCTACTCATTTTATAAACAGTGAAAATAGCTTTCATTATTCAAGGAGACATATTTTGAGACTTAGAAGTATTAATCCTTGGCATTGGACCAGTCTACCTTTCCATGGAACATTGCTGGTCGTTTTCTCCTTGGTTGCACTCAGGACTAACAATGCGCTGCGCATCAAAGGCTGCGCCAGTCGGTGTTGGGCCACCACTGAGGACCCAGCACGCAGCTTCCAGCCTGGTACATATCCAGAAGCCACAGACCCTTGGCTTCCTAGGTTCAGAGCGAGAGTCACAGTGAGTCTCCAGCCATGTTTTCCAGTCAGTGCCCTGGTGCTGCTCTACCAAGATTTGCTCAGGTGTCAAGGTCCCATGTCTTGAACCATGTGCAGGCTAAGCTAGCTATGTTTTCTCTGACCCTCAGCTCCTCTGATGGGGAGTACCACCAAGATGATCTACCATGCAAGCAGGGTCAGTGATCTGCAGAGAGGGTGTCATGGTGACCAGACCATTATTACCGCTGTGCTTTCGTAAGTGACACTGAGTACAAAGTGACAATAGAGTACTAGCCATGAGCCTTAGAGACAATACTTGAAGCCTGGAGGGCCTTGTGTTGACACTTCTTTGCCTGGATTGGATACCATCTTTAAGAGTGGCCATCACTCAGGCTACGTTTACGCAGCCATGCAAACAGGGAGAGCCTTCATGCATGTGCTTGAGGAACATAGCATCTTGACTGTGTCTATCCTCCAACAGCTTACTAGTTGTAGGTGTCCAACTAATACAGTGCTCTGTTTTTGTTTGCTTAGCTTTTGGTTCTGTTTTGCTTCGGTTTGGTTTTTAAGATAGGGGCTCAGGGCATCAAGCTTGTTATATAGCCAAAGGTGACCTTGGACCTCTAATCTTCCTGCCTCTACCTATCAGTGCTGACGTTACAGACACATACTGACAGAGTTGGCTGTTATTCCTATTTTGCAGCCTTTTCTTTCCTGCATACACAATATATCCCTCATGCTCCAAGAGTGAGTGTCCTAGCCCTGTGACAGTGACCCTCAGCCTATGCTTCCCTGCTACAGGGAGCCAAGAGTGTGCAGGCCTTAGGGCAGGCACACAAAGGACAGGCCGCTGGAAGGGCCTATCAGGAAGGTGAAGGGCTTGTCTTCCAGATGCTTCTTCGTCTTTTTTATTTTTATTTTTTGGTATTTTTCAAGACAGGGTTTCTCTGCATAGCCTTGGCTGTCCTGGACTCACTATGTAGACCAAGCTGACCCCGAACTCACAGAGACCTCTGCAAATCCTGCCTCTGCCTCCCTAAGTGCTGGTGGGATTATAGGCATGTGCTACCACGCCCAGATTTCTAGAAACTTCTTAGGGGAGTGTTTTCTCCTGACACGTGGGGAAAGCAGGGCAGGCTTTGGGACCACCTAGGCTACTTGGTCTGAGGAAGGTACAGTATTGGCCTGTGTGAGTCATAGCACCCCTCTTCTCTTCCTTACCCCACCTCATTTGCAGTGTGGACCTGGTCCATGCTCAGATCCACGTGTCTGAAGGTCGGAGCCTGCCAGACCTGGGCCTGCGGCAGGAGAACATCCGCATCAATGGCTGTGCCATTCAGTGTCGGGTCACCACTGAGGACCCAGCGCGCAGCTTCCAGCCTGACACTGGCCGGATTGAGGTAGGTAACCTCCAGCCTGCACTGAGATTCTTCGCTGCCTCTCCGTGGTGCCCAGGTTATCTGTCACCCAGGGGCCCAGGTGCAGCTGGCTTAGAGCACACGGGAGCCCAGTACTGTCCTAGAGTAAGGGAAGAGCCTTCCACAGAAGGCTGGCAGAAAGCCAGAAGGTCATCTTGGAATGGGGGCAGACCAGCTTAGGGGACACTTCACACTTCCAGATGTGAAGCCTTGGCCCTGATGCCCTAGGAGCCCAAAGCCTCACTGTGACAAAGCCAGAGCAGCTGGTCTCTAACCTACCTTCTGTCAGGGGTGAGGGGTGCCTGCCAAGGCAGGCCCTTGTGGGGAACAGAGGACTGGGGCCTCTGTGGCAGGGTGAGTAAAGGCCCTTTGGGAGTAAGCAAAGGAGCTCTTCAGTGGGCAGCACTGAGGGACTGAGAAGCACTTTACCTCAGCTCTGCCCATCTGCCCTATTAGTGTTGGAGCCTCTGGGCTCAGCTGCCCTCTGTCCCCTCCATTTCTGTGGCTCCAGCCTGCTCCTTCACCCTGCATATCAGCAGCACTGTCTACTGTCTCCTGTAGACCAGGCTGGCCTTGAACAGGAGGATGCAGGACATCAGAGGTACTCAGGGTTGGCATTGGTGTCCAGGGTATAGGGGTGGCAAGGATGAGCACAAACTAGATGCCAGAACTGCGATCATGTCCAAAAGTAGTATGGTTAAGTATGGGGCACTAGGTCCGTTGTACTGACCTTGAGGGCCCAAGGGCCCCACCATAGCTCACCACCTGCATTCATTTCTGAGTCCCTAGGTGGGGCAGCTTTGGGCTGGTGCTGCCCCAGAGCCCCGGCTCCTCTGCCCTTGGCTAGGAAGGGGCAGCTGCTGCACTGGGGCCACCTCTTCTCCACCTCCACTTCCATGGCCAGGCCTGGTTTTGAGCCGGTCACCACAGGGTATTTTTAGCTGGTGGTTCCTGCACAGAGCTGAGTGTCCACCCTTAAATATTGCATGAAGTTCTTTTTTATTGAACACAGCTTGTGCCCTTAGCAGCAGAAGGGTGATGCTGAGGGTGTCCCCAGTCCAGTCCCTCTGGCATCCCCCTCTCTCTTACTTTCTCTTTGAACCTCAGTTTCCCCACCTGCCCCATGCCTGTCATGAGCACTCACCTGTATGTGTAAGTGTAGTTACCTCAAACACCCAAATATTTACTGTCCATCTGTGTCTGCTATTTCCCCTTCTGCTTGCCTCTTGTGTTTTCTGGATGAGCTCATTGTGCGTGTTTCATCTCCATGTTTCCTTCCTTCCTCTCTGCTTTTTCTCTCATCTTTCCCTTCAGGAATGAGTAGATATTCAAGCCTCCCCTTCCCTCCAACATTAAACGACAACAAAAACCAAATACCAACTGAAAGAAGCAAAACAGAAAAAAACAGGTTGAGTGTGGTGGTGCACACCTATAATTTCATCACTCTGTATTCAGAAGGTTGAGGCAGGAGGGCCATGAGTTCAAGGCCAGCCTAGGCTATACTGTAAATTCAGGCTAGTCTAGTCTACAGACTGGTGTTGCGAGAATCAAAAGGAAACTAACCAACTAAAACCTTTCTTGGTCAGCCTGCTAGTGTTCTTTCCTCGCTCATGGTCCTGTGGCCTATGTACTTCTGTCTGTCCCAGGGCCCCCTGGGTAGGGACTTCTCTGTTTTAGCTGCTTCATACCAGTGAGCAGCTGGTAGTGGGCAATGCATTCAGCTTCCTGGAATGATGTGGGCACAGAATGGGCCTGCCAAGAGGTACGGTGGTTAGGCAGGTGGTGAACGGTCAGAGGGCTTTGTCCCTTCCCAGCTGGGCTGCTAACTGGGCTGAGCATGATCTAGGAGCCTGGCAGGGCACTTCCTCCTCTGTCCCCTCCTTGCTGCAGTGCAAGAGCGAATGCACAAGACTCAGAAGGGCTGAGGCCTGGGTCTGTTGCAAGAAGTAGGAAGAAACTGACAGGTCAGAGATGGGCTTTCTAGGTACCCTTTAGCTTAGCCCTCTGGGTCCCATGGGAGGAGACCAGTTTACTGCTAGTTTCTGTCTCGGTTGCTGACATGGGCTTCCTTCTGCCAACAGGTTTTCCGGAGTGGCGAAGGCATGGGCATCCGTCTGGACAATGCTTCTGCCTTCCAGGGGGCTGTCATATCACCCCACTATGACTCCCTGCTTGTCAAGGTCATTGCCCATGGCAAAGACCACCCCACAGCCGCCACCAAGATGAGCAGAGCCCTGGCGGAGTTCCGTGTCCGAGGTGTCAAGGTGAGAGACTGCGCCTTCCCCTGCTTTTGCCCACAGTGGGTCCATCTGATCACATGTTACCGAGGGGTGGGCGTGGTGGCTACCTTGTCCTTGCTTTGCTTTTACTGGGGTGGCTCTCTGCCTCAGTGGCACAGTAATCTCTCCTGGCTGCTCTCAGACTGCTGGTGCCAGGGCCCTGCTGGTTCTCTATGTAAGCATGGTCCCTGGGTGAGAGCTCTAGCCCTGACGAATAAGGTCAGACCTTCTGCCGGCTCCCGGCTCTTCTGGCCTGGCATCTAGAATGGCAGGTGCTTCAGAGTAGCCAGGAAACATATGATGAGGGGCAGGGCCCTGGCCACAGTGGCTGCCTGACAGCAATGGCCTCAAGGTGCTTATTCCTTGTTGGGCTCCGCTTATAACTAGCATCTGTAACTACAGACAAATTCACAGCCAAGAAATGTTGTTCTGTCCTTTGAAACCAGCACCCGCCCACATATCCCATGGGGCACACTTGGGTTTACACTTAAGCCCCCAGCCCATTGAAGAGCTTCTCCCTCTTCCAGAGGTTCCTGTGGGGTGCTCTGGCCATGTGGGATTCACTGCCTCTGGGGCTTTGCCGTGGCTGACCAGGGATGGGAGAGGCTGTGGGCTGTACACTGGGCAGTTCGCAAGTTTATTTTCCCTGAGCCACACCACCTCACACACCTACCCTATATCACAGTGTGCTTAAGGTCCCAGCATCCAAGCTAGCCATGGTGGCACAGGCTTTCATCCCAGAACTCAGGAGGTAGGAGCAGGCAGATCTCTGAGTTTGAGGCCAGCCTGGTCTACACAGAGAGTACAGGGCAGCCAGGGCCCTGTCAAAGAAACCCTGTCTTGAAAAACTGAAAAAAAAAAAAAAAAAAAGAAAAAAAAGATCCTAGCATCCTCTTCCAATTTTGAGAACAGGGACAACAGGGTCCACGATCCCAGGAATAGCAGTAGGATTTGGGGCCTGTGTCTGTCCCCTTCCTGCACACATTCTATCCCACGTATTCTCTCTCCTACTCGTCTCCCATCTTTCACTTATTGCCCGCAGGGGCCTTACACCAGCATTTCTCTAGGTCACATACAGGTATGTTGTAGTGCCAGGAGGCTGGGTATTAGGGAGCTTGGCTGTACTTATGGACACAGTAAAACGCTCCTCAGCAGGTCTGGGCTGCCAGTGTCTACTTCTATACTTTCATTATGCACCTGGGTGCCCATGTAGGACCCACGTGAGCACTGTGGGTCCATGGGTATGGGAAGGCCAAAGCTGCTCAATATCAAGAGGCCCAGCCAGGCATCAGAGCAGAGGCAGTGCATTCACTCCATCAGCAGGTTGAAGCCCACTTTCCTGGAAAGCCCAGCATACAGCTGCAGTCTTAGAACAGCCAGGTGCTGCCATCTTACCCAGGCCCAGCGAACCACAGGACCTCCTGGACTGGTATCTGCCTTCTGGCAGGGCCAGCAAACACCAGACTCTGGCTCTTGACTGCCTTGGGCTTCCCCCATAGGCTGCCTGAGAGTCTTGGGCAGAGAAGCACCTTTGCTGGGCCTGACAGCTTTACCTTGATACCTGTGCGCATCTGTGAGCCTCTAGAGGCCTCCCTCCCTCCAGAGACCAAAAGACCCACATTGAAGTGTCCCCAACAATTTTATTATAAATAGAAACAAGACTCCCTTTTGGTGGCTGCAGCCCCTGCCTTGGTGGCTCTGAGCACCTGTTGGTGGGACCTGTCCCTTTAGTCTGGAGGCCAAAACCAAGGAAAGGGTTTGCTGTCCCACCAAGTACATGGGGAGCCTGAGGTACTGAGGATAAAAAGCAGAGTAGGGCCCAGAGCCGTGCTGCCCACCCAGGCTGGGTGCTGCCACCTGGGCCCAAGAGTGATACTGCTCCTTCCTCAGGCACAAGAGAGGCTGTTCCTGTCACACCACACTCTCCTCCAGCCGCTCCGCACTGCCCCCCACACCCCGGCACCCAGCTCCCAGCAGCCCCCCATGTACAGAGTGGCTCCGCCGGGCCCAGGCTCCTCCCAGGCGCCTGGCATACCCGTAGCACCCACCCGTGTCTCCCAGGTCCAGGGAGCAGCTGCGCTGGGGACGGGGTGGAGGGCTCCTTGGTGGGTGGCTCTTGGGCATGGGGCTGGTGCCACCATTGGTCTGGGATTGGACATGGCTGAGTTTGAGTGGGAGGCGGCCATTCCCAGCTCCTCGGCCCCGAACCAGCAAGGCCACAGTGAAGACCAGTAAGGCAGCCACTAGGACCCCTCCCACTGCCACAGTCAGGGTTCCGCCCAGCACATGGGCCTGTAGGGCATGGCACAGGGGTGTGGCTGGTAGCGTAGAGAAGTGGGCACAGCCCAGCAGTCTGGTGGCCGTGAGATCAGAGGGCCCAGCAGCGGGTGACAGAGCCAGCAGGCAGAGGTCGTAGTCAGCACCAGGAACCAGGTGCTTCAGCAGGAAGTGGTGGCTGGAGGCTGGTACAATCCTGCAGGCAAGGGCAGGTAGTCAGAGCCCCAGGGAGGGGTACAGCCCCCATTCCCATCTCTCAAGTTTGCCCTGGACAGCCCCTCAGGCCTGTAAGACTCTGTCAGCACACAGGCCAGGCCTGTGCTCCCTCAGGAAGGCAGAGACAGTGACAGGCATCCATATGCAGGACAGTGCCAGGGCAGAGATGGGTGTGTGCACTAGCACAGGCCTCAGGCAATAGGAGTGGGAGAGTGTGTGTGTGTGCGTGTGTGTATGCACGCTGAGGGGGGGAGATGGAACCGAGCAAAGGCAGAAATACCCTGGGGCGGGAGGCAGGTACTTCAGCTGACACCCAAGCTGTTATCACTGATGGTCAGGAAGACGGGCACATACAGCCACACCTGAAACCCCTAATAAGCAGCAGCTGCCCCTTCCTCTGCCCCAGGCATCTGGCCCAGCTATGCTCCAAGAGTTTAGAAGTAGAGGAGGAGCAGGCACAGGCCTGGAGGGGAAACAGGCAGGATTTGGGGATACAGGGTCAGCAGGAAGGGAGGCGCAGTGAACAAAGCAGGCTGAAGGGCTTGTGAAGGGCCCATCCTCACCGGTAGATGAGGGTCTCATCCTCGCTGCTGTTGTACTGGATTTGGAACATCCACACTGGGTCTGCTGGCCGCCCTGGGCCCCAGCTCACCAGGCCAGAGGTGGCAGTCACCTCCGTCACTTGCACGACTGGCTCAGATTCTAAAGACCCCTCGCCTTCAGCAGCAGTTCTAGCAGAAGCAGCAATGTCTGAGGGTCCAGGACGGCCCCCC
Organism: Meriones unguiculatus; assembly: GCF_030254825.1. Lineage (NCBI taxonomy): Eukaryota > Metazoa > Chordata > Mammalia > Rodentia > Muridae > Meriones > Meriones unguiculatus. Next base: position 23,751,458 of record NC_083349.1, read on the forward strand.
TCAGCACTGGTGTTCCCACCATGGGGCAAGGCCAGTACCCGGAGCTCCACTCGGGCTGTGGCCTCACCGGCAGGGTTGGTGGCAATGCAGGTATAGGCTCCTGCATCTCCAGCGCCTGTCACCCCAATCTCTAGGGTCCCATTGGGGAAAGCCCAGGCTCGGGAAGAGTTGCCAACCAGCCTGTCATCAGGGCCAACCCAGTGCATGGTGGGTACAGGGTCACCAAGGGCCCTGCACCGCAGAGTGGCCCGCTGGCCCTCTAGCACCCATAGGCGCTGTGTGTGGCGGGCAATCAGCGGAGGCTCACAGGAGAACTCTCCCTCAGGCACTGCCCAGAAGTAGCGGCCTGCCAGGGTTGGTGGAGAAGCGCAGGTTTCCAGGTCATCAGGCCGGGCCAGCCGCCGCAGCCACAACAGCTCACAGTTGCAGTGCAGTGGGTTCCCGCTAAAACTCAGCACCAGAGGGGAAGGTGAGGCCTCAGCATCCCGACCCCGGGAGAAGAGCGGATCGGGTGCCAATGTGGCCAGGCGGTTGGAGGTGAGGTCAAGGCGGGAGAGCTGGCTAAGCTGGGCAAAGACACCTGGAGGCAGTGCATCGATGAGGTTATGGTCCAGGTTAAGGGTATGCAGGGCAGGCATGGAGCCTATGCCAGCCCAGGGGACCTGCCGGAGATTGTTGTAGGACACATCCAGGTCCTCGAGACTGTCGAGGAAGTCGTCAAAGGCCCCCGGCGCGATGCGGCCCAGCTGATTGCCACTGAGAATGAGGTGCTGCAGGTTGACAGGCCCCCGCAGGCTGCTGCTGCCCAGCTCCACCAGCCTGTTGCCATCCAGGTGCAGGGAGCGCAGGCTCTCCAGGTCCCCAAAGGAGCGGGCCCCAATACGGGTGATGGCATTTCGAGACAATGTTAGGTCCACCAGCCCAGTCATGTTGCGGAAGTCAGGCGGTCCCAGGGCCTGGATGAAGTTGTCAGCCAAGCGCAGTTCAACTGTGCGCCGGTCGACGTTGGGTGGCACAAACAGCAGGCCTCGGTGGGCACAAAGGGTGCTGAGCGACTCCGACAAGTTCTGGCACACGCAGGGTAGTGGGCAAGCGGCGGCTCCACTGGCCAGCAGCAGCAATAGGAGCGGCGGGGCCATGGTGCGTGCCCTGTGGGAAAGGGCCGCAGCCCCAGGCACAGGTGGGGCTAGGGCAAGTGCCCACTTGTGCCCAGGGCACGGTCCCAGAAACCAGTTTCCAGAGTCTGGTCTGGAGAAGGGTTGGGTAAGAGGCTCATGGAGGACCCCAGGGAGAAAAGATGGCTGGGGCTTCAGGCTTAGGGCCCCCAGAGTAAAGGTCACATTTCCCAAGGGAGTCCAGGTACTAGGGACAAGGTGAGGCCTGAGGCAGGAAGTGGAAGAGGGCCAAGAGCAGGGAGGGTCCGGGAACTTCCTTCAGGCATCCTCTGGAATGGCCAGCCCCCTCCCCCTCCCGTGCCTTTCCCTTCGTGGCTGAGGACAGCGTCCCCCAAATCCCTGGCGTGGACGGTGGCTCCTCCCCGGGCGGGCCTCCCGTTGTGCCCTGCCGGGGCGGGGGAGGGGGGCTCACCTGGTGTCCGTCGCTCAGGGGGCGCGGGCTGGCCTCCCCGCGGGCCCAGCCGGCCCCTGCCGACTCCAGGCCGCTCTCTGACGGGGGCGAGGCCCGGCCCGCCTGCCGCGCACCCTCCGGCCCATGGCGCTCGGGCCCTTGGCCCAGGCTCTCCCGGCTCCCGGCACCTTTTCTCCCCGCCGTTCGCGGTGGCGGTGGCGGCGGCGGCGGCAGCGACAGGCAGGCGGGTGCGCGCCGGCGGACACGCGCGCCGCGGACACGCACGTGGAGGGCGGACCGGGAGGGGCACGGGGATCCACCCGGGCCCCAGCCCGGCTCCGGAGGTCACGAGGACACGCGCCCACTGCAGCGCCCACGGGTGGCGTCCAGTTACGCCCGAGGCCCGGCCAGGCCCGTCGCGCGGCCCCACGGAGCTGCCGCAGCGCACTCACCCTGGCACGGGCGCGCGCGCCCTCGGCCACCCTGGCGCCCAAGCATCCTGCACCGCTCAGGCGGGCGCCGCGGCTCTGCAGTCGCCCAGACAAAGCGCCAGCTCGAAGGCCCCTTCACCATCTCCCAGGGACGGGTCTTTTGTCACATGTCTCTGGGCACCCTCCCCAACACGCCCACATATGCCCACACGCCCACACCTCCCCGCACCCACGGGCAGGGCCGGGCGCAAACCCGCACTGTTGCTGGGACCCTCGCGTTCACAAACACACACTGAAGGTCACAACCGTTCTGCATCACCGAGTCACGTGAAGGATCCCCCACAGGCCCAGGCCCTGGGGGGCTGGGGTGGCGCCCCCAACAGGGCTTCTGCGGGTGGGGCCTGAGGGCTCTGCCACGGGACTGGCGTCGCGCCCCGCCCCACGGCGCCCCTCCCAACTCTGCTCCGTCTTTCTCCCGCCCTGCCTGGCGCTCCCCAGCCAACCGGCCTCCGCCTCCGGCCGGATTGGTCTGTGCTGAGCGGTTTCCCAGCAGGCTGGCGGTGGCACGCTGTTTGAAGCTGTGCGTCAGTGGTCCTCTCCCGTCCACAGCTCCGCCTCCCCCTTCCCCCGCGTGGCCTCCTCCTAGGGAGTGCGGCCCGAAAGGTCTAAGACGTGAGGTGGTGCCACCCGAGAGCCCGGGCTTGGACCGGCGTGCGGAGGGCTGAGAACCGGGTTGGGTGTCTCAGTGCTTGTTAGTCTCCACCATCAGGAGTGGTTCACCTAATTGAGACGGGAAGTTGTCACCTCCTATGGGGCAGCTCTTCGTCCTCGGGCTACCCGGGCCCCTTCTTCCTATTCCCCTCCCTCCACACCTGAGTCTAAGAAGTGCGTGGGTGGCAGGAGCTCGCGGAGACAGAGGTTGGATTCTCGTTCTGCCTGGTACAGCTGCCCAGCTTTGAGCAAGTTACTGAACTACAGAAACAGTTTTCTCACGGAGATCTAGGACTGTTAATTGCCTGTACCATTCACACCTAAGGGGGCAGAAAACTAGCAATTTGAAGGGCTTAAGTCCTCGCAGCTGGAAGCCATCGCTTGGGTTGTTCTTGTTGCTGGGACACCCCAGCTGTTGCAAAACCATTTGGATCTTTAGTGTGATCAGCTGTGGTGTGAGGCGGTGCCAGATACTTCCTTCTTCCCCTAAAGAGTTTCCCTTCACGCCAAACGTACACGTGTTCGAGCATCTGCCAAGGGGTTACCCTGTGCTGGGAGCGAGGTGGGTCCTGGAATGGTGGTGGGTCCAGTAGTGGCAAGGAGAAATCTACACGGTTGGGGCTCTGAGGCTCCTACTCACCCTTATGCAGCCCTGGTTTCTTCAGATATTTTAACAGCTAAGTGTCATTCTTCAGTTCCTCCCCCGAGCCCCCTCTTTTGGGCATGGGCAAGTTTCCAGGAGACAAGCAGATGCAAGGCACCGATAGCTGGGCCGTGCTTTGTAATCGTTAATGACTCCCTGTCAGAATCTGGTGGGCAAGGCACTCACTCTTCTTGTCTAATCTGTTGGGCTGGGGGGGGGGGTGTTGAGGCAGCTGGGGATGGGAGGGAAGGTGGACTGAGCGGAAGAGATTAAGAATACAAGATTTGTCGTGGGATAGGGGTCTAGCATGCCCAGTCACACAGGGAGGTGGGTAGGCAGGGTAGAGCCAAGGCATCCATCCATCCATCTAGATGGGCTAGGAGCACAGGGTGCAGGGCTTGGTGAGTTCCATGGGGAGTGCAGAGGTGCGAGAGAGCCTGTTCCACCTGGCTCTGAAGACAGACGCTGTCATGAAGAGCAGGTCCAGATCTCCTAAGGACAGTGGAGTGTGAGAAGTGGAAGTGTAGAGGGGACAGAGGAGGTCCGGGAGGAGTGTCCAGGTGGGAGCTGTTAGCCAGAGGGTTGGGGGGAGCCTTTGGAGTTAGCAAGAGTGATCTCATGGTAGTGGGTTAAAGGGTGGTGTGCATGCTTTTATAGGTGCTGAGCTGGGTTCTAGGCTGTGGGGAGGAGGGAGCGGCATTGGCATGTGTTCTGGGGTGAGCAAGGCTGGAAGGTGTGCATGCAGCCCCTGGCGACTTCAGGGATTGCCAGGACGGTGGTGAGATGGGGAAGCCACAGAGCTCTGGGCTGACACTCTGTTCGCTCCTCGAGCTACATGGTGACTGCTCTGCCTGTGTCTTGCAGACCAACATCCCCTTCCTGCAGAATGTGATCAACAACCAACAGTTCCTGTCGGGCACTGTGGACACCCAGTTCATTGATGAAAACCCTGACCTGTTCCAGCTGCGGCCTGCACAGAACCGGGCCCAGAAGCTGTTACATTACCTCGGTCTGCCCGCCCTGCCCTTCTCTCCCCTTCTAAGTTTTCCTTGTCTCCCACCCCCATAGCCCTTCCCTTGTTAAGGTTCTGTAGCCTTCTTTCAGTCCACATGGCCCTTAATAGGTCTCTACTGCCTGGACCCAAGAGGCCTGGGTGTCTGGGAGAAAGTCTCTATCCCCGAGCCTACCACCTACCTGCTCACACCGTTACTCTGCCCAGCCTGTCTTGACACAGCACCCACTTTCTCCCCAGGACATGTCATGGTGAATGGCCCTACCACTCCAATTCCTGTCAAGGCCAGCCCTAGCCCTGTGGACCCTGTTGTTCCTGCAGTGCCCATAGGTAGATGAGATCCATTTTTACCAACTCAAGGGGATAATGGGAAGTCGCTACCTGCAGGGTGGGCACTGATGGTCTTGTCTACCATAGGCCCGCCCCCAGCTGGCTTCAGAGACATCCTTCTGAGAGAGGGGCCAGAGGGCTTTGCCCGAGCCGTGCGGAATCACCAGGGGCTGCTGCTGATGGACACAACGTTCCGGGATGCCCACCAATCACTACTGGCCACTCGAGTGCGCACGCACGATCTCAAAAAGATTGCGCCTTATGTTGCCCACAGCTTCAACAAACTCTTCAGCATGGAGAACTGGGGAGGTAGCTAGAGGAGGACTGGGGTGTTAGACAGTGCTGGCGGGTACTGAGTGACCAACCCAGAAGGCTCAGGACGCCAGGGACAGAGATGCTCACAGTGAGATGGTTTGTCCCACAGACGTCAACTAAGCGAGCTCCTTCTGGAAGAGCACCAGGCTCGAGGCTGCAGAGCTGGGATGCAGGGGCCGCCAGTGGAGGGGCAGGCTGGCAGCTCTGATGCTGGGAACATGTGGAACCAGGAAGTGTGCAGGCTGCACAGCTGCAGGGCACCGTGGGGTCCTCACGACATGGAGTAACCCTCTCTCCTTTCTGTGCAGGTGCCACATTTGATGTTGCCATGCGCTTCTTATATGAATGCCCCTGGCGGAGGCTTCAGGAACTCCGGGAGCTCATCCCCAACATTCCATTCCAGATGCTGCTGCGGGGGGCCAATGCCGTGGGCTACACCAACTACCCTGACAACGTGGTCTTCAAGTGAGCCTGGGTCGGCTGGGACCACACAGCAGTGGGCTCTAGAGGGTCTTTGACTTCATGCTATGGGGACCAAACAAAATTGCAGAGACAGGGAGGGCAGAGCTTCTGGATCTCTGCGGCAACAAACACTGAGGGAGATGACTTGTCACAGGAATCACAGCACGGAATGGGGGTTGGGATCTGGGCCTTAGGGCTCTGCTCAGTGTTCTCCTCTCAGCCACCACTCCTTCGCTAAGAGTCTTCCTAAACCTCCAGGCTCCGTCAGGCTGGACAGCTCTGCCAGTCACACCTCCTGGCCCAGGCTGCCCTGGAAAAGGCCGTGTTCACGCTTTGAAGCCCCCACTCCCCTGCCAGGCCAGACTTCATTTGCTAGAGGCCAGGAGCTAGAGAAGGGAGGGAGTCAGGTAGGACTCACCTGTCTTCTCCCCTGCCAGGTTCTGTGAGGTGGCCAAAGAAAACGGTATGGACATCTTCCGAATCTTTGACTCCCTCAACTACTTGCCAAACATGCTGCTGGGCATGGAAGCAGCAGGCAGTGCTGGGGCCGTGGTGGAGGCTGCCATCTCATACACGGGTGATGTGGCTGACCCCAGTCGCACTAAATACTCGCTGGAGTACTACATGGGCTTAGCTGAAGAACTGGTGCGAGCCGGCACCCACATCCTGTGCATTAAGGTGCCAGGGCCTCTTGCCCATCTCTTCCTTTCCCCCGCCACGCAGGAACACATTGGGTTCCTCCTTACCATATTTCCTTCTCTTCTTCACTTTTCAGGACATGGCAGGCCTGCTAAAGCCTGCAGCCTGCACCATGCTGGTCAGCTCCCTCCGAGACCGATTCCCTGACCTCCCATTGCACATCCACACCCATGACACATCAGGGGCAGGTGTGGCAGCCATGCTGGCCTGCGCACAAGCTGGGGCTGATGTTGTGGATGTAGCAGCAGACGCCATGTCTGGGATGACCTCACAGCCCAGCATGGGGGCCCTGGTGGCCTGTACCAAAGGGACTCCACTGGACACAGGTAGGACAGAACAGCCCATGGCCTGTAGTTGTGAATAATCCCAGCAGAGTCTGGGACACAGAATCCAGATGTCTCCTTCTGGCCTGGCCTCCCATCCTGGAAGCTACCCCTGGGAGCAATGGCACATTGCCAAGCTCTCCTGACTCCAGCTTCCCCACAGAGGTGCCCATGGAGCGTGTGTTTGACTACAGTGAGTACTGGGAAGGAGCGCGGGGACTGTACGCAGCTTTCGATTGCACGGCAACCATGAAGTCTGGCAACTCAGACGTGTATGAGAATGAGATCCCAGGGGGCCAGTACACCAACCTACACTTCCAGGCCTACAGCATGGGGCTGGGCTCCAAGTTCAAGGAGGTCAAGAAAGCCTACGTGGAGGCTAACCAGATGCTGGGGGACCTCATCAAGGTGAGCAAGGCCCTCACGTAACGGCCTGCACACTGCACTTCTGTTCTGGGCCCAGCCTGCTCCTTACCAGAGATCTTTCCAGGTTACGCCATCCTCCAAGATTGTGGGGGACCTGGCCCAGTTCATGGTGCAGAACGGGCTGAGCCGGGCAGAGGTTGAAGCTCAGGCAGAAGAGCTGTCCTTCCCCCGGTCTGTGGTGGAGTTCCTGCAGGGCTACATCGGCATTCCTCACGGGGGTTTCCCCGAGCCCTTTCGCTCCAAGGTAGGGAAGGTGCCTCCTGGACGCAGTGGGGACTGACTTCCAGAACATGGCCTGACCCTCTGCTTTGCTCCTCAGGTGCTAAAGGACCTTCCAAGAATAGAGGGCCGGCCTGGAGCCTCCTTCCCTCCTCTGAACCTGCAGGAGCTGGAGAAGCACCTGATTGAGAGGCATGGGGAGGAAGTGACCCCAGAGGACGTCCTCTCTGCAGCCATGTACCCTGATGTCTTTGCCCAATTCAAAGACTTCACGGCCACCTTTGGCCCCCTGGATAGCCTCAACACCCGCCTCTTTCTTCAAGGACCCAAACTTGCAGAGGAGTTTGAGGTCAGTGGTTCTAACCCTTGTCTTCACTCAGCCCCAAAGACTACATCACCCCGGCAAACAGCCTCCAAACTTGGTCCTCACAGCCCTGTGAGCCGTAGAGCACAAGTGGTCCTGTGTGGCCAGCGGCTACGACTTTACACAGGAGAACTGGGATCCAGGGCCTGTTTTCCCAGACATTCTCCCCAGCTCTGGTCTCGAACCTCTTCTGCAGGTGGAACTGGAACGGGGCAAGACGCTGCACATCAAAGCCCTGGCTGTGAGTGACCTGAACCGGGCTGGCCAGAGGCAGGTTTTCTTTGAACTCAATGGGCAGCTTCGGTCCATTTTGGTTAAGGACACCCAGGCCATGAAGGTACAGTGCCGTCAGGTCAGGGCCAGCCAGGTGGTAGGGATGGGCCTGACCTGCTATCTCATGTCATCTGTCCTCTCTGTAGGAGATGCACTTCCACCCTAAGGCTCTGAAGGATGTGAAGGGACAAATTGGGGCCCCTATGCCCGGGAAGGTCATAGACATCAAGGTGGAAGCAGGAACCAAGGTGGTTAAGGGCCAGCCCCTCTGTGTGCTCAGCGCCATGAAGATGGAGACTGTGGTGACTTCGCCCATCGAGGGCACTATCCGCAAAGTTCATGTGACCAAGGACATGACGCTGGAAGGCGATGACCTCATCTTAGAGATCGAGTGATCTTGCTCCAGACTGGAAGCCCAGCCAACCCTACCCCAAGCCTCCCCACAGAAGCTGTGCAGCCAGGGCAGGCCCAGCCAGCCAGGGCCTGAGAGCAGGAAGGCCAGGCCCTTGGGGTCCTGTCCCATGGAACAGCACACACTACTTGCAATGGCCCATTCCCTTCAGCCGTCTGTCCTCTCCTTACCGGCAGGCAGTTGCTCACATATTCATCTCTTGCCAAATAAGGGTCTGCTCCTTGTAGGAGAGTACACGTGTAAGGTGGCCTTGTACCCGGGGAGGTGGTTTAGGGGTTCTACCTCTGGGGGTAGGAGGAAGACCTAATTTGCAGGTCCTGGGAAATTTGCTCAATAAAAGTGGCCTTCCCTTGCCCTCCACACTAGGTTGTGTACAAATACCCCACCCCTAATGCTGCCCCCAGCCTTGAGGCTGCGTGGGTGGGTGGAGCTTCTCTCAAACACCCATGGGATCTAGGTCAGATCTGCTTTTTACTTTTTTTTTTTTTTTCAACCTTCCTGGACGTCAGCAAATTAGACCCTGCAGCCTGTCTGCCTGATGTTCTCAGGGTACTGGCACCCTACGACCTAAAAGTTTTTACAGGCCACTTCCTACCTAACGCCTCACCTCCCAGCCACCAGCTTCCACACAGGCTGGGGAGGCAAGAGCTCCCCAGGAGGCAGGTGTATGACTTGGATACTCCCCTTTACAGCTGCGTGAGTGTGGCTATGTCACAGCCAGCCTTGGGGGCAGAGTGTCAATGGGGAATGATCACCGGTCCATGTCTCTCCCCAGTCACCAGCTTCAGAACAACCTTGAATGTAGGGGACCTAAAGGGATATTTGCAAATTGTTTAAAGAGCAAAGGAAAACAAAAACCATCTAGAAGCGCAGTGAGCGGGTAGACTGGAGGCCTGAGCAGCCTGGAGTTGCTGCATAGAGCCCTTGCCACTCTCGGGGCTGTGACCTTTGTCCTGGGTTCCTCCAGAGACTGAGACGGAGAGCAGTCCATGTGGAGCCAGGCTCTGGCACCACCCTCCACCCTCACCCGACTGGGCAGGAAGCTCCACTGTTGCGGGTAGAGCAGTGGGAACTCCTTGATCTTGTAGCCAAGTTGTGGCCCCACCTTGGATGAGATGATGGGTTTCTACCTGGTACCTGCTACTCAGAAAGAGTAAGCTGCAGTCTGGGCAGCTGAAGGCACCACCCCATCCTCCACTGTTGGGATCTGCTTGCCAGGCTCGGCTGCCCAGGTCTGCATTGCTCAGGGTAGCCAGGACAGTGCACATACTCTCAAGTGCTGCCTCCGGCCCTTACCAAGACCCAAGTACGTGGATTCCCAAAGGTCCAACACCATGTTACCCAAGTTAAATCTCTTTAATATCCCAATACAAAGTCTTGATGCAAAAAGACAATGAGAAAACCCTGGAAGTTGGGAGAAGGGGTTTTATAAATAAACCCACCGGAGCAGCTTTTCAGAAGAGGGTGGGCAGCAAAGGAGCTGGAGAAGCAGCAGTCCAGAAAGGGAGTGCACAGCTCCTAGGATCTGCCCTTGTCCCCCCACTTCCTGCTGCTCAATCCCCCTTTGAGAGGGGCTGCACCCTTTGGATATCTGCAACTTTCTCTTGGTCCCTGGGATTCAACTAGCTCTGGCTTCAATCCCCTACAAAAATTCCTGAGATCTCGGGGACCCCAGCCAGCCCCTCCCTTGCAGTATTCCTTGATAAGGAGGAGCTGGAGAGCCCGTCAGAGTTCACATGAGTGCACACAAGAGTGATGGTCAGGAGCACAGTAAGGTCTCTGAGGCCCCCGTCCGTTCCAAAAGCACGCAGAGGGGAAGGCTGCCATAGAGCTTGGGGTCTGTCAGGGGCTGAAGCAAAAGCAGGAAGAGTCCCACGCCAAGGGCATAGCCTGCCAGCAGTGGCCACTTCTGTGGATGCTCCAGGGCTGCGCACACAGCAGGGAAGCCCATGTAGTTGCAGAAGGAATGGCAGAGAACCGGGCCTATCAGGTGTCCTGGAGGGGAGATGGTACAATATATGAAGCAGCCCCACCACCGCTGGCCCTTCTAGAGCTACCCTTGTCCCCTGAACAGGAACTCAATGACCCCCTACCCCGCACTGTCACCTGCCTCATGTCCTAACCTCTCAGTCCTTAAAAAGCTGAGGGCCCACAGCTTAGCCTGTCTCCAGGACTGTGGCAGAAGAAACTCTGCTATATCTACAGTATCACCCTTCCCCCACCCACATCTGGGGGCCCCTGGAGACCCATGATAGGCTGAGGACCAACCTGTGCGGATGAAGAGGAAAGCCGTGTAAGCACCGAAGACAGCTGTGTAGGAGAACTGGAACGCTGGAGATGGAGGCTTCGAGTGACCACACCTGCATGCCCACCCTGCCCCAGAACTGCACATCCCGCAGCCAGGGACCCCCCTCTCCCCTTGGCAGTGGCTGCCATGACCTATGGCTGTTCTCTGTACTCCACCTCCTAGAGTCAGTGGTCCCCACCCAATACTTGTAGGCGTCTGTCTCCAGCCCTTTCTGTAGAGTGTCATCAGGGCTATCAGAACATCCCAACCCGTGACTGTTCCTGGGCATCTCTCCAGGCCTCACCTGCAGACAAGAAGATACTCCCCACACTGCTTTGGCGGAAGCGCAGCTGCTCAATAATGTGGTGAAAATGGGCTGGAAGGAAGGTGAAAACCACATCATATCTCCCAGCTTTCTATCTAGCCTCCCTCCTCCTCCTATATCCCATTTTTAGCCCTCATGCTGGGAACATCTTCGCTGGGGCGGTTAGACAGACTCACCAACTCCAAAAAAGAGTGGGCAGGTGAGCACAGCAGGGCCCAGACCTGTGCATGGTGCTAGCATGGGCAGCATACAAGCCCGGAACACCAGCTCCTCTGTCAAGGGTGCGATGACTTGGTTTCGTAGCCAGCGCATGTCTGTGAGGCAGCGGGCCCAAGAACGGGGGGCTAGGGTGAATATTCAGGATAAGCAATGAGTGTCTAGTTGCTAAAAACTGACACCCCTGGGGCCCTCTGCCACAGATTTACTCTGGCCGAACTCGGGTCAGGAAATCCTGAGACTCGGAATGGGGCAGGGAATAAACCTTATTACTCCAAATGACACTGTCTTGAGATAACTGACAACAGTAAGGAAAGGCAAGAGTAGATGAGGGAGCCATAGCAAATTCTGGAGGCACCAAAAAAACCAAGACCAATCTTTGGGGAAGCCAAAGGATGGAAAAGCAGGGGAAGGTGCTGTGTGGCCCCGTATCAGGTACTGTGTTGGGTCCTGAAAAAAAAAACCTGCTCCAGTATCATAAACTGACAAGATAGCCAGCACTAAATTCCCATTTTATTGAGGAGGTAACATCTCACCTCTTCAGTCCAGATCACACCATCTCACTGACTCCTTTCCCCAGCGTCCTGGACTGCCTGTGCCTACCTTTTCCTCAGTCTTGAAGACTCACCCAGGACAACCTTCAGCCCATCTGTCAGGTCACACGGGCAATCCATAGAGAGCTGCATCAGTGGACCCAGGAAAAGGATCTGCGGGTAGAAAAACAGATCCAATGAAAGATTTTCACCACAATCCAATGACCTTGCTCACACCTGTGCCCTTGCTCAGCCTCACGAAACCTCAGGTTTCCTGAGTTCTAGGATTTCCCAGCTATACACACCAGGGGCTTGAGGGCCACATCATAATTCCTGTCTGCCATCTGCCAAAAGCTGGACACAAGAAGGGCAGGTCATTACACTAATGACAACAGAGTAGGGAAAATAAAGCAGGACTCACCATAGTTAGCAGCAGGGGCAGCAGAGCTGCTGGGAAAATGCCCTCCAGCCTGAAGCCCATCAAGGTGAGCAGTGATGTGCCTGGCTGAGCCAGAGGAAAGGGGGCATCAGTGATGTTCCCTCCCACAAGAATCTGCATTCTTTCCCGGGTTGCCCTGTGCCCCGCCTCCTTCGCACCTGGATGCCCGTGAGTTCCCTCCAGAGTAGCACGCAAAGAGGGGAGAGGCTGGAGACCACCAGGACACTGGTGAAACGCCGCTTGATGACGGCAGGGTGGTCCCTAGGAAGGGCGGACAGTAAGCTCCGGGGGTCTGTAGCAACCACCTGCCAACGCGGCCCCTCCCCGGTCCGGCCCAAGCTCCGCCCGCAGCCCCGCCTCACGAGGGCGCGGACTCCGGCCGCGCGCAGCCCCCGCACCTGGGCAGCTCGCTCTTCCACACGTAGAGGCTGCCCACGTAGGAGCAGGCGAGGCTGAAGCAGGAGAACACGGACACCCAGCAGCACAGCCCCGGGCCCGGGCCGCTCAGCGCGGCTGACTCGGGCTGCCGCTCCGGCCGCGACACCGACAGTAGACGCAGCCCGTCCCCGCCCAGCGCCGCCATCACGCCCGGACCCGTGGCGCGCAGCAGTGACGCGACTGCGCGGATGACGTCAGGCGGCGGCGCGAGCAGCCGTCTTCCCCCCACCCCCGGCGCCCCTCCCCTCGTACTGTAGTCGACACGCTGTGCTTGGAGCAGCTTTATTGAACCATGGGAGACGCGACACGAGAGTCCCGGGCGTCCGTGCCTCGCTGGGACCCTCAGCAGCGGACGCTTAGGCCCAGTATCCCGGACTTAGCCACTCGGACAGATTGGAGACCTCCCGCAGCCACAAGTCCTGCGGAGCAGAGGAGGCCGTGGTGAGGACCCGACGGCCGCCCTCAGGCCCGCACCCGCCCCGGGCTCGCCGCGGTACCTCCAGGCCGCCCGCGGGGCTCGCTGCGTGTGGCGCCTGGGCCCTGCCGTGGGCCGCCCGGCTCTGCGAGCCTCCGTCAGGGAGGGAGGCCTCGGTGGGCTCGCGGCGGCGCGCGGCAGACTCTTGCGGGCTCAGAGCTCTGGCGGGGTGCAGAGCTCGCGATTCTTCCCTGCCCTGGTTGGGGTTGCTCCTCTTGAGCCTCTTGTTTTCTGCTTGCCCGCTGGTTTCTAGGAGAAAAGAAGCCCGTTTCGTCTTGCTTCCGAAACTTTGTGCCCAGAGATTCTTGGGGCTGGGACGCTGGGCATGGGCATAGTTCTAACTTAACTTCCAGATGACAACCTCTCAGCGCTTGACCTTCCGAAGTGTTTCCTCCCTCCCCTCTTTAGCTGGACCTTGACAGGGGGCACCTGTAACTTTCCGCACAGATTGTCCGGGTGACATGCATTCCAGGGTGGTCCTGTTTGAAACCGAGCTTTTATTGCTTAGGGCAAAAAACAACTCAGTCTCTGCCTGAGGTTGTACTAGCAGTTGCTACAAAGGCAGCCTTTAGTTGCTGATGTTTAGACAGACGCATGTAACCCAGGTTGGCCTTAAACTGATCATCCTGCCTCTACCATCCAAATGCTGGGATTCTAAACATGCGTCAACGTGCTTTAGCTCAGCGGTTCTCAACCTGTGGGCCGCATGCCAGATATTTATGATTTATGAGTTATTCATAACAATGGCAAAATCAGTTATGAAGTAGCAACAAAAAATTTTATGGCTGAGAGTTACCCCAACATGAGGAACTGTATTAAAGGGTGGCAGCTTTAAGGAAGGTTGAAAGCCACTGTTAGCTTATGATAACAGATTCGCTTATGGAAGAACAAAAAGGGAGGGGGATCAACTGGGTGTTGGCAAGGAGGCAAGCACTCTTGTCACTGAGTTATGTCTCGAGCCCTTGAGGTGCGAATTTACAGAATCTTGGCCTTGGCAAGTTCCTCCTGAGCAGGTTCCTGGGGAGGTTGGTCAACAAATGTGCTTTTCTCTGGAAAAGCCAACGTGCACATGCTAATAAGTCCAAGGCACATATTCCTATCAAGAATGTATTCCTAGGAATACATGCTGATGCTGCTCAAGACGCACAGTCGCTGTGAAAGCAACGGCATCCCAGCAGGTGGCAGCACGGCTAAAGTGCAGTGGAATAGTAGGACCCTTCCACGCCATGATTTTTACTCCTCTGTATCAGTCCAGGGTTTACCCAAAGAGCTAAGCCTTACCTGCAAGGCACTCCAGACCAAGACTCTTGTGCCAGTCTTCGGCGCTCTGGGCTGAATTCTTTTTCTCTGGGGCCAGGCGCTTTAACAATTAGAAATTCTAAGTGAGTTTTGCACAAGTCTGAGCCTAATGAAGCTTGGTTTACAGGGATGAGCTTCACTTTGAACTCCCTCTTCCTCCTTCCTCATCAGTTTCTACTTGGTCTCCAAGCTTCAAAGCATCCTCCTGTGGACCTTGTGCCCCTCACACTCTAGCCGTTTCCCAGCATATCTGTTCTGTCCTGAACTTCAGATCCTTGCCTGTGGGCTGCCTCCCCTCAGGCTCTGAAGTTGGCACTATTAACAATTTTTATGTGTATGTGTCCATCTTTCTACTCAAGATTTATTACGTATATCTGTATGAATTACATGTCTATATACGTACGTGTAGGAGGCCAGGAGAGGGAGTCAGATCCTCTGGATTTGGGGTTACACTTTTATGAGCTGCCTGTATCAGTGCTGGGTCTGCTGCAGTAGCAGCATGATCCCTCTTAAACATAGCCCTTTCTCCAGGCCCTGTTTATTTAGTCCTGGCTGGAACGCAATATGTAGACCAGGCTGCACTTGAACTTGCAGAGCTCTTCCTGCCTTTGCTTCCCATGTGCTAGGATTAAAGGCATACACCACAATGCCTGGCCAAGTCTTATTTTAAGATAAACAAAAATGTTTTGAGAATGGGTCCCATATATCCCAGGGCTGACCTTGAATGTCTGATCATCTGTCTCTATATACATATACACATAATTAAAAATAAATCTTTAAGAAAGATGAAAATGAGTACTTTCATAGCTCAAAAAGTGCATGAAAGCTCCGGGTGCAACCCCTAGCGCTATATAAAATGACATAGCAGCACACATGTGATCCTAGCACTCAGAGAGGGAGGCAGAATGATCAGGGGTTCAAGATCATTTCCAGCTACATAGGAGGATAAGGGCCATCCTCAGATACACAGTGAGACCCTGTCTCAAGCAACAGATCCCCCACCTGTAATGTCTACTTCAAAGAACACCAAGGGAAAAGTGAAAAATAAAAAAGGATAGAAGATGGGCTGGGGTTTGTGGGAGAGGGAAGCTGGGTTATCTGCAGGCACAGTGCTTGTTCCATATGATGGAGACTCTGGAGTTTGGTGGGAGGAACAGCACAGTGAGTATCCTTAAAAGCATCGAGTTGACACTTAAGAACAGTAAAACATAGGTAAGAATTACCCCACAGCACAATGCATTCTGTAATACACTGCTTTTCTTTCTTTTTCCTTTAAGAGAGTTTCACTATATATCTTTGGCTGTCTTAGAACTCCCTATATAGTCCAGGCTGGCCTCTGCCTTCCAAACGCTGGGATTAAAGGTGTGAGCTGCCACACCTGGCCTGCTCACTAAATTTTTTTATGTTATGGTAGCGCTGCAGTCAGCCATTCCTCATTTCCGGGAGATGGGTTCCACAGTATCTCCCAGGATACCCAAATCTGCAGATGCACACATCCTTATGTGCAGCACCATACCTGGCCTACACTGCCTGCTAATACAAGTTCCAACTCGAGAAACAGTGCTGTTGCATTCTAGTCTTGTGTTTCCTTCTAGAAACTGGTCTTTACAGGAGGATGACCCACCCAAGATGGGCAGCTCCGCTCTGCAGTATCTAGGCCCCCAGAGAGAGGCAGCCTCATCTTCCAGATACAGCTCACTGGATTAACATTGTGGAGCATTCAATTCTTGTCTGCACCCTAGGAAACCAAACCTTTCCTTACAGAACTGCTTATG
Organism: Meriones unguiculatus; assembly: GCF_030254825.1. NCBI lineage: Eukaryota > Metazoa > Chordata > Mammalia > Rodentia > Muridae > Meriones > Meriones unguiculatus. The sequence continues at coordinate 23,767,431 of NC_083349.1, forward strand.
TCCCCTTAAACTACAGATGGGCTAATTCTATATCCGGTGATTTGGTAGTTAAAATAGAAACAAAAACAAACAAAAAACCCCAACCAAACAACAGAAAAAAAACAAAGCAAAGGAATTTGTCCTATTGCCTCCATCATGTAGTTTGTAGCTGAAGCCACTAGGTGCCACTATTATGCCACCAATGAGTTGGTCTAGAGGGAAGGAGTGATGACAATGATCTGTGCACTCTTGCTGGTCACTCAGCCTACAAAGACACGAGATCAATCAGGCTTTGAAGCCCTGCCAGTTACCAGCTGTGTGACCAGCAAGTGTTAAGTTTTAGTTACTTATCTATAACATGGAAAATAATGACCTAACTCAGAACATTTTTTTTTTTGATACTGAAGTGGAAATACAAATTAGGTGATCTATAAATGCTCCTTTCTTCCAAGATCTTGAGTTCACTAGCCAAGTTAAATGGGCTATAGGTGGCCCTGAGACTATGAGCCACCACTGGAGCAAAAAGGGGTAAAGAGGTCAGATCGAGTCTTTTCAGATCTCACTGGGATGTCAGAGAGGTCTGAGCAAAAGAACTTCAGAAACAGAAATACCCTAGATGCTGAGGGGACTCCCCGGGTTCTAATGATGGCTTTTGCTGCATCCTCAAGATGCGCCTGGTTGTAGTGAACTGGATTGTGCTCCAGGTTGTCCATCCTAACACCAAGAGCTTGTGAATGTGAGGTTATTTGGAAAAAGGGTCTTTGCAGATATAATTAAGGATGCAGAGATAGGACCATACTGCATGCTGGATTCATGTCAGGCCCTCATAAATCTGAGAAACAGTTGGGTAGAGAAAGGCTAGTTGACGATGAAGATAGAAATGAGTTATGGAAGCCACAAGCCAGGCAACCAGAGAGACAGGATGGATTCTCTCGCAGGGCCTGAAGGAAATGCAGCGCTGCTCACACCTTGATTTTGGATTCTGGCCTCCGGAACTATGACAGAATGGTGTTTTAAAGTTACTAGGTTTTTGGCACTGTCTTACGGCATCTCTAGGAAACTAAGTAGTAGTTAGGAGCCTTACATGCTTGAGGTGTGGCCATTGGCTCTCCAACTTGGCAAGAACCAGTGAGCCAGCTGAGGGCTGCAGACAGGTAGGACGGAAGTTGTGAAGAAAGCATTTACAAGGCTCAGCATTTTGTGGGCTGCCCCACCCTGATGAAGAGAAGGAAGCAAATCCAAGAAATCCCAAGATCCTTCCATGCCCAAGCACCAACATTCCCCATCCAATTAGGTAAAAAGAGGTACAAAGGGGAGAGCAAATGCAGAGGGCATGCGGAAGGTCTATTCAGATTATTTTAGGAAGTGAATGATGAAATGCAGTTTGACGGGCTGGAGATGGCACAGTATTTAAGGGCACTCGCTACTCGGAGAGGGCAGGAATTTGGCTTCTGGCATCTCATATCCACCTGTAACTCTAGCACCAGGGGATCATGTGTGAATCAGCTGATTGCCTTTATGGCTGAACGGTATCCCACCGTATATATCATCAAACTGCCTATCCAAAAACCTCGACACACGGTTGTTCCCGACCCGAGGCTCTGACAAAGGAACTATGAGCATGGAGGAAATAGTTTCTGTGTGACATAGTGGGTGGCTACGTCAGGAGGGTACATCTGTAACTTCAAACAAACAAAACCCTGCCAGGTGGCTTCCAAAGGACTTCTTACCCACCCTACCCCCTTTAAAGGCAGGGTTCATCAGATTGCCCAGGTTGGGCCTGGGCTACCTCAGCTGCCAGAGCAAGGACTACGGGCACATTGGTCTTTTTATTCCCCAAATCTGTGGGGTTTGTTTGATGAGTGCATGAATTTATTCGCTGTTCATATGTTTTGTATGAGCACTTTTCTTAAGCTTGTGTTCACTTACTGAATTTTAAGAGTTTCTATAAAGAAAATTTTAAATATATACTAAAGCCTGTATTTATTTTCAAACCAGAAATCCAGTTTCTTCCATAGATACAGGGCTATCCTGTGCCACAAGGGTATTTACTTTTAGTAAATTGCCTTTCTCATCATTTGTCAAATGTACTGCCAAAAATGCCCTCCTGGTAAGTAACTTTAAAAATATCAGATACCATGTCAGGCAGTGGTGGCTCATGCCTTTAAGTCCAGCACTCGGGAGGCAGAGGCAGGTGGATCTCTGTGAATATGAGGCCAGCCTGGTCCAAAGATCAAGTCCAGGACAGACAGGACTACACAGAGAAAACAAACAAACAAAAATCAGATGCCACATTTCTAATTTCTGATAGTAGCTTTGTTTTGTTTTGTGTAGCCCTGTCTATCCTGGACTCAATCTATAGACCAGGCTGGCCTGAAACTCACAGACATCCACCTGCTTCTGCCTGGGATCAAGGATGTGTACCACCACTGCCTGGCAGCTTATTGTTTAAAAGAAAAAAAATCTGAGAAAAGGCAACTCAGTCTGGTCTTGAACTCACTATGTAGCCCAGGCCTGCCTTAGACTCTCATGTCCCTGCCCCACCCTCCTGAATACTAGAATTACAGGTGTGTACCACACAGGAACCCTTCTCTTTTTATTCTGGTTACACTTTTATTGATATTCTCAATACATTATACCTTTTAGTTTCAGTGGTTTTCTTTATTTTCTATTAATCTCCACTTGGCTTTTTTTTTTAGATTTGATTATGTATACAGTGTTCTATCTGCACGTATACTTACAGGCCAGAAGAGGGCACCAGATCTCATTATAGATGGTTGTGAGCCACCATGTGGTATTGGGAATTGAACTCAGAACCTCTGGAAGAGCAGCCAGTGTTCCTAACCTCTGAGCCATCTCTCCAGGCCCTCCACTTGGCTTTTTATCATCTCATTCTCTCCATTTGTGCAGCTTGTTCTTCTCATTTTGTAGGACCATTGGAAGGCAAGGCTGCTGTGTTGAAACTGTCCCTTCCCTCCAGGCAATAAAACATTAGATATAGTCCATAAATTCCATTTGCATTTTCATTTAATTAAAATACTTCAAATTTTCTTTTTCACTTCATGTTTAACCTCATTTATCATTTATTTTCTAACTACTTTGGACTCTTTTAGATATTTTTCTGTTATATTTCAGTAATTCTTTATTTTTGTTTTTGGAGACAGGGTTTCTCTGTGTAGCCTTGACTATCCTGGAACTCACTCTGTAGATCAGGCTGGCCTTGAACTCACAGAGATCCGACTGCTTCTACTTCTGGGATTAAAGGCATGCACTACCATGCCTGGTTTATTTTAGTAATTCTAATGTGGTTAAAGCATACTCCAGAGGCTGGTGATATGGCTCGGCTCAGTGGGTAAAGAGTTTGCCACCGGGCCTGATAACCTGAGTGCTATATTTTGAGCCCACATGATAGGAGAGGACAGATCCCTGCCAGTTATCTCTCTGATTTCTACATATGTAGAAGTGTGGCAAGTGTGACAAATAAATGTCAACAAACACACACCAAGTACTTCAGAACAAATGAGTCACTGGGTGAAGGCACTCGCCAGTCCTGAGTCAAGTTCAATCCCTGGAACACACATGGGGGAAAGAGGAACAGCTTCTGCATGTTGTCCCCTGACCGCCACACAAGTAAATGTTTACATTTGTATGACTTTAAATAAGTTTAAATATATTGAGAGATAGCTAATGTCTGGGAACATGGTCTATTCTGATACTGCCAAGAATATAATCTTCTCAGACATAGTGATATCCAATGGCTGGAATATACTTTATCCTGTGTGCATGAAAGGTACTCTATTCTTCCATGGTTGGACAAAGTGTTTTTATGAACATCAGGTCACATTGATTGACAGCACTGTTAAAAACTTATACAGACTTACTGATTTTCTGTCTGGCTGTCCTATCAATTATGGAGAGAAGTATGTTGAAATTTCCAGGCATATCTTGGATTTAGCTCCTTGTACTTAAGAGTTTCTCCATCTTGCTTCCTGTATTTTAAAGCCTTCTTAAAAGGTCTGTGCGTGTTCAGGCCTACACTGTCCCTGCATTATGCTGGTTTGGCATGGATTCTTGGCTTTATATGATCTTTGTGGATTTCCCTTCGACTCTCTTCCTCTTCCTTCTTCTCCCCACGCCCCCTTTTGAGACAGATTTCTCTGTGTAGTTCTGGCTATCCTGAACTCACTCTGTAGACCAGGCTGTCTTGGAACTCAGAGATCTGCATGCCTCCACTGGGATTAAAAGCATGCACCTACCTGGCTCCCTCCACCCCCAACTTTCAGATTAGCAATTTAATATCTCCCATGAGCTATTGTGTAAAATTGGCTTTGTTTAGATGTTTGTGTTTAGATGTTTTTTTTCCCCAGATGGAAGCTGTTGTGTCTGAACACATGCAAGTTAGATGTATGAAGTGAAATTTTAGTTATGATTCTAACTTATGACAGGTCACTATAAGGTAATCCAGTTGTAAGTTGAGCATCTACTGTGTCTTGATGACTGACTGACTTCATTTGTATGAAATGACCCTCTCTCTGTTCCTTATTTTTTATTGTGTGTATGATTGTATATGTGTGAGTGATATAGCTGATGTGGGCTCGATGACTACATTGTGGGCTGTGGAGTCAGTTCTCTCCTTCCACCTTGTTTTTGATGCAGGGTCTCTCTTGCTGTCTCTGCTGTGCTGTGTACTGCTGTAGCTGATCCACAAGCTTCCAGCTGATTCTCCTGCCTTTACCTCCCATCTTGCCGTAGAGTGCTAAGATTATAAAGATACACACTACCACAGTTCACATGGGAATCAAACTCTGGTCTCCAGATTTTTCTCAGCAAAAACCTCTACACCCGAGCCCTCTCGCTGGCCCTGAAATGACCCTATTTAACCCACACAGTATTTTCTACTGTAAAATCTCCTGTGATGCTGATATAGCCAGTCTGGCTCTATTTTGTGCTAATACGGTGTGTATTTTCCTGCACATGTGTCTGTTGATGCATGTGTGTAGAGCGACGAGTCTCTTCCTCTGTCACTCCCCGCCTTAGTTTTTGAGACAGCCTCTCTCACTGAACCTGAAGGTAGCTGCCTGGCCAGCAAGTCCCTGGAGGATCTGTCTCTACCAGAGCAGTGAGATTACAGATATACACCACTGCATCACCATTTTTATGTGAGTGCTGGGGATCAGAATTCAGAGCCTGCTGGGTAGTGGCACACACCTTTAATCCCAGTACTTGTGTTAAAAAGACAGGCAGATCTCTGTGAGTTTGAGGCCAGCCTGGTCTACAGAGCAAGTTCCAGTATAGCCAGAGCTACACAGAGAACCCGTCTTGAGAAAAACAAAGGAGAGATGGGTCAGTGGTTAAGAGCACCGGCTGCTCTTCTAGAGGTCCTGAGTTCAATTCTCAGCACCCACGTGGTGGCTCACAACCATCTATAGTGAGATCTGGTGCCCTCTTGTGTACCTGTGGACCAAATGCTCATACACATAAAATACACCTTAAAAAAAAGAAGAAGAAGAAGAGAAAACAAACCCCTCACAAAAAAAAAAAAAAAACAGAATTGAGATCTCTGTGTAGCTTAGGCATTGGCCTGAAGGTTTTCTGTGCAGCTTCCATGTGGCTTGGAGTGTAGGTATGCACCAGCCACTCTGCCCAGCTTGTCTGTCTTTGGTAATTGTGTTGTTTAAACCAGATACATTTAATAGAATACTTTGTATGGCAGAGTTTAAATAAATCCCCTCTGGGGAGCTGGAGAGTATTAAAAGCTATTGCTGCTCTTGAAGAAGATGCAGATTTGGTTCCCAAGATTCAACTTGGAGGGTCACAAGCATCTGTACCTCTGGTTTCAGGGGGTCTGTGCTGTCTTCTAGCCTCTGGCACTGATGTCTACAGTGTACCTATACACATGCAGGCTAAACAGTGATACACAGGGAATAAAAAGAAATCTTAAAATAGTAAATATATCATTATAATTTGTGCCACCCTATTTCATTATTGCTGGTGTAGGACATGGTTGCCTTTCACAAGAGCTGATAAGTCTTCTCCCCTCTCTCACTCCCTTCCTGCTAGATGCCAGTGCCATGCTGTCTGGATTCTCTAACCACCAGAGGTTTGAGTCGAATAAGCGACCTATTCTCAAAGATTTGCCACAGCAGTGTCAAATAGACTGAGTAGCAGCCCTGGGTCCCAGCCCCATTGCTTACCTGTTGCCTGGATTCCCTTTCCTTGTCTGATGGTTTCTATACTTTCTCTAGACAATATGTTGGGATAATCATAATTTTGTTTGATGAAAAAATGTTTTTTCCCCAATTGGGTATGATGGTACACACTTTTAATTCCACCACTCAAGAAGCAGAGGCAGACAGATCTCTATGAATTCAAAACTAGCCTGGTCTACCTAGAGAGTTCCAGGCCAGCCAAGGTAATATATAGTAAGACCTTATTCTCAACAAATTTTTTTCCATTTCTCAGAAATGACTATTCCATTTATTACCTGATGTTAAGTAGACATCTTGATATCCCTCCCTCCCAGAAGCTATAGTGTAATGATTTAATCTTTTGTCTCTTTTGCTTATTCAACCCATGCTTTAGTTAAAAAAAAAAAAAAAAAAGTCGAGAGAACCAGAGGCAGGCATGATAGAGGCCCTCAGTATGCAGAAGCAGGCAGATCTCTGAGCTCATGTCTACACCAATAAGCCTGTTCTGAAAAACCAAAGGGGATGGAGGGAGAGAGAGTGAGCCAGAAAGGTGGAGTTAGTTAAACAATTAACTATTAGCTCCATCTGAAGGTCCACAGAATTTTCTATCTAGGATCTCGCCTTGTTAGAAGACACTGGCACCAAAAGTTCTTGTTAGAGGACACTGACACCTCACCTCCTTGAGAGTAGAAACTTCAGCTTCCAGAAAGGAGAACTACTAAAGGTAGGTTTTTATTAGACAAAACTTCATAACAGTGATTTTTAGGTGTGCATTATTATTATTTTACTGATATAGACCAAAGCTCACAAAGGTTAAATCATGTTTCTAATGATGTCAAAAATGACTCAGTGGTAGAAATAGAACTCAGTGTCTTGCCATGCTCTTGGCTTCTACAAAGCACTTGGTTCTTTGGTGTTTCTCTAGCACAGGCATCCTTGCTGGAAGGCCAGCCATATGATCTAAAGCATTTGTCCTCATCTACCCTGAATTAAGAGCTCCTACGTCAAAGTGGGAGGTTTCTACTAAATACTGAGTGTGATCATTACACTTACCTGCTCTGTGTCACATGAGCAGTGGTGCAGAAACCTATGCTGGGTGATATCATAAAATATTCTGTGCAGTTTGGAGCCAAATTCCTGGGTGTCAGCTGCCTGCAACAGGTGAGAAACCAGTAACAGGTGAGTTACTGAACTAACTCACTGGAAACCAAAGGGGAAATGCTGTAGGGGTGAGAAGCTGGCATTCCCCACTTTGCCACAGGTCTGTCTCTGCCGGGAGCTTCAGAGGCAGGGAGGGACTGAGATAATTGTTATGTGACTTCCATAGTCTTTCCACCTTAGCAAGGTCCTTCTACCAAGATCTTTGTCTACAGCAGATAATCATCACACAAATCCCTATGTCTCATGCCTTGGCTGTGGAAGATTCTCTTCCATAAGATGGGCAAGAAAGCCATGATTCCTCTGAACCAGTGAGGCTGAGAAGAAAGTGGGGAGTCTTCTCAAGCCTTCTGGAAAGAAGAGAACCAGAGAATGCAGTCTGCATCTAGGGCAAATGGGCTCGACTTTAATGCTTTAGTACAGAACTGTGGTATCAGTTAAAGTACACGAGGAACCAGCTAAAATTATATGCTAATTAAAATTATCTTTAGGTGTGTGTTTGCATGTTTGTAAGCCATAGCTGTGCAGATTCCTACAGAGGCTAAAAGAGGCATCAAACCTTCTGGAGCTGGTTGTGAGCCACCTGATGTGAGTACTTGGAACTAAACTTGAGTCCTCTGGAAGAAGAGCAAGTGCTCTTATAACAGCCGAGCCACTTCTCCAGCTTCTAAAATATTAATTTTATGGATGAGAAATTGAAATTCAAAAAGATCAAGATCAGGTAGGACGAGAGTCAGGGCCACTCCTTCCTACTCCAGTCACCCACGTGCCCACAGGTGAAGCTACAACTAAAAGGCTCTTGCTTAGAAAGCTATTATTCTTTGTGCCATTAGCTCAAAGAGCTTCATTATAGACAGCGATTTTAGATAAAACAATACAGCACATAAGTATTAAGTGAAGCACTATTTATATACAGCAATAAAAGTTACCAACTTAAATGCCCAACGTTAGAAGAATCATCAGATTAAGTAATAAAGTATACTATTTATTAGTAAAAGTATTCTAACCATGTTGAAATTGGTAAAATGCCATTTTATATACAAAAATATAATCCCTTGGTTCCAACTATACAATATGAGATGTGAAAAATTAAAATTATAGGAATAGAAAGTAGTTACATTTTTCTATGGGTTGTATTATCTTTTAAGGAAAAAGTACATAAAGAAAAAGTAACAGCCAAGCATTGGAAGCAGAGGCAGATAGAGCTCTGTGAGTTCAGCTTCCCTACACAGAGTTCCAGAGCAGCCAAAACTTGTCTTAGAGGGGACAGCAGCAACAAATAGGGAGTCTGTGACCTACTGGCGATCACTACCGGCTGCTCACTATGTAACCCAAAAGGAAGATGGGGACTAGCATGTACCGAGAACCCATCATGTGAAACCCTGTTTTCACAGTCTCAGCCACTACAACAAAATTTTCACAGACTAAGGGGTTTATAAATGCCATAACCTTGATAATAACAGTTTTGGATGTCTGAGGCAAGATGGTTAATGTTGATTGTCACCTTGACACAATTTAGAATCACCTGGAAGAAAGGCCTCTGAACACAGCAGTGGAGGGTGATGTTGATTACAGGAACTGATATGGGAAGACCCCTCTGTTCTCGACAGAAGGTCATGAACTGTATAAGATGGACAGTCGAGAGCACTGGCCTGCACACATGCATTCAATGCTCTGTGTCTTAAAGTTTCTGTTTCTGTGGGAAAACCCCAGGATCTAAAGCAATGTAAGGAGGAAAGAGTTGATTTAATTCTATACCTCTCGGGTAACGGTCTATCCCCAAGGGAAGCCAGTGTAAGAATTCAAGGCAGGAATCTGAAGGCAGAACCTGAAGCAGAAGGAACATGGCTTCCTTGCTTTCCATGGCTTGCTCAGTCTGCTTTCTTACATATTCCAGGGCCATCTGTCCAGGACAGCACCATCTTAACACATCAATCGTTAATCAAGAAAATGTTCCACAGGCTGGCCTGCTGAGCCCATCATTTTCTCAATTGTGGTTCCCTCCTCTCCCGTGTCTTTACCTTCTGTCAAGTTGACAAAACACTGGGCACCACATTCTGTTACTGACTAGAAATGTAATGTGATCAACTCAAGCTCTTGCTGTCCTGACATCCACAATGGATTGAGCTGAAATAACCCTTCTCCCTTAAGTTGCTCTGTCAGGCTGTGTTAATGCAGCAACTCTAGAAACCAAGATCAGGAGGCAGCACAGCGAGGTTCTGGTAAGAGCCCTCTTCAGGGTCTTTTTCAGTCTCTCCCTGCATCCTCACATTGTAGAAGGGTCAAGGGTTTATCTGAAGCCACTGTTTTTATTTTTTTAATTTACTGGGTGAACTCTGTGGAGGACAGAGTACAATCTGTAGGAATCGGGTTTATAGCTCCCAATAATTGAAGTCAGATTCTCAGGTTTGGCAGCAAGTGCCTCTACCACTGTCCTCTCACCAGCTCCTGAGGCCATTTGATTAAGAACTAATCCTGTTGCAGGGTATTCACCAGAGAAGACTGCTCAGGTATGGGTTTAAGCCAACAGGAAGTCTTTATTAGCAAGCTGGCAACTACACTGAGTGTTCAGGATCCCAGTATAGCACCAAGACTTTCTCTGGGTGAACATAAAAACTATGTCCTGGATTGAAATACTTCAGCTAACAAGAACAGTTAGCCAGAAGCAGAACTACAGAAGCCAAAATGCAAGGTAGTATATTTAGAGACTTTCCTAGAACTATATAGTTTTTGATGGATTAGGTATTTGTTTTAGTTTTGGCAGGTGGTGCCATCTATGTGTTGAGTTTTACAGCCTGAACGGTACTCCCATCATGGAGTCAGTTGTGCTAAGGTCTTAGGGCATACTAAGGTCTGAGGTCCTATTACAGTTCCATTCTTATGATCACCTCTCAATGATCTAAACAGCCAATTGAAGAGAACAACCTAAAATTCTTTTAAAAGTTTCCTTTAATGGGAGCCTACTATAAATGTCCTCTGAAAGACTTCACCCATAGGGGATCAAAACAGATGCTAAGATTATCACCCAAACTTTGGGCAGAGCACAGAGAGTCGTCGGAAATATTGGGGAAATAGAAAGACCCAGGGGGGAGAGGAGTGCCATAAGATCAACAGAGCCAACAAATATGGGCACAGGGAGGCCTGCAGAGACCGATGCTCCACCCAAAAACCATGCATGGAGAGGACATAGACCTAGCCCATAGGCAGCTCACTCTCCATGTGGGTTTCCTAGTAAGGGGAGCAGGGGCTGTCTTTGACATGGATTCTCTTCCCTGTTCTTTGATCACTTCCCCCTGGTGGGGAGGGCTTGTCAGGCCACAGAGGAAAAGGATGCAGGCAGTCCTAATGAGAATTGATAGACTGGGGTCAGATGGTAGGGGAGGAGGACTCTCCCTTTCTGAGGACTAGGGAAGGGAGATAGTGAGGAAGAAGGAAGGAGGGTGGGACCAGGAGGAGATGAGGGAGGGGGCTACAATGAAGATGTAAAGTGAATAAACTATTAAAAAAAATAAATTCAAGTTATATATATATATATAAAGTTTCCTTTAGGGCTCACACCTTTCATCCTAGCACTTGTGAGGCAGAGACAGGAAAATATCTGAGTTCAAGACCAGCCTGGACTACATAAAGAGACCCTGTTTAAAAAACAAAAAAACCTGTTTGCTTTGTGTGTGTGTGTGTGTGAAAGAGAGAGAGAGAGAGAGAGAGAGAGAGAGAGAGAGAGAGAGAGAACAACTCTTAGGAGTTGTTTTCTTCAATTCTATGGACTCCAGGGATCAAACTCAGGTACAAGGCTTGGCAGCAAATTCCTTTACCTGATATATCTTGACATCTCCAAAAACTTAAAAATATCTTGAGCTGGGTATGACTGCCAAGAACACCACGTTGAGGGGTAGGGTTTCAACTTAAAAGGTTTGGAATGATATAAACATTCAGACTGTAGCATACATTTAGACCCCAATCTATGAGGTGCTCATATTTTCCCTCAACTTTTAAACAAATTTTAGAGAAGTTAAATATAGGCCTAATTCCATGTAGCAAGTAAACAAGTCAAGAACTGACTTATCCCCAAACTCTGATTCCAATTTATGTCACTCACTCCATTCTGTCACATATACACAGTGCTGTGTCTGCTCAGTTCTAGAGTATTGTCACCATGGGGGAGTGAGGCATTCTTTAACAAGGAACTAGGAATCAAGGATTTAATTCTAACTCTCTCTCAGCTAGTTTGGTAATCTAAAGAAAGTAATTCTTAAATAACTTTTCTCATTTATAAAAATGGTGTATTCAACAAAAAGCTATTCAACAAAAGTTATTCTCTCTCTCTCTCTCTCTCTCTCTCTCTCTCTCTCTCTCTCTCTCTCAACAAGGTTTCTCTGTGTGAGCTCACTCCAAAGACCAAGCTGACCTTAAATTCAAGAGATCCATCTGCCTCTGACTCCTGAGTTCTGGGATTAAAGGCGTGCACCACCGCACCCAGCTTAATTATTACTTTAAAATGTGTGTGAGTGTTTTGCCTGCATCTATGTCTGTGCACCACGTGCATGCCTGGTGCCCACAGAGGCCAGAAGAGGGTGTCAGAAGCCCTGGAACGGGAACTACAGATGGTGATGAGCAGCCATGTGGAGCTGGGCATTGAACCTGGGTCTTCTGGTAGAGCAGCTTTTAACTGCTGAGCCCTCTTTCTAGCCCCAACAAATTCTTCTGAAGACACTGAAACCTGGTAGTAGGTTAGGGTCACCCTAGAAGCGTTTCAGCACTGTACATGTTATGTTGCAAGGCCTGTTGCACTGTCACTCATCTTGGTCTGTTGGTCCCACCCCCATCTGCTAACCTCAAGAGCCTGGAGGCAAGTCTTCCTGAAGCTGCTGCAGGTGCTTCCAGTCAGCACACTCATGATGGAATTCACAGCCACAGAGAGGGAGACCTGCAGTCTCTGATGAGCCTGGAGCAAGGATGAAACCGTATTTATTAGTCATAAAGTGCTGGCTCTGAGAAAGCCGAAGATCAAATATTCTAGTCAAGGCAGAGCACTGACAGTTCCACCACCAATACTTAAAAAGGTGGTGAAAGGACTTTTACGACTCAAAACATTCTCTTCTTCCACAGAGATGGCAAAACAACATAGGCAGATTAAGAAAAGACAGTAAGACACTGGGTAAGACCTGGGGAATGTAGCTCAGTTGACAGCTTGCCTAGCATGCCTGAGGCCCTGGGCTCAATCCCAGCACAGAATAAAGCAGGTGTGGCAGCACACAACTGTAACCCCAGCACTCTGGGGTAGAGGCAGGAAGATCAGAAAGGAGGTCATTCATTTTCCACTAAGTCTGAAGCTAGCCTAGGCTGTATGAGTCCTTGTTTCCCAAACAAATAAGACAATAAAACAGAGACTTAGCACTGGAGAGATGGCGCAACAGTTATGAACATGAACTGCTCTTACAGAGGGTCAGTTCCCAGCACCTATGTCAGGCAGCTCACTGCCACCAAGTTCCTGTGACCTCTATGAGTACCGGCACACACAAGCAAATAATTACAAATAAACTTATTTTGTTTGTATGTTTTTGTGTATTGAGACAGGATCTCACTGTGTAGTCTAGGCTGCCTTTTACTTCAGAGATTCACTTGCCTCCACTCCTGAGGGCTGGCATTAAAGGTGTGTGTCATTACACCAGGCTTTGATTTATTTTTATGTATATGGGTGTTTTTACATGAATATTTGTGTACCACATGCATGCCAGCAGAGGCCAGAAGAGGGCATCATATCCCCTGGAACTGGAGTTGTAAGCTGCCATGTGGGTGCTGGGAATCAAACCAGGTCTTCTGGAAGAGCAGCCAGTGCTCTTGACTATTGAGCTATCTCTTTAGCTCTAAAAATAAGTTAAAAGACAGCTATTGAATTTTTTTTTTTGTTTAAAACTTGCTATTGTTTGAGTGTCTGGTATGTGTGGGTTTGCACGTGTCACAGTGACTGTGTGAGGACAACCTCATTGAGTTGGTTCTCTCACTCCACCTTTCTGTGGGTTCCTGAGATCAAATTTAGCTGGTCAGGCTTGTGCCACAAGTGCATTGCCCGATGAGTCATTTCACTGGTCCCCTATTTTGTGGCAGAGTCTCACACTATAACCTTGAATTTCCTGAAACTCATTCTGTAACTCAGGCTGACCTTGAGCTTTTAGTAATCCTGCTTCAACTTTCCAAGTGCTGTGACCATGCACAGAAACTATCAGATCCGGCTCAACCTAATATTACTTTTTTAAAGTTTTGCTCTTCAGTTGGCTGTTTTCTCTACAAGGGGTAGGGCATAGGAAATAGGATGATTTCAGTCTGGGTAGAAGCAAGTGTGACATAGAATAACTGGGAAAGTGAGGGAAGAAGGTAACGTTTACTGAAGCATCAGCTCCAGAGAACATGTGGGATCAAGATGCACAGTAAGGGAGAGATATGACCGGGTATGGTGGCACATGCCTTTAATCCCAGCACTTGGGAGGTAGAGGTTCTGAATGCAAGGCCAGCCTGGATTACAGAGGGAGTTCTAGGATAGCCAGGGCTGCTCAAAGAAACCCTATCTTGAAAAACAAAACAACAAAAAGGAAGCGGCATAGCCACCATGGTTTTTTTTGTTTTGTTTTGTTTTGGTTTGGTTTTGTGTGTGTGTGTGTGTGTGTGTGTGTGTGTGTGTGTGTGTGTTATTGCTGTTTCTATTCAAGCACAAACTGGCTGCTATGGCCTAAATGAAAGTTTAACTCCCTGACCAGATGCAGTGTTAGGATCTCACCACAGGTGGCAGAACAGGGAGATGCATCAAGGAAAGGAGGACCCAAGGCCCTAGCTATCCACTCCCAGATTGTCGATTTCTTATTACCTTGGCAGCCTGCTGATGTGGCTCCAAGACCTGGTCCACCACTGACTGCATGGAATCTTGCACTGTGCTGCGGCTCTCCGAGAGGATGGCGCTGAGATGAGCAGTGAGCAAAGTATGGAGTCCTAAGAGGACGAGAATGTTGGAGTCCACACACGAGGATGGCCACTGTTTGCATTCGGTGTCAGGACTGGGGCTGAGAAGAATGCCTCTTGGAAAAAGCTACTCTATCAGCTCTCCACAACTAACTAATTTTAGAGACAACCCCTTTCGTTCCCATTTGCAAACAAAAGCAAGCTTAGGAAAAGTAAAGTGAGTTACATTGCTTTTGAAGAAATACATGCTTGATTCATGCTTTGAACAGGACAGTGCTATCTCCTAGAGGAGAAGGAAGCCTCTTAGCAGGGACTAACCCTTTTCTATTCCTAGCTGCACACCACTGTTGGTGAGCCTGTTGTCAGCAGCCTGCCATTTCCTTCTCATGTGCTGTGGTAAAGAAAAGGCTAAAACTTACAAAAATGACTCTGGAATTGTTCATGCAAGACTGTCTAAAATGGGGTTGTTCACTTGGTACAGTGCTTGTCTAGCATGTAAGTAGGTCTGGGTTTGATCTCCAGCATTACATGAACTGGTCATATTGTACGCACCTGTAATCTAGCACTTGGGAGATTGAGGCAGGAGTATAAGGAGGTCAAGGGCACCCCCAGCTGTACAGTGCATTTGAGGCTATCTGGGGACATAGGAGATCCTGTCTCAAAATAAACTAAAAATAAGCAAACTCTGGGTGATCTCAGATGAAGTAACCATTGTCACTTCTGCTTAGCATTACTCAGCAACTGACATGTGGGGCTGGAGATGTGGCTCAATGGTAAAGAGCACTTCCTCTTGCAGAGGACCAGGTTCAATTCTCGACACCCACTTGGCAACTCACACTGTCTATAACTCCAGTTCCAGTGGATCTGACTCCCATTCTGGGCCTCTGGCCTGAGGATGCTAAGCACATACCTGATACATACATACGTATATGTGTGTATATACAGACAAAACATTCATTCATACATAGCACACACAGGCTCTTTTAAAAAGTGGAAGTATAAGGAACAGTTAGGCACATAAGGAACAGGGCACCACGAAGCTCCCCAGGGAGAGAAAGCTACATATGGACTTAAAAGGAATCTGGAACTAGAAGTTAGAGAACATAGATGAAAGGTCATTTTTATCACTAATCGATGTTGATGTGGTAACTACACTATTCTCACTTCAGTGCAGAAAATAGCTTTTCTTATCTGTTTTCTTAGATATGTTGTCTAGATAAACTGGGATCATGTAAAGTGAAGTATTTTGAAACACATGCAGTGTTCAAAGGGGAAATATTGCTGTTGCCATGGTGATGGAGCACGTAGATTCTATTTTATACACATTGGCCCCCATGTGTATAAGAAATGAGAAGTTTTTGAGAGCAGACATTTAATTAAAAAAAAAAAAGTTATTCCTAAAACTGCTCCTACCACCAGATGCTTTTGGTGCTGCAGCAAAATAAGGAGTTAATCATAGAAAGTTACCATGACAAGGTGGGCGGGAGGCCAGCAACTGATTTTTTTTTTTTTTTTGAGACACATGAACACAAACTAATTCTGTACAATCTGCTTCCTAAAGCAAGGAGCTCTGAAGAAGAAGGCGTTCGAGGAGGTGAGGAAGGATGGAGAAAGACAAGTCAGACTTGCCCTTGCTGACCCTTGCTATGAGTCCTTCAGGGGCTATCCTAATCCACAGAGGACTTTAGGACACCTGCTTTACATACTATGCAGCAGTGTGGTTGCTTTAAAATGTTTATTATCTTTTAAAGATTAAAAAACATTATTTGTGTTTATCTGTATGTATACATGCCTCCAGGTGCCCACAGAGGCCAGAAGATGGCGTTAGATTTCCCTCCCTGGAACTTGAGACATAAGTAGCTGTAAGCACTTTACATAGGTGCTGGGAACTGAACTCTGATCCTCTTGCTCTTAACCACAGAGCTATCTCTTCAGCCCTGGCAGTGATTTTTGTTTTGAGACAGGGTCTCACTCTGTAGCTCAGGATGGTCTCAAACTCAAAGTGATTTGCCTGCCTCTCTCTCCCAAATGTTAGGATTAAAAGAATGTGCTGGGCATGATGGTGCATGCCTTTAATTCCAGCACTCAGGAAGGCAAAGGCA
Organism: Meriones unguiculatus; assembly: GCF_030254825.1. Lineage (NCBI taxonomy): Eukaryota > Metazoa > Chordata > Mammalia > Rodentia > Muridae > Meriones > Meriones unguiculatus. The sequence continues at coordinate 23,783,812 of NC_083349.1, forward strand.
GGCAGATCTCTGTGAGTCGAGGCCAGCCTGGTCTACAAAATCCAGTCCAGGACAGTAAAGGCTACACAGAGAAACCCTGTCTCAAAAAACCAACAAACCAAACAAACAAACAAACAAACGAACAAAGGCATATGCCATGTCGGGCAGTGGTGATGCACCTTTCCCAAGCACTTGGGAGGCAGAGGCAGGTGCATCTCTGAGTTCCAGGACAGCCAGGGCTACACAGAGAAACCCTGTTTCAAAACAACAAAAATAAAACAATCCCACCCCCCAAAGACAACCAATCAACCAACAACAAAAACTAGCACACGTGCCACCACACCTGGATTTTTATTTATTATTGTTTCTTAGCAGTGAATTTTTAAATCTAAAAAACAAACAAACAAACAAAAAACAAAGCTGCAGGCCTTCAGAGATGTAGTAAAGAGAAGTGTGTAAGTTATCTCGGTACAACAAAAATGATAGGTAACACTGTTTTCAAGTTATCTGAGTTCTTTGGTTATGTTCCATAGTACTCAGTGTCAAACTCAAATTATCCTAGGGTTAGCCTCTGGCAAGCATTTTAAAGACACTAGGAAATAACAGATCTTAAGTCTCAGGAGAGCATTTAGCCTCTGAAGGGCCTTTGATTTTACCTAGTTTAACAACTCATGTTAAAGATTGAAAGGGAGGCTCAGATGGTTTATGTGACTTGATTTTCAAACATCACTGAGGAAGCTGGAATCAGAGCTGAAAGGAAAGCCAGCTATTTTAATCCTACCCTCAAGTCCTCTCCACTGCCCTCCTCATCAGTCTATCTTTGTTAGTGCATGCCCTAGGATCCTCACCAAACTCTCCTCACTTGAACTTCATAACCCAAATCTCTTTTATTTCCTATTCTCTTGGCCTTAATGGACTAGGGCCATCAAAGAACACCAGCTTCTCAGAGTTGAAAGCCTGAGCCCAGGAAAGTAGTGTTTCTTTCCCAGGTTATGAATACTCTAGGAAAGGAGCAAGAGGCTTGGAAGGCAGGTGATAGGAAGGATCCATCTCATATTTGATTTCCACAAATAACAGGCACCAGTCACTGACAGAGATTCTGCTCTGGGATTATAAGTAGTCTTGTTTCACCCATGATGCAGTGGGAACCAACTCTACACTGTGAAGAGCACAACAATGGCAGAGGCCGCCATAGCTCGTGGAGAAAGAAACACCCAAAAGGAGGCTTACAGAGATTCTCTCAAGCATGCCTAGGCTCCATTTCTTGTAACCATCCTCAGTTTAGGAGTTTACTGATCAGCTCTTAAAATTCCCTTCCTAGGGCTCATTGGATTAAAGCATGTGATAGGATTAAAATTCACACTCAATGGCTTCCAAAGTTTACTACATGTGATCATTTGAGAATCTGGTGAAAAATGCATGTGTCAAGCATTCTAGAGTTTTACAATATAGCAAAATTAATGAATCTGGACCCAGGAAGCTGCATATCTTCATATGACACAGGTGACTCAGATATTTGTGCTCTGTGGCCCACAAACTGAAACCACCCATTATCTGTGAGAACCCTTCTGACAACAGGTTACTGTGTACCCAACAGATGCGCACCAAAGCACCCCTAACTGCACCAGCACAAAGATAGGATTCTTTCCTTGACTCCACCTAGAGAGGCAGTGATAAGTCCTTATACATTACACAAATACCCACTTTAGACAGATGTATACACCATTTATACAGCCCTTTCTTTATCCACTTAGTACTTGGCATACCCAACCTAGCTGCTGCATTTTTCTATACATACCCCAGATTTCCACTTGCTGTGCTGACAATCCACTGTGGAAATCCACAAATAGGAAAAGTAGCAGAGTTAGTCCCTGTGGGTCCATATCCTGAGACTGATTTCTCTCAGAGGACTCTGAGATAACTTGATAACTCACATCTGGAAGCACCAAATCTAAGAAGAGAGAGAGAGAGAAAAAAAAAAAGGCAAATTTGTAAGGTAAGCCCCCTACACAGGAAGTGACCCAAGAACCTATATACTGACCAAGAAGGAACTACAAGGTTTAAAATAAAACATTCAGTTCCACTCTTGAATTTGTTTTTCTATCCACACAATGGAAACAAATAACAATGAATTACATGAAGAATATCAAAATAGCCAGGCAAAGGAAAGAGCACTCTTGTGCATTTACTATGGAAGCATTACACAATAAATTCATTTATTTGTTGTGCAACTTTTTTGTTTCCTTGAGAAAGGGTCTCACTATGTAGCCCTCCCTGGCTGGCCTAAAACTTGATATGTAAACCAAGCTGGCTTTGAACTCACAGAATTCACCTACCTCTGCCTCCCAAGTACTGGCTCAAAGGCATTCGCCACCACACCTGGCCTCATATGCACCTGAGGCAGCTCTGGATAGTAAGAGGCAGAGGACAGATTCAAACTTGAGTAATGATACTCCAGGTAACTTGTGCTACGTGCCAGGTGCCATGTTAAATTCCTTGTATGTCCTATCTCAAGATTTAGACTTCATAACCCTCTTTAGTAAGATCTATTCTTACTTTTTACAAATAAGAAAAAAGGCAAGTCTGGTTGAATGCCTTGTCAGCATGAGCCTGTAAATGGTAGAACCGGGTGTAGACCTTGCCAGATCGATTTCAAATCTGTGCTCCTGAGCACTAGCCGCACCCTTTAAAGTTCTGTAAGGGTAGTCCCACACCCGCATGCAGAAGAGTATCTCCCTATGGGTCCTAGTTCTGTCCTTTAAGAAAAAGAAGAAGGAAGCGTGGTGTGGTAGCATGTTCCTATAATCCTTGTACTTGGGAAACCAAGTACTAGTACAAGGGGGATTACAGCAAGCTGAGGACAGCCTAGGCTACACATTTGACAGAGCGAGACCCTGTCTTAAAAAGCAAAATAATAGATGAATGAGAGAAATGAGGGTGTATTATTCATTTACAAAGTTAACTGAGAAAAAAATCAGACACAGTGAGCTGTAGAAACAATGGAAACCAAAAGAGTCTGAGAATAAAAGTGAAAGGGGTGCCTAGTGGTGTTGGCGATGGTGCCACAGGCCTTTAATCCCAGCAATCACTTTGGGAGGCAGAGGTAGGCTAATCTCTGAGTTTGAGGCCAACCTGGTATACAGAGTGAGTTCCAGAACAGCCAGGGTTACACAGAGAAACCCTGTCTCAAAACATGAAAATAAGGGAAAGAGAGAGAGAGAGAGAGAGAGAGAGAGAGAGAGAGAGGAAAAAGACAGTGAAAATGAATAATGAGGGTTGGGGAATGTAGCTCAGTAGTTCAGTTGATAAGGTGTTGATATGATAGCATACATGAAATTCTGGGTTCAGCCCTCAACACTGCAGAAATCAGGCATAGTGATGTATGCCTGTAACCCAGCACTTAAAAAACAGAAGCAGAAGGGTTAGAAATTCAAGGTCATTCTTGGCTTCATTTCAAGTTGGAGGCCAACCTAGGCTACAATGAGAGTCAATCTCAATTAAAAAAAAAAAATCCAGCATGGCACCCCTTTATTCATGACCCACGATATCTCGCAGTAATACTGAAAATAATTTAGTCTCAAAATTATTTCCAGAGACTGCCCAAGGCTGCTTCCTCTCATCCCATTTTCTGAAAAACTGTTCTTAAGAATAAAAACCTTCCCTAAGGGCTGATTTCTTAAATTTCTAGAAATGGTGCCTTATTGCAAGATGCAGCAATCTTTTCATACTAGTGAAAATCCTAGAACATTCCTTTCTCTACTGGCCATTTTCTATAGGGCTCCAAGAGTCAAGCTCAGAACTGTAAACCTCCAAGATCTTAGCCATGGTTGCAGTCCTGCTCCTCAGTCGTATTTATTGGTACAGTCATTAGCCACTCAATTTCTAATAAGTATGGTAATCAATTGCTGTGTATGTGCAGCCATGTGCCATGGTGCATGTGTAGAAGTCAGAGGACAGCTTGCAAGAGTGAGATCTCTCCTTAGATCTACAGTGTGGATCCTAGGGATAAAGCTCAAGTCATCCGGCTTGGTGGCAGCTGTGTTCACCCTCTGAGGCAGCTCGCCAGTCCCAACCTTTCAGCTTTTAGTACAGCTTACCCAAAAGTAACATGGTTAGACCCTATATGAGTACCACAACTGGCTTTCCAGGTTTACGTACTTAAGCTGCATTGTGTTGCCTGTAATTTCCTCTAAGTAGTTTTTTGCGTACTAACACTTATTTCAATAGGAATCATGTCCTTTCCATGGTACAGAAGAGCGGTTGCTCCCTCATCTACTGTTCTAAAGCTCCCATACTGACAAATGGAAGTGTGACAGAAACCTTCCAAGAAAGTCCCTATGAAAAGCTTGAGAAATAGAGGCAGCAGTGGAAGTGAGAGAGCAAGGTCAGGCTGAAATGGCAAAGCAGGCTCTGACTGAGCTTTGCTGCAGGACACACTGCTTGTTCTAAATGGCCTCTCAGATGTGGTCAGATCCCATCCTCTTGGCAGGCCAACATATTACTGGGGCTGTTTTTTTTTTTTTTTTTTTTACATACATCTGTTATTTCTACTAATTCTGTTATTTCTCTAATTCTTCAGATTTCTAAATTTTGGTTCAAAATATAGATACATACGTGTATCCAAACTGAGGTCCAAACTGGGCACCATAAACAAATTGTGTTTCTTCCAGTTGATGAAATAAGAGGTATCTCTGAAGACAGTGGTGCTTGGATGCTCCTGGTGTGAGGTTATTAGAGGCAGACCCAAAGGTCCATATAGAAATATGTATAGCTGCTAAAGAAAACTTAGAATTTTCTTATAGCTATATACTCACTTGTTTAAAACAAACTTACAACTGGTCTGGTTCACACTCCCAGGAATATACAAATGTTAGACAATTGCATATTTAGCTTTTTCCACACCAAAGACAGGTACGATGCGCCAGAGCTCTACCAGGATCCTCAGATTTCTGCAGGGGGTTAATGAATGTGGGCTACATGTAGAATACTGGGATGATTTATTGATTCCTTATTCATCTGATCATAGATTTGAGGAGAAACACAATGCTAGGTTCTGGAGGTATGAAGATAAGTACCCAGATTCAGCATCTATTTCAAGTTTTACCATATTAAATATGGGAAGCTATTAAAACCTGGCGGTTTTCAATACAAGGTGTTGCATGCTTGAATGTAACTACAAAGGACTATTTTCTAGAAAGTAATTGAGAAATTTCCTCTCACTTTATCCAGTCCTTTTCTTCAACCAAGACAAAGGCCCTAGAAAGAAACACTCCCCTCTGGACTTTTGCTTTCTTATACTTATGCCTCAAATAGGGCTTCTTAATATATGTCAGTACTTGACACTTGGAGGCAGGTGTTCCTTGTTGGGCAAGGGGCTGTCTGTATACTACAGACTGGAATGTTTTGGAAAGTCACAGAACAAGGGAGGCTGAACTCTTGATGTCTCCCTCACAATCTCAGCAGGCCACCACACTCACTGTTCAGGATCAGAGAATCTTTGAGCTGCTTCATATACAATGTGAAGAACAGAGTGTCAAGAGAGAGCCCTGGCTGTTGTGGAACTTGCTCTGTAGACCAGGCTGGCCTTGAATTCTGAGAATTGCCTGCTTCTGCGTCCTGAGAGCTGGGATTAAAGGTATGCACCACTCCCTCCCATTATTTTTATTTTATTTGTTTGGGAGTTTTGTCTGCATGCACACCTGTGTAGCACATGAACGCAGTGCTTACAAAGGCCAGAAGAGCATGTCAAATCCCATGGAACTGGAGTTACAGTTGTGAACTGCCATGTGGGTGCTGGGAATCAAACCCAGGCCCTGGGAGAGCTGCCAGTGTTCCTCACTGCGGAGCCATCCCTCCAGATCAGACCTCTTTGAGGGAAGATTTCATGTAGCCTAGACGAGCCTCAAACTATACAGGCAAGGATGACCTTGGCTTTTTGATACTGTATTCACCTCCTGTGTGCTGAGGTTACAGGCATACGCCTCTACCCAGTTTATGTGGTGCTGAAGTCCAAAAGCAGGGCTTTGTGCACACTAGGCAAGCACTCTACCAACTGAGTTATATTACCAGCCCTTAATTGGAGGCTTTAAACCTTACATTTAATATAAACACAACCATAGTTGGACTTAAATCTACCCCCTTGTTATCTGTTTTCCATTTGCTCTCTTTACTATTTTTGGATTCTATTTTGGATTGAGTATTTTATCTCCCTTTTGACATATGAGTCATAATTCATTGCTTTAGACTTTAAAATATTATCAGGCTCCAACTTCAAGTGCTATCCTAACAGTACACACACACACACACACACACACACACACACACACACATATGAATCCAGCAATATACTTCCATTTCTTCCTGACCAGCTTCGTGTTATTTTTATCAAGTAAGAGATGTGGGAGGGGCTGAGGGAGGAGGCTACAGCTGGGACACAAAGTGAATAAATTGCAATAAATAAAATTTTTTTAAATGTTAAAAAAATAATTTTATAAATCATTGTTTCAAGTGTCAGCTGGACTACTACCTTCAATCTGAACTCCAGTGAGGTTATTTGGAACCATTTTCCCAATTAAAAAAAAAAGGCATCAGGGTCAAGCAATTCTTGAAACTTAGAGTTTTCTTATGAGATACAAACTGAATATCTCATCATGGGAGATAGTTATTCTTGAATGTCAGCAGAAGCAAGGTGGTTTTAACTGTGACATGAAAGCAAGCATGAACTGAGCAATAAAAACAAAAGGTAACCATTCCAATAGCCATAAAAAAAAATAGAGTTGGAGATGGATAGGATCAAGATATGGTATATACATGTATGAAATTGTCAAGAATGAAATTCTAAAGAATTTCCTTAAGTATTTAAAAAATAATACCACTTGTTAGTGAATTCTTGACTTTTTGAATCCCTGAAAAGCCTTAATCTTGTATTCACTGGTTTTTGTTTGGGGGTAGGGAGATCTGTGTAAGTTTTCACTCTATATCCTAAACTGGCCTCAAAATGCTGTCTAAACTTCTGGCCTCAGTCTCCCAAGTACTGTGATTATAAGAATGAACCATCAGGACCAGCTAGCTCTTGTTTTCATTTTGTGTGTTCATGTGTGCAGGTACACTTATGTTTGTGCAAGTGTAGTAAAAAAACAGTCATGGCTGTTATTCCTCAGATACCGGCTGTTTTGAGAACTGACTAGTCTGGCCAGCCCGTGGGCCTCAAGGACCCACCTGGCTCTTGTCTTCTTAGTACTTGAACCCTGTGTGTGTGGGGGGGGGGGGGCTGGAAATCAGGTCATCAGAAAAGCAATTTATTGATAATCACATCCCCAGCCTCTTGCCTTTATTCTGAAAACTATTTCCCTGGGTACAGAATCATGGGTGGATTGCTTTTTTTTTCTCTTTCCTTTCAGTAACTGAAAAAACAAATAAACAAACAACAACAAGCCCCCCCCCAACCCACCCACTTTCTTCTAGATGTTTCCAAGGAGAAGTTGCTGCCACATTTACCTTCTCTGTTCCCTGTTCTGTGTCTTGTTGTTTTCAGTAATTTGATTATAATGTGTTTTGAGACAATCCTCTTTATTTCTTACTCTTAAGGGTTCACAGACAATGGGGTCTGCAGACTTACAGTCCATCAATTTTGGAAATTTGGCAGCTAGTATTTCTTCAAACGTTTGATCATCTTGTCTTCCTTTCTGGACTCCAATTATGCATCACTAGATTAGGCACAGGAAGCCACCCCAGAGTTCACTGCTGCTTTGTGAAATTTAAAATCTTGTTTTATTTTAAGTAGTTTCTGTTGCTGTCTTCAAGTTCATGAAACTTTTCTTCTGCAATGTGTAAATCTGCCATTAATCTTTTTTTTTTGCCATTAATATTATACAGTGTATTTTCAACCTAAAATTAAGATCTTATTAAAATAGTTGTTCTTCCTTGTCTTTAATATGCTCAGTTGTTCCTCTACATATATATATATATATGTGTGTGTGTGTGTGTGTGTGTGTGTTCATGTATGTAAGTGTGTATATGTGTGGGTGCATGTTGGAGCCACAGGTCAATATTAGGTGTCTTTTTCAATCACTCCCAGTCTTTCTGTTTGAGAAGGTTTTCTTACAGAATGTGGACTCAGTGTTTGGCTGGCCAGCAAGCCCCAGGGATCTTCCTGTCTCAACATCCTCAGTGCTGATTACATACATGCACCACACACCCATGTGGACACAGGATGGAAATCAGATCCTCATGCTTGTACAGCAAGCACTTTTGCTGATAAAGACATTTCTTGTTTTGGTTTTGAAACATGGTCCCAATTTATGTAAATTCAGGATGGCCTTAAACTCATGGAAATCCTCCTGCTTCAAAAGTACTAAAAAGTACTAAGAGTACTAAAAGTAGCCATTACACCTGGCCAGTTGTACCTGTTTAATGTCTTTGTGTACTATCATCATTTGGTCCATTGATTAGTTTTCCTTATTTTGGGTCTTTTCTTCTTCCCAAGTGATTATTTATTAAGTACCGAATTATTAAGTTTATCTAGTTGAATACACAGTATTTTTGTGTCCTGTAAGTATTCCCACTTCTTTGGTTGTTGGGTTTTGAGACAGCTCTGGCTGTCCTAGAACTCCATCTGAGAGAATGAAGGTCGCATTCCTTAGTAAGGCGAGCACACTCAACTCCAACCATTTTCCCTGTTCCCATCTGTTTCACTCTCTGTTGTAGTTTTCAGTTCCTGGCAAATACTTCAAGCCTAGCATTCATAATGCAAATTATACAGGGTTCTAGATAAATAATGTATATATAAAGACATTCCTAAAATTAGAATTAAAAAAACATTATCTTCAAAGGCAAGAAGGCTAGAACCTGTCAAAAGGATATGGAGACTGAAGAAATCCTTTTCAGTTGGCTGGTAAAGACCTTGGGGTTGGGGCACAGAGCAGCAGCTGGGGTCAGAGTCAGTTCTCCCAACAAGCCCATGTCAGCCATATCGTCAGGGATGGACAGGGGTGCTGGATGTCCTAGCACAGGGTGGATTCTGCTGCAGTGTGATTCAGTTGAATTGAATTTTGGTATACTATTTAAAAAAAAAAACATACAAATTATACAGGAAGTGGTGGCGAACACCTTTAATTCCAGCACTGAGGGGGCAGAGGCAGGTGGATTTCTGTATATTCGAAGCCAGAATGGTCTAGAGAGGAGCTTCAGGACAGCCACAGCTATACAGAGAAACCCTGTCTTGAAAACCCCCAAACAACCAACCAACCAAACAAACAAAAAACATACAAATTTGACTTTTTCCTTCAAAAAAATTATTTGATGAGCATTTAAAATTCTTTAACTTCTCAGTATAAATAGCCCATTTTATCTGCATAAGGTTGGGGAAACGGGCATTCCAAAGATTCTATTTTGGCTTCTCCTTTTGTTGTCTCTCATGATAGTTTCTTATTCTCAAATTGTATTACAATTATACTCTATGGTTCCAGGCACGTGTTTCCAAAATCATTCCAAGACAGCACTATGTGTGACAACTGTGAGCAGATGGCCTATGAGTGTCCCTGACACTCGAGAATCTACGTGTACATTTGCCTAGCTCTGATGTTGCTGTTAGATAGGAGCAATGAGGAAAATTAGGTTCTCCTTCTCCCCAACAAAGAAGGCAGTAGATCTGTTTACCTCCCAACACTTCTGTACTCAACAAAAGAAATATAAGAAAAGAAGAGAGAAGAGGAAGGGAAGTGGAAGAGAGGAGAGGGAGGGAGGAAAAAGGAAAAGGTAAAGAGACCATTTCTATTTTCTACCAATATTCATACTCAAAACAGAGAAAAGTAGAAAGGGACAATGAAGTTTTGCTTTCACCTCACGTAATGCTGAAAGCCCACAGCAAGAGTGATTCCATTGGACAGTCTCAAAGTAGGTTCATTCTCTGCCCTGCAAAGCAAAACAAAATCTAAGTCATTTCTCAAATCAATCTCTATTTGACTCATGACTACTCCCACCCAGAGATAACTGGAATTCAGCAACCAGAACCAAAAGGAAAAACACAACCTTTGAGCTCATTCCCCTCAATGAAGGGAAGAAACATGTAATATTTAGAAGAACATATTTATTTGTTAAAAGCTAATATAGAATAAGAAAATGCAAGGGTCTCAAGATTAGTTTCAAAGAGATTTTGGACTAAAAAAAATCAAATTATAAATCTATTGGAAACACAGGGCAATAATGCTTAAAGATCATTCAGAGCCATAAAATCGCTTACAGACCCAAAGATCTCCGTAGAGAGGATCCCATTCACCGTTACACTGAAATTAAACTTGAGCTGCAAAACAAAGGGCGAGATTTCACACCAGTAAGGATGGAGATCAGAAATATCCACACTAGGAGCAGCAGAAACTGCAAGAGAAGTGCTGTTGCTCACACACCCAACTTGCAGGACCAAAGGAGGCCTCAGTGGAGTGTAGGGGTATGCTACCAGAAAAGGACTTAAAACATCCCCCTCCACAAGCCAGAACCCCACTAACACAGAAGCTGCAGAGACCAATACTCCCAAACGCCCAAAGCACCACAGGGAACTGCTAGAGTCACAGGGTATGAGAACTTCATTTTTAACTCAGCACAGTTTTACAAGGAATTCGCTCCATGAAACTAACTTTCTTTCTTTCTTTCTTCCTCCTTCTCTCTCTTTCTTTCTTTTTTTCTTTTCTCTCTCTCTTTCATTTTTTATTTTTATTTTTTCAAGACAGGGTTTCTCTGTGTGGTCTTGGCTGTCCTGGACTCGCTTTATAGACCAGGCTGACCTCAAACTCACAGTGACCCCTCTGCCTTTACCTCCCTGAGTGCTGAGATTACAGGCATGTCCCACTGCTTCCGGTGAGGACTCTTACTTTCTGTTATTTCTCACTCTTGCATGTATGTCTTGGGATGGTTTTGTTTTTGTGTGCATTGTTCAGTCAGGTTTTAGGACTGTTGTATATACTTCTTACTCAGTTTACTCCAAGGCACTTTACTATGTTCTTTACCTGTATCTCTTAAACTCCCCTCTTTTCTCTTTTTAAAAAAATTTTATTTTTTTACATTAATTAAATTTTATTCGCTTTGTATCCCAGCTGTAGCCCCTTCCTCATTCCCTCCCAATCCTACCCTCCCCCTCCCTCATCTTCTCCCATGTCCCTCTCGAAGTCCACTGATAGGGGAGGTCCACCTCCCCTTCCATCTGACCCTAGCCTATCAGGTTTCATCAGGACTGGCTGCAATATCCTCCTTACAAATGGTGCTGGTCCAAATGGATATCTACATGCAGAAAAATGAAAATAGATCCATATTTATCACCCTGCACAAAACTAAAGTCCAAGTGGATAAAAGGCCTCAACATGAAACCAGACACACTAAATTGGTTAGAAGACCAAGTGGGGAAGAGCCTAGAACTCATTGGCACAGGAGACAACTTCCTGAACAGAACACAAACAGCACAAGCTCTAAGATCAACAATCAATAAATGGGACCTCATGAAACTGAAAAGCTTCTGTAAAGCAGAAGACACTGTTGTCAGAACAAAATGACAGCCTACAGACTGGGAAAGGATCTTCACCAACCCCATATCTGACAGAGAGCTATATCCAGAATATATAAAGAACTAAAGAAGTTAAAAAACAACAAATCAAGCAATCCAATTAAAAAAATGGAGTATGGAGCTAAACAGAGAATCCTCTGCAGAGGAACATAGAATGGCAGAGAAATACTCAAAGAAATGCTCAACAATCGTCCTTAGCCATCAGGGAGATGAAAATCAAAACAATCCCGAGATTTTATCTAACACCCATCAAAATGGCTAAGATCAAAAACTCAAGTGACAATACATGCTGGAGAGGATGTGGAGAAAGGGAACCCTCCTCCATTGCTGGTGGGAATGTAAACTTGTACAACCACTTTGGAAATCAATCTGGCGCTTTCTCAGACAATTAGGAATAGTGCTTTCTTGAGATCCAGCTATATCACTCCTAGGTATATATCCAAAATATGCTGAAGTACACAACAAGGACATTTGTTCAACTATGTTTGTAGCAGCTTTATTCGTAATAGCCAGAACCTAGAAACAACCCAGATGTCCATCAATGGAGGAATGGACACAGAAATTGTGGTACATTTACACAATGGAATACTACTCAGAAATTAAAAACAAAGAAAATCATGAAAATTTCAGGCAAATGGTGGGATCTAGAAAAGATCATCCTGAGTGAGGTATCCCAGAAGCAGAAAGACACACAGAGTATATACTCACTTATAAGTGGATACTAGATCTGTAAGATAGGATAAACACACTAAAATCTGTACACCTAAAGAAGCTAAGCAAGAAGGAGGACCTGGGGCAAGAGGATCAATCCTCACTTAGGAAGACAAAGGGGATGGACATTGGAAGAAGGAGAAATCAAGAAACAGGACAGGATCCTACCATAGAGGGCCTCTGAAAGACTCTACCTAGCAGTGTATCAAAGCAGATGCTGAGACTCATAACCAAACTTTGGGCAGAGTGCAGGGAACCATAAGAAAGAAGAGGTAGTTGGTAAGACCTGCAGAGTACAGGAGCTCCACAAGGAGAACAACAGAACCAAAATATCTGGGCTCGGGCATTTTCTGAGACTGATACTGCAACCAAGGTACATTCATGGATATAACCTAGAACCCCTGCTCAGATGTAGCCCATGGCAGCTCAGTATCCAAGTGGGTTCCCTAGTAAGGGGAAGAGGGACTGGCTCTGACATGAACTCAGTGGCTAGCTCTTTGACACCCCCCGAGGGAGGGGCAGCCTTGCCAGGCCATAGAGGACATTAAACTCCCTTCTTAGTTCACTTCCTCTTCCTTTTATCTGTATCCTCTCATTGTACATCATAATTGTAGTCTTCCATAGATTTAACAATCCCAACTTCTCCCTCCCAGCTACTTTACTTACACCAATTATTTTCAAAGGCTTATCCTTACCTACTCTCTTCTCCTGCTTTTTAAAAGATTTTTTAAGTTTTTGTTTATTTATGCATAAGTGCTTCATCTGATGTACACACAGATGACAGAGGAGGAGGTCAGATCCCAGTATAGATGGTTATGAGCCACCATGTGGTTGCTGGGAATTGAACTCAGGTCCTCTGGAAGAGTAGACAGTACTCTTAACCACTGAGCCATCTCTCCAGCCCCATCCTCTCCTGCTTTTAATCTGTTGTAAATCAGCTTTAAAAAATTTAAATTATCTGTATATGTTCACATTGGTGTATTATCACCAGAGGCCAGAAGAGGCTGTCTGATTCCCTGAGGCTGGAGTTACAGGTGGTTATGAGCCACCTGATATGAGTCCTGGGAACTGAACTCAGGTTCTCTCGCAAAAGCACAAGATTAGAAGTGGAGGGAAGACAGGGTGTGCTTAACCATTGAGCAATCACTTTTTCTCAGAAAGATCCAAGGACCATTCATCATTCTGTAGTCATGTCTGTGTGTGTTCTAGAGTTTCCTTGATGTTGGTGTATAGTGTTAGTCTACTGTGATAAGACGAACACAAGGAATTATTTCAGTTTTCCTGTATTTTTGAAGACTTTCTTTGTGTACTAACCTGTGTTGTATTTTAGTGAAAGTTCCATAATCAACTCCTTATCTTATTGACTAAAATCTGAGTAGAATCCACACTACTCTTGGTTGTTCATCTCTAGCAATTATGAAATATGGTCTACTGATATTAACTGGCTGGACATTTGCAGAGCAATACAGAGCAGCTGAGCCGCAGTTGCTCTTCCAGTTAATATCCTAAGAATACAGAACTTATGCCAGGCACCCTGTGCTCCTAGATTGAAGAATTATCTCCCCCTCCCCCAGGCTGAGGACCAAACCCAGGGCCTTGTGCTTGCTAGGCAAGTACTCTAAAACTGAGCTAAATCCCAACCCCGAAGAAGAATTATTTTTTGAACTATACATTGAACTCTAAGTTCTACTTGAAAATTGTGAAACTTTAACTGAAGTAATATAACTGATTAAAGAAAATAAACTAAGTAATGAAATAACACGAGATAGTAAATCCCAGTGTAGCAACATAAGATACAGAAATGACTATGACAATATAACTCCTCTAAGATTACTAATCCTATAGAAATTCTATCTAAGGAGATTGAGGTAGATGAAAGCCCAGACAGAACTCAAAAGAATGATTATAAATGTTCAAAGACACAGATAGATGTATGAAATAAGGAAGGCCAGTGGATGATATAAAAGAGGAATTCCACAAACAGAAACACTGAAGCAGAAGAAGGAACCAAAACAAAACAAAACAACAGCAACAACAACAACAAAACAAGCTAAAGCACTGGAGAGGGAAAACATAGGAAGTCAAATAAAAGAACTCTGGAAAATCATGAAGAGAACAAAATATCTGCTTTTGAAGATAAACTGGAGAAACTGGAACAATTCAACAAGGGCAAAGATAAAATAAGAAGAAAGTATTATGAGGATGAACACACACACATAGTAATACACCACACACAAATTAAGTGTTAATTAAGAGAGGAATAGGAAAAGCAAATACCACAAAATTAACAAAATGGCAGGAATCAATACACCCCTTTCATTAATAATCCTGAATATTAATGGTCTCAGTTTCCCCACACAAGGCAAGGACTAGTAGATTGGGCCAAAAACTAGGAACCATTTATTTGTTGGCTCCAAAAACTTACTTCACCACAAAAGATGGATACTACACCCTTAAGTTGAAGGACAAAAAAAGGTATCCAGGTAAATGAACCTAGGAAACAAGCAGCTGTTGCTGTTCTAATATCTGACAAAACAGACTTCAAACAAAATCTAGTGGGAAAAGACACAGGAGGCACCGGTTAAGAAAACAATCTGTCAAGATAATATAACAATTCTAAACTTGTATGCTCCAAATACAGGTGCACACAATTTCATAAAACAAATATACCTAGATGTAAAGTCACAGATTGACTCCAGCACAATAGCTGTGGGTACCTTTAATACTTTCATCAATTTACAGGCAATCCCAACAAAAACAGATAATCTGAATGAAATGGCAACACAGATAAACGAATTTAACAGAACACTGCAGGATACAGAGCAGCCGATGGAACTTTCACTAAAATACAACATAGCTTAGGACACAAAGTCTTAACAAATGCAGAAAAACTGAAATCATTCCTTGTGTTCTATCTGATCACAATAGACTAACAGTATACACTAACATCAAGAAAAACTCTAGAACACACACAAAGAACATGACTACAACATACTACAGAATGATGGTTCTTGAAGAAATCAAGAAGGAAATAAAGGCATTCTTAGGGACAAATGAAAATGAACACAACACACTGAGAAGTGTTGGATACGATGCATGCAGTCCTAAGAGAGAAGTTTAAAGTTCCAAGTGCCTACATTAAGAAATAGAAGTGAGGTCAGGTGGTGGTGGCAGGAGGTAGAGACAGGTGGATCTCTGTGAATTTGAGGTCAGCTTGGTCTACAAAGAGGGTCCAGGACAGCCAAGGCTACACAGAGAAACAAACCCTGTCTCAAAAAACCAAGAAAAATAAAAAAGAAATTGGAGCGATGTCAAGTGACTTAACAACATGCCTTAGAGCTCCCTAGAAAGAACAAGCCCCAAGTCAACAGATGGAAAGAAGTTACTTACAACCAGGGTAGATATTAATTGCATGGAAACAATGTTTGTTTAGTTCTTAGAAAAGATAAACGAAATAGATAAAGCCCTAGCCAAACTAACATAAAGACCTAAATTAATAGAGATGAAAAGGGAACCATCACAACAGATGCGTATGCAATCCAGAGAATCATTATGTCTTATCTAATATATATATGTGTGTGTATATTCCTCAAAACTAGAAACTGTAAAGCTCATGATCTACCAAAATTAAAGCAGGGTGAGCCTGGCACAGTGGCACGTACCCTTCATGTCCATACTGGACAAGGGCAGGCAGACCTATGAGTTTGAGGCCAGCTAGGGCTACTCAGTGAGGTTCTTGTTTTTGTTTTAAAGAAAGCATAGATAAGTTGATAATATTTAAAGAACAAACAACTTAACCTTGTGATGAACTATGATGATTTTTCGTAAAAAATGCTTTATAACCAGACAGTTTGTCATCAAACTTCGAGGATTCTCATCAACCTGTAACAAGAAAATATAACTTGTAATCCCAACAATGCAAACAAGTAAGCATTTCTTCCTATAAAAGTGAGCATTTGGGACCATTTTGGAATATCCATGGGGAAATAACTTGGAGAATGCTAAAAAAAAAAAAAAAAGGAACCATAGAGAATTGACACAGAACACCTATTTCAGCTGGGCTGTGGTGGCACACTTGGGAGAGAGGCAGTTGGATGTCTGTGAGTTTGAGGCCAGCCTGATCAGATGTACTAGACCCCTTCCTCCCAAAGAATAAACAGTGAAGACTGCTGAGAGGCACTCTTGGACAGGCTCAGCCGTCTGGAAGAAAGAGACATCAGCCAAGCTGCCTGGGATAGGCTTAGAATAATTGAGCCAGCTGGTAAGGACACTCTCCAAACAGTTGAACTGCTTGTAGGCTGTGCTGGGAGCTCCAGGTTTTTAGCTTTTGTTACCCATGCTGGGGGAAGCCTTGGTGACAGCAGTTTTATCCTGTAAGTAACCCCAATAAAACTCATTGTTTCAGCCGGCATGGTGAAGCATGCCTTTGACCCCAGCACTCAAGGAGGTAGAGGCAGGCAGAGCTCTGTGAATTTGAAGTCAGCCTGGTCTACAAAGCAAATCCAGGACAGCCAAGGCTACACAGAGAAACCCTGTCTCAAAAAACCAAAAACCAACCAACCAAACAAACAAACAAAAACAAAAACATAAAACAAAACAAAAAAAAATCCTCATTGGTTCACTGTTTGTATAATGTTCTTTGGACTGTATACAATTTACCCTTGTTCATTCAAATGCTGATTTCTCTCCCCCACTATCTGGTTTCAATCGGACATTGCATTGTGATGCTTATTCTAAGCATCACCTATCTCAAGTTTGTGTAAACATGCCACTATTTGTTCTCTAAATTGTCAATTAAAACAACCAGCCACAATGCTGAGCAATGGAAAAGACAGGGTGGGACATCCTGGTCGGGAGTGGGAGGAAGAGGAAGGAAGCAGGGGAGGAGAGGAGGAAAATCAGCAGGAGAGGACTTGGAACCACGTGGAGAAATGAACTGGACCTAAGATATGACTAAAAGCAAGTATAATGAATGAAATCTGAATGGTAAGAAACTATGCGGGCTTGGAGGTTTAGGATGGAGTAACTATTGCCCAGCATTGTGCTCTAGGTTAATTAAATAAATCCTAGTCTCTGTGTGGTGATTTGGTTATACAGCAGGAATAACCGCTGCTTAACTAAGTCAATAATAAATACTATTATGCCATAAAAGTTCACCAAAGTTGGACTTTCATGGTATCCTGACTTAGGTCTGTTCTGAATTCCTTGTCTGGGGTGAGTAAGGTGTAGGGGTGTGTATCTTTGTGTTGCATATTTCCTGGAAAAATATGACGTATAACTGATGCCCAAACATGGACATGACAGAGTAGGAAAAGAACGAATGTATAGTCTTTGCTGTGGGTAGCAAAATGTATCCATGTTGGAACTAAACAGGTGAAGACAATCAGCCCGTCCTAAGGGTGGGTAATTATACTACCCCCCACCCCCGGCCTCCTTCATAGACTACATATCCCTAAAGCAAAGGGTTATTAGGGGGTGGAGATGGTTTGAGCAGCCAGGGTGTAGTGAGTGGCAGTATCTATGGCTACAGTGCCAACCAAGGGCCAAGTCTTGGATTCAGAGATCCAGTGCAATAGAGGTGAGCAGAGCCATGTTTCTCCTGGCCTTGGTTAGAGCTGAGAAGCCTGAGTCAGGTCCACTGAGTTCAGCAAGGGTGGGAAAATACAGGATGCTCTGTGGAAGAGCTTCAGGGTATGGAAATGTAATGGCTCAGAGAGAATAACTGGGGATTACAGAGAGCTAATTAAGTTACTGCCTCCTATCCATGCTATCCTACCCAACCTTGACCTGCAGAGGAAGCTAGTGGCACAAAAGAATGGAACCTTTCCATGCTGTATTAGACCTTGCTTATGTTTGACTTTATTATCTTCTTATTAGTGAACTTTGGGATTGCTAGGAGCAGGTGACAAAGGACTTTCAGAGTGATTCATCCAGGTTTTCTTTGTAACCCAACTATTTGTTATGCGCTGGTTCTTCAGGATGTTGCCTTGTCTCTTGGAAAAGGTCTGAATATACATACATACATTTATATATGTATAAATTATATGTAATGTAACCAACTCTCTGATTGTACTTAAGGGTGGAGTGCTGTGTGGCAGTTCCCTCTGAAATGGAAACATTCCATAAATAGTAAAGACTGTTGAAAGTCACACTCAGACAAGACAAGCAATTCGAATGAAACAGAAACTAGTCGAGCCTGGGAGAGGTTTAAGACAACTGAGGTGCCTGGAAAGGATACTTTCCAACCCTATGAGCTGCCTAAGGACTGTGCCGTGAGCTCCAGGTTCCCAGCTTTTTGAGCTGTCATCCATGCTGGAGTGGGCTTTGGTGATGCAGCTGTTTTGAGTCATTTTTGTTCCTGTAAGTAACCCCTCACTCATATTCCTGTAAATCCTCAAAACACTCACTGGTTCACCAAGTGTTTTAACAAAAATCTTAGCAGGATCATAGAGTCCACATTTTATAAATGAAAAACAAAATTCAAGGAGGTTGAACAACTTACTCAATGTTAGGTGAGTTTGGATCCAAACCTTTAAGTGCTTAATGATCTCCATGAATTAACTCACTAAATTTAACATGGAGTCACATGTTAGAAAATAGAAACTGTCATCTAGAAAATAAGTCCAGAGAAATGAACATGCAGTATGAAATTAAACTAGAAAATGCAAAGCTCAGTAGAAGAGGGAGTTCTTGTTGGCAGCTCAGAAAAGACAGAATCTTGTAACCTCAGTATATTTTTAGGGAGCAATGTGTTCTCAGACTACAGGATTTCCTAAGGCAACAAAGAAATGTGGATAGGTCTGATCAAGAGTGATAAACCTTTATGGCACTTTAATAAATCCAATGGAAAAGAGATCATGCTCCATGAGCTAGGTGGGGATTGTCAGAAATTTTATTAGAAAAGCAGTTGAGTCAGGCAGTGGTAGGGCACACCTTTAGTCCAGTGCTCAGGAGGCAGAGCCAAGCGGATCTCTGTGAGTTTGAGGCCAGTCTACAGAGCTAGTTTCAGGACAGCCAAGACTACACAAAGAAACCTTCTCGAAAAAGTAAAGTAGTTGACCAAATTACTAGAAAAAAAATGGATAAGGGATTAATAAAAACTACTAATGAATCTAGGATTTTTCATACCAATAAGCAGAGGTAAAAGAGAAACCACAGTTCTGCAGTAACATATCATAGTCACATCCTTCATTTAAAAATGATTAGTTAGAACTGTTTAAATGGTAGACAAGCAATGATATTTTAAAATAACTTTGTGCTTGACACTTCAAAAACTAGTTCTTGAAACAGTTTTAAATCTCTATAATCTTGGTAATTACAGGGTGTATCACAAAGCAGGATGATTGCATCTAACAGTAAAGAAACTAAATAAGTGAAGAAAGTTCACCAAAGAGATCTGAGAGATTATAATTAATGATGATAGTTTCCATTTATTTCAGCACATGCTACAGGCCAAGAGTTTATGAGGAATACTCCCATTTTATAAAGATCATGAAACTCTATATTAATAGATAGATAAATGGTAGCATTGGTATCCAAACCTGATTTGACTCCCTCCAAAGCCCATACTCTGCCATGTAGTATTGTCTCTCTAAGAATGTCCATCTTCTGAGAATGTAGCTAGTTATGTGGACAGAGCAATATATATGCCATTATTTAATGAAAAATGACAAGCAATGTTTACATGTGACTACTCAATATTACATTTATTCACTCACAAAACACTAATATAACTTATTTGCATATATGAATCTCTATAAATAAAACAACCTACAAATGGTTCATAGGTCAGTAGAGAAATAAGTAACTCATATGACAATGTAAAATGTTTTATAATTTAGATATGAGATTCTAAAGAAACACAAAACAGGTACTGCACCTAACTCAGCCTAGAAGCACCAAGCAAGTTACATTAGGTCAGCAGAGAAGAGTAAATTGCCCCTCTACACTAGGTAGCTTTTGGGGAGATCATACCCTGAAACCAAAAGAGACCACTGCAAACTCCCTGAAAACCCGGAACCCCTCCAGTGCAGGATGGCTACTCTGAGAAACCACAGGTGATCGGCTGGGCTTACTCCAAAGCCAATGTGGCCAACGACAGCTTGGTGGATGACTTTGAAGAAAAGTTTAATGCCCTGAAGATTCCCATGCCTGGGGATAAATATATTGCCTTGATGGACACTGAAGGAAAGGAAGCTGTGTAGAGCTATGCTAAGTTCATGTGTGAATTGAAGGTCATGATGTAGGACTATGAGAAGCAGCTTGGGAAGATGAAAAATATAATTTCTTATATTCAGATGGCCATTGAGGACTTGAATGAAACCAAGTTAGACAAGAAGTATACCTGCTGGTTTCACCTGCCAGAGACAGGGACAGACAGACAGTAAAGCCTTTTACGTGTGTATGCCAGAAACCCAGTACCCCAGGCTGGCGTATCTGCAGAAGCAGTGGCCTTACTTAAGCTATTATGAAAAACAGATACTTGAGCCCTAGGGAACAGAAACCACTGTTTAGCTGAAATGGTGGCATACTTCTGTAATCCCAGCACTGGGAAGATGGGGTAAGAGGATCAGAAGATCAAGATCTTAAAAAATTTAGGCCAGTTTGTGCTATATAAGACACTTAAGAAAAAGATATGGCTAATTATATACTAAAATTTTTTAAAGTTTATGAGTATGTATTAATTATGCATAATGATGGGTTTCACTCTGACATTACACAAATACATGGTGTATTTTAATCTTAGTCATCCCCATTACCATTCTTAACCCCCTCTGAGCCTCATTTCCTTTCCCATTCCTTTTTCCTTCCTAATCTCCCTTATATAAAAGTTCATATATTTTTTCACATTTTTGATTCTTTGTGAATTCTACATCATGTGCCACAATCCCACTCATTTCCAAGTCCTTTCATATCTGCCCTCCACCCTTGTAACCTCCCCCGAAAAGAAAAAAAATATTGACATGGAAATTGCAGTATGTCAAAGTATATTCTTCTGTCCAAACAGCTTTACTTACAAATGTTCACTGCATAATCATTATCAGAGAAGTTTCATCCAGCAACTGATGGGAGCAAATGCAGAGACCCACATCCAAAATTAGGTGGAGCTCAGGGAATCCCACAAAAGAGGGGAGGAAGGACTGAAGGAGCCAGAGGTATCAGGACACCACAAGAAAATGGCCCAGAGAGCCAACTAACCTGGGCTTATAGGAGCTCATAAAGAGACTCAGTCAGGGAGCCTGGACGGGTCTGACCTAGGCCCTCTGCATAGATGTTATGGTTATGTGTTTCCCTTGCTACACACCCTCACCAGCATGAGCTGTTGCTTGTATTTTTTATCTTAGCCATTTGCACAGGTGTAAGATGGAACCTCAAAGTAGTTTTGCATTTCCCTGATTGCTAAGGATGTTGAAGATTTCTTTAAATATTTCTCAGCCATTTGAAATTCCTCTGTTGAGAATTCTTTGTTTAGATCTGTACCCCGTTTTAAAACTGGATTATTTTGTTTGTTGTTGTCTAGTTTCTTGAGTTCTTTACATATTTTGGATATTTACCCTCTGTCAGATGTGAACTTGGTGAAAATCTTTTCCCATTATGTAAGCTGATGTTTTGTCCTATTGATGGTGTTCTTTGCCTTACAGAAGCTTTTCAGTTTCTTGAGGTCCCATTTACTAATTGTTGCTCTTAGTGCTTGCACTATTGGTGTTTTATTCAGGAAGTTGTCTTCTGTGCCAATGAATTCAAGGCTATTCCCCACTTTCTCTTCTATCAGGTTTAGTATATCTGAATTTTACATTGAGATCTTCGATCCACTTGGACTTGAGTTTTATATAGGGTGATAGATATGGATCTATTTGCCTTCTTGTCTATGCAGATATCCACTCTGACCAGCACCATTTATTGAAGATGCTTTCTTTTTTCCATTGTATATTTGTATGTACATCTCCATCCATCTTATCATTCAGTAGTACTATTACAAAAATAAGAATAAAACTGGATAGAGGTGTTTTTGTTTTGTTTTGTTTTGGCTCTTGTTTGTTTTTTGAGACTGGTTCTCTCTTCATAGTCCTGGCTGTCCCAAAACTCACTATGTAGATGAGGCTGATCTTGAACTCACAGAGATCTTCCTGCCTTTGCCTCCCAAGTACTAGGATTAAGGGCATGGGATGTGACATCCAGCTTAAATCTGGATAAATTTCTTAAGGTTTACGAAATCATACTGCTTTGGAAGGGTGTGTTACCCGGCTTAATGTAGTGAATCATATAAACACCAAAGTCACTATATCTCTTTTACATGAGGCATTTCCCAGAGATTAATTTTCTTCATATGACCAAGGTAAATAGATCATTTAGTATAGTCCTTTCATTAGTCCTGTCTCAACTAATGTTTGCTATTAATCTTGCTACTTGACCCTACACACACAGACAACACAACCCTACAATCCTACAATGAAATTTAGTACTTTCTTCATTTAAATATCTTTTAAATAGCTATATGATATTAGAGACAAGGAGATGCATTGGAAATGACGCTTTTAGGCAGTTCTTGCTCCTTTAAGGCTAATGCTACCTGGCTACACTATTCTTTTACCTCTCATCTCCAGCAGGCTTACTCCTGGTCACTAAGCTCAGAGATCCTCTGTACTTCAAGTCTAAGTACATGACAAGCAGCTAGGAGGGTAGTTCAGTGATTGACTGCTCATCCAGCATGCTTGAGGCCCTGGGTTCAACTCCCAGCATAGCAAAAATGTTTTGCCTGTCAAGATGATCATGTTAAGCAACAACTTAGTCTTAACTCCCTGTCCTCTTCAATCACCATGACATTGATTCCCCTCATTTTTAGCTATTTCCATAGTTACATCTTAGAACTGATTCTAGAAATTTTAAAACAGTGTTTCTCAATTTTCCTAACGCTACAACCCTTTAATATATAGTTTCTCATGTTGTGGTGGCCCCCAACCAAAATATTATTTTCATTGTTACTTCATAACTATAATTTTGCTACTGTTGTGAATAATAATGTAAATGTCTGATATGCAGGATATCTGATATGCAACCCATGTGAAAGGGTCATTGACATCCCCAGGGGTCATGACCCACAAGTTGAGAACTACTGCTTTAAACCAAAATGTATTACCAGTAGCTTCCTTGATAAACCCAATTATATGTACTCTATATATTAAATATGTACTCTAAATATTTGATTTAATCATACTTAAATTTTTCTTAGGAAAAGAGTTTTGCAATAGAAAAAAAGTGAGAAGCTTTGCTATCCAATTCTTTTAAGTGTCATAACTTCTTATTCTAGAGTTTATCTGATCTAAATTAAAATCTACTTTTCAGTGTCATCAAGGCCTCTGGACCTGGGCCCTTTGGTTGGGCTAGGTGTCCTTTCTCTGTGCTAGGACAGCACTCAATGCTTACTTCATTGTGGCATGTATCACACTGTTTTGTAATGCTTGTTGACATGTGCATCTTTCTTTTATATTCCAAGTTCCTTAGGATCAAACAACATATACTAAGAATGTGTACCCATGAGACCTAGCTCAGTGTGATTAATTTGAACAGACATTGGTTTCTAAATGAATAAATATTGAACTACCATTGACCTATATGAATCAGACGGATTAAGCTCTAATTCTTCTACTTTCATATAACACTAGGGAAGTCAGCCTAATTCTGTGAATCTCAATTTTGTTATCCGTAAAGTAGAGTGACAATCCTTATTCTATCCACTTCACAGAGGTGTCAGAGGCTTAAATATTTGTGGATGTTAGTCATGTGAGTTATTACTTGCTCCAACTGGCTGAATCACATGCTCTCATTTCTTAGCATTGCTTTCCTTGGTTCACTGGAATCACCTTTTTATTGCTTCTTGACATCAGCAGTTTCAGAGCTGACTAACCATTAATTGCTCCAGATTGTTTACCTTTCATTTCCTCAAGAAGATAAGGCACAGCCAGGGAATCAGCTGGCCTGATACTGTGCCTGTTCCTTCCAAAGGAATATGCAGTTATTCAAACATGGAGAGATACTTCCCAGCACTTCCTGGAAGACTTTGGGTTTTGTTTGTTTTGAGACTAGCTCTTATATAGCTCAATCCAGCCTACAACTTGCTTTGTTGCTGAGGATTCATCTGAACTGATCTCCTCCTGTCTCCACCTTCCAAGTGCTGGGGTTGCAAGTGTGTGCCACCAGACCTGGCCTAGAAAGAATGTTAAAATCATTCTAATTCTTTAGATTCCTATTACTTTCAACTAAGGAAAGGTAGGGGACCAGAAAAATCATTAAAGATAACATAGCAGGCAATTATTCTCATAAATCTGGACTATAAAGATATCTATAAACCAACTGGATAAAAATTTGTTCAAATGAGATCTGTGTTGAAAATAATTTATTACTACATTTATTTATTGTATTATGCCTGTGTGCACACATAATACCATATGTATGGAGATCAGAGGGTAATTTTATATAGTTGGTTCTCACTTTCCACATTGCGGAACTCAGGGAGCAAACTCTGGGCATCAGGTGTGGGAAATTGCCTTTATCCATGAATCATCTCACTAACTCCAGAATCAATTTTTATTCTACTGGAAGGTCCACCACCCTGTCTCAGTACTCAGTTGATCCTGGTGCCTTAGCCTCAAAAGTACAGGTGTTCCGGATGCAACCACCACACCTGATCCAGATGGCAGCTTGATCTTGGACTTCGAGCCTCTAGAACTGTGGGAGAATAAGCCTTTGTTGCTTATGCCACCTAGTCCAACCTATTTTGTACAGAAGCCTAGACTAATGCAGCCCTAAGGTCAACTAAATATCAGCCTCTTGGTGGAACACAGCCACTAGCACTGTGGGAGCTCCTGGGTCATCTCATGTCTGCACAACTTCTTTATTTTACTTATGTTCAAACTATGATGGAACCAGGCTTTCTTTCCTGTAATTGCAATTGTCTGTAAAAGCAGGAGTCAAATGACCAGAGTGTATAGAGCCCCAACAAACTTGCCTCAAAAAACATCTGGCAGGGTGCTACGTCTGACGTGTCTTGAGAATGGCTCCCCTCCTCTGAAGCCAGAGTCAGCCTTGGAGAGAACCTGGGCAGCACAGGATGTGTTTCTATATGAGAAGAAATGCCAACAAGTCAGAATGGAGACAGGAGCCAAGAAGAAAGCCTTTACCTGATGAAAGATTACTTGCAAAACATAAAATAAGGAAACTGGTTACAAGTCAGCAAATTGGTTTAATGTTTAGAATTACTTTCTGGAGGAAAGATACCTAATCTCATGTTTTTAATTCTTTAGTTTTGTTAAACCAGTCTGAAACTTCAGTTTCCAGTCATGTCCTATGCCAGACATTCTAATTGATAATTCTGCATTTTCTAATAAATTGGTTCATTACTTAATAAACACAAGTCCTTTAAGGGAAATAATTTAGAGATGAAAACTGACAAGTTCAAAAACAACTCTTCAGGCATATGCTTTTTAAAATATTGTAGCCCTTTTAACTTCCTTGCACAGATGTACCCCATGGCAGCTCAGTGTCCAAGTGGGTTCCCTAGTAAGGGGAACAGGGGCTATCTCTGACATGAACTCAGTGGCTGGCTCTTTGGACACCACCTCCTAAGGGGGAAGCAGCCTTACTAGGCCACAGAGGACGACAATGCAGCAAATCCTCCTGAGACCTGATAGGCTAGGGTCAGATGGAAGGGGAAGAGGACCTTCCTTATCAGTGGACTTGGGGAGGGGCATGGGAGAAGAAGAGGGAGGAAGAGTGGGATTGGAGGGGACAAGAGAGGGGGCTACAGCTGGGATACAAAATGAATAAATTATAATTCATTAAAGATTAATTAAAAAATAAAACATTGCAGCCCTTAACAAGTTCAAATTCTCACCAATTTTAATTTAAGAATGAACTGCTTGGTGTTTTGTATGCATTGACTCACAGCTAGCTTTCCACAAAGCATCTGGGAGGGGCACAGATTATCCACAAGAAAGAAAACATCAAAGTATGCCCCATCTTTCTTCTCTATTTTCTGTACCCAAATTACCAAAAAAAAAAAAAAAAACTTCACATTTTATAAAACAACCCCTGCAGAGACAGTAAAGAACAAAGCCACTATAACAAGTTAATTCAACTTCAAGAACTTAATAGCAATAAATACACCTTGAAATAATAGTGCTTTAATGATTAAAAAAAAGTATGGGTTTTCTCAAGATAAAAGTCTAGACATCCATCTTAATGAGTAACCATTTTCTCATCATTGGGTTCTTCAAATGTAATTTGGCCCACAGAGCCCCAAATAAAATGGCAGCGAGGTCACGCTGCACTGAGGCTCACTGACCTTGCCACTGAACCCGGATACTCTGCGCCCGCCTTTAGTTTACCACTGACTGACTGCCTTACTTAGGGAAACCTCTCTTTTCTGATTCAGTCACTTTTCTGTGAAATAAGGAACAGCTGTCTAAATTAATGACAGTACAAAAATGAAGAGAACATCATTGCATGAAAAAGGGGTTGTGATTGTCTCTGAATTCTTTAGGATAATCTTAATAACCATTTAAAGTAAATTGTGTTAAACATTAATTCTGTACTTTAAAAATAGTCTATTTTAAATCAGGCGGTGGTGGTGGAGGCGCATACTTGGGAGGTAGAGGCAGAAAGATCTCTATGAGTTCAAGGCCAATCTGGTCTACAGAGGGAGTTTAATACAGCCAAGGCTTCACAGAGAAAACCCTGTCTCAAAAAACAAACAAACAAAAAAAATGTAAAGTTTACTCAAACCATCTCATTCTACACACCAAAAAAGAAATGAGCAAGCAAACAAGATTTAGATAGAACGGCCAGAGTTAAATATATAAAGGTGAAAGAATCAGAAACATTATTTCAAGATAAATTGAACTTATGTTAAAATTTCATGTTCAAACATACACTATAGAACAATTGTTTTTAAATTTGATAAAGACACACTCACGGTGGGGAAAAAAGGAAAAGGAATGTATTAGTCCAGAATGGAAAACAAAAAGAAACAGGCCTATTTGCTGCTAAACCTGACGACTGAGTTCAATCCCCAGTCCCACATGGTGGAAAAATGGACTCCTCCAACTTGCTGTCTGAACTCCACACCTAGGCCAGGGCATGAATCAACACTCCCTGCTCACTTGAGGGATGGCTAGAGCAAAGGAGAGCTGGTAGCCACATCACTGCTGTGTGACAAAGGCCTTAGTTGTGTTATGCAAGCAGCCACAGGACTCAGAACTATATAATTTACTACCGTGCAGGAGCTTTGCATCTATCTCACTACCCGGGTAAAGTACAATCCAAGACATACACCATTCAAGCATGCAAAGCTAGGGAGGGCTCAGCAACCCTGAGAACCTCTGACCTACCAGTTGTCAACATGGGGTATATTTAAGCTAAACAGATCATGGGTGATTAACTCTACCAAACAACAAAACTTGATACCATCAAAGTATAACACAGCAAACAACAACACTTGAACCTGGGAAGTTAATAATGAGACATTTTAAAATAAATATCTACACCTTCAACAAAGAAAAAAAAGCTATGAAACAAGATCCCACTGTAATAAATTACACCAAAAGTAATGGGGGAAACCTTATTAGAAATCTTGTAACTTAAAGATATAATATTTGAAATTAAAACCTTATGAATGGGGGTCTGGAGAAATAGCTAAGTGATAAAGAGCATTTACTGCTCTTGCAGAGGGCCCGGGTTTAATTTCCAGCACCCACATGATGGTTCATAATCATCTGTAACTCCTGTTTCAGAGGAGCAATGTCCTCTCTGACCTCCACAGACATCAAGCACTCTTGAGATACACATATGAACATACAGAAAAAAACACATAAAATAAAATTAATAAATTTAATAAAAAATAAAAATAAATCTTAAAAATTATAAATGGTTCAACTGGATGAGAATAAACCAAAAACAAAAGTTAAGACATGAATGTTTTTAGCAATATTACTCATAATAACCCAAAATGGAACTCAAATATCTACCAAATGATGAGCACTGGCTTAACAACTGAGCTATCACTTCAACTATAAGAGAAATAAAGTACACACAGTGTCCTGGCTAGTCTTATGTCAGTTTGACACACAAACTAGAGTTATCTGAAAGGAGAGAACCCTAATTGAGAAGTGCTGCCATAAGATCCTGCTGTAAGACATTTTCTTAATTAGTTATTCATGGGGGAGGGTCCAGCCCATGGTGGCTGGTCCCATCCTTGGGCTAGTGGTCCTAGATTCTATAAGAAAGCAGGCTGAGCAAGTCAGTAAGCAGCACTCTTCTATGACTTCTCAGCTTCTGCCTCCAGGTTCCTGGCCTGTTTGAGTTCCTTGTCCTGACTTCCTTAGATGGTAACCATGGTCTGGAAGTGTAAACCAAATAAACCCTTTCCTCCTCAACTTGCTTTTTGGTCATGGTGTTTCGTTGCAGCCATAGAAACTAAGTAAGACACACTGTAACATGGGAAATCCTAAAACAAACAAACAAACAAACAAAAAACATGCTTAGGCAAAACACCAGACATAAAAGGTTATGTATGCATCACGTAATTCCATAATGTTCAAAATAGGCAAATCAACACAGGGAAAAAAAACCAGATTAATGTTGCCAAGGCACAGGGCTTGAAGTCAAGTAGAGCAATAACTGTTGGGTTCAGAGTTTTCTAGGTGATGAGAATACTAAAGTTAGATAATATGATTAGATGGTGATTGAGAGTATATGATTACATGAATTAGATAATTATTGAAATATATGAAAAACAAGTGAACCAGAAGCATTAAAATAGTCTATTATGACGTGGAATTTATAAAAACTAAGAGAAAAAAAGATAAAAGACATTAAAATAGATCTGAGAGAAGTACTGACAGAATTATTATAAAACAGCAAAGTGCAGTGGCACACGCCTGTAATCCCAGCACTCAGGGAGGCAGAGGCAGGCAGATCTCTGTGAGTTCAAGGCCAGCCTGGTCTACAAAGTGAGTTCAGGATAGCCAGTGCTACATAGAGAAACCCTGTCTTGAAAAACAAAAACGAATTATTATAAAATAAAGGCAAATATAAGAATTATTTGAACAAGGTACAGAGACATCTAATTTTCTACCAGACAAGACAAGGCAGGTGGGAGGGCTCCACAGGTTAAAAGTGCTTGCCCTGCCAGCCTGACGACTGAGTTATATCTCTTCTTTGGAAGGAGATAAATGACTCCAGAGCTTTGTCCTCTGATTCCTGACAGGCCACACCTGGAAAGCCTTTTTTTCCAGCAGGGATAATGACTTTCCTGTATCAACATAGATGAAGGCCCTTCTACCCTAGTCTTCCTCAACCTCCATATTCTAGTCACTCTCTGGGACTGAGTGCAATTAAGGTAGAGTTACCTACAGCAAGTGGTGGGAGCAGCTGAATGCTCAAGTGAGTCTCATGACCCTCTTTGTCCCAGCACCAAGACCAGCTGGGATGATCCTTTTGCAAAGGGCACAGCTGAATTTCCCAAGATGGCAGTTGCTTGGCTTGGAGGACAGCCACAATACACACACACACACACACACAAAAACAAAAACAAAAAACAGTAATACAATAAAATGTATGTGAAACTAAACATATCACAATGTATGTAAAACTAAATGTATGTAAAACCAAACATATCACAATGAAACTCAGAATAACAAAGATAAGAAGAACCCTAAAACCTATGGTAACCATAAATAAATAAAGTGAGTCAAAGAAACACAAGCCAGGGCCAGGGCAATGGTTCAGTGGAGCAGGCTACTTGCTGTGCAAGCCCTGTGACATGAGTTTGATCCCTAGAGCTACATAAAAATGGAAGAAAAGAGCCAGTTTCACAATGTTGTACTCTGATTTCTGTATTTATGACATTAAATCCCTACCACACCACCTTGCCCCATCCAGCAACAGACACAATAATATGAGAGGCAGAAACAGAGAGGGAAGTTACGTTTCTTATCAGCAAAACTTAGTGCAAAAAAAAAAAAAATCTGGTACTACACCTTCAGAGATAAGAAAGCTAACTTTGATTCTGGACCTTCTTCCCTCCCCCATCTCTTTTTTGAAGTGTTGGGGATGTCACAGATGCTATGTCACTTAGCAACACTCTCAACTTCTTAGTATGGATTTTAAAAATTAGTGTGTGTGCTCACATGTGTGCCCTCGGCCAAACTGGGTTGCCAGGTGTCCTGCTCTACCACTTTCTGCCTTACTCTCATGAAACAGATTACTCTGAATCTGGAGCTAGGTCAGCAGCCAGCAAGGCACATATTCGCCTTCCTAGCTCCTACAGTGATGGGGTTATGGAAGAATAACTTTTTACATGGATTCTGGTGATTTGAACTCAGGTCCTCACTGAGTCACCCCCCCACTTCCATTTGGACTTTTAAGATAGGTAAACTACCATTAAAAATTAAGAAACTTGAACTGGAGAGATGAGTCAACCATTAAAGGCTAATTGCACAACCAAAATTACAAAACAAACAGACCAACAAATAAAAACTTATCTGGCAACAAGAGCTCAGAAGAACACTTGATTCCTTGTATAAGGCCCTTGATTCAACTCATAGCCCAAGCAGGGAAAAGGAAGGAGGGAGGAAGGAAGGGGATGGATAAAAGGAAGGAAGGAGGGAAGAAGGAAGCAGGGAGTAGTGAGAGAGGGAAAGGGGAAAAGGAAAGAGAGATTGATTGATGTTTACATATTTATCAGGATCAAAGCGACGGCTCAGCAGGTGAAGGCACTAAGAGAATAGACTCGTAAATTGTCTGACTTCCACATGTATCTCTCACAAAAAACAAAGGTCAAAAAAAGTTTACTATTACCAAGCCCTCGTTCCAAGTACCATGAAACTAAACAGTACAACCATTTAAAAGGAACTGATATTGCTAGATGCAGGGGCACACACATTTAGTCCCAGCACTCAGGAGTCAGAGGCATGTGAATCTCTGTGAGTTCAAGGCCAGCCTGGTCTACAGAGTGAGTTCCTGGACAGCCAGGGCCACACACACACACACACACACACACACACACACACACACAAAATTTAAAAAAAAGAACTGATATTTTTGCAGGTACTATAATGAGAGAAAATAAGACACTATCAATATTAAATTGTTTCTTTATACAGCTCTTTAATGGTTAAAGTTGGTGGGAAAAATTTACTTGTATGACAATATGAACACGCACCAAAACCATTTCTTGGGACCTTTCCAGTAATGAAGATACAGAATTTGGAAGTATAGAATGACATTAAGTCATAGGAATTTGGGAAATGTCTTGATTTTCCTTAAACCTACCACTTAAAATATAAGAGGGCAAGGTGACTTGTCTGCTAAAAATCAACATCCTTCAGAGGAAGATAACAGGATATAGATGACCATATATTGCCTGATAAAAAATAAAGTTGTTGAAGCCAGATGTGGTGGCATAGCTCTAATCCAGCGGTTCTCAACCTGTGGGTCATGACCCCCTTGGGCTGTATATCAAATATTTAAATTACAACTCACAGTAGTAGCAAAATTACAGTTATGAAGTAGCAATGAAATGATTTTATGGTTGGGGTCACCACAACATGAGGAACTGTATTAAAGGGTTGCAGCATTAGGAAGGTTGAGAACCACTGCCATAACCCTAGCACTTCAGAGGCTGAAGTCACAAGATTTCTTCAGGTTTAAGGCCATTCTAGCATACTTGGCGAATACCAGGTCAGCCAGGACTATAGAGTGGGACCCTATCTAACAACAAACAAATAAAATAATATTAAATGTAAAAAAGGAAATGTAAACAAGAAAAATAGTAGTGATCACAAGTCAAGAAAAGTAGTGGCAATGCACACCTCTAACAACACTACTCTGCAAGTGGAGGCTAGAGGACTGCATAAGTTTCAGATCAACCAAAGCAAGGATGATTGAGACAGACAGACAGACAGACAGACAGACACAGACACACACACACGGGGGGGGGCATCAATAGAAACAGGGCTTGATATGTACAGATAAGCCAAAGCCTCTCCTGTTTCACTCAGGTCATGTCCTACTAAGGGGCTCAGCACTGGTACCAGCACTCCATACCAGTCTCATGATCTTTACTGAATCATTTCTTGGCTCCACAGTCTGAGCCTGAGAACTGGGTGTCAAACAGTGCTTCCCATATCCCATTTCTTTAGTGGGGCCAGCCCTTTTTCTACTGTTTTCCAGTCCCTAATATTCAGAGGGACCTGAGGTAGATATAACCAGGTATGCCTAATGGATCAGAAGAGCAATTCTTCAGGGACTGATTCCCTTCATATTTCCTCAGATTGTAATGCTTTTGTCTCAAGGCGGTATGGGTAGTCATGTCGCTCTGCTTTTCTGTTCTGCAGAACTCAAAAATTGACCTGATCTGCCTCCATGTCCCACAGCCTCACAAGTCAAGTGGTGAGGTGCTCCTTCATTGCGTGTCTGAAAGTCTTCCCTAGCCCCAAAAGCTGAGTATTCTGATTACCACCAACTGCACCATCCCACTGTTAAAACATCAGTGTGCTGAAGAATAGACCTTCCCTTTCTCTGTATTAATTCTCTGCATTCAACGTTAGACCTAAGGCGGGGTTCTGTGGTCACTTCTAGTTCACTCCCTTCCACGTCACTATCTGACTCCTTATCATGGCATGTTCTAGGTTTTAGGGTCCAAGGAGGGACTTTGTAATACTGGTCTAATCTGGGCCCTATAGTCTTAAAAACCAGCAGATGAACAATTCAATTTCTCCATTTATTTTATCCAATTTACTCAACATGTCTAAGGCCAATGCTGCAGCTAATAGCCTCAATCCCTTTCTTGCTGAAGTTCCCTCATTATCCCTGTAAGCTCCCTCATGCTGCCACTTCAGTCTCAGATAGGCCTCTTATTACAGCTGCAGCTGTTTGCTGACACCTCTGCTCCCAATGTGCTACTCCCACAGACTATAAAGTGTGTTCTAGACATTTGGCAGTTCTTGGAACAACACCATACTCCCAATGTGGACACAAACATCAAGCAAATGCACCAATCCATTCTACCTTGAAGTAGACTGCCATCTTGGGATTTCTCCCACTCAAAACCCTTTCTTTAGTGGCCTTCTTAGTTATAATGTTTCACTAATCTCTGCACTGTCTATGCCACAAACCATATAGGGACAAATTATTTTGAAATTACCTCTGCAGGGTGGTGGTGGCACACACCATTAATCCCAGAACTTGGGAGGCAGAGGCAGGTAGATCTCTGTGAGTTCGAGGCCAGTCTGGTCTATAGAGTGAGTTCCAGGACACTCAGAGAAACCCTATCTCATAAACAAACAAACAAAAACATATTTAGCTGGGTGGTAATGTTGCATGCTTTTAATCCCAGCACTTGGGAGGCAATGGCAGCTAAATCTCTGAGTTTGAGGCCAGCATGGTCTATAAGTGAGTTCCAGGATGGCCAGAACTACACAGAGGACTCCTATCTTGAAAATCCAAAAATAAATAAATAATAAGTGAAAAAGAAAAAAAAAAAGAAAAGAAAAAGTTCCTCTGCAACACACACACACACACACACACACACACACACACACCATACTTCACTTCAGATATTTATCCTATTTTCCATATCAGACAAGACCATTGTTCCTTCCACATATTGTGGCTTTGTCTTACCTGGCCAACTAGTCCAAGCGTTGCTAAAATCCCTTCAAATAGGTAGACATACACAATATCTACTCCTTCTCCTAAGGTCCCAACAAGAACCAGAACCACAATTCTACCAATATCCATTCTGGGGAGCCAGTGAGTTTAATGAGTTTCCTTACAGAACATGGATGAGGGGTTACCTTTAGGAGTGTGAGTGCTCCTGGAAAGCCTTTACCCAGCAGGAATGAAGGCTCCTCCCCTCTAGCCCTCCCTACCTATCTGCTCTAGACCCGCCCTAAGGCCTCTTGCACTTAAAGCAGAATTTTGTACTCTAAGTGGTAGAAAGTAGCTGGGTACTCAAGGTGAAGGTAGTGACTTTCCTGGCTGGTCCTATGAGGAGTGTAAACAGCCAACACGCACATCTGTGGTAGGTAATCTTCTGCAAGGCGGCACAGGTGAACTCTCTAAGACATCGATTCTTGGTTCAGTTCTTGGCACAGCAGATACTAAACTGAGGGGAGGCTGTTTTGTTTTGTCTGAGACAGGGTTTCACTGTGTATCCTTGACCATCCTGGAACTCATTCCATAGACCAGGCTGGCCTTGAACTCATAGAGATCTGCCTGCCTCTGCCTCCCGAGTGCTAGAATTATAGGTGTGGTCCACCACTGCCAGGCTTGAGGGTAGACTTTAAAGCTTTCAATATAAATGTGTCCAATTTAAAAAGATAGTTCCTATTAAGTGTTAGCTGAACTACTTCATGGACTCAGGAACAAAAGCAAAGGATTTTTTTGTTTTTGTTTTTTTGAGATAGGATTTCTCTGTGTAGCCCTGGCTGTCGTGGAACTCAGTCTGTAGACCAGGCTGGCCTCAAACTCAGAGATCTGCCTGCCTCTGCCTCCCAAGTGCTGGGATTAAGCCATGTGCCACCACCGCCCAGTTTCTGTTACTATTCTTGTCAAGTGACACACTAACAAATTTGTCTATCCTGTGGCTGCACTTTTGAGGCTTCTGGCTTATTTTGATGATGGAGAAACTTCATCAAAAGAACTGACGAAGATTCAAAGTCATAATTTCCTACTTTTCCTTTTGGTTACTTCATTACTTTACATCAGCAGAATGAAACATAAAAATAAATATGCTCAAATACTAAAAATGAGGAATGAGCTGGCAGGGAATGTCAACAGAGAAATGAACATTATAGAAATTTAAATGGGAAGCCGGGTGTGGTGGCACATGCCTATAATCCCAGCACTCAGGGAGGCAGAGGCAGGTAGATCTCTGTGAGTTCGAGTCCAGCCTGGTCTACAAAACAAAGCTACACAGCCAAAGCTACACAGAGAAACTCTGTCTCTAAAAATAAACAAAGCAAAAAAAAAAAAAAATCACAAAACAGAAAATCAAATGGGTCATTTCCTAAGCCAGCATTCCAAAGATGAAGTCATGTTCAAGTGCCAAGATCATGAGCCCAACCAAGTGAGAAAACAGACAAGGCTGAGGTGGTCTCCCAGATGGCAATCAAACCAGAGACAGTCCTGGACCTCAAGGCCCAGCAGAAGGAGTTCAGCATCACAGCAGCCAAGGGTATCACACAGCTGGGAGTTGTTAGAAAACCCCAAACTAGTACATGAGTTAGGAGGAAGATTCAGTGGGAAGCATGCAGTTTTCCTATTCAGAAGAAAATTCTGCCTAAGTCAGCTTGAAAAGCTGTATGAAAAAAAAAATTTTTTAAAGGGCCCCAGAAGCTGCATCCTGACTACTGTGCATGATGCAATAGTTGAGGCATTGCCTTCCCAAGTGAAACTGGGGCAAAAGGATCTGTGAAAGTGGAGGGCTACCGGCCCATAAAGGGTTACTGAGATGAAGTACAAAATAACAACCTACAACACAAGGCTGAAACTTGTGTGGCTTTAAGAAGTCCCTAGAGCTTTGATATAAAAAAAATACGAAAGCTGGCAAGATGGCTCAGTAGATAAAGGTGCTTGCTGCCAAGCCTGACAACTTGATTGGACCCTCAGAACCCATGTAGTAGAAAGAGAACTGACTTCTATAAACTGACTCCATGCACACTGTGGTACACACATGCCCATACTCACACACACAACCACACTTGGATGCATGCATGAATAACTAACCAAATAAATGTAATAAAAATGTATTAATAACTAAAGATCATTCTCAGAAAAAAAACAAAGAAAAGAAAATTCATATGGGAATTCTGGAACTGAAAAGTTGAATACTACTACTACAGAATTTACTGGACAGGTTTATCAGCAATGTAGCCATGAAAAAAGAGTCGCTGACATCACTAAAGACCAGTAGGAAAAAAAATACCCCAAGGCCAGGCACAATGTAATGCATCTGTAGGCCTGGCTACTCAAAAGACTGAGGTAGGAAGACTATCGAATCCAGGAGTTCAAGGCTGGCCTGAGCAACACAGTAAGAAGCCATCTCCCTTTCCCTAAAGCTGTATTATCTCACCTAGAGAACATAAATTTGAAAAATTGAAGAATAAATGAATAAATACTTAAGGAAAATATTGACCAGCTTGCCTGTCTATCTATCTATCTATCTATCTATCTATCTATCTATCTATCTATTTATCTTAAAAGTCCTAGAAGGAGAAGAAAACTAAAATAAGACTTTAAAAGCAAGGGCACATTTTCCTAAAGTTTAAGATGTGAAAATCTCGCAAACCCAAAGCAGGATATTTAGGAGAACAGTGCAAAGCAACAGACAGGCAGGAGATGGCTCAGGGCGATGAGACAGGGGATCCCAAGAGCCTGCTCGTCAGCTGATTGGTGGTGAGCTCCACGTTTAGTGGAGGGACTGAGAAGACACCAGACTTCGACCTCTGGCTTTCAGTGTTTACAACCATAAAAATCTTAAGTTTAAATGTTGTAGAGAGCAGAGGAGGCCCTGTGTGAATGTGTGCTATTGACAGACTCCGCCATGTCACGAACCATACCACAGACCCATGGAAAACATCGAAGCCTTTCCCCGGGCTAAGGTTCCGATAAATGGCAAGCCTTCCTTTCTGGCCCAAATGCAAATATTGATAGTATGTGTAGAAAATGTCCACCATAGCTCTCCCCACCATATTTACAGCCTGAAGCCTGCTCCCCTAGAGGCTATTCCTATTTAGTTAAACCTGCCCCGGTTCCCTGTATATAACTCTGCTTCCTCCTTTATCTGTAATAGTCTGCCTCCTAATTCAGCTGTATGAAATAACCTTGCCTCCCTGTTTCGACAAAATTATAAGCAGTAGCTTAAGTCACATGGTGACTCTAATTGTTGAGGTTGTATAGAGGCAGGTGAAGGCTTGAAAAGGCAACTGAATTTGTACCCACCGCAGTCTCGGTCCATACTTTTTTGTGAGCCCCTGACAGTATGTGACTCAGGTCCTTTGTTTGTTTTTTGTTTTATGTTCAAGATCCAAGTGACTGAACTCTATGAACATGCAGTCATGATCACTTATCCCTCTGCATTTAGAAGTAGAGAATGAAGATTTGATGCAACATGTCCTAAAGATCACTTTTCTTGCTGTTTTTCCTTTTCTAAAGTGTGTCTAGGATTGTTTTATAATATAGAATAACAGCCTCTGTAAATAATGACATCAAACCACAGTCACCGAAAGAACTTTTCCTGTATTGTCTTAATTAGCCTCATTTTTAGAAATGCAGTAACATCGACATTTTATTTACTGGTGCATTCTTTGCAAGCAGTATTATAGTATTATGCTAAAGTACAGGTGGCAGGCCTAGCAAAACCAACAGTTACTAGCTTGCCGAGTCTCTTGAAGAAACCAAATAATAAAGCAACTGGATTTCAACTTTGTTATCATTACAGGTCTTGCTATGTAGCCCTAGCTAGCCTGGGACTTCCTGTGTAGGCCAGGTTGGCCTAAAACTCAGAGATCCACTAACTTCTGTCTCAGAAGTGTTGGGATTAAAGGTGTGTATTGCCAGACTTAGCTTTACGTCTTTTTCTTACAGAAGCAACATGGCTCATTGGAAAATTAGAACATTAAGAAAAGGATGCTAGACGTGGTTCACACCTGCAAGCCCCACTCAGGAGGCTGAAGTCGAAAGATTGAGTGTTCAAAGCCAGTCTAGACTACATAGAAAAATTCTGTCTCAAAACCAAACAGAAGGAAAAGGTGAAAAACAGAGAAAATGGGGAAAACAACAATAAAACTTCTTGAGTTAGCAAGATAGCCCAGTGGGTAAACTTGATGGTCGGACAAGTCTGATGACTTGAGATTGTGTTTAATTTCCAGGATCAATGGTGAAAAAGGTAAAATCAACTCTGGAAAGTGGTCCTCTGACATTCGCATGTGTGCTGTGGCATGCACACGCTCATACTCACAAACATACAAACATGAATAAAAGTCATTTTAAAAATGTACACAATAATAAATGTTGGCATCTTGCTGAATTCTTTTTAGAATCCCCATTCCTATGAATTTTGAAACAGTTGTATTCATAATGTATACAATATGTTCTATTGCTTTTTTATTTAACACATTATATGCATTTTTCATGTTAAAGCATAGTCATCTAGTCATCATTTTAAATGGCTAAACTGTTTATCCAGATTATATAGTCTGACTCAATAGTAGAACATCGTGCTCAGTGTTTAATTCCTAGTGCCAAGAAAAAAGATGCTATCATAAATTAGCAATTTTGCTATTAATAGGCATTTATCTATGTTCATACATTTCTATTAGCATGAAAAACAGGACACTTTGGGAGCTCATACTGTGTCCTTGAATTAGGTTATTTCATCTTTTAAATATCACATAAAGTTGTTTTAGGTATTAAGTAAAAGAATATAATGTATTCAGCACAGGAGTTATTTAGGGGATATGGTTTTCAATACATGGTAATTAAAATTAATGACTCTAGAATTAGTATTTTAATACATACAGCTTTTTATTTCATTGAAAATTTTGGGACTAACTGAAGTAGAATTATCGAACTTGATGTATATTTTTATGCTTCTTGAAACTGCTTTTCAAAAAGTTGTGTCATGCGATAGTAGCGTTTGTAATTTAGATGCACACTCCATCATACTTTGCTGGCAATTGGGAGCCAGGCCCGAGGATCTGTGTTCAGTCTTTGAGCTCTACCTGCTCAAAAGAGAAAACAGGCTCCTGCAAGTTATCTGCTGCAATCCACACATGCACTGAGGCATGAGATACACAACATACTTGCAAAAGTAAGGAAATGAAAACAAAGTAAGAAATAGTAAGGGGGGGTTGGAGAGATAGCTCAGCAGTTAAGAGCATTGGCTCCTCTTCTAAAGGACCTGGGTTTGATTCCCAGTGCACAGCACACGTGGCTGCTCACAACTGTCTGTAACTCCCGAAAATTCTAATTCCCTCTTCTAGCCTCCTTGGGTACTAAGCACATACACGGAACACAGACATATATGCAGCAAAACACCCATAACATAAAAAAAAATTAGATTGAAAAAGAAATACTAAGGTAATAATATGTTAGTATTAAGGGAATATTAAAAGAACACAGGAACCCACTTTATTTTAGCTTCTTTGGTCTTAGTCAACCTTTATAAAACATTCCCTAAAGTAAGGCAAATTTACCAGCCAGAAAATCTTTAGAATGTATCAAAAGCTTGGTCTCATCTGGTTTAATGGATAACTAGTGATTTATAAAACCACAAAATTCTTCTCTTTAAACTTTGGATAACAAGCTGATGTAAGTCTGGATTTCCTCATCTCTGAAACAGATAACAGGTCTGACCTACCTCTCAAAAAAATGAATGATGTCATGTCTTGCTTAAAGAATAGGAGAGCTGGGCATGGTGGCTCATGCCTTTAACCCCAGCATTACAAAGGCAGAAACAACACAGAGTTCTGTGAATTTGAGGGCAGTACTATGTACTGGTCTACACAGTAGTACATAGTATGTTCCATCTCAGGCAAGGCTACCTATGAGACCCTCAAAAAATAAAAAATAAAAGAAGCAGAAGTTAATCATCTTAATTTCCATAACAGACCTGGCTAAAATCCAATTGAATTGAATTTTACACCTTCTTACCAGAAAAATAAACACATCCACAAAACTGCAGAAGTTTAAAATTCTATCAAAGACCCTAAGTTGTGAGCTTCTGTTATAGAGAAGAAGCTAGAGCTGCAAGAGAGTGCCTGGTGGGGGCACAGGGTGTTAGACCAAAACTCAGACTTACAGTTTTTGACCCTCTAAGATGTTAAATTTTAATAGAATTTTATTCTCTGAACATAAGAATTTCAGATTTAAAAATTCAAAGGTTGACTGTTCTGAGATTCTCTCTCAATGCTGAACAAGCTTGGAATCATCTCTCACTGACTTTCCAAATAAACTTTCAAAATTAAACGTTTAGTGCAGAGAAGAGCTCTTCATTAGCATTCATGAGAGGCCCTGGATTTACCCCAGCATCACAAACATAGGAGAAAAGAAAAGATTAAAAATAAAAAAAAAAAAAGTTCACTGATGGCAGAACAGTCTTTATGTAGAAAGGCTAGTGTTCTTATTTAGTTTTTTGAAAAAATTTAAAAGATAAAAATTTTCTGACTTAGATGCCTGTTACGGTAGTACACATCTTTAATCCTAGCACTTGGGGAGGCAGAGGTGGGCAGAACTCTGAGTTCGAGACCAGCCTGGTCTACAGCGTAAGTTCCAGGACAGCAAAGATCACAAAGAGAAATGCTGTCTCGAAAAATCAAAAACAGAAAAAAAAGTTCTGACTTAGAAAAAAAGTAACTATTTTAAAACTGTTTAGCCAAAATGGATAGAGTTAAATTATGTCAATAAAAAAATGGAGGACTGGGGATGTAGCTCAGGAGTATTGTTCTTAACTTGTTATGTTCAAGGCCTTCCATCCATCCCCAGGACTGCAATAGATGATTTAAATGGAGTTAATTATAAACATAGAGACAAGGAGAAGGTATTTTTAAAATATAAGTAAGAATGTCTTTTCTGCCTGTCTGTCACTTTGCTATCTGGCAGGGTTCATCTGGTCCATCTGGCTATGCAGGTGCCTGAGCATGAGCATCCCTGATATAGCAGGGCTGTTTTCAGCCAAGGTTATTAGAAGAGCTGCTCTTCCCTGATAGAACCTCAAACAAGCTTTTACACATAGGTAAATAGATAAGTAAGTGTAAATATGAAGAGACAAACCATAAAATAAGTACAGACTTATAAATATGGCTTTCTTCTATATCCATTTCACCACTCCTTTCCCCCACCTGAGTAAAGACATAATAAAAATCAATTTCTAGAGCCAAGAAAGTTAGACAAACTGAAAAAAAAATCATGTTTTACTAAAAGACATATATTATAAAAGTAATCAGTAGATAATAGATAAAGGAAATGATAAATAGAATTACACACAAGTGAATAAACATACAGTGTTGAACAGAATTTACACATTTAAATGTAGAAATTAGAAACTCTAAACACCAGATTATCTATCTTTGTTGGTGTCTTCAGTCTAGGGTTTCTAGTGCTGTGATGAAACACCATGACCAGCAGCAACTCAGGGAGGAAAGGGTTTGTTTGGCTTACATAGCCTCAGTCACCGTCCATTAAGGAAAGCCAAGGGGAGAACTCAACAAGGTGGTCACCTAGAGGTCAGAGCTGATGCAGAGACCATGGAGGAGGGCTGCTTAATGGCTTGCTCCGACGAGTTGCTCAGCCCACTTTCTCAAAGAACTCAGACTGGCACCACGCACAATGCGCTTGGCCATCCTACATCAATCAGAAATAAAGAAAATGCCCTCCAGGATTGCCTGTAGCGTGATCTTATGAAGGCATTTTTCCAGTGACGCTCCCTCCCTCTGATGAATCTAGGTTGTATTAAGTTAATATAAAACTATTCAGCACAGTGGCCATTGCTTTTAAAAGCCAAGATTGTTATTCTGATCTGATCTTTGTTTTCATTTTGTTTTGTTTCTTAAATAAGCAAATAGGAAATCATTCAGGGAGGAACACAAAAACACTTTTAAATTAACTTAATAAACAATTATTTATTACAAAGACATATTTAATAAAAAGTTGATTTGTTATATAATAAAGAAAACTGAGAAGCTCACTCCTCTCAAAAAAGGCAAGATATCTAACCTTCGAGACTATTGACATAAGAATGTTGACATCAGTAAAAAGGAATGGATATATCAAATAGCAATTTAGGAAAGCATTTCAGAGTAACTCCTAAATAGAATAGTTTATTTGACAAGCTATTTCATTGGTGTTCAGCAGATATGTCAGTGATAGAAAAAGAAAAAAAAAAACTGTCTACAGCACAGAAACAATCAAGTTTTAAAAACAGGAAAGCAAAAGCTGGTGAGCTGCTAAGTGGGTAAGGGTGCCTTATGCTTAGTCTGTAGCATTGAGATTGATGCCCAAGGCCTAGCCTACATGTTGGAAGGAGAGAACCAGTTCCTGTCAGTTATCTTCTAACCTCCACATGTATGTCAGATGTCTCTTTGCCAACATACTTACACACACACACACACACACACCGAGCTGTGTGGATTAACATAGACTAATGATGCATATTAACGAAGAGAACAAAGGCACACTGGTGATTGAACTTTGAGGACTATCCTCTGGGTTACCACAAAAGCTCTGAGAACACAGCTCCAATTAGAGTCCTGTCACACCATATTTTATTTGCAGAGCCATATCTCCTTTCTATCACTTCATGGCAAGGCAAATATTCAGTAACAGTTTACTGAATAAAAGCATGAATTGTTTGGAACTGAAGAAGGATAAAAAGAAAACAAGCCTACACCAGGCAGGACACTAGGGAGTTGCCTTGGTCCAGTGTCTGTTAACCCAGCACAAAGTATGAGCCTATTTGTAAAAAATGACCTGGAGTAC
Organism: Meriones unguiculatus; assembly: GCF_030254825.1. Classification (NCBI taxonomy): domain Eukaryota; kingdom Metazoa; phylum Chordata; class Mammalia; order Rodentia; family Muridae; genus Meriones; species Meriones unguiculatus. The sequence continues at coordinate 23,826,590 of NC_083349.1, forward strand.
CCAGAGGGAAGAAGCTAAAGAGTGAAGACAAGGGAAGCTGGATTATTCCCAGAAGCTCAGCTCTCTAAAGAAGAGAGGAGCCCTATTCAGTACGGACAGAAATCAAGTAAGAGATGAAGGTGACAATGTAGTCACACTGAATTCAGAAGTATACTGCTAGTTTTGTAAAGAAACACAACTTTTTAGCATCTGGACCCTGATGATTAATGAATCAGCTGCCAGAAACTCCCAATGAAGCTAATTAAACAGTGTAAAGAGAGTGGACCAATTGAAAGCAGTGTGCTAACAGTGTCACAGGAATGTTAAATAAATAGTAATAGTAATAAAGGCGTAATTAATGGCACATAAGCCAGAGAGCTAAGGGAGTCAAGTCTTAGACTTGGCCAATTTCTTTTGTGAGCTTCACTGAGCTATTTATGCTACTAATTAGTATAAATAAATAGCATTATGGAGTGGAGGTTAGTATTATGAGCCCTAACAACTGAAGAATTAAGTTGAGGTTGACTACTGAATATGACTGACAATGAACAAATGACTCAAGTTTTACTCTATACTTGATCCATGATATTGCATATTTATACATTCATCTTTATCACAATCATATAAGATATATTAAACTTGTTCAAGCTTTTGAATTTAACGGTTAAATCTAAGTCACCATGACACTGTCTAATATCTGTAGTAGTATAAAAATGTGATTGTTTTATAAATGATACTTGATGCCTCCTCCCTCCTAATAACAATGGCAATAAACTGACTCCTTTGTTATTACAGGCTTTTCGTTTACAAAGCACTTTCGCAAATATTAGTTGAAGCAGCCTTACCTATAATCTGACCACTCCTTTCACAAGCATATTAAGTATGAGTTGATGTTACAGAAAACACTATCACCTTCCAACTACTCATAATATACTCCCTCTGTGTATATGTAATTTCTGATTCTTTCAACGTACTTTCACACATATCAATTGGGCAGGGGCATTAGGAATAATCTTTGTATTCTTTGTATCATCCCATTAAAAACAATCTCAAAAAAAAAAGCGACTAAGAATAAGTAAGAGAAATGATTTTGAGGCAACTAATTCATGGTTCTTTTTTTGGGAAGTGTGGGAAATGGGCTTTTGAGACAGAGTTTCATGTAGTCCAGGTTGGTCTCAAATTCACTAGGTAGTGAAGGATGTCTTTAAACATCTGATTCTCCTGTCTCCACCTTTCAAGTGCTATCACAGACATGTACTAACATGTCAGTCATAACCCACACTCTTGAACTGGATTCAGATCTCCCAAAAGTCTTGGAAGCAGAGTGACTCTTTGGGACAGTAAACTGATGCCTCTTTCTTTCAGGATGGCTTAAGAGGCAGAAGGACAGAGTGACTAAAATGTAACTGTGAACTGAGCTAAAGTTGGTAGCCTGCTTGCTTAGCCTGCAAGAGGCCATGGGTCCCCTACCAGCACCTCATAAATTGGGAATGGTTTCTCAAAAACAGCAATAAAGAAATATATATGGGGCCAGGTATGATGGTGCACGCCTTTAATCCCAGCATTCAGGGAGCAGAGGCAGGTGGATCTCTGAGAGTTCAAGGCCAGCTTGGTCTATACAGCAAGTTCCAGGACAGCCAGGGCTACATCAAGTTTCCTTCCAGGGAAAAAGCTCTGCCTCTAGAAGCAGTGTTTAGCCACTACACAACCTTGAGAGCTAAGCAGACACATTGTTCTCTGGGGAAGTGGGGTATGCTGCTTCAGCCAAGCATGGTCTGGCTCTATGAGTGTGATCAGTTATTCCCCAAACTGTATGCACTTCAGGCACTAAGAAACTCAAATTCCAAGAACGTTATTAGGAAGGGGGAGAGGAAAGGCAAAACTAGATGCTTGATAACAAACTAGTAAATAACTACTAGAAGCCACAAAGGGATCTAGATATGTTCCTCATAAAGTTACAGATGAGTGCCTATGAAAACTTTAAATAAAAGCTCACCTTTATTTAATTTGTAATTTAAATAAAAACATGCTGATTAACGTCACTCCAACCCCCTGTTCAAATTATCAAACTAGAACTGTCAGAATAAGACATATATGTATAGTTAAAAGTACCTGCAGCATGTACATAATTAGAGTATTAAAAGTAAAATTCTTTTATTAAGATTTGGGGGGCTTATTTTTAATTAATTTTCATTTTTAAATTTAAAATTTTAATTTAAATGCATGTCTAATTATAATGAGTGTTCTCTATGAGAACCATGCACGCCTGGTGTTCACAGAGGCCAGAAGAGAGGTTCAGATCTCTGGAACTGAAGTAACAGATGGTTGTGAGCTATCATGTGAGTGCTAGGAACTGAACCTCAGTCTTCTGCAAGAGCAGCCAGTGTTCTTAACTGCTGAGCTAACTTTCCAGTCTCAAAAAATAAAACTCTTAAACCATGCCTTAATTCTAATAATCAAATTATTAATAAAACTGACAAAATATTATATGGGATTAAATAAAAGAAAAACAGATAACAGGCGATGCTTCTCTGTGGTCAGGCACTTGCCTAGTCTGCAAAGCCTTGGTTTCCATCCCAAGTACCACAAAAAGTAGTAATAATTGTTTGGAGAACTAAGGACAGAGCTCAGTGGTAGAGCATCTGCCTAGCGTGTGTGAGGCCCTGGGTTGTATCTCTATCACCAAAACCCAAACTTGGTAAAATTTATATAAAGTTTTTAAAAAATTAAGTTCCTAAACCATACCAATGTCGACATATAATATAGAGAACAACGAACGTTACTATATTACTAGCAGGAAAAACACTTATGGCACATTCCTTATCTAAATTATATGAGAACAAATCTTTACATCTGGGAAATTTCTGCCTGAGTTGTACAGAGAATAGTCAGAAAAGCTGCAATTACATGGGTGTCATATAATCTGCATTTATTTAGTTTTATTGCTTCGGTGGAATTGCCAGATAAAAGCGTGGGATAAAGTATTATTACATGAGCACTTATACTGAAAAATGAGTGAGTCTGGAGAGATGGCTCAGGTGTTAAGAACGTGTGCTGCTGTTCAAGAGGACCTGGGTTCAGCTCTCAGCACTGGTGTTGAGCAACTCATAATGACCAGCATTAGGAAATCTGACTTCTTCCTCAGACTCTGAAGGCACCCACACACATGTGGCATACATACACACAGACACATACACATAACTGAAAAAATAAAATATTTTTAAAAGCCTAGGGTTCATCAGAAAGTGGGCATCCCATATTGTTATTTACAAAACCAGGAACTTCTATCTTTCAGAATAAAATCTATTTCAGAAAACGCCAAACTCTTTGACAGAGATTTAGTCTCATAGATGTTATTTAATTGTTTACCTTGTAGAAACTTCTTGAAGACCAAGCCACCATAAACATTTCCTGTAGCAGCAACTGTATGAAAAAAAAAAAAACCAGAAAAAAAGTAAAACGATTATGTATATTTGAGTTTAAACAATCATTGCTTTTAGGTACAGAATAATAAAAGGAGACCTTATTAATGAGTTCAGAATAAATAGAGGGTAAAAGAGGTACTATAAGGTACAATGACTATGTGGGGGCTGATGATAGCCAAGGGCAATTCTTTTCACCTATATTTAGCACCTATAATCAACACCAGGACTGTTCCTTCAGATGCTATTATACATGAAAGAACATGATTATGGGAAACTCCAAACTGCAACCATTGATCAGAGTACATGATGCCAGTAACTAACGTTTGAATTTAAGGCTCAATTAAAATATTGGCCCTTTTTGAACCAATTTTACTCTGAAATAAAAAATATTTTGCTGGTCAATTGGTTTAAAAATTACTTGTACCTAGATTTAAAGAAGAGCCAACATTTTGTCCTCCCTTTAAATTGAATTTAATTAGAACTTTACCTCCTATTTTTGGCATCCTAAAGGCCGGCCCTCCCTAACCCTGATTCAGGGAGAAGCTGTTCCTGAATATGCTAAAGTATGAGCCTGTGATGAAAGCCAACCTTGTCTTTTTTAAAGTGGAGTTGGTGAATCTAAACACAGAGCACTCAGATAACTAACACTCCTTTCTCCCTTGCTTCCGAAATGTTAGCTGTTAGGTCTTTACCCATTCCAAGAGTAAAGACACAACAAAACTGATCTTGAAAAAAAAAAAAAAAATGAGGTTTCCTCAACGAAAAGTCGGAAGAAAAACTGAAAGAAATTACCTCAAAATTGAAAATAGGGGAGAAAAGAAAGTTCCACAAATCCACTATCTAAATCATAGAAACTACTGTAGAAGAACTGCAAGTAAAATTTACCACACCCAAGGGGCACAGGTTACATGAAAAAGGCTGAACACTGGGCACAGTGGAGGGAAACCTGAGCAAGGCACAGTACCAGGAATTTTCAGAACAATGAAGATAAGAGACAGCTGATTCTCAGTCTATTCTCCTCTTCCTAAGCACAATTAGACTGCATCTTATAGGCTCCTTTGCAAATGCAGAGAAATTATGACAATGAGACTCAGGCCAGAAGAATGGGAACATATAATTTCCAAACCTATTCTTAAAAATATTGGAATGATAAACCTTCTACTCTTTCTCCATCCTTAGATGAATGGCTAGATAGACGGCCTTAAGGAACATGAAGACACAAGACTAAAATATCTTAGATTCTACATAAAAACAAAATACATCCCTGTGCACATACATTCACCTGTTGGTAAAATAAAAGAAAAACAAATATTTCATGTGTTAAGTCACTGAAATTTCAAATATATTATATCTAATAAAACAAAGATAAAGAAAATATTATATAAGCTTACAGGAAGAAAAAAGAAAAGTAGGCCATATACAGGATAATCATAAAGACTTCAGAATTTTTAATAGCAACAGCTGAGTTACTAAACAACATTGCTACGTCATAAAAATTCTGAAGAGAAATGAATTCTGACTTAGAATCCTATTCTCTGCCAAACTATCAATCAGGTGTGGAGTGAAGACATTTTCAGAAATAAAAGACTGCAAGAAATTTACCTTCCCAACCCTCTTTGTCAGGAAGCTGCCACAGCCCAAGAGCCATCGAAACCATGAGTAAGCAAAGAAATAAAGAGGCTGGTATTCAGAAAGCAAAATCTAACCCAAAAGGAAAAACACACACACATACACATACACACACACACACTCTCTCTCTTTCTCTCTCTGATTAATGATGGAGAGGAGGCCCCAAAACAAATAGCTATATACTAGATACAAAAAGCACCAAAATTAGAACAGGTTGGAGGGCAACATGGTGGCTTATGTCTATAATCCTACCACTCAGAAGGCTAAGGCAAGAGGACTGCTATGAGTTCAAGGCCAGCCTGGGCTACACAGTGAGATTCTATCTCAGAAACTCAAAACGAGATTGGGGCTGTAGCTCAGGCAGTAGAGGGTCTGCCTAGCATGAACAGCTAACATGGGTTCCCAGCAGTATGCACACCACCTGTGGCAGTGTACATCTGTAATTCTACTATGCTGGAAGTAGAGGAAGGAGGAGTCCAAGTTTAGGGTTATCCTTGGCTACATGTTGAAACTGAGGTCAACCTGAGCCAGACAAGACCCTTTCTTTAAAAGCCAGTAATAACAATGCTTTTTTGTTTTTTAAATTAAGGGGCCAGAAAGATGGTTCAGCAACTAAAAGTGCTTAGTGTTCTTATTAAAAAACAAAAACAAAAAATATAGTTCCCAGAACCCACTGGGCAGTTCACAGGCTCTATAATTGAAGCTCTGGAGGAATCTAACACCTCTAGCCTCCCTGGGCACTGGCCTTCACATGCACATACCTACACACGGAAACACATGTAAAATTATAAACCTTTTTCATAAAAAATATATTACAATATGTTTAGACCAAGTAGTTAAAATGCTTAATATAGTTAAATGTATGAGACTTGAGGAGGGGAAACAGGGGGCTGGGCCATCTCGTAGCCCTTTTGGGGCATGTGAGTGTATACAGTACATCAGGGGGTGTGTGCAAGAAATTGTGTGCATGCATCTGTATGGAGGCTAGAGGTTGATATTGCACTTCTTCCTTAACTATTTCTTTAGCTTGTTTTTCCCTTCTTTTCATGTGTATGTGCTATTTGAGTGTGTGTATGTGTATGCATGCATGTGTAGGGCCAAGATTGATGTTAGGAATCTTCCTCAATTGCTCTTCCATTTTATTCTATGAGGTGCGGTCTTTCTCTCCCAGAGCTCACTTGTATGGCTAGTCTCACTAACCATTTTACTCCTAGCATCCCTTATCTCTGCTTTCTAAGGCTCAAATTATGAGCAGTTCACCGCATCCACCCAGCATGTACATATAATCTGGGTATTGGCCCTATCATCCTAGGCAGACCTGGAACTCATTATATATGCCAGGCTGACCCCAAAGTCAAATCCTCCAGCTTCGGTCTCCCAAGTGCTGTCACCCACCATGCCTGGCCTGAACTCTCCCATTATTAAAACTGTGTACTTATGTAACTGACAAAACCTAAAACGGAGGAAGTTTGTGTGTTTCCAAAAATTAATGAAGTACATCTTGACATGGTAACACAAAACACTGTCCACTTTTACTAAAAAGCACATGAGACTCTAATATACCAATTCTGTTTCTTTTAATGTTTTTTTTTTCATGACAGGGTCTCTCTGTGTAGTGCTGGCTGTCCTGGAACTCGTTCTATAGACCAGGCTGACCCGGAACTTAGAGAGGAGCCTCTATCTGCTGGGATAAAAGGTATGTGCCACCGTTTATTTCTTTAAAAGGTCAGTAACTGTGCACACATACACAGAAGAATCTAGTGTACTAGGTGTTAATAATTATTTCAAGGAGTCAGATAGAAAGTCTCACTCTCATAATGTTTCTATAATGACACTATGTCAAGTGTATATCACCTTTTTTCTTGATAGATTATAACTCTAACTACATAAAGATCAGAGAAAACAAAAGAAATGCCATCTATACCAGACTTGCTGAAGAAGACCATTATGCTGAAGATCCCATGACATTGGGTCTTTTTTTGTTTGTTTGTTTGTTTGTTTGTTACTGGTTTGTTTTTGTTTTTCGAGGCAGGGTTTCTCTGAATAGCCTTGGCTGTCCTAGAACTCTCTATGTAGACCAGGCTGGCCTCAAACTCATAGAGGTTCATCTACCTCTGCCCCCAAGTGCTGGGATTAAAGGTGTGTGTCACTACTGCTGGGCTAGAATGTAGGTTTCTAGATAAGAGTATACAACATTCATCTTTTCTTTTCTCTTCTGTTTTCTTTCCTTTATTTTTGCCTCTTTTGCAATTGCCAAAGTCCAAACATGAAGAAAAGGTAAAACTCAATATAATTTTGTTGTGAAAAAAATAATTTAAAACTAAGAACAAAAGTAAATTTTTTTGAGCAATTTTAATTTAAGAAAGCTATATTCTCACAATAATAATAATAATTCTATTTAGCTTCCCTATATCACACATTTACAAATTCATTACCAAATACTTATTAAAAATCATTTGGCTTTATAACTACACTAGAAAAGATTATGACAAGTGGAAATTTTTATACAAAATATGACATGCATCACAACAAAACAAAAATAGATAATCAATGATTTTCTTCCTCTACTTACTAGTTGTTATACAATGAAGAGAATTTGGCAGGTGCTTAGAACTTAATGCTTCTATGGAAATCACTAGCTGCCCTTCTAGTAAAGCTCCCTTTGATATTTCTGCTTCACACTTCCAGTAAATTATTAAATATCTCAAAATCTGAAAAGAGCACAATTAAAATAGAATATAACTTTTAAAATCATGGTCCTAATAAATTTGCATGACACAGTTAAAATTCTATTATAAAATACCTTATTCCTAGCTGGGCACAGTGGCGCATGCCTGTAATCCCAGTACTCAGGAAGGCAGAGGCAGGTGGATTGCTCTGAGTTTGAGGCCAGCCTGGTCTACAAGCAAGTCCAGGACAGCCAGGGCTGTTACATAAAGAAACCCTGTCTCAAAAAAAAAAAAAACAAAAACAAACAAACAATCTTATTCTTGTTTATAAAATGTCAGATTTACCTTTGCTCAGAGCATACCATTGTATCTAAACCCAAAATATACACGAGTAGGCAGTATAATTCAATATAATGCACCCTAAGTTGCTGGGTAAGTTCATCTGGAAAGAAAAATTAAAGGAAAATTAAACAGCAGTTTGTTTTATTTTCTCCCCCCAATTAAAAAAAAAAACAACCTAGGTGCCAAAACAGTGGCACCTAGGTATGAATCATGTTTGCCATTCATTAAATCAGAAGGAGAGATATACTTTTAGCTATGTTGTTTGAGAATGCTGGAAAGGGGCTGCAGAAATGGCTCTAAGGTTAAGCGTACTTGCTGTTCTTGCAGAAGACCAGAGTTCAGTTCCCGGCACCCACAAAGTACCTCACAACTTTGCTGTGTAGACTGGACTGGTCTCAAATTCAGAGATCCACCTGCCTCTGCCTCCTATGTGCCACAACACCTCGCCTAAAAGACTTATTTTTATGTGTTTTGCTTGTATATGTGTACATGAACCACATGCTTGCTGCCCATGGAGGTCAGAAGGCAGCACTGCCACCAGGGTGCTGGGAATCAAACTCCTGGCATTTGCAAAGGCAACAAGTGCTCTAAAATGTCTCAGCCAACTTTTTTTTTTTTTTTTTTAAGGCAGAGAGTTTTGAGTAAGCAAATTAAGATCCTGATTTGTACCAGAGTTTATGAGGATGGTTTCCAGGCACTTCTACAGTCTACCATCTTCCTTCACGTTATCTTTTGATTTCCTGTGCTCTCTCTGTTCTGATTTTCCCAGTGCCTTTATGTGCAATGATAGCAGTTGGGAAAAGAAAACTGGCTGGTGAGTCAGAACCCTGGGTTCCATCCCAGGTTCTGTCATCTTGTAAAATCTAACCCTCCAACTTCCTTTGGTGATGACAAAGAAGACACCCAGGACCAGGAATAGTCTAAGTTATCTCAGAACCTGTGATTCTATTTTGTTTTGTTTTTGGTTTTTCGAGACAGGGTTTCTCTGTGTAGCCTTGGCTGTCCTGGACTCACTTTGTAGACCAAGCTGGCCTCAAATTCACAGAGATCCGCCTGCTCTGCCTGCCAGAGTGCTGGGATTACAGGAGTGTGCAATTCTGTGCAGTGTTCTTTAGAAGGCTTGGCGCTAAGTGTCCCATTAGGTAATGGTTGCCAAGTTCTGCAATTAACACATGTTGCTAGCTGGCACCCGGTGTTCATTCAGTGCTGTCTTCCGGAACTGAACCATTCTCTGTCCACAGGTATGGGGAAGCTAGGATGAGCCCTTGGAGTCGACCTTTCATCTTTCAGCCGGCAACTCTGTGCCTCACGGTGGCTGGCCCAAGGGCGTACCCCACCTGGTCCTCATGCTCCCATTTTGCAGGGACTGAAACCTCCTAGCCTACCATTTGACTCCCTGACCCACCTTTTCACGGCTGTACATTTCCTTCCAGCCTTTCCTAGTCCCCTCTCAGCACAGGTGGGTAAAAATGCTGGGAATCAAGTTGGCCGACCTCCGAGCCCCTCTCAGAATCATCTCAGGTTTGGCAAACACCAAAGGTCGTGGGCCTTCACGTTCTCAGCTTGAGGTGGTGGTGGTAGCTCGACCGACGGCAAGCCCAGAACACACTGGTTCCTCACAAAGGACCCACGAGGGTGACGGATGGCCCTGATCTCCATACCTGGGGACTCAGGCCCTTCCCACAATCCCAAAGAAAGCGGGACTTAAATTTTTTCTAGCCAAAGCCAGAGATGGTGGCATATGCCTGTAATCCCAGCACTCTGGTGGCAGAGGCAGGCGGATCTCTGTGAGTTCGAGGCCAACCTGGTCTACAAAGCGAGTCCAGGACAGCCAAGGCTACACAGAGGAACCCTGTCTCAAAATTCACAAACAAACAAACAAACACATTCTAGCCATTCATGGCGCTTTCTCCTCCACCTCAGGAAACGCCCCTCCGCCCAAACTTTGCAGGTCTCCTCAGGAAGGACCCTTCTCAGCAACGTGTCTTCCTCTCCCTTCCCAGCGTCACCTCGCAGACAGCCAACGCCGTGCCCTCCATTCCGCGGGGAGAGTGGCGGCAGCTCTCGGGACCGCTAAGCTGGGCACAACTCCTCTTCAGCGAGCGCTTCGACCTAGACGAGGGCGCCGCCGGCCAGCCCTTTCCCGCCCTCGCTCGCCCCGCCCCGCCCCTCCCCGCCCCCAGGCCTCGCGCCTGCGCACTGCGGAGCTGCCCGGGGGGGGGGGGGGGGCGGCCCGCGCGGGTAGGCGGATGGGCGGGGTGACAGGTGGCGCAGCTGCCAAGGTTGGAGGCGAGCCGCGAAGCGGAAGGCCGGGCGGTGGCTCCTCCTGAGGAGACTTTCCCACGGTCTCGCCAAGACGTGGCCCTCTGTCCTTTTCAAAGCGCTTCGGCCGCCCTCCTTGGCGTGTTCCAGGGCAGGTCCCTGGAAAGCCGCGGCTGCGTGGTGCAGGATCCCCGAGCTGGCTCTAGACCCCAGGCGGCTTAGCCTTCTGTTCTGCGGGCGCCGCCCGGGGCCAGACACCGCTTCCCACAGCTGACACAGGGAAATATGGGTGGCCAATTTTAGGTGAACGCTTATTATGTTCACCTAAACATACCCCCCCCCCCGCCGTATTATGTATCAAGCAATAAGATTTGGGACAAAGACTAAGAAAATTATTTTGAAGTTCAAAACTGGGAGTCCTGTGTTTATTTGGCAACTTGACCCCAAGCTTCTCCTCAGTCTATTCCAGGAGGAACCTGGGAGCTTCCCACTCCCCAGCAGACCCTTCCTTCTCCACGTTTGTCTTCACAGAATATGTAGCTGACAAGCAGCTCTCAGTGTCCCCAGCTGGAAGGAAGGAGGGGGAATAGTCCTACAGGCTGCGGAACCGGCTTAGTGAGACGGACTTTGGCTCCCAACTACCGGGAATCTGACAGATTGTTCCGTAGGCTGCCAAAAGAAGACGCTGGTTGGAGAGAGTCTCGCCTGGCAACCACTTACCCAACGAGAAGGGTGGAACTGGGTGTTGGCCTCTTTCCTTCAGAGAAAATTCTTCCTCTCCAGAAGCCCGGATTGGGCAGAACAGGCTGTGGCGCTGGCAGAGTGCCTGCCCAGCGCACAGCCTTGGTGCTCCCTCAAAGACTGTGTCTATGGGGACCTGAATCATAGCCCTGTCCAGTGTACTCAGAGCAACCCCATCTCAGGTGTTCACAGCTAGAGGTACTGGGGAGGTCGCTTTCACTTCCGGAACGTTCATTTTCATCATCAGAACTGATAAAAAGCTGACATTTGGGAAGTCACTGGAGCCTTTCCCTCCTTGTCACATCTCTTTTTAAAAATGTTTCCCCTTGAAAATGTCATTTCAGCAGAAATGCTCCGCCTTGAACATACCATTGGAGATGAAGGGTGGAGGAACTCAGTACTTGAGCTGAGTTGGTTGTCTTGGCTTCCAGCCCTCTTGCAGTGAGCCTCGGGGATAGAGGTGCAGGGAACTCCCAACACTGTCCAATAGGTAGGCGTAAGCCTAACAAAGGTAGCCTGAGAGAGAATGCCCTCACGAGTGAATCTAGGCCAAAGTTGGGGGAGCCTTTGATAGAAGGGCCCTCCTTCAGGACTTGGTGTTTGCTGAGCCCTGACTCTGTGCTGTACAGACTCTGCTTCTTTTCAGCTCCCTCTGTGTAACAGGTATTATAAACAGTGAAAACGAGGCTCCAAGGAGAAGGTGTATAACACCCAGCTTGTAAATGTCAAACCAGAATCTTAAAACAAAAACATCTCTTAAATCCTTTCTGTGCTTCTCTCCAGCTACCCAGCTGTGGACGAGACCCACCTAGCTGCCTGGGGGTTCTGTGGTGGGAGGTTATTGGTGTCGCCACAAAATGCTAACCCCCTTCTACAGGATCCAAGGAACCACTGCAGTGATGCCCTCATCTCCCACAGACCAGGACTTGAATAAGCCACCGCTTCCAAGTACCTTGTTCATCACTGTGCATCTCCAACCTGTTTGGATGTGGTAAGTAATACGCTGTTGGATTCTGCATTGTAAAACCATGTTTACACAGATTACTTCCTCAGACTGCTGAGGTGACCACTCATCTTCAATAGGTTTAAGATGTGTGAGGCCCAAAGAAATCAAACGACTGACTAAGGTAAGGCCACATGGCCAACCAGGTCAGCCGAGAAGCCTTTGCCTATAACTGTCAGCCCTGACCTTTGGTGCCTTGCCAGGTCTCACTGATTCCGAGACTGTGGGGTGGTGCACTGGCTGTGTTGTCATTCCTCTACCTAATCAGAAACTGGATTTATGTTTCATGTCCGCTATCAATATTTTGGTTCTGAGGGCCTGTTAGGCCGCCTTTCTTTTTTCGGTGTCTTCTCTATACATATCCCAGACACTTTTTAGGTTGTACTTATTCTCAAGTTCCTCCAGGTCATTTACATGCCCTGAAAGAAGCCAGCCTTACAAATTTAGATGGAGAATGTCCCTGCAACTCCCTCCCTTGTTAAACTGTTGTGAAGTGGGAGGCTGGAAAGAGAGCTCAGAGGTTAAGAGCACTGCCTCTTCTTCCGGAGGACCAGGGTTCAATTCCCAGCACCCATGTGGCAGCTCACAACTGTCTGTAACTCCAGTTCCAACACAGACATACATGCAGGCAAGACAGCAATGTACATAGAATAAAAATAAATAACTTAAAAACTGTTGTGAAATAAGGTTCATCTGAGCTCTTTCTCCCCCGAGAAACTTTTACAAGAAGCTGTTTCCCACACAGACAATGAGAAAGGGTTAACCGCTTTTCTCAGGTCCTGAGAGAAGTCTGTCTGTCCCCCACCAGCTCCCATAACCGGGTTTCCTGAAATGGAGCAGGTCCCAGGTGCCTCTCCACTAATCACATCCTTGCAAATGGGGCCATGAGCTCAGATTAGCTCATCCCTCACCTTCTCAAGGCCTTCTCCACCTGGAGCACAGAATCTGGGGCAACCTCACCACTGACTTCCCATCAGGGGTCAGGTAGGGATGCTCTTGCAGAGGGATAGGTTAGGGAGCACCAGAGGCCATAGGGGTGCTGACTGCCATACCAGTTCATGGCCACAGCATCTGCTCTAAGACTTGCAGGCAAAGGGCAATACCAAGGTTTACATAACTGAAATATTTTCTTCTTCGCCCCCATTCCCTATGCTTTTTCTTCCTCTCCTTCTTAAAATGACTGGCTCTGGTACAAAGTGGCTTCCTGTTTTTCCTGGCTGAGTCACCCTTCACACAGTCTGATTTCTCATCTACCAGCAGCAGGTGCTAGGCCAGCCAGGAGATTTCATGCCCTTCCTTTTCATATCAATTCTCCTTTGCTGGAAAGAAAAAATAATAATAACCTACAAAATCTATATCACAAAGCCATAATTGGCTTTTGACCTTCTCTGTAAACAGAGCTGGATTTGTCTGGCCAGCTGATACATACTAGGAGAGAAGTTGGCTTTGTGGCCGAGAGAATGGAAGGAGCAGAGTAATTTGGTCACATGAAAGACTATTGGTCTGAAGGCCAGCAACCAACTAGATTTGAAAGACACGTATGCTAATAGGTGTGAAGAATCACCTAGGAGCTTCATTAGGAAGATGTTGGTGCCACAGTCCAGTCTTGGGTCAGTCTTTGAGACCAGTATTCCAAAGCACCTCACCAGGAACTCGGGCCCATGCAGGCTTACAGCCAATAAGCTGGAACTCTCTAAAGGTGACTTGATTTTGTCCAAGCTGGCTTTAATGGCTGTCTTCTATTTCCCCAACTTTCTTTTTCACAAGTTGAAAAGAGGCTGCCTGCGGGATCAAGAGTCTGAAAGCGTCTGTATGTCTGACTCCTTCCCGCTTTTACCACTTACTTCAGAGCTGTGTTCTCATTTTCCACAATTAAAATAGAAATATCTCGGAGGAATATCAGAATAACATCTATGAAGCAATTTGGGAGTTAAGATCTTTAAATTACAAGAAATTTTAGAGGCCATTTAATCCTGTATTTCCCAGCCAGAGAAGTGATGTTTGTTCCAATTTCTTCCCTCCTCCTTGACAGCCACTCTCTTTGCTCTGTCTTTTCCTGGTATCCAAGGTAGAGAATCAGGCAATTTGCAGAGCGTACTTAAGATTAGGAAACATTGGACCTAACTTCATACAATAGTTAAGCTGTCAGTCACTCAAGTTGATATCTAGGATTTACTTGACTGTCTTGTTAGGAAATTTGCTACCACAAACCATTATACTTTGAAAAGCAGTGGTTTGGAAAGAGTTGTTTTTTTTTCAGGCATAGGCGCTGCCATCTTTCCACATTTCCCTAGCCCTGTGTCTTCCACTCATTAGTCACAGATCTGTCCTTTGGAACCACAGAGAATCCATCTAATCCCTTTATAAAAGGCCCTGGGGAATAGTCGGGAAGGTTATTGTTAACCTGTCACAGCGGTTCAGACCTGGCCCGGATGATTGTATTATAGATGACCTGAGCTTGGCACACATGTTATATCCCTAAAACATTGTATAAACCAGTTTTGTGTGAATCAAATCATTTTAGACATACAGGGACGTTGACTGCTTTAAAAACCCTGTTATCAGTTCTTTCGTGAACGGAAGTGGGGGCTGGGCATTGAACCTGGGGCTTTATATATGCTGGGCAAGCACTCTACCACTGAGCTACATCCTGCTCGTTTTACATTTTAGTTTTGAAACAAGCTCTGTCTTACTAAGCTGCCCAGGCTGGCCTTGAGTTCACTTTCTCGGCCAGGCAGGCCATGGACTTGTCATCTCACCGAAGTCTCCCAAGCAGCTGGCTTGAGATCCACCAGGTCAGACTTGGACAATCTTTATCTAATGCAGAAATGTCCCCTATTCGCCTTTCCTACAAATCTAAATTTTCATACACTGTGTTTTCCTTAAGGCAAAACTGCCTACATACAGAATAATTAAAATAAAATAATGCACAGCAAACACTGTTGACTGCTTATCTGACACCCGGTGCCCTGTACCTGCCATGCATTACTTAATTTCTCATTACAACTTCCTTCTGTAAAATTATCCTAATTATTCACAAATGAGGAAATTCGGGCTTAGAGAAGTTCATATCTTTTCTAAGGTCAGTTAGAAAGTGATAGACCAGAGTTCAGATACGGCCGTAGAGTCCAGAGTCTGCTGTCCTTACCGTCTGGAGGCTTCAGCTGTGAGTGACAGGACAACTGAGCATAGCACCATATGAGCAAATTGGGCCAAAATACTGAAAACTGACCTCAACATCCACAGCTTCAAAGACATACTCAAAACTGACTCTTCTTGCCTATGGGCATTGTACGTTTCCCACAACCATTCACAAAGTCCAGTACAGCTTAACTGAGGAGCCCTCAGCAACTCCCTTTCAGCTATTAGTATTAAGTAGATGCTGTTAAATTTTATTTCCGGGATATAATAGAGAGCGGGAGCTTTTCCCCAGGTCTTTGGACTCGCAGGGGTTAATGGCATGAGCTTTTTAGAAAGAAAGAAATGGTTCACTATTAACTGGTAAAAAAAATTTCTGGATAACATGGTTGATCTCAGCCTGCTCCTAGATGGGTCAAGATCATTCATATGAGCCCAGTTTTTAATGGCATTTAGGTTTTTGAGTTAAAAATAGTTTGGCAGGGATAGAATATAGTAAGTAAGTGCTGTTTCGAATCCAGACGGGGCAGAGATAAATGGGTGTAACATCTCGGTGTCCTCTAGTCCCAGTTTCCCCATTTAGTCAATACCAGCATGCACTCAAGGCATTGCTTAGAGTGGAACACCGCCCTTGGGGTTTCTAAGACCCTAAACTTCCCTACACTGTATAAGAAAGCTAAGCTGGGACTCTTCAGCCTCCGTGCCCAATGGCAACTGCCCCACCTATCAAAAGACCACACTGGACTAAAGAATTACCTGCAGTCTCACGTGCAGACTTGTTTCCAAACACGTGTCGATCCTTCGCAAATCATGCCTGAAGCTGGCGAGCTGGCATCCTGGTCTATGCTAGTTACCATTAATTAAGCCCATACTCTGAAGGTGTGCCCCTCCCTGGGAACTCACCTTTCTGACCTTTCCTTGGGCAGCAAGCAGGCTTGTTTACAATCACAAACCAAAAACTGGGA
The DNA here is from genome assembly GCF_030254825.1 of Meriones unguiculatus. Taxonomy (NCBI): domain Eukaryota; kingdom Metazoa; phylum Chordata; class Mammalia; order Rodentia; family Muridae; genus Meriones; species Meriones unguiculatus. Next base: position 23,842,743 of record NC_083349.1, read on the forward strand.
AAAGATCTAATTTTCTTTATTCCTCAGCCCCCATTTCTATAAATAGCAGAAAAAGAATGAACCTAACCAAATCAAGACAACTCAAACAGTGTTAAGCTTTAAATTTAGGATCCTTTTTGGTAAAAGGGGCTGGTGCCCCTTTCTTGTGGTTTTCTGCTTGAGGGTTATATATCACTCTAACATCAAGGAAAAAGCATCAAGACCAAGTATCACTTTTCTATCTTTCTCACCTGATAAAAACGTGGCTTCCTTCTTTTGATCTTAGCCATTGGACCTTCTGCAGCTGAGATCCCTCCAGCTGCCTGAAGCACAGTGATAGTTTCTAGCTCCCACCAAGCTCTTCTTACTACTGTTGAACTTCCATCTGGACCCTGGCCTGGGCTAGTCACACACCATCTCTCTGGGGTTCTCGGCCCTTACTCCTCACCAACCCTGGCTTTTGGTTCCCATCATGCCCCAACACACCCATATATACTTCTAAGGGGATGGGTACCAAGAAACCTTTTAGAATTTCCTCCAAATATCAAGGAGCCAAGGAGAGCCAGGCTTGGAGAATGGGATGGAAGGGCAGGGCAGGGTCAATAGGGAGTATCACACCACACCTTTGCCTGCACAGGACTACACAGAGAGTACTGCCAACACTCTGGGGCAGTTGTCTGCTGCAGGCATCAGGTGCTTTGACAGACTGTGTCTTCTCAGAGTGCCAGGAATGAAGTAGACACCAAGGCCCTTCTGTCCACCACTGCTTGGCTGTGCCAAGGGCATCAGGACGCTCTTGTGCTTGTCCTCAGCCTTTCCAGTGCTCCTCCAGTCCCAGGAACTGTCACACTTCCTGTGTGAAAATCCACATGTCTTTTTTAATCAACAGATGATGGCATAATCTCTGAACTTTAGGCTTACCAGATCTGTCTGTCTGTTGATATTTAAAGGAAGCTCTGGAGAAAAATTTAAAATCCCTCTAAAGCACCTGGCTCTTACAACTGAAGAGCCAAATGTCTTAAGAATATTATCATGCTGTAGATTTCATGTGATTTTTCAGACAAACTCGTAGGCTCAAGCAATACTCCTGTCTCAGCCCCCTGAGTAGCTGGAATCATGGGAGTGCACCATTCTCATGGCTCTTGTTATATAAAAGCTAAGAATTTAGCTCAGAGACTTGGGCATCTTGGTAGTGAACGTATAGAGAGTCGTCCATATAGAAAGCTCTGTCTGCTGCTGAAATGATGGAACGTAGGTTGGAGATAAAATAATTGGGGCAGAAGCTGGGGATATGGGTTAGTGGTAGAACATGTGCCTAGCCCGAGTCCCTGAGTCCCATCCCAGCACTACAACAGAAACAGTGGGGTCACACTATTTAGCATGGAAACATTCAGTTAGTTCCATCTAGTTCCAACAGAGAATCATCTTCCCTCCCAAGGTCTTCTCTGTCATGTCTTAGTTTGTTGCACAGATATCTACACACCTATGAAATGAGTGTTATCTTCCCTTGTGGAGCTCACAGCTTGAAAATGAGCATGAGCATTGGCAATTATGATCCAGCAAGGAGTTTTGGATGATGTACCACTGTAATCCCAGAATTGAGGCAGAGACATGAGAATCACAACTCCAAATCCCAGCATGGTCTACACATTGAGTTTTAGGGCCAACCTAGCCTACATACCAAGATCTTGTCTCAAACAAAACAAAAAGTGACATTGAAGTTGAAACCTAAAGGATAAGCAAACAGTGAAAAAATGGGGAATGACCTAGGAGAAACAGCAGGTCCAAATGCTTCTTCCCTCCCCACATTTTCAGACAGAATCTGTATTCAGAGCAGCTGGGAACACTCTATGGAGTCAAGTTGGCCTTGCGTTGCTTTCTGAGCCTCCTGCCTCTGAGCGCTGACATTACAGGCCTGTGCCACAATGAATAGTATTCAAAATCTCACACGTGCAGCTGGGCATGGTGGCACACACCTGTAATCCCAGCACTCAGGGAGGCAGAGGCAGGTGGATCTCTGAGAGTCTGAGGCCAGCCTGGTCTACAAAGGGAGTCCAAGACAACCAGGGCTACACAAAGAAACCCCTGTCTCAAACAACAACAACAAACCCACATTGGGAAAATGTGTAGAGTGCCATATGGTTATGACATAAATTGAGGAGGTAAGGCTGGAGAAGTACATAAGGCTTGTAAACTTGGCTACAAAGCCCATAAGGATTTCAGCAGGTGAAAGTTCTCTGTCAAACTGATGGATTAAAGACCCATTCAAGCTGGCCCAAAAATGAGACATAGAGTAAGTAAAAGCCCAGACAAATACAGGAATTGAAAAAAAACAAAACAAAACAGAGTATGGAAACTATAAGCAAAGAGAAGAGTTATTATCGATGCCAAGAGGAGCAAGAACTGGCAACTGGAATAAAAACAGGATCACTGACAACCATTTTGTAAGCAGCCTAGAGGAGGAAAGATACCTGGGCTGCACTAAATCGATCACATCAGGGACTGGGGAGATGGCTCAGTGGGTAAAGTGCTTATTGTATAAACATGAGGACCTGAGTTCGGATCCCCAGCATCTGTGTAAATGCCAGGCATTGTGGCAAAGCGCCTTTAACCCCAGAATTGGGGCATTGGCAGGGACAGGCAGAGTCTCCCAGCTCAATGAAAGCTGTGAACTCCAGGTTCAAGATGAGATTTTTCTCAAACGATGGAGAGCAGTAGAGGAAGACACCCATGTCAACCTCTGGCCACCACACATGAACATGAGCACGTGTAAATGGAAGTGAATTTGATATAGGTATTTTAGAGAGGAAGGGCGTTTGCTGAGGATGGATTGAACAAGTAGATGGAGGGACGAGCCATTTTCTGATATGCAGTATGACCAGGTTTGGGTGGGGATGACTGTATGTGTATGTGCGTGCTCGTGTGTACATTAAATGCATCATGTCAATGCACCTCTCCCCTTCAATCTAACACTGATGTCTTTCAAATGGATTTTCTAAATGCAGATACTCTAAACCCATATATAGTTGACTAGCCAGTATCTCCACTTGACCCAGATACCTTAAACCCAAGGTTCCAAAGCCAACAGTCTCCCACCTTTAAACCTGGCCATCCCACCCTCCTCCTACTTGCTCATTACCTCTTTCATGAGCCCCTTTCCTCTCCAACATAGCTGAAGTGGAAGTTTCTGGTTTCTTTGAAGACTCAGTTTTGTCATATGATGTTTTGCTGTAAACTGGGCACATGGTGTTTTGCTGTGGTAGGTTGGCTTGTGAGAGGGCATGTGATGTTTTGCTGTGAGGCCTCTCGTGTGAGGGGCATGACTGTGGCCAGCTGAGAACATCTGTGGGTGGACTCTGAGGAAAGGAGATACATAGAGGCCCACAGCGAGGCATGACTTTTTTTGATCGACATTGCTGTGCTAATCTTCGTGCTTTGACACTTTGCAGAGAGAAATGTTTCAGGGAACTTCTGGGGCAATCCAACTGAGTGTCGGCTTTCACCGACTCGTCCGATCTTCTGAATTGTGTTGCTACTTGGTGTTGGCCTTTGGACTGGACTGCTGGTATCTTGACGACTGAGTTTGGTAATCCCCTAAAGACCCATCGGCCCAAATGAGCAGGAAGTAAATAAAAGGGGTCTTATCCCTTTTCCCTACTAATCTATCTAAGGTTGGACAGGGGACACGTTGGAAGGGAGGTAAATGTATTTAAGAACCCTAAATGAAGCAGGTTGGGTGAAAAATCTAAGCCTATGCATATCTATCTCAAATTCATTTCTATCCATTTCTTGCCAGTTTTTCCCATCTATGCACTTATGTTCCCATTGCCACCCCCTGAATTCTAGCTAGTTCTAGTTCACATTCTTTCTCCCCAGCACCACTGTACTGTCCTAACTGGCTTCTCTTCCGAATGGGCACCTTTCCACCCCCTCCCCACATACCAGCTAACATTTTGGGGGGGAAAAAAAAAGGAGCCACCCATTTAACTTCCTTGTTTTAACCCTTCAATATCCTCCAGGACACTGAAGGTATCAAACATATTTCAAATTCTATAGAGAGCTCTGTTAAAAGTCCAACTCCATCCCTTCCCACTCCAGTGATCTTGGGTAAGGTGGTCTATCATTGTCTCCATTTTCTTATCTGTGAAATGGGCTCAGTGCTTACCACTCCATGTTCCTGAAAGAGTTAAATGGGGAGGCAGGCTTGAGTGATGGCATGGCACAGGCTTTACACTGGCTGCTCTTGGAGAGGATGAAGATTTGGTTCCCAGCCCAGTAGCTCAGAACCATCTGTAATTCCAGGTCCAGGAGAGCCAACACTGGCCTCTGTGGGCACCAGTCACACATGAGGCAGACATACATACATGCAGGCAGAACACCCGTGCATATAAAGTAAAAAAAAAAAAAAAAAAGTCTTTTAAAAAAATTAGATAAGCTTGTATTCAGGAGGCAAAGGCAGGAGAATTGTAGCAAGTTGGGGGCAGCTTGGTCTAGATTATGTGGTAATCTAGTGAGTTCCAGGCTAACCAGGGCTACACAGTGAGACTCCAGAAGAAAGAAACGAAAGAAGGAGGGAGAGAAGTATAATGTAAAATGCCAGAACCAGATAGTGTTCCATCAATGTTAGTGACTGTTCCTATTCCCCATCCTCTGACTTCTCGTTTCCAGTCTCAGTGAGTGTATCCTCTCATCCCTCTTTAACCAGGTTTCTGCTCTCTGCCAAACTCTTAGAGCACTGAAGTTTTCATTCATAGCCGTGATTGCAGTCTGTGGTTATAATAAGCGATCCTTTTATTACTAGGGACCAGCAGGTCCTCCAAGGTCCCAGCACAGCAGCTGGCACACACTAAGTCATAACATCTTTTAATGGACGCTTGACTGACTTGAAGTAGAGCCGATGGATGCTGATCAAGGCTGCATCTCAGCGTACAATACAAACCAAGCAAGCACAAGGCTGTGGGTTCAATTCCCACAAGAGGAAGGAGGAGGAGGAGAAAATTCAGCTCTAGCTCTAGGTGTGAAAGGGCAACAAAGACCTTCCTTGAGTCATGGTTAACCTAAGCAGGAAACTTGAGTTCTTTAGCAGCTCAGCACGTGTGGTTGATATCATTCATTCACTCCTGCAGCTCACAGGGAAAGGAAGCAGAGGTTCTCTTTGTCATTGACTGTACTGATTCATTACAGTGTGGAACAGCAAGTTTCCAAAGCAACCCAGCCGCAGAGTGGAGCGATCTCAGCATCCCCATCACTGAGCATGCTTCCCTCCAAACTGGGAAACGGTAAAGAGGGAGTGTGCTAACATAATGGCTGCCGTGGACCAGGTGCTTACTAGCCGTGCACTGCTGGTCTAGTACTTCACCTGCAATAATCCACTTGATCCTCCCATCTTACAGATGAGGAAACTCAGTGGCCAAGAAGGTTAAGTTCATATCTGAGGTCATACAACAAAACTAGGTCTAGTTGTTTATTTAGAGACCAAGTCTCACTCTGCAGTCCAGGATGGTTTTGTCACCTTCAGCCTACTGAGTGCTTGGATTACGCACATGAACCACCACTCACAGCTCCTAACGAGATGTTAATCTCAGGGAGTCCATCTCCAAAACCGGTGCTGCCCTCCCTCGCCCCTCTGGCACTAGGGATTGAATCAAGGCCTTGCACATGCCAGGCAAGTGATCTACCACTGAGCTACCCAGACCCAAAATCAAACTTTTAATTATTCTGCCATACTCTTTTTCTGAACAGACTTAGGAATCAGAAGCCAAGGAGTCTGTGCCGTAAGCTAATTCTGTTAGTCTGGACCTCGGCTTAAGGCGTCTGAATATCATTTTGCTCATCAATAAAATAAGAATGAAAATTAGAATGCTTACAAGGCGTTTTGAAAGATTACGCAATGCTGAAAATGGGAAATTAATCTACAAAAGTTATTATTTAAGTCAATTCCAGGACCTAATAATACCCTTTCCTCCTAATGGCCACAGTCTAACAGGCTGTCTCTGAGACCCTCAGTTCCCAGAATCATGATCAGCAGCAAATAGTGGTTTCCAGCTTGTTTGATGGTCAGCTGATTCCCACCTCACCCCCAGTTTTAATGTCCCTGGCCAAGTTTCCACAATGACCATTATGTACCCCTTGGCCTCTTTCTTCTTGGACATCCTGAATATTCCGACTCTGGGGACAGGAGAAGCATGTGGTTCTACTGCCCGAAGGAGTGATGTGGTTTTTTTTGTTTGTTTATTTGTTTGTTTGTTTGTTTTTGTCTGTAATGCTGGCTGGCCTGGGACTTTCAGGGATTTGCCTGCCTCTGCCTCCGGAATGTTGAGATTGAAACACCCAACACAAGTGACTGTTTTTTGTTTTGTTTTGTTTTGATCGTAAATACCCTTAATTACATCTTACAGAAGGGCTAAATTTTGGTTTAATGGCAGAATCTCAGATTTGATAATCAGTCTTTAACAAAACACCCCTCCCCCTCCCCAACCTACTTTATACATGAGGAAAACCAGGGACAGATAGATGAAACAATACAACTGTTTAGCAGTGGTGGCAAGATTTTGTTTTACCTTGCAGGTTTTTTAAAGTACATTTAACACAGTGATTTCACTTTCGGAAAATCATACCTGGAAAGTTGCTTGATTACATGGAGCTGCTTCAGTTATGCAAACCTTTAAAAAAAAGCAAAATGCTAAAATTTGGTTAATGATAAAGTCATTTAAAACCTTAAGCCTAATATGTCACTGAAAGAGCATTCTTTTTGTTGTCCTTACTTGCCTATTTCAGATATTCCTGGAATATGAAGGGGCCTCTCTCTTCTCGGGAGTATATAACCCAAAGGCTCTCTACAAAATCCATCCTGTTTTCCCCCTCCCCCTGGTTCCTCCCTGAGCTTAGTTAGCTCTCCAATCTGGAAGAACAGTACTTTCAGAGCTGGAGTGGGGGTGGGAGTGTCACATGACATAACGCACTTTTAGCACCCACTGCTAGCACCCACTCTGTGCATTTGCTCTGATTTGGGCATATTTCCTTCCTCTCCTAAGCAGATAGCAGCTCACCTTGGTTAATGCCACTAAACTGTAGACCACTCAGCTGCTAATAACCCAAGAAGAAACAGCCGTGCCAGGCCTAGAAATGTCCATCCCTGCCCCCAACCCCCTTAAGACAGTGACTAGGCCAGAATTCTCCTGGTTGATAAATGAGAGGAGCTGAGGAGCCGCTGTGATGTCGGTTCCGAAAATCTGATTTGTAAGAAGGCGAATCTCCAGGAGCACCATGGAGATGCTTTTGGAAAGCGGGCCAGCCTACCTGCCGGAAGGAGGGCGAGAGAAAGGGGGCCAGGCAAAGAGAAATGCTTAAGAGAGATGGCCTGGAGGTGCCCAAAAAGGGACATTTGAAAAGGAAACGGAGGCCGCATCTCGGGGAAACCTCGGAGGTAAGTGGCATTAAAAAGGGTTGCGCATCCCGGGAAGGGCGCGACTGAGACAAAGGTGGAATGTCCGAACTCTGAGGAATGAGCCCCGTTAACTGTGGGTGGTACCCAGACGCCTAAGGGGTGTCACGGAGCTGGCGAGGACCGGAAGGTGGGGGTCAAGCTGAGCATCCACGCGGAAGCCGGTGGGGGGTCGGGGGCCGGCGAAGGAGCGGCCGCCCTGAATTTGCTCCGGGGAAGGTCAGCGACCCCCGGCCGGGGAACTACTGCAGGAACCCGGAGGGGCCGCGGTTGCCATGGCGCCGGGCGGGGAGGGGGTGACTCGCGCCCCGCCCCAAGCCCCGCGGGGCCCGAGCTCCAGATGGTCCCGGGCCTCCCGCGGGAGCCGGCGGCCTGCGGCTGGGGGAGGCTATTGTCCTCCTTCCGCGGCGCCGCAGTCCCGCCGCTCGCGCCCGCGCGCAGCCTCCACGCGCCCCTCGGCCGCCGGCCCCGCGCGCCCCCCGCGCCGCTCGCGCCCTGTGACAGCGCCCGCCCGCCGTGCGTCCCGGGCCGCCCCGCCGCCGCCGCCGCCGCCGCCGCCCGCAGCCGCCCGCAATCGCTCCCTGGCGACCCGCTCTAAGCGCGGCGACGACCAGGGCGCCCCCGCCAGCCGCGCCCCCGCTGCCCGCCAGGCGCCCCGCACCCAGGTAGGTGCAGCTAGAGCCCCGGCCCGCTTTGTCCCGGCCGGCAAGGAGGCGCGCTTTGTGCGGCCGCGTGCAGGCGGCGGGGTCGCTCCCGGGGAGCTCAGGAGGGAGGATGCGACGCCCAGTGCCCGGGTCCTGTGCGGGCCAGCCAGGTACCACTGTGAAGACCGAGGAGGTGGGAGGGGGGTCGAGGCTTGGGGCAAGCGGACCTCTGTGGAGCGCAGAGAAGAGTCTGGAAGAGTTGGGCTGACAGACGCGTTGATGGATCGGGGTCGCTTGGGCTCGGAGCGCAGGCTTTTTTGCGGTGCGGCGGTTCTTGCCGGCCGGCGCCGGTCGTGGGACTAGGAAAGCGCTAGGGTCTGCCCCGGGCCTGTGAATACCTGGCTTCCTCTAGCTCCGCAGCTTCTTGGCAATTGGCTGTGGAGCTGCGTGGGTTCTAGAACCTCACCTCTGTGGTAGCTAGGTCCATGCCGCCCTTTAGGTCTCGCATTGGTATGAGAGGTGGACACGGTTAGTGGAGATGGTTGTAGCGGTTAGGATAAAACCTCTTGAGGCGGTGAGGAAGCGTTGTGTAAGGTGTTTCTGGGGCCCTCTACATTTATTTATAGGGCTGTGGGGTCTGCCTGTCACACAAGTGCCCGGCGAGGCTGCCTGGCCGGGGTTCCAGTTCCAGCTCCGCCATCCACTCTGGCTCCAGCCTCCTGCACCCCAGGAGCCCATGACACTGCGTGCTTGTCTGAGATGCAGGCTTGCCCCTGTCCTGACAGGATTTCTCCGTAGGCTGTTTCTGAGCTGCCTTCCCCCATCTCAGTTCCGATTTTGTTAGCCTGGCGTTGTAAGCATTGCCAGTCGATATCCACAGCCCAGTTTCTCTTGAAGGTGAAGAGAGCAGGGTGAGTTCCAAATGTGTATGAGTGTATCTCATCTTGAGCGTGGGGCAGCCCTCTCGGCATTTTGAGAGAAGCCCAGGATCAGCGGTGAAGGAAAAGCTAAGATGGAGCTTAGACTTTTCTGGTAAAGAAACTGATGTAAGCTCAAGCTTAGGGACGGGGGTGGTAAGGGAGGGGAAGTGAGTATGAATAATTATGCTCCGGGTGCAGGATTTTTCGTTTATTTTTTTTTTAGACGAGGTGATCCTCCTGCCGCCTCCTTGGGTGCTGGGAATTACAGGTGTGCGACACCAAGCACAGCCTAAACCGCAGAGAGCCCAGCTACCAAATTTCTCACTGCACAGTCCTGAGCTTTATCAGGAACACTGCCTCGGGAAAGGTTGGCATTTGGTTTCCTTTTCCCTCTTCCCTGGCTCGGAGCATCTTTCTTCTGCTTCCTTAAACACAGTGGGTTTCACTGCGATTCTTTTTCCTGTTCTCTCCCTGCCAATCCATCTATTTATACTTTGAGTCAAATGAGGTTTTTACTTTGCCAAAGTTCCTCCCTATCTGTCCTAATGTATTATTCACCCTCTGGTCATTTATTTGACTCTGACTTCCTAAGGCTGTTCAGCCCTGCCCTCCTTCCTCTAGGTGCCATCAGTTCCGTTTGATTAGCTTTAGAGCCCACTTCATCTTCATTCTTCCTCTGCCCGGGCCGGGGGCTCTCGCTCCTGTCCTGAGGGGGAACACATGTTTTAGTTTAGCTTGGGATAGGGCCTGCGCACACTTAGAAGCCACCCGCAGTCACACTCACCCCTGTGCCTTCTCAGTCCTCAGAGCGTCCCTGAGAGGTCCAGCTGGTTGCCTGTCATCTTGGGACATCAGTGGCCCTCTGAGTATAATCCCTCCAGGAGCCCCAGGGAATGAGTTAGGTATGCACATTCCCAGGCCCATTCCAGATCTGTCAGACCTGAAATGGGGAGTGGAGGAGAGGCTCAGCACTCAGGTCATGTGATTTGTATTTGAGACTCCTTATCCCTGAAAATCCCCCAGCAGAGAAGCAAGTCCTTTCTCCTCCCCTCTCCATTCTTTTCATCCCTAAGAAAGACATTGATTCAATGACCAAAATAAGAATTATGGCGAATGCATGTCGTATCTCTTTATTGAATACCAATTCTGCTGGGCTCAGAGAGAGAGAGAGAAGACCAATACCCCAGTTCTCAAGAAGTTAGAAGTGGAGCAAGCAGAGAGACATAAACAACTAGCGGTCATAAGAGTGACAAGCACCATAATAGCTGTGTTCAGAGTGCTGGATGCAGCTCAGAGGGGGGCGGCTCGCTCTCTAAGGGAGGGCAAGAGGTAGTCTGGAGCAAGACGTGGCCACAGGAGGAATCAGAGGACAGAGCAGGGTAGGAAATAGGGTTTCGAGTTTTTCAAACCAGTGCCAACGGAGGAAAGTGGGAGAGGGAGGGTCCAGCTGCCTGCAGGACCGACGCATGTGCAGGCAGTCTGTAGCCAGCAGAACTTGGGCCTACACACAGTACTTGGGTGGGCATAGCCTCCAGCAGGACCCCTGGCCTCAAGCTAGTGGGAGGTAACACCACTCTCCCGCTAACCACATAAGCTTTTTGGCCCTATCTGAGGTCAGTGGCTAAGAATGAGGGAGTGTGGAACAGTAACCTGGATTAAGGCAGCTCCTCCCTTTCGCCAGCTTCAGGAATCCTTGGGGGAGAATAAAATTGAGGATTCTCCATTGAAGGGGAAAGACAGTTACGTGGGGATTTGCTAGATGCGTGGAGACTCTTATCCCTGAAAATTCCCCAGCAGGTCATGCATAAGGGGCAGTTCGGGTAGGAAAACGCAAGCAGAAAACCGTAAGACTCTGGAGATGGCGGCTGTTGGGATTCAGAAAACAGATTGAAAAGGATGACGGGGACGGGGGTGGGGTGGGAGGCAGAGCTAGAATGCTTAGAAACTTACTAGCAAGACGCAGAAACAGGGCCTCAGAGCCGCAGAGCGTTGTCCTGCTGAGTGAGTCCTGTGGAGTCACAGCATAGTGGCCCATGGAGGGTCTGGGACCCACCTGTGCTGTGTTAGAACCTTTATCTCTATCATGGCATCTTTGGAGATTCAGGTCCCAAAGCAGGTCTAGTCCCGGACTTGATTTGGAGAGAAGAGAGTTTTATGCTCCGGTTTTCATTCAGTGAGACTCTAGCTCCAGACTTTCTCCCCCAAATTACAGGAGTTTATAGAAAGGCCTTACCAGCCAGAGTCCCTGGAAGGCCAGGATCCCATGCCTGGACACTAGTAGGTCCTGGGAGGAGCAAAAGGGCACGGTGGGGTCTGCAGAGAAGTAGTCAGTACCTAATGGAATCCATTGGCAACAAACAAACAAAAACAACAACAAAAACAGCCCTGGGGGCTGGCTCTAGTAAGTTTGTAGTAGGGTTTGTTTTTTCCTATTAAAAAAACACAGTAAAAAAGAATGAGGAGGAAACTGTATGTCGTAATGGGAGTGCTTTTGCTGGAAGGTCTGTGGATTGGGTTCTAACGCACTTCCTTCAGCTGGGCTGAGAGTAGAGGCTTTGACTGCAAACACAGAGTAGGGCCCAGGGCTTCTGAGTCAGACTCCAGTTTCTTGTTTAAAACTGAAAGTGTTGGGTGACTGGTTCAGGTCATGCCTGGCTTATAATGCTCTTTGCTCAGGGTGATTCAACTCTGCCCTACAATTTAGCTTTATATAAATATTTACAGAGCAAATCCAGTGACTCTGTTGGTACAAAATGATGGGAAAGGAGTCCTAGGCCTAATGAAAATTAAGCTCCCGTCTATAGGGTAAAACCTAGGGACTAGAGACGTTTATTCTTTATAACTTGGCCTGGGTAGCTTTAACTGTCAATGTGATGAACTCTTGTCATCTGAGAGGAAAACCTCCATTAAGGAACTGCCTAGAGGAATTGCCTGTGGGCATGTCTGTTGGGGGGTTGTCCAGATTTTTAACTGATATAAGAGGACTTGGTCCACCCAGGGCAGCACCATTCCCTGGTCCTCTGCTGTATTAAAACAAAACAAAAACTCAGCGTGTGCCAAAAAGCAAGCCAGCCAGCAATGACATCCTCTGTGGTTTTGCTTCAAGCTCCTGCTTGAGTTGCTGCCCTGTCATCCCTCAGGGATGGACTGTGCCTTTAAATTCATAAGCCAAATAAACCCTTTCCTCCTTAAGCTGATTTTAGTTAGAGGGTTTTTATCACAGCAACTGGAAGGAAAGTTTCATGCTACTCCCGGGAAAATCCTGGTGTGAGTCAGGGGTATGCAGCCCTGCCCTTGAAGAGGACCAGGTTCAGCAATTTGGAACCAGCTAATCATAGTAGCCAAGTTCTGCCTTTGTGAGCACAGCACCCTCCCCACCTAGAATCTCCCCACCCAGCCTTCCCCAAACCACATGAGAAGTGTCCTCACCCTCTTCCCTCCCAGATCAGTTATTGCCAAGGATACAGCCCTGGCCTACGTACTTAAGTAGTTCTCGAGTTTAAAATGTCTACGTTGAAAGGATAGTAGAAAAATGAAACATGTGGAAGTTAGAGTTCTGTTAAAGTTACACACCCCCACACTTTGATTGGCTGCTAAATGTCGTATTACACAGGAACTTTGAACCTTACAAACTTTCAAAAATATCCCTAGCAGCTAATCTGAAGCTCACATGAGGACAGAGTGTGTTTGCTTAAGTTAAGCTCATGAACAGTACTGGCAAGCGTACGTCGTCCAGATCCTGTAGCCAGGGCCATAGAAGGCTGAGATGGGTACTGATCCCTCAGGGCCCTAGGATGATCTAGGAGATGTTAACGTCCTTTGTCTCAGAGGCTGTGATGAAAAGTTAGAGGGGCTGGAAAAGATGGCTTGGTGGTCAAAAGCAATGGCAGTTCTTTCAGAGGACCCAGGTTCAATTCCCAGCACCCACATGTCAACTTACAACCATCAGTAATTTCAGTTCCAGGCAATCCCTCGTCCTTTTCTGATCTCTCTCGGCACCAGGCAAATACATGGTGCATGCAGCATGCACACATGAACAAAACAAAACATCCATATCCATAAAACAAAATTTAAAAAAAATTAAGGCATGGTGCTCTTTTAAAAAAAGTCAGAGGGAACCTTGCTTCAAAACCCTAGTACTGTGGCTTCAAGCTGCACGACCTTGAGCCAGTGGGCTAGCCGCAGCAAACATGGCTGCTTCATCTGTGGATCAGCAGGGAAGGCACCCTGCTCATAGATGACAGGGACGTATATCACAGCATTTGTTAAGGACTTAGAAAGCGTCTTCTGTAGCAACAAAAAGAACCCAAAAGGTAAGAACTGTTACGCTATATTTAAAAATGATGCCACGCATACAACTGATCTGATATAAAGGAGGTTTATTGGGTGGAGGTGGAGAAAGAGAGGGAAGGAGAGAGAGAGACATGGTGGCCCTTCCCCCCAGGAAAGAAAGTGAGGCATTGAGAGTGCAAGAAAGGAGAGGGAAGAGGTAGGGCTCCTTTTATCCCAGGCCCCTGTTGGCAGTAACCAATGATGACATAGCAGGTAGCTAGGCAACCTAGGAGTGGGCTAGTGCATTGACTTGTGAACTAACAAGAACCATACTGTGTCCTCCTATGAACACCTTGCCTCAGCGCATCCATCTTTTTATGATTCTGTGGTAGATTTATCTCAGCTCTAGAGTAGAATCTGGGTCTTTAATCTCCACTTACCAATAAAGATGACTCAGAACAAGAGTAGAACTGGAGACTAAAAGAACATCATTTTACTGCTGAAGGGGACCTATATCCAGTGCCTGCATCACCCTGAAACCTTTTGCTTCCGTCAGCATACCTGCTCTGCCCTATAGAACTCTAGCTTGGGGCCTCTGAAGCCTTTCCTTTCTACTCTTTGCTTCCAGGTGCCACCGTTTCCTTCCTTCCTTCCTTCCTTCCTTCCTTCCTTCCTTCCTTCCTTCCTTCCTTCCCTCCCTCCCTCCCTCCCTCCCTCCCTCCCTCCCTCCCTCCTTCCTTCCTTCCTTCCCATGCATCTGTCATTGCTGCCTCTCCTTGTTCCTGTCTGGCCACTCCCTCAGGGTGGCTTCCCACTAGCAGCTTTTCACCAACAAAAGAAAGCTACCCCCAGCCATAACCTCTGGCCATAACAAAGCAAAGCAGAGCTAGGGCAAAGCAGAGAGAAGGGCATGGTGAGCCTGGCATGGTGGCACACACTTTAATCTCAGCATTTGGGAGGCCGAGGCAGGCAAATCTCTGAGTTGGAGGCCAGCCCAGTCTGCAAAGCAAGTTCCAGGACAGGCAGGGCTACACAGAGAAAACCCTGTCAGGAAAAATACAAACAAGAAGAAGGGCATGATGATTGGCAGGCTCAGCATCCCCAAGGCACTCCTCACCAGCCATGTCTTTTTGTAGGAACAGGAAGCCACCCACCACCATGAGCAGCACTCTGTCACCCACAGACTTCGACAGCTTGGAGATCCAGGGCCAGTACAGTGACATCAACAACCGCTGGGACCTGCCCGACTCAGATTGGGACAATGACAGCAGTTCAGCCCGACTCTTTGAGAGGTCCAGAATTAAGGCCCTGGCAGGTAAGAAAGGGCAGGGAGGTGATGAGATTGGTGGAGGTGGGTTATGAGCGTGGGAGGGAGAATCTTTTGTGTTTATGGGAAGACTTACTTTCGTTTCTCTAAGCTGCTGCTCTGAAGAAACAGAGACCCTTGTCTGGTCCCCAAAACATAATGTACTCCTTAGCTTCCTTCTCCCCTAGCCTAGAGATGCCACCCACATTACTCCCCCGGAAGTAGCTGGCTGGGTAGATGAGCTTAGTTTTATGACCTAAGGCCTGAGTCAGGTCTCTGCCGCCGCAGTGCTTTGCCTTTTTACTATAGCTGTCATTTCTGTCCCCACCCTCTCTCTCACCGTGCCTTCCCTTAATTCTACTGTCACTTCCCACACCTGTTCCCCTCCTGGTGCATTATCTTCCTGGCACTGTCCCTGCCTGTTCTTCTACCTGCTGCCTCTTACTCCTGTTATTTTATTTGGCTGTTCCCCGAAGCAGTCTCCCTCCCATTCTCCTGGACTTGTGTTCCAGCATCCCCACCCCCTCAGTCTCTGCCCTCCCCTATGGCCAGGGCTCTCCTCTTGGCTGAACTGGGTACAGACAAACCAGTCCGACAGGCCTCCCTGCCTTGGGGGGAGGAAGGGGGGAAGTTAGTGGTCATAGCAACTAAAGTGCAGCTGCCACCTGACACTACCACCAGCCAGTGGCTGTTTTGGGATTGAGTCACCCACACACCCTAAGGCCACCCACCCAATCTGCCTTCCACATTCATCCCACCTTCCTGACCTGCCCATGGCTTGGCCAGGTCCAGTGAGAGATCATACTTCCACTTAAGAATCGGGGTGGCTCCCAGCAGAAGAGATTTGGAGGCCCGGATGTTTTTTTACAAATGCAGGCTCTCAAGAAAGATGGGCCTTAGAAGCTTTAGATGTGTGGTCCAGAACTCGGGATTCTTAAAAGCTGTCCCGGGAAAGGATGCCCAGCCAGCGCACCACAAGACAATGGCTACAGCTTGTGGGGCTCGTAGCTCACTCCCTTCTGGCATCTTCTTGGCTGGGACTGAAGTCCGGCTGATGAAATACTCATATCAGTACTTCGGTAGCTCAGGGACAACAGAAAACATGGGGCATGGAAAATGCCACCCCTTTTGGAGAAGTGTGCCCAGTACCCTGGTTTTAGATTTGTATTTCCTCTGGTACGACTATTGATGTCATTGTGCACATGCGAGCCAAGACTCTTATGGTATCTTCGGTGACACAAACCTCCAGGACTGTTACTGTGTCTGTACAGGTCACATGCCAACCAATGTGATCATATCTGTGTGCATGTGTTACATGCCACCTCGTAAATTTGCCAGGTCTAGTTCATATGACATGTGCTACTCAGAACTCTCACCGAGTCTGTGAGCATGCCACATGGCACCCAGTACTGCTGCTATGCCTGAGCATTCACCACATACTTCCTTCTCAATACGGTCAAACTCTGCAACAAGACCTGAGCCAATCACAGCTGTCACCGTATAAACACACGCGCACACACACACACAGTGCTCTCATAATTTCCCTAAAGAGGTATCTATGAATGGCTTTGCTTTGCACAGTGCCCCTCAGCCGGTAGGTGCCAAATACATCCTCAATGATTAAAAATGAAGAGGAACAAGTGTAGGCTGCCAGTGACAAAGCAGAAGCCCCAGGAGAGGTAGGGAAGGCAGCTAACAGAGGTGCCCCATGTTAGGGTATCGGAGGGCTGGAATGTTGCCTGAGGAGCCTGGTGGGCAGAGGAAAGGGGCTGGAGGACGGTCCCAGTACTTACTCCCAGAGGAGGCCACAGAAGTCAACGGGAGCACACCTGGCTCCTCCTCCAGGATCTCCTTGCTTCGGTAGTTCTCCGCAGGGCTGAGATCGAAGCTCAGGCGTCCTGGAATGAGCCCCGACCTAGAGGTTGGCCCACCTGCAGACTCTCTGAAAGCAGGAGTTTGTTTTGGGGCCCCCTCTGGCAGGCTTTCCCTAGTCTTGGGCAACTAGTATCCTGACAAGCAGGTCTCTGGGTGCTGGCAACTCCCTCCTCCGCCCATGCAGGGCCTGGCCTTGCCCCAACTGGCTCCGCCTCCTGAGCAGCCTGCCCTTCCCCCCCCGCCACTGTCCGACCTGTTTGTCTGGAGCTGCCTCTGTCTCCTCTCCCCACAACCAGGTGTGCCCTACTCACTGTCTCAGAAGCTCAGGCATCCCATAGCTTTTCCCCCACTCCTTGAAACTCCTAGCATCCTTGAAACCACTCCACCCAACCAGGTACGGAAGCCTTTTTCTGGACGGCCCCAGCATAGGCTCAGGGGACACACATTCCTAGCCCTGCCCCGGCAGGGGAGCATGGACTCTGGGCCATAGGCTGAGTAGGAGGCAGGCACCATGAGTGCGAACGGAGTGGGTAGGATACATGGAAATGGCCTGAACGGGGCTGCTGAATTTTACTATGAAGCTGTGGAAGGGTCTCAGAACCCTGGGGGCGTCCTGCTCTCACCAGCTGCCTTCATCAATCCTGCTCAGTATGCCAGTGTGCTGGAAGGACGATTCAAGCAGCTTCAAGGTGAGTTTCTTCCCTGGGCAGAGGGGAGCCTGTTGTGCCAAAGGGAACCTGGGACAGGAAGAGCCAGCCGGCCCAAAACCCATGCCTACTGCTTTCTGTGACTCAGATGTCTATGTTGAGGGACAAAGTGGTAAAGCTTAGAGGAAATCATTGCAAGTAGCCAGAGAACCCAGGCATGTGGACAGCTGGAATCCCACTGAATGAGACGGGGGTTGGGGGCCTGGCCTAAGGAGTGTGACCTTGAGGTGCCCTGCTTGTGAGTTAATGTCATAGTTAGGGAGACCACAGCAGCCTCTCCTGGTGTTCACCCTCATGATTTGGCCCTGCTGGTCTTGTTTAGGAAGAAGGGCAGTGGGCCAGAGGCCTAGGACCTAGCACTTTTACGTGTTTTCCTGCCTTCTGGATGGGTGTGAAGGGAAAATGTGTGGGAAACGGAGAGCGTGTGTCAAAGGAGAGGGTTTGTGCTCACAGGTCCCACAGATGTCTGAACAGGAATGTTCATCTTGGCACAAATAAGTTTATCTGTGTGTAGGGGTGTTGTGGGTGTCTTGTGATGCTATACTTTGGTGCCTGGATTTACCAGGTCTTTGTAGGTACTATTTCCACTTTTAGTCTATGTGTGTGCCTCGTGCCAGGAGGCCAGGTATCAGGGAAATCTCCGTGGATTCAGTAATGGACAGATGACTTAAGCGGTCCCCAACTCCTATAGGGCCTGGAGATCCCAACAGGCCCGGAGTCATTAGGGCGTATCACACACAAGTATTAGGACCCCAGGCTTGGCAGAGGCGCAGGAACTGGAGATGAGAGAGTCAGGAATAGACTGGGTGTGTGGCTTTTCTTGGGGGAGGTGCTGGTGCTGACTTGGAGACAAAGGTGACTTTAAATACTTCCCACTGGGGCCCGGGTCTTCACACAGGCTCTCTAGAGGGCAAGTGGCAGGAATCCTGGCCTTCAAAATAGTTTACAGTACAGAGCTTATGCCTTCCCTTGCATTTGCGAAGTTTGTAATCATCAGCTTCAGCACCCGTTGTCAGGAGCTTCCTGGGGATGAGAGGCTACCTAGCCTTGCCTGCCTGTCTGGAAGTTGGCGCTCAACTCTACCTGCACTGCTCCCTTGAACTTCCAAGTTTTCTTTTTTGTTTGTTTGTTTGTTTGTTTGTTTGTTTTTGTTTTTGTTGTAGACAGGATCTCACTGTCTGGTGAGATCCATTCTATGGAGTCTGGAATTTACAAAGATCCTCCTGCCTCAGCCACCCAGGATTAAAGGTGTGTTGCCACCACACCCGGCCTAAAGTATTTCTTAATCTTGGGTGTTGGTGTTCAAGGCCTGGATCCTCTACAGCCAACTGTGCAACTCTGCCGTAGGCTAGAGTAGCCGACCTTTTCTGTACATGACTCAGGACTGGGAGCCGGCTTCAAGGCTCACACAGCCTCTCCACCGTCGAGTCCAGTTGACCATCTTGGAGGTCTGCTGCCATATTTGCATGCCACACCTTCTCCCCTGCCCCTCTGTGAAACAAGGGGTACCTGCCTTGATCCAGGCTCCCCCAGTAGGGAGCCATGTTGCACTGGACACCTGCTAGATGTATCATGCACAGTGTCTCACTGAATTGCCAATAAAGTAGGAAGACACTCATCCTACAAATGGAGAAACTGAGGCGCTGAGTAAGCTGCCAGTATCTCAATACTGTTACAGTTTGAAGCCTCCCCACAACCCACCCCAACCTGGGCAGTTGCTCCATCCTTTCTCTCTCTGTCTCTGTCTCTCTCTCTTTGGTTCGGGTTTTGGTGTTTTGTTTTGTGTTGGGTACTTTGCTGTTTTATTTTGTTTTGTTTTTCTAGCCAGGATTTCTCTGTGTAACCCTGTCCTTAAACTCACTCTGTACACCAAGCTGGCCTTAGACTCACAGATATGCACCTGCCTCATCCTCCAGAGTGCTGAGATTAAAATCACGCCCCACTGCTGCCTGGCTCCATCTTGTCTTCTTGAGGCTTCCTTTGTCTGTCTTGCTTTACTTATTCTTTCCTTTGCTCATGAGCTTATCCATTCTCTTCATTGCTTAACTCTATAGATTACTGTTTTGTTTTGTTTTTTCCTTTCTCTTGGCCATCCCCAATCCTGCCCGACCCCAGCTGTCACTTCTGTTCTCTCAGGCACCCCATCCTACACCCTGCCTGCTGGTGTTTAGAAGCAGGCACACTGTCCTTGAAGGACAGAAATGATTCCTTGTTGCCACTGCAGATGAGCGAGAAGCCGTGCAGAAGAAAACCTTCACCAAGTGGGTGAACTCCCACCTGGCCCGGGTGACATGCCGGGTGGGAGACCTGTACAGCGACCTGCGGGACGGGCGCAACCTCCTGAGGCTCCTGGAGGTGCTCTCGGGAGAGACCCTGGTGAGCTGGGGTAATGGGTGGAAGAGGGAGCCTCAGAGACTGGCCAAGGGAGCAAACCACAGGAGGGGCCCACAGAGCAAAACAGCATGGCTCGTCTGCCCAGAGGATGGGCTCATTCCAAGACGCTTTGCTCCGTGGATTACACGGGAGCCATGCTTTGCAGAGACAGGAACAGTGACCCCATTGAAAAATTTCTTCTCCCACCCACTCTGGGTGCAATTAATTCCCTTGGGAATCTTAATCTGCCCAAGCCTCATCTGTAACCTTGCTTGGGCTCCATGACCCCTGGTCCGGCCCTAGGGTTGGTCCTGCGTTCCCGGAAGGAGATAATGGGAGGTATGGAGCAGATTCCTGGGAAAACTAGGAAGCTAGGTCCCATGCCACTGTACCCTCCATCCCCTGACAGCCAAAGCCCACCAAGGGCCGGATGCGGATTCACTGCCTGGAGAATGTGGATAAGGCACTGCAGTTCCTGAAGGAGCAGAAAGTACACTTGGAAAACATGGGCTCCCATGACATTGTGGATGGAAACCACCGACTGACCCTTGGGCTGGTGTGGACCATCATCCTTCGATTCCAGGTATCCTCCAGGTGTCAGCTAAGGTGTAAGTCGTACAGGAACCAGTTTTATACCTCCACACTGTTACTGACGATCCATGACAAGATAAATACAAAAACTGAGGTGCTGGCTCAGCAGTTAAGAACATTGTAATGGCTGCTCTTACAGAGGACATGGGTTCAATTCCCAGTACCCATATGGCAGCTCACAGCTACTTATAACTCCAGTTCTAGTAGATCTGGTGCCATCTTCTGGCCTCTGTGAACAACACCGCACACACAGACATTTAGGCAAAATAACCATACACATACAAATAAAGTAGTAAATAAACTTTAAAGATTGAGCATCAGCTGGGCGGTGGTGGTGCACGCCTTTGATTCCCAGCACTTGGGAGGCAGAGGCAGGTGGATCTCTGAGTTTGAGGCCAGCCTGGGCTACAGATTGAGTTCCAGGGCAGCCATGGCTAAACAGAGAAACCCTATCTCAAAAACAAACAAACAAAAATTGAGCATCAAGACAGGGTTTCTCTTTGTAGCCTTGGCTGTCCTGGAACTCACCCTGTAGACCAGGCTGGCCTCGAACTCACAGAGGTCTGCTGCACTACCACACCTGGCTGCATCTAGAACTTCCGAGATCAGTTTACCTTTGAGGCAATATCCATGCATCATATCTGGGCTCTTATCATTTTCTCTGCTACACTCTGTCTCAGTGCCATCTCAGCTTCTCTCATTAAACCTATGCTTCTCCTGTTGACCTCTAAGCAGAGCTTTTTCAGCTCCATCTTTGAAAGCCAGCTCTCAGAAAACATTCATTCACCTGCCCGTATTCTCTAGCTCCCTTCACTCTAGGCACCTCCACTCCATTGTCATCCCGCTTCAGATCCCCTGGACCTGATAATATGTGTCACTATCCCCGGATGTAAGGGCCTAGGCCTGTCCCATCGCACAGCATCCCTAAAGATCAGTTTTCTGTGACTCTCTCTGAGTGTCTCTGACAGTACTGAGGCACCACTAGGGAGTGAAGGTCCTGCTTGCTGCTTCCTTAGATCCAAGACATCAGTGTGGAGACAGAAGACAACAAGGAGAAGAAGTCAGCCAAGGATGCTCTGCTGCTGTGGTGCCAAATGAAGACTGCAGGGTGAGGGGCCCAGGAGCATGGCTACAGGGGATGGCCGCACCCAGCCTGGACAGTATGGAAGGATGGGCTCTGAGGTTCACAACCTGGCCAGTGTCCTTGTATCACACATCAGGGCTCTGGAGCACCCACTGCTTTTCCCTGGTCTTTCTTTATAGGTATCCCAATGTCAATGTGCACAACTTTACCACCAGTTGGAGAGATGGGCTGGCCTTTAATGCCATCGTGCACAAACACCGGTGAGAAGATGGGGTTAGTGAACACATGGACTAATGATGTAGCAAAGGCCAGGAGAGTGGCTGAGTCACTGCATAGCTATAGGGGAGAGAGAGAGAGAGAGAGAGGAAAGAAAGAAAGAAAGAAAGAAAGAAAGAAAGAAAGAAAGAAAGAGAGAGAGAGAGAGAGAGAGAGAGAAAGAAAGAAAGAAAGAAAGAAAGAAAGAAAGAAAGAAAGAAAGAAAGAAAGAAAGAAAGTAAGTCCCGGACCTTGGGAAGCAGCAGACTGGGAGATTCAAGGCCAGTCTGTTCTCACAGTGAGTTCCAGACCAGTCAAGGCTACATAAGAGAGACCCTGTCTCAAAAGGAATGAAGAAAAAAAAGGATTTGGGATAGGAGTCAGGAACTAGGGTGCTATATCCAGGGTGGGCTTGGGGTGTTCCCAACCAGGAATAAATTTACTTTTTTTCCTTTAGGCTCTGATGTGCTTTTGATGTGTTCTGTGTCCTCTCTCCCAGGCCAGACCTGCTGGATTTTGAGTCCCTGAAGAAGTGTAATGCACACTACAATCTTCAGAATGCTTTCAATCTGGCTGAAAAGGAACTCGGCCTGACCAAGCTCCTGGATCCTGAAGGTGGGCCTGAGCTCTGCAAAGCAGGTGTAGGGAAGACACAGGCAAATTGGTGGTTGCCAGGGGAGGACCAGCAGCTGTGGAGGGATGCTCTGGAATTAGGTGGTAGCAATGATTTGCACAACCTCATGAATACACTCCAAGCTGCTGAACTATAGACTTTTAAGGGATAAGAAAAGTACCCGTGTGGTGGCTTACACTCAGCGGGCAAAGGTACGAGCATTAGGAATTTAAGGCCAGCCTTGCTATATAGCAGGTGTGAGGCCAGCCTGGGCTACATGAGACTGTATCTCAAAACAAATGAAGTTTGTAGAAGAAAGGGAGCCCTGCCTCAGGAAGAGTTCTGGGCTGTAAGTTCTAGTATTCTGGCCCAGAGCACCTGTTGACTCAGAGCAAGTCACTTAGCCTGGCTTAGTTTCCTCATCTCCAAAAGGGTAAGACGGGGGCTGGGAACGAAGCTCAGAGGGAGCGTGGCCATTGTGCATGCTCTAGCACCACAAAAAATGAATTAAAAAAAATTAAAATAAAAAAATAAAACCAGAGAGGACTCTGGTTCACATAATCTCTGATGTATTCTAAAATCCTAGGGTTTTAGTTAAGCTCTATGACCTTTGGTTCTCACTGAGAACTGGGCGATGGTCAGATGCCCCGCTGACTGCCTCCCGTGGTCAGCGCTAAGGCTCTGACTTTGTCCCTGGTGCTGCACTACAGTTTACATACCTTACTTGTCCCAACAACATTTCTTTGCCATTATTATCCTCAGTTTACGGAAGAGATGGGGCCTTTACAGATCAGGTGACCTGCTGAAAGTCATAGACATGGTACAACTGATATTCAGGTTTAGCCCAGCTCTGCCTTTGCAGGGCAGAGCAATCTGGGTGCACCCAGGAAAGGGCGGAGAGCCAGACCACGAGTCCCTGCTGGAAGCGTCCCTTCTTAGCTTGTCTGGCTGGCTTGATTCTCTTTCTCCCTGATTTTCGTTCCACTAGTAGCCATGTCTCCTGTGCCCTCTTTGTTCAGAATGACAAGTTTGTCACTCAGAGTATCTTGGCTACTTAGAAACAGAAGGCTAAGTGCAAAGCTCCTTGGAGAATATTTACAAAAGCATGGCTATTGTTTATATATATATATTTTAATCTATTTTATTTGGGTTCTTAAGCCTACCTCTCTTCCAACCCTTATCCCACCCTATTCCCTTCCAACCCTCCAACACTAGGTAGGTGAGAAAGAAGGTTAGAGGGGAAATTGGGATATAGATCTTTAGATAGACTATTTCCTGCTGATTGGGGTCGTCGAGTTCCTTGGGGCAAGTCCAGTCTTCACTGTCAGGGTATCTCCAACTTCTCATCAAACCATAACAATAGCAACCAGGAATAGCAGCCTTCTTCTTTGGAGTGCCCCCTGGTACCTCTCTGGGCTCTGGCATTTCTACCAGACTCTCAAAGGTCCCAGAATTCCAAATGTAAACTATCTGCAGCTGGCAAAGATCACGCCTCTGCTAGTGCATGAGGAAAATCATAGTTACCCTCTGTGAAGACATCTGCTATACCTGGGATTAAAGCAAAAACACGCACATAACATAACTAGGTTTTTAATGACTCCAGAACTCTCACTACAGCTATTCTGTAGAACTCTGAAGGGTTCTGTGACTTGACCAAGATGTCTTCAGGAGCCCCAGCTTGCCTGGGTGTTTTCTGAGGGCTGTGAGGGGCTTCCAGTCTCATAGACTGGCCTTCAAGAGGAGTAATATGTGGCCTAAGTCACGTAGCCCAGATTCCAAGACGTTGTCAGCTGTGGTGTGTGGAGGGAATGCTAGGTCTGAAAGGATACTTACCTTCTTGGGTCTACCTATGGCTGAACTTTGGGAACCAGACTGGAAACAACAACAGTGACCGTGCCCCAAAATGGTGCCAGGAGCTGGTCTTGTACCCCTGTACCGCAACCAGGTTCTAGAGGCTTAGCTTGCAGTTTCTGTTCCACTGTCCCTCAGTCCACTGACTTTTTAGACCTTTTTCTAGCCTCTGGGAATGGTGATTGCTTTTCTTTCAATAAACAGCCAGTCACCACAACATGAGGAACTCTATTTTGGGTTTTTGTTTGTTTGTTTGTTTGTTTTTTGAGGCAAGGTTTCTCTGTGTAAACCCGGCTATCTTCAAACTCAGAGATCCTCCTGCCTCTGCCTCCTGAGTGCTGGGGTTAAAGGTGTGAGCCCATCTTGAGGAACTATATTAAAGGGTCACAGCATTAGGAAGGCTAAGAACCATTGCTCTAAAGGGATCTGAAGAGATGTGTTAGACTTAGAGGGCTGGGGCGGGGGCTGACGTGAGCTGAGTTTTAGGCCTGTTTCTGGAAGGGAGGAGGTTTGTGATGTGTGCCTCACCGAGGTGGTCCTCTTTTCTCAGATGTGAATGTGGATCAACCCGATGAGAAGTCAATCATCACCTACGTGGCCACCTACTACCACTACTTCTCTAAGATGAAGGCCCTGGCTGTGGAAGGCAAAAGAATTGGCAAGGTACCCCTCACTGAGACAGTGGGCAGAAAGACCGGAGGAGGCCCGGTGTAGCTCTTACACCCCTAAAGCAGGGGCAGGGTAGAGCCATAGCACTGGGGGAGACACTTGCCTGCCTATCTCCTGTCCCACAGGTCCTGGACCACGCCATGGAGGCAGAACACCTTGTAGAGAAATATGAGTCCCTGGCCTCTGAACTGCTGCAGTGGATTGAACAAACGATTGTGACCCTCAATGACCGACAACTGGCCAACTCCTTGAGTGGAGTCCAGAACCAGCTGCAATCTTTCAACTCCTATCGAACTGTAGAGAAGCCACCCAAGTAGGTGTCCCCTGGCCCCACCCTGACAGAGCATTCATGCCCAGAGCTGTGCTCACTTGAGAGAAAGCCTAAATGAGGGCGGCTTTTGGGAGGGACATTTGGCAGTACAAAAATGCAGCCAAGGCTCGCTTCCCTCAGCTCAAAGTGCTGGAAGCATCCAAACAGCACAGTTGTTCCAAAACACATTTTCTAATGACTAGCCATTTTTAAGAAGCATGCCATGGAAGAATGATTGTCATGGCATGTCAAGCCAGTGAAATCCATCAGATAAAAATTTACTGGTTGCAAGCCAGCTGTGGTGGCTTGTACCTGCAAATCTCAGCACTTGGGAGTTTGAGGCAGGAAGATTGCTGTGGGTTCCGAGGCCAGCCATAGTGAGTTTCAACCTGGGCATCAGGGTAAGACCCTGCCTGAAAAAAAAAATGCAGGTTAGGGCCATGCAACACTGTAGTGTCAATATAGGAATAGACGGGACTGGACCTGACGGGAAAGCCAGCAGCTAGCAGTATGGTGTGGCTGATCGTATGAGCATCACAAAGGCAATTAATTATTCATTTATTCATGTGTAGGATCGCTGTTAGCAATGCTATACAGCACAGACTAGGGAGTGTGTGTCTGATTGTGAGATCACCATCATTAAGCTTTTTTAGAGTTAATATCTTAACTCCAGAAACTGTTCTGTTCAGTCCAGGGAATGGTTTGAAGTACCCTTTGCCTGGAAAATCTTTTTCTGGGCATTCAACAAAGGTGAAATCTCAAGGACTCTCCCAAACATGACCTTTATAAAATAGTAATAAGTCATGAAGCAACCAGCTGAAAATAGGATTCCCCCAAATGAGTTTTTAACATGAAAAGATTGCCATAGTTGAAGAAGTGGGCTGCAAGAGTTCTTCACAAGCCACAGCAAACAAAGTGATAAGTACCCAAGCTTAAAGCACCTGAGTTCAAATCCAGGCCCTGCCACCCAACAGTTGTGAGTGTTGGAGAACATGTATAGCATGTTTGTGCTTAGTTTTCTCATCTGGAAATCAGGGGTGAGAGAATGTAGACAATGATGAGAAGTGGCGAGAGCCGAGGCCCTTGTCACAGCTGTTGAGTTGGTGCTAGCTGAGCTCTGGTTTCAGTAGTCCCTGTTGTGGAAGGCAGAAACCAACACTTCCGTGTAGTGACAGTCACCATTTCTGTAGAGCATTTGGTTACTTTAAAATGATGTTCCTGCTGAGGCTGGAGGTGCAGGCTTATAATCCAGGAAGTTGAGAGAGGATTATTATCACATGCTTAAGTTCAAAGCCAGCCTGTGTAATATAGTGAAACCCGTGATGAAACAAAGTTTTCCTAAAGAGGTAAAGATGTAGCACAGTGGTCAAGCATTTGCTTAGCATGCATGGGCCCTGGGTCCCACCTCCAGTGCTAAAGTAAATAAGAAAGTAAAGAGAAGCCAGGTGTGGTGGTGCATGCCTTTAATCCCAGCACTCGGGGAGGCAGAGGCAGGCAGATTTCTGTTGGTTCAAGGCCAGCCTGATCTACAAAACGAGTCCAGGACAGCCAAGGATACAAGAAAAACCCTGTTTCCAAAAGCAAAACAAAAAGTAAATAGAAAAGTAAATAATGTTCTTGAGCCAAGCATAGTGATACAAACCTGTTACCCCATGGCTTGAAAGGTTGAGGCAGGAGGATTATGAGTTCAAGGCTAGCCTAAGCTACATAGGAAGACCCTCCTCCCCCCAAAAAAGAAAGAAAAACAGTGAGGATGGCACACACCTTTAATCTCAGCCTTCAGGAGGCAGAGGCAGGAAGATCTGTGAGCTCAAGGCCAGTCTACACAGTGAGTCTACAAAATGAGTTCCAAGAAAAAAACAGTGTGTGCTTTTTGGCTTTCTGGCTAGTATTTTTTGGCTTTCACACACACACACACACACACAAAGTGTTACTTTCATGAGAAGAAAAGCAGCACAGGTATTCTGTGTTGTGGTGATGAGGTTTTGGGTCCTGGTGGTCTTTGCCTCTGATATCAGCTTGGCACCTGCTTTAGGTTCACAGAGAAAGGGAACTTGGAGGTGTTGCTTTTCACCATCCAGAGCAAACTCCGGGCCAACAACCAGAAGGTCTACACGCCGAGAGAAGGCCGGCTCATCTCCGACATCAACAAGGTCCGTGGCTTCCACACATCCATACATGGCCATCCTCAGCCATCATGGCTTATGCACTTTTCATGCCTCTCGTGACCTGGGGCCTTCTTGACCTTGACCAAGCCCTGCTACCCACTGCCGTAACCCCAGTCATGAGTCTGGTATCCTCTTATGATTTGCTGACTCTTTGCTCCCTCACTCTCCATACAGAGCCAGTAAATAAGTCAGACCTCAAGTCCTCACTGTCTCTACTGCTGGCTTATGTTTTTAAAGACAGAATTAGGCTAATGAAAGTAAACCAAGCTTCACCTTCAGAGTCCCACCATGGTAGACAAAGCAGACATTTTCCACAGGTGACCTCATATCTCGTCCAGAAGCAAACAGTTATTATGTGGCTTCACCCTGTGCCTGACACCTCTCCCTTTTTCTCACACTTTGAGGCACGGGTGCCTCACTGATTGATCCCGCTCCACAGACCCTCTAGACTCAACCTGTGGTGCTCGCCTGGGCCCTGGTCTTCTGTCCTCTCCCCTGGTCCCGTTGCACTAATCCAGTCTCTACCTCACAGGCCTGGGAGCGGCTAGAGAAAGCTGAACACGAGCGAGAGCTGGCCCTGCGCACAGAGCTGATCCGCCAGGAGAAGCTGGAGCAACTGGCTGCTCGCTTCGACCGCAAGGCTGCCATGCGGGAGACCTGGCTCAGTGAGAACCAGCGCCTCGTGTCCCAGGTAGGACTCGTGGGAAACTCGGGATCTGGGGCCCAAGGCCTGCCCAGGAGAAGAGACAGTGAGGCAGCATGAGGTGACAGAGAGGGCACAGAGAGCCACTACCTAACGTTGGCATGTGGCGGCCCAGCATGCCCTGGGGAATAGACAGAGCAAGACAGAGGTACTGCCCCTTGATTCCCAACCTTCCCGTCCCTGCCTCCATCACAGGACAACTTTGGTCTGGAGCTGGCCGCAGTGGAGGCTGCTGTGCGAAAGCATGAAGCCATCGAGACAGACATTGTGGCCTACAGTGGCCGGGTGCAGGCAGTGGACGCGGTGGCCGCAGAGCTGGCTGCCGAACACTACCATGACATCCAGCGCATCGCAGCGAGGCAGAACAACGTGGCCCGGCTCTGGGACTTCTTACGGCAGATGGTGTCTGCCCGCCGTGAGCGACTTCTCCTCAACCTGGAGCTGCAGAAAGTGTTCCAGGACCTGCTCTACCTCATGGACTGGATGGCAGAAATGAAGGTAGTGGCTGCTTGTGGCGTGACTCAGCCGGGGTGTGGCTGCCTGCCCCGCTCACCCACTCAGCCCCTCCTAGTTCTGATGAGCAGAGCTGACCGACTGTCAGTGTGGGGCGCCCAGCCTAGGAGGAGAGAGTCTGAAAAGCCATAGACACCCACCAGGTGGTTCTAAGGCCTGGGGTCACTGGAGCAGGTGGTTAGGTGTGGCCTTTCTGAGAGAAAAGGCCATTTGAGCTGAGGCAAAGAGCCAGCCCAGAGAGCTCTGATGAAAGCAGGTTCTGGTCAGAAGAAATAGCGAGCCAAGGCCCTGGGCTGAGCTTTTGGGCACGTGGTGGTTGCAAAAGTGGACCGGTAGCTATAAAGCGGGGAATGGCTGACTCCATTAGAGCCCCGCGGGCTTGGGCAAGGAATTTGGATTTTACTCGAACAGAGTGTTTAAAGGGTTTCAAAGAAAAGGAAAAGGTGTGATTCCGCCTCGTATCTTAAAAAGGACCCTTGGGCTACTGTGCGCAGAAGGTCTGTGGGCAGCAGGAGTGGGAGCCGAGAAACAGGCTGCCATCTTCTAGGCTGGAGGGCGGGTCTAGAAGAAGACACTGAAGGGTGCTGGAACGGAACAGTGACGGTTGTGGGTACCTGACTCTGGAGCTGAGATGAGTCACAATAAAAATTCCAGAGCAGGATTAAAAACAAAAACAAAAACAAACCCTGCTTCATGGAAGAGCAATTGAGGATAAGGAACCGAGCGTGAGGATGGAACCGGGGTGTTGCCGTGTATGTGAGTGAGCAGGTATGCTCAGAGTGGGACACGGAACTATCCAAAGAGGAAGGAAGAGGCAGCGAGGTGGGCAGGCTGTTGGGGTGCTAGGCTCTGGGGGGGGCACTGGCAGGCTGTTGCGGTGCTAGGCTGTCGGGGCGGCACTGGCACGCGTGTGTCTCTGGCAGGGCCGGCTGCAGTCTCAGGACCTGGGCAAGCACCTGGCCGGGGTGGAGGACCTGCTGCAGCTGCACGAGCTGGTGGAAGCTGACATCGCAGTGCAGGCTGAGAGGGTGCGAGCAGTCAGCGCCTCTGCCCTGCGCTTCTGTGACCCAGGGAAAGGTGAAAACTGGGGGGAAGGCTGGAAAGAGGACTGGGAAACAGGGAGCGGGCTTGTCCTTTGGGAAAGCTCGGGGGCAGGATCACCGATGAGGAGATAACGGTGATAGCTAGATCCGTGATAGCTAGATCCGGAAGGGAGACCTGCCTGGGAGGGCAGGGGTGATTCATGACAAGGGTGGCTGGGGAGCGATGTAGAGCCCTGGACCTCTGGCCTGTTTTTCTTTTCAGAGTATAAACCATGTGACCCACAGCTGGTGTCAGAGAGGGTAGCCACCCTGGAGCAGAGCTACGAGGCCCTGTGTGAGTTGGCAGCAACTCGAAGGGCCCGTCTGGAAGAGTCGCGTCGTCTCTGGAGGTTCCTCTGGGAAGTGGGTGAGGCTGAGGCCTGGGTTCGGGAGCAGCAGCACCTCCTGGCCTCAGCTGATACCGGCCGGGACCTGACCGGCGTCCTCCGCCTGCTCAACAAGCACGCAGCCCTCCGTGGTGAGATGAGTGGCCGTCTGGGTCCCCTGAAGCTCACCCTGGAGCAAGGCCAGCAGCTGGTTGCCGAGGGCCACCCTGGAGCCAACCAAGCCTCAGCCCGTGCAGCAGAGCTGCAGGCCCAGTGGGAGCGGCTGGAGGCCCTGGCCGAGGAGCGAGCCCAGAGGCTAGCACAGGCTGCCAGCCTCTATCAGTTCCAGGCAGATGCAAATGACATGGAGGCCTGGTTGGTGGATGCACTACGCCTGGTATCTAGCCCTGAGGTGGGGCATGATGAATTCTCCACACAGGCCCTGGCCAGGCAGCACCGGGCCCTTGAGGAGGAGATCCGAGCCCACCGGCCCACACTGGATGCCTTGAGGGAGCAGGCTGCAGCCCTGCCCCCTGCACTGAGCCATATACCTGAGGTACAGGGCAGGGTGCCGACTCTGGAGAGGCAGTATGAGGAGCTGCAGGCCCGGGCCGGTGAACGTGCCCGAGCCCTGGAGGCAGCCCTGGCGCTCTATACCATGCTCAGCGAGGCTGGGGCCTGTGGGCTCTGGGTAGAAGAGAAGGAACAGTGGCTCAACGGGCTGGCCCTGCCTGAGCGCCTGGAGGACCTAGAGGTGGTCCAGCAGAGGTAAGGCCCACCGTTTCGTTTCCCTTGAGGTGCATCACCTGTGAGCTGGGGGCCCAGCATGGGGATGCAAGTACCAATATAAACTGCTACATCTCTCCGAACCTTAACTGCATCCTTACATCTCTCTGAACCTTCACTGCATCCTTTGAGTCATAACTGTCACCTCTTTATGGGGTCTGTTGTTTCTCTTTCAGTGTGTATCTTTTGAAGATGTGTTTTTGTGCATGAGTGTTTTCCCTGTGCACTGCCTGTGCCTGGTGCCTGCAGAGGCCAGAAGAGGGCATTAGATCCTCTGAAACTGGAGTTACAGATGGCTGCATGAGCCACTCTGTTGGCACTGGGAACCAAACCTATGTCCTCTGCAAGAGCAACCAGTGCTCTTAACCAATGAGCCATCTCTTTTGCCCTTGTCTTTAGACTGTTGAGACAAGGTGTTGCTCTATAGCCTAGGCTTGTGAACGTGCAACAATCCTCCTGTATTAGCTTCCTGAGTGCTGTGACTAGAGACAGGTGCCACCATGCCCAACTACTTAACATTTTAATGAAAGTGTTAAGCATACTCAGAAGTCAAGAACATGTCGCAACAAACCCATGTGCCCATCCCCCAGACTCCATTGTCAGTATGTTGCTCGTTTTGACTTATTTCCATATTTAAAAGCAAGTCTCTGGTATGATTCCTCAGGATGGTCCCTTTAAGAACGATGAGGAAGCATCCTAATACATACTGATAATACTTTTTAGTTATGTGCGGACTTAAAATAGCTGCATGTTTGCAAGCTGGATATGGAGTATGCTTGTGATGCCAGCCAGCATTTAGGAGGCCATGGCAGCCTTATAGGTCTGAGACCATTCTGGGCTGTGTAGCAAGTTCCAGGGGAGCCTGGGATACATAGTGAGACCATGACTTAGAAGAACAAGGTTAAAATATATATATATATATATATATATATATATATATATATATATATGGGCTAAAGGGGATTGCGCACACACACATACACACACACACACAGCTGTATCCAAAAAACAGTAAGTAAACCTTATAATCATTTAGAAAAGGGCATCTTTTTTTCTTTTCTTTCTTTTTTCTTTGGAGAAGGTTTTCACTGTGTAGCCCTAGCTATCCTGAAACTTGCAATGTAAGCTAGACTGGCCTTGAACTCTCAGAGATTTACCTTCCCAGTGCTGGCATTAAAAGTACATGCTACCATGTCCAGCTGAAAGGACATTTTTATTGAACCTCAATGCCATTATTACGTAAAACAAAATTAGTAACTCCTAGATATCACCTACTGTCAATGTATAATCAAATTTCCTGGCAATTTTTGAAGTGTAGGTAAATTTTGGGGGGTTGGGTTTTTTGTTTTATTTTGTTTGTTTGTTTAGCTTTTAAGATCTCCTATATCCTGACAAACTATAGCCCTCATGCTAAGTCCAGCGTGCTGCTGAGTTGGCTTTTCTGTGTTGTTTTGTAAATGAAGTTTTATTGGAGCAGATCCATGACCCCTCATTTATGGATCATTGTGGCTGTGTTCATCCCACCTAGCAGAGTTGAGGACTTGGGGCTCAGACTGACTCATCAAGCCAAAACATTTATTCACCTGGCCCTTTACAGGAATGCCAGGTGTCCCCTCCAAAAGAAGATGTATTTCACATCTTTACCCGTAGACTTTGATTTTGGTTGTCTTTTTTTGCTCAGAGTAGCAGGATAGGGTTTGGGTAGGTGGTTAGGAGGTAAGCGCCCCAAAAGGAACACTGAGGTTCTGATGAAGTGGGGACCCACCCATGCCACGATTGAATTTGACTTGCTGTACAGGTACTCCTGACTTTGAACCTTCGCTATGTTTTTGAGCAACCCTACAGTGGGTAGTTTTTCTCCTCATTTTGAGGAGTTGGGGCCTCTAACCCACAGGTACTATCAACCTTTTAGGCTAAGAAGCTCAGCATGCTGGGACAGACGCCTCATGTTTAAGGGACAGTGTTTCTGTGGGTGTGTGAGGGAAGCTACCCGGGTGCCTTGCTGCCTCACATCATTCAGGAACTGCTATGCTCTTGCCTCAGGTTTGAGACCTTGGAGCCGGAAATGAATGCCCTGGCTGCCCGCGTCACTGCTGTCAGCGACATTGCTGAGCAGTTGCTGAAGGCCAGTCCACCAGGCAAGGACCGCATCATCAGCACTCAGGAGCAGCTCAACCACAGGTGGGCTTCAGGTGGGAGGCAGAGCCCCAGAGACTGATACTGTAAAAAAGAAAAGAAAGCACTTACTAGGCAGTGCACATGGCAGTTGGAGGAAGAATGTGGCAGAGTCTGGAAGGGTGGTTGAACATGAGGAAGGAAGACTGACTGGAATATGTTGAGAGAGAGAAAAAAAAAGGTTATAAAAGGAATAAAAGAAGAAAGAGGTCAGGGCAGTCCACAGAGGCTGGAACTATCAGAAAAAGGAAGCCAAGTGCAGAAAGCAAAAGCAGGAGATGTATGCAAAGAGAGCAGTAGGAAGAGGTTTCCAAGTACCCGGCCAAGGCAAGGAAGCTGAGCCCTTCCACATGTAGACCTTTTCTCTACTCACAGGTGGCAACAGTTTCGGGCCCTGGCAGATGGCAAGAAGGCAGCCCTGACATCAGCCCTGAGCATCCAGAATTACCACCTAGAGTGCACTGAGACCCAGGCCTGGATGAGAGAAAAGACTAAAGTCATCGAGTCCACCCAGGGCCTGGGCAATGACCTAGCTGGTGTGCTGGCCCTGCAGCGCAAGCTGGCTGGCACTGAGAGAGACCTAGAAGCCATCTCTGCCCGGGTGGATGAGCTGACCCAAGAGGCAAATGCCTTGGCTGCTGGGCACCCAGCTCAAGCCCCTGCCATCAACACCCGGCTTGGAGAGGTACAAGCTGGCTGGGAGGATCTTAGGGCCACCATGAGACGCCGAGAAGAGTCCCTGGGTGAGGCTCGACGGCTGCAGGATTTCCTGCGCAGCTTGGATGACTTCCAGGCCTGGCTAGGCCGCACACAGACTGCTGTAGCCTCTGAAGAAGGGCCAGCCACCTTGCCCGAGGCAGAAGCCCTCTTAGCCCAGCACGCAGCCCTGCGGGGAGAAGTGGAGAGAGCCCAGAGCGAGTACAGCCGCCTCAGGACCTTGGGCGAGGAGGTGACCAGAGACCAGGCTGATCCCCAATGCCTCTTCCTCAGGCAGAGGCTGGAAGCTCTTGGAACCGGCTGGGAGGAGCTGGGTCGCATGTGGGAGAGCCGGCAAGGCCGCTTGGCCCAGGCCCATGGCTTCCAGGGGTTTTTGAGAGATGCTCGCCAGGCTGAGGGCGTGCTCAGCAGCCAGGTAAGAGCCTGGGGAACATGGTAAGAGGAAAATAGGGATCAGTGGAAGGACAAAAGAAAGTGGCTGAAGAGGTAGGCAGTACTGGTGGGTGGAGTAGTTGAGCAGGCAAGATAGGCAGGAAAAACATATTAGAAATATGTTTTAATAACATATTTTATATGTTATTAAAGTGGTTTTCAACCTTCCTATTGCTGCAGACTTTTAATACAATTCCTTATGATATGGTGACCTTCAACCATAGAATTATTTTGTTGCTACTTCATAACTAACTTTGCTACTGTTAGGAATTTTAATGTAGATATCTGATATGCAAGATATCTGATATGTGAGCCACAGAAGGTTGTGATCCATAAGTTGAGAACCACTGTGTTATTAGACTGTAGTAACTCTAAAAAAATTTAAATGTAAACATAGCCAGACTGACTTCAGAAGAAATGAAAAGCCTGACTAGTCCTGGAACTATTAAATACATCAAATAAAGTGGAACAGGATTTGGACTGGTAAAAGTCCTCCAGCCCCCACATTAGTGCCCTTGCCCCATCTTCAGAGCCATCTGGACTGCCTTGTTCCTTACCAGGCTGGTGCCTGTGTGCCTCTGGGCAAGTCCTCTCAGAAGGGGTAGTACCTACATGCTATGAGAAATGAGCTTGCTATACCCTCTTCTGCACAGGAATATGTTTTGTCTCACACGGAGATGCCAGGGACACTCCAGGCGGCAGATGTGGCCATTAAAAAGCTGGAAGACTTCATGAGCACCATGGATGCCAATGGAGAACGCATCCGTGCACTCCTGGAGGCCGGACGACAGCTGGTGTCCAAGGGCAATATCCATGCTGAGAAGATCCAAGAGAAGGCAGACTCCATCGAGAAGAGGTGTGATGAGGCTGGTGGACCAGGGGGGAACCTTAGAGGAAAATAGTGGAAGAGCGGGTAGCCTAAAAGCTTCAGATACCAGAGAACTGAGTTCATCTGTGTACAGGTGAACTGACAGATGGCAGGGAGTTGGAGGCACATGACCAAACTAAGGACGATCAGAGTAGATTGTCCTGTAGAGGCTGGGCCGGGATCTACAATGGTCTTGCCACATCAAGGCAAATTGGAGCCTACTAGGATGGCAGGCCTGGAAAACAGATTCCTTTTGGCATCCCTGGGGGACGTCATTCACACAGGAGGAAGGGTGGGCCTTCTAGGTGAGCTAAGGGTCATGGTTGCACGCTGGGCTGTCATTGCAGGCACAGGAAGAATCAGGAGGCTGTGCAGCAGCTTTTAGGCCGCCTTCGGGACAACCGAGAGCAGCAG
Source organism: Meriones unguiculatus (assembly GCF_030254825.1). Classification (NCBI taxonomy): domain Eukaryota; kingdom Metazoa; phylum Chordata; class Mammalia; order Rodentia; family Muridae; genus Meriones; species Meriones unguiculatus. Next base: position 23,877,820 of record NC_083349.1, read on the forward strand.
CACTTCTTGCAAGACTGTCAGGAGGTGAGGCCCTCAGTTCCCTGCTGTCCCTGTGGCATTTCCTAACCATTCATCCCTTTCATCCTTTGTGAAACACACCCTTCATGGCTTCTTCTGGAGTCTTCTGCATCTCCTAGCCCATCTGCTCCCCCACCCCTTCCTTCTAAAAGATCTCCTCCTTCATTCCTGCTTTATGCTTCTACCAGCTGAAACTCTGGATTGATGAGAAGATGCTGACAGCTCAGGATGTGTCCTATGACGAGGCCCGCAACCTACACACCAAGTGGCAAAAGCACCAAGCATTCATGGCTGAGCTGGCAGCCAACAAGGACTGGCTGGACAAGGTGGACAAGGTAACTAGTCTGCAAAACGAGTGAGCCTTTGGGGCTTTTTGGAAGATCCTGGACAGAGCATAGGCTGAGGGGGCCTAAATTCAGAACATAGTTCTTTCCCGAGGCTCAACTGCCAGAGTGGGAAGTTACAGCCTAGGGATGAAATTCTGTCAGACAGAACTTCAAGAAAACACAATAGACTAGAAAGTCAGTTGTGCCTTGGGTTCAAGGCCATAACTGTTTCTGGACCTGGAGCACCACAGCCCTCTTTATTCAGGGCCTGCAGACATTTGTGAAGGGCGGGTAGGAAATACTTCAGGCTTTGTAGCCCACATAGCTTGTGTTGCAGCTCCTCATCTCTGCTGTCGGAACACAGAGCCGCCATAGAGACTAAAGAGCACGCTGTCCTCCAGTAAAGCTTTCTTCACTAAAACAGGCAGGAGGGCCAGGTCTGTCCCCCTGCCAGGTTTTGACAACCCTTGTCGTCATTCCTAGGACTTTGTCTCCCACACAGCTCTGTCTCAATTGCTGGGGATAAGTGAATATTTACTTTTACTCAGCAAATATTCCTAGAGATGGTGATGTGAACTAGCATGTTGCTAGGTTGTGCATGGCATATCAAAAGGTGGCATTTCCCCTCCCTCAAGAGCATATTAACTGGGAGAGGAGAGCAGTTTGCAGTGTGTGCTTTTGCTCAGCAGATGCATACTTCTAGTACCATATGCAAATCACTGGAAAGAAGGTGATGCTACCACTGGCTTAGACTTCAAGGAAAAACACTGTAGCCCAGATGTGAAATATACATAGGTGGCTAAATCAATCCCAGAGCAGAAGGCTAGTGTGATGGCAGAGGCTTGTAATACTAGCTACTTGGGAAGCTGAGGTAGGAGGATCACAAGTTCAAGGCCATCCTGGACAACTTACTGAGACTCTGTCTCAAAATGGAAAGTAAAAAGGGGGCCGTGGCTTTGCCTAGTATGTACGGTCATTTGTTCAATGTCCAGGATTGCAAGAATAAGTGAAAAGATCCAGAGTACAATACACTAGGTACCAAAAGGTAGAGTCCATAAAGCCTGGACACTAAGCAGAGTAGACATGAAGGAATGCAGCATCCAGGGCCATGCTTGGAAGGCATGGAGAATGTGAGCAAGCAGAAATACTAGGTTCTAGGTTGAGAGTAATGATAAGCAGGAAACTAGAAGTGTGGGGAGGAACGGGGAACAAGGAGGAAGTCATCCTGTTGGGAGCACAGAAGGTATGACAAGGTAGGAAAAGTATCCTGGGCAAAGTCAGTAAAAGCCTGGATCACTGTGCAAAGAATGTGCTAAAGGCTTTGAAGCCACACACGCTTCTTGATCTGCCTTTGATCCTCTTCATCCAGCAGCCATATAAAGGGTCTGAAAGCATCTGTGTTCATGGTCTCAGGACAGAGTCCAGCTTCAGGAGAGGTGACCCCACAGGAGGGGAGTGGGAAGAGAGCATAGTCTAGGCAGGATATGTTGAGGCAGAGTTGTAACTCAGTAGTAGAACATGTGTTTGGCATGTGTGAGGACTAGGATCTATCCCCAGTACCACACGTGAAGGGAGGCGGAGAAGATATCATCGTGCCAGGCTCGCCAGCAGGCTGTGGTAGCTCGGAGCTACTGGGATACCCTGGGAGACTACGCAGAACCTGAAGTATTGTTTCAACCAAAGCATGAAGTTGCTGAGTAGTCATCTGTCCCCTCCCTGTCTGCTGTTGGTTGGCGGCACTTCTGACTTCCACAGAGACAAACCTTCAAGCTCAGAGGCTAAAAATGGGAAGACCGTGTGAGATTTGCTTGCTGTAGTGCAAGTGGGAAGACGTGAGTTAAAAAACATGAAATGAGCCAGGCACGTGGTGCATGCCTATAACACTAGGGAGTCAGAGGCAAGCGGATCTCTGTGAGTTTGAGGCCAGCCTGGTCTATAAAGTGATTTCAAGACAGCCAAGGCTACACAGAGAAATACTGTCTCAAAAAAAAAAAAAAAAAAAAAAAGTCTATTACATTAGAACTGCTTGGTACACTTCAGTTCTCTGCTGTCCAGATCTCTGGCCTGTGATCAACCTGCAACATACAGTTTCGAACTCTGGCTCTTAAACCTTTATCTTCTCACCTAGGAAGGGCGGGAGCTGACTCTTGAAAAGCCAGAACTCAAAGCCCTAGTGTCAGAAAAGCTGGGGGACTTGCACCAGCGCTGGGATGAACTTGAGACCACCACCCAAGCCAAGGCCCGAAGCCTTTTTGATGCCAACCGGGCAGAGCTATTTGCCCAAAGCTGTTCTGCCCTGGAGAGCTGGCTAGAGAGCCTGCAGGCCCAGCTGCACTCGGACGACTATGGCAAGGACCTCACCAGTGTCAACATTCTGCTAAAGAAGCAACAGGTATGCAAAGGGACCTTTGGGGAAGAGTGAACAGCAGGGGAAGGAAGTTCAGGAGGCCTGGCAGATGACACCTTTCAGCATTTCCGACAGTGGTCTCCATTAAAGACTGCATCACAGTCTACAGGGCTCCGTGTCATTCAGGGAAGTTAGGAGACAGGCCGCCCTACTCATCGGACAGGGAAACTCTAGCTTTAAAAAGATATTCATTAGTAGAAGGTATTATTACTTAAGGTGTTGTCACAGTCTGTTTTCTATTGCTACAATAAAATACCAGAGACTAGGTGATTTATTTTTTATTAATTTATTATATGTACATTGATGCTTTGACTGCATGTATGTCTGAGGGTGCCAGATCCCCTAAAACTGGAGTCATAGACATTTGTGAGCTGCCATGTGGGTGCTGGGAATTGAACCCGGGTCCTCTGGAAGAGCAGTCAGTGCTCCTAATCACCGCACCATCTCTCCTTCCCCTGACTTTGTTTTGTTAGGTTTATTTTGGCTCGCAGTTTTGGAGTCTAGAGCTTAGCACCAGTATCTGCTCTGTTTCTGGTGAGAGCCTTGTACTGTGTTGTAAGATGACAGAACACAATGGAAATTAGCTCGTGTGAAAGAGACAAAACACAAGAGGCAGCCTCGCTTTACAACCTGTTCTCGTAACTAATCCAGTCCCATGGGAACTACATAAATCCCTTTAATGGCCTACTCCCTTGTAAAGACCTCTCTACTGTCTGTTGATACTTTTCTTTGAGGACCAGATTTCAGTATAAGTTTTAAGGGAAATAAACCACAACCAAGCCATAGCAAGTCTACAAGAATTTTACAGCGGGTGTATTATTCAACAGAGCCAAATGAGAAATATTTTACATTTTGTAGGTTATATAATCTCTGTCACAGCAATTCAACTTTATCTTTATCTTGGAAAAAATAGATATATATTAGACAGACAGACAGATAGAGAGATAGACAAATAAATGTGCATGATACATAGGAGGAATGGAGATAGGCACCAGTATACTTTATTTACTAAAGAGGCTGCATTTGCTGATTCTCTGATCCTGTGGGTCCTGGAATAGCAAGGGGAGAGCACTTTCCCTGGAGGGGAAAGAGCCACCAGGTCCCTTGTGCTCTGAAGGCAGTGTGGAAGCCCAAGCAAAAAGCAAAGCATGCAGCCTCCAGTGTAGCGTGCTGTGCCTCCGGCGCCCTCTTCTGACAAGACTGGCATTGTACCAGCTGGACAGAAAAAGTCTCACAGGGTCTAGTTTCAGCGTCTCAAAGTAAGGCAAAAGTAGATTTGTGACTGAGACAATGAATTCATAATATGCATAGTTGTCACACAGTCCTGGAATACGTGTGTGTGTGTGTGTGTGTATAAAAGTTTGTGGCTGACCTATCCAGATGTTGTTGTTCTGGGCTGAGGCCCCTGGGATCAGGAATCATGACTGGCTTGAAACAGGCTCGTGTCTTCTGCGTTTGAAGGTGGAAATGTGGCACTGACATCTCTTTTCTCGTCTGTGTTTGTAGATGCTGGAACGAGAGATGGCTGTGAGAGAGAAGGAGGTAGAGGCTATCCAGGCGCAGGCAAAGGCCCTGGCCCAGGAAGACCAGAGTGCAGGGGAAGTAGAAAGGACCTCAAGAGCCGTGGAGGAGAAGTTCAGGGCCCTGTGTCAACCCATGAAGGAGCGCTGCCAGCGCCTGCAAGCCTCCCGAGAGCAGCACCAGTTCCACCGGGATGTGGAGGATGAGATAGTGAGTCACCAGGCTGGGCATGGGATGGCAAGCTGCTCCCAGCCATGTGGCTCTCTAGCCTCCTTCCTGGGTAGTGGGGAAGTGCCTCAGGAGGTGGCCTGCTCCCTCTTGATATGTTGAGAGTGTCCCCTCTAAGGTTGTTCATGGGTGTTCTGCAAGGTCCTGTACCCTGGAATGAGATGGCTATTTCTTAACCACACAACTGTAGCCTAGGTCCTCTCTGCATCTTCATTAAGCTTTTCTTTCTCTCCAGTTGTGGGTGACTGAGCGGCTTCCCATGGCCAGCTCTATGGAACATGGCAAGGACCTGCCCAGTGTCCAGCTTCTCATGAAGAAAAACCAGGTGAGACAGAGGACAAGGGTGAAAACAAAGTTTCTAAGAGCCTCCTCACACTCAGGCTTTGGGGGAGGTGGAGGATGGCTGCTGTTGTTTTGAGACAAGGTCTTAGTATGTACCTTTGGCTGACCTTGAACTTACAGAGATCTACTTGCTTCTGGCGGGATTAAAGGTGCATTCATGCCGCTGTGCCCGGCTCCTTTGTTTTCTCCTATTGGAGCTGTAGACCTGGTGCTTTAACTTTTCTCTAGCCCAGGCAGGTGGCCTCTGTTAGTAGGAAAGTCTGAGGACTGAGGGGCTACCATATTGTATCCTTGAACCTGGACAAGAATCTGCTAGAGGATTCAAGAGGAATGTAGGGAGGACTCAAGGTGGAGCAGGTCCAAGGGGACATAGGCTTGCAGTTCCTTTTGCAAGCCTTTCAGTGTATCTTCTGTGGCCGGGATAGACCCTGCAGAAGGAGATCCAGGGCCACGAGCCCCGCATTGCAGACCTCAAAGAGAGGCAGCGCACCCTGGGAGCAGCAGCAGCAGGTCCAGAGCTGGCTGAGCTCCAGGAAATGTGGAAACGCCTGAGCCACGAGCTGGAGCTTCGGGGCAAGCGGCTGGAGGAAGCCCTTCGAGCCCAGCAGTTCTATCGTGATGCTGCAGAGGCCGAGGCTTGGATGGGTGAACAGGAGTTACACATGATGGGTCAGGAGAAAGCCAAGGTGAGAGTCGGAGCAGTGCTGGTTTGTGTAACCAATTCTTCCTGCCCCTGGCACCTGCTGTCTGATGTCCACTTTTCCCTCTCCCAGGATGAGCTAAGTGCCCAGGCAGAAGTGAAGAAGCATCAGGTATTGGAACAAGCCCTTGCTGACTATGCCCAGACCATCAAACAACTCGCAGCCAGCAGCCAAGATATGATTGACCATGAACACCCAGAGAGGTGAGTGTGTGAGTATCAAAGGGCAAAGACCCTGGAAGAGAGGAGGGCTGGTTCTGGGGAAGTACAGGGAGTGTGGCATCTTCTGAACTGTGTGCACACAGAATAGTCTAGAAAGCTGGGAGAAGCAGGGACTTGGCAAGCAGTGAGGAGACAGAGCTCCACAGAACAGGCCATTCTCTCTACCCCTGCAGCACAAGGCTAACAATCCGCCAAGCCCAGGTGGACAAGCTGTACGCCGGCCTGAAGGAACTGGCGGGAGAGCGGCGAGAGCGCCTGCAGGAGCACCTCAGGCTGTGCCAGCTCCGCAGAGAGCTGGATGACCTGGAACAGTGGATTCAAGAGCGGGAAGTGGTGGCAGCCTCCCATGAACTGGGCCAGGACTATGAGCATGTGACTGTGAGTGCTGCGCAGATCAGAGCCCACAGGGAGTCCAGAGTGCTGAGGGCACCAGACAGAGTAGGCACTCTGGTGGGTTTTGAGTTGTATAACCTGTACAGAAAGAGGGGCACAGGGCTGACCACAGGTGAGGATAAAAATAAAGTTGCTACTCTTCCAACAGACCTCAACAAAACAGGGTGAGTTTTCAGATTCCCTGCTGTGGCTGACCCTCTGGTGCAGAAATCTAGACCACAGTTAGGATGTCCTTGTTAAGTGCTAAACGTGCCTTTTGTAGGATGTCAGGTGCCATGTAGGACTGTGTATTATGTTACCCTAGCTATCTTAGTTCATCTATGTACCCTGGTGAAATTCCCCAGTGATGCTTTCTCGGGACATGTAAAAGTGTAGATTTAAAGCTGCCACACCTGCTCACTGACCAGTGGGTTCTTGGTTTTGGGGAGAGAAATGACTACTCCTCAGTAGGTCTCATCCCTCCCTCTACAAATGTTTCCTCCATTAGATGCTCCGGGACAAATTCCGCGAGTTCTCCAAGGACACCAGCGCCATTGGCCAGGAGCGCGTTAAGAGTGCCAATGCACTGGCCAACGGGCTCATCGCTGGAGGCCACGCTGCACGGGCCACTGTGGCCGAGTGGAAGGACAGTCTCAACGAGTCCTGGGCGGACCTGCTAGAGCTGCTGGACACCAGAGGTCAGGTGCTGGCTGCTGCCTACGAGCTGCAGCACTTCCTGCACGGGGCCCGCCAAGCCCTGGCACGGGTGCAGCACAAGCAGCAGCAGCTTCCAGACGGGACCGGCCGCGACCTCAATGCTGCCGAGGCCCTGCAGCGCCGGCACTGTGCCTACGAGCACGACATCCAAGCCCTCAGTACCCAGGTCTGACCCTAGCTGAACAGGTGGGGAAGGGAAGGCTGAGAGGAAATGGGAGGGGGGGGTCCTGTGGGCCGGGGAAGATCTCTCAGAGCTTGGGAAGATGGCACTCCTAGAGAGGCATTTGGAGATGAGGTTAAAATCATTCAAGAAAGGCAGCTCCAGCCAGCGTTCATCAGCCACCACACTCGGGCTTGTTTTATAGCGTGTGGCACGCACGTGTGCCGGCACACCTGCCACAGTGGGGTACAGAAGTCAGAGACTACATCTAGGAGTTGGTTCTCTCCTTGCTCTTTAAGTCCCGGGAATCAGGCTCGGGCAAGTGCTTTTTACATACCAGGCATCTGGCTGGTTAAGTTCACGCTTTTAACGAGGACCCACGGCTTTTTCAAATGGTTCCAGTGGCTGCGAGTTCCTTCTGCTGATGCCAGAATTCTGAACCCACAAAATTAACACAGATTATTCTTTCAACCCCATATGACCAGTGAGCTCCCAACCCAGATCTCCTCTGTAGGTTGTACCTCTCATTCGAGTGATTTTTAGTGTCCCTATATACCCTGGCTAGAAACAACTCAACCTGATTTTAGAACCCTATCCCCTGGGCTAGGCCTGGCCCCAGGTGAGGTCCTACAGAATGTGGTAGGTAGGGCTCTGAACCTTGGTTCCTCCTACCATCTCTCTGGCTGGTGAAATAGACAGGGAGTAGGAAGCAGTGCAGGGATGAGAGGGGCTTCAGCTCCGCTGTCTCTCAGCTCTGCCTGACTCAGACCTGGGTTCCCCCCACAGGTCCAGCAGGTTCAGGACGATGGCCGCAGGCTGCAGAAGGCCTACGCTGGAGACAAGGCTGAGGAGATTGGCCGTCACATGCAGGCAGTGGCTGAGGCCTGGGCCCAGCTCCAGGGAAGTTCTGCTGCCCGTCGTCAGCTGTTACTGGACACCACGGACAAATTCCGGTTCTTCAAGGCTGTCCGGGAGTTGATGCTGTGGATGGATGGGATCAACCTGCAGATGGATGCCCAGGAACGGCCCCGGTGAGGTTCTTAGTGCCTGGCACCCTCCTCCAAAGGCTGTGTGATGCTACTGGTGGCTGCGGTAGGGCTGGGGCAGCCAGTAATATCATCTTTGTATCGGCCCAGGGATGTGTCCTCTGCAGATTTAGTCATCAAGAACCAACAAGGCATCAAAGCAGAGATAGAGGCCAGAGCAGACCGCTTCTCCTCCTGCATTGACATGGGGCAGGAGCTACTGGCCCGGAACCACTATGCCGCTGAGGAGGTAGGCGAGTCCTGGAGAGAATCTAGCTAGCCACACTGAACAGGGACCATTCCTGAAGGTTTTCTTTCTATTCATTTTGCTTGTCTTGTTTTTTGTGGTTATTTTGTTTTTGAGGCAGGGTCTCACCATATAGCTCTGGCTGACCACTATTCTCTTGCTCTATCCTCTCAACTGCTGGGCTACAGGTGTGTACCACCATGCCCAGCTTCAGAATTTCCTGTCTTCTGCTTTTTGTCATTCTTTCTTAGCAAGAATTCTTTCACTCTCTTTCCTCTCAATGCTATCCAGAGATTTCTAAAGTCTCACTTTTCCTCCCAGAACTATTTTCCTCTCCTCTTGACATTAGAAATCGTTGCTGTACTTTGGTGGCTCCCAGGGACCTTGGAAAAGCCCCATGAGGGACTAAGTCGTGCCTCCTTTCCCTACTCCCCAGATCTCAGAGAAGCTGTCTCAGCTACAGTCCCGGCGCCAGGAGACAGCTGATAAGTGGCAGGAGAAGATGGACTGGCTACAGCTTGGTGAGCTAGTGTGGGAATGTCAGCAGGAGGGAGGGGCTTGTGGAGGAAGGCCTGGAATTGCTTATCTGTGGGAGCCACAGTGCATGATTCCAGGAACCCTGGGTGTGGAATTCCAGGATCCCCTCCTTGGAACCTCCTGACAGTGCTTTGGGACAATGTTCTTCGTCCCTGTACTTGGGTTTACTCCTGCTATCATGCCCTGCCACTACGTACTCTAATCTTCCATCTTTCTATTACTACCCCCCCAATCATGGCAGTTTTGGAGGTGCTTGTGTTTGGGAGAGATGCAGGGATGGCAGAGGCCTGGCTGTGCAGCCAGGAGCCATTGGTGCGAAGTGCAGAACTGGGTTGCACCGTGGATGAAGTGGAGAGCCTCATCAAGCGTCATGAAGCCTTTCAGAAGTCAGCAGTGGCCTGGGAGGAGCGTTTTAGTGCGCTGGAGAAGCTCACTGCGGTAAGAGCTGGAGCCTCGGAGGTGCCAACCCCACTGCTGCCCTGGACCTGTTCTTGTCCCTATTGAGAAGACATTTCCACTGCACTGCCTGTCTGCCTGTGAGCTGCGAATGCTCTTCTGTTCCGTGGCCACAGTTCGCCTGGGTGCGACTGAAGCCCCTGCTTCTTACCCTACCTCTTTAGAGTCTCTTCTCCATCTTTCCTGTTTTATTGGGCTAGAGCTGAGACCCTTCAGCTTTTCTCCTCACCCTGATACTTGCTGACCTCAGCATTTCTTGACAGCTGGAAGAGCGAGAGAAGGAGAGGAAAAGGAAGAGGGAGGAGGAGGAACGGAGGAAACAGCCCCCTACTCCAGAACCCATGGCTAGTCAGCCCGAAGGGAGTCTGGTAGATGGCCAGACAGTTCCTGACACTGCCTGGGATGGGTAAGAGCTAGACACCTGGGCCAGGAGCCTGAGCTTAAGCAAGCCACAGACTAATTACTCTGTGTCACATTTGATCATTTTAGAACCCAATCAAAATTGCCACCAGCCACACAAGCGCCCAGTGTTAACGGGGTCTGCACAGACTCAGAGTCCTCACAGGTAATTCCATGTCCCTGAACATCCCTTTTGACCCTGCCGGCCCCCACGTCCTCACAGCTTCTTGTCTTTGCAGCCCCTGTTGGAACAGCAAAGACTTGAACAGAGCAATGTCCCAGAAGGGCCTGTGAGTCTCTGGAGGTGTGGGTGTGGGTACTTGAGAGATGAAGGGACAAAAGAAGTGGGTGGGGATCCTGGAACAGAAGCTTGGGCTGGGAGACCAGCTCTTGACCATAGAACTTCCTGACTCCAGGACAGGGTACCATCCAGGTCTTCTTTTAGCAATGGCATTGTTTTCCTCCCCTCACAGGGATCTGGCACAGGAGACGAGTTGAGTGGGCCCCGGGGAGAGAGGCAGACCCGGCCCCGGGGCCCTGCTCCTTCCCCAATGCCCCAGAGCAGATCGTCTGAATCAGCCCATGTTGCCACCTTGCCCACACGAGGTCCTGAGCTCTCTGCGCAGGAACAGATGGAAGGGATGCTGTGCCGCAAACAAGAGATGGAGGCCTTCAACAAGAAAGCTGCCAACAGGTATCAGGCCTGGCAGTGTGGAGCCTGTGGCCTTGTAGGCTCCTTCTCTGGATGGTTTCCTGGAAACTTCCTAGACAAGGAGGAACAAACTTTATAGGACTTTGTCCTTTGGGAAAGAGCTGGAACTTAGAACTCTCATAGGCACAGAGGAGGGCCTCAAGTGATCCAAGACAGGAGTGGAACTGTGAGTCCCACAGTGCCCACGAAGGCCTGCCTCCCAAGTTTCTGACCCTGTCCTATCCCTCCAGGTCCTGGCAGAACGTGTACTGTGTACTTCGGCGTGGGAGCCTTGGCTTCTACAAGGACGCCAGGGCAGCTAGTGCAGGAGTGCCATACCATGGAGAAGTGCCTGTCAGTCTGGCCAGGGCCCAGGGCAGTGTGGCCTTTGATTATCGGAAACGCAAACATGTCTTCAAGCTGGGGTAGGAACCAGGGTTACTCTCAGGTTGGGATGGAAGGAGTCAGAAATAAGGCAAGGTGGGTGGGTCATGAGCAAGGTCCAGAGGGAAGGAAGTTCCTGGACATGAACAGAGGTGCTTGGGTACATTTGTAGGTGGAAGAGAGTGGAGATTCTGGATCGTGAATCATTCTAGAATAGGGGAGCTAAAACACAGGCTGAAAAGTGATCTTGGGTGGGAAACGGGAGGGCAGGATACTAGCTTACCCTAGCTTTCAGGGGCCTGCCCACTGCCAGCAAAAGCCTACATGGCCTCAGCCAGAAAGGAGATCACCATGGCCCTCTGCGCTCTAGAATCTGCTTTTGCACATCTGCAGAATCCTGAAACTATGAGGAATGTAGAACACGATCTGGCCTTGGGGGCCGTGCCCTATCAGTCCTTCCAGTCCTGGGAGAATTCTGAGCCCACAGCAGCACTGACATGCCTAATACAGGTTCTTAGCTCTGTCCTGTGCCTTCTCTCCTAACAGCTTACAGGATGGGAAAGAATACTTATTCCAGGCCAAGGATGAGGTGAGCCTTCCCCTGTCCTGCCATTTTCTCTCTCCCTGCCGGTGTTGGGTTTTATGTGATAGGGTCTCACCCTGTAGACTTGGTTCCTACTCCAGAGTGGCCTCAAACTCATAGCAATCCTCCTACCTCAGCCTCTGAGTCCAGGTCCACAAGTATATGTCACCATGACCAGCTTGTCCTTATCCTAAAGGGGTCCTTTTTTTTTTTCTCCTTGTTAAATGAAAAGGTCAATCTCTTTTCTGTTCCCTCCTATCATATTTTCCCTGTATGCTATAGGCTGCCCCAAGTCAAAGTCTTTGAGTATGAGCTGATGTCTCCCTCTCCCTTGCAGGCAGAAATGAGCTCATGGCTGAGAGTGGTGAATGCAGCCATTGCTACTGCATCCTCTGCCTCTGGAGAGCCAGAAGAGCCAGTGGTGCCCAGTGCCAGCCGAGGCCTGACCCGGGCCATGACCATGCCCCCGGTGTCACAGCCTGAAGGCTCCATCGCACTTCGCAGCAAGGATGGCAGAGAAAGAGAGCGAGAAAAACGATTCAGCTTCTTTAAGAAGAACAAGTAGTTGGGGGCAAAACTCCCAGGCCAGCTCCCTCTCTCTGTTCAGGAAACTGCCAGGGACTGTCCACAGAGACCACCCTCTTGTCAGGACAACTGCCTGCTGCTAGGGTCTGCTGCTAAGGTCAGCCCATCACCAGGAACTGTCACAGGGGACAAACAAATGTTCCCACAACCTTCTCTTCTTCTATTTAATTCAACTGGTGGTGGGACCCAGGCAACCCCTAATTCCACTCTTTTCCACCTTGTCACCTCTTTCCGAGCCTCCACCCCCCCACCATGGTGCAGATAGCGTCACCCCCAACGTGGGCTATGTGGGAACCACTGTCCCTGCCTCAGGGTCATTGTGCCACCACAGCTAGGGTGTGCCATCCACCATCCAGTTCTTTGCCTCTGGGATCAGCCAGGACCCTCTCAGAGCTGAAGCAGGACCCGAGGGCAGGAGCGCCAGATGATGGAGTCGGAGGCGCTGAAGCCCTCCCTGCCTATCCTGCCTCACCCACTGACTCAAGTGGCTGCTCCTCTGCAGCCACGCCAGGTGGCTCCCAAGTGTGAGTTGTTTAGGAGTAGCCACGTCCTTGAGTCTATCCGGGGAGGTGATTAAACAGCTCAGCTTCTCTCACTGCCTCTTGGTGTTGTTCCTTTCCTGACCATGGGCTCCTGGGTGTCAGAGACACACTGTAGCCCCAGCTTCTGAGACCTTGAGAACCCTGCCTCCCATCTCAGTCTCCCCATGGTAGGAATCTGTTTCACTGGATTAGCCAGGCCAAGCCTCTATTTAGACCAAAGACATTCAGTGTGGGTTGGGTTCATGCCAATTAACAGTAACTCTCCCTGGTGCACTTTTCTTTCTTCTTTAAAAAAAAAAAAAAAAAAAAAAAAAAAAAAGGCTTAATTTCTTGCAGTGCTGGTGGAGCCCTGGGCCTGGGCCTGGGCCTGGGCCTGGGCCTGGGCCTGCTAGGCAGGCCCTCTACCATTGAACTCCACTCCTAGCCCCATAGTTTTCTTCACTCTCAAGTCTCTCACCTGTTTTTAGTAAGAGGTGGTGAGGAATATTCCCACAGCCTAGTCTTAGCCACCCCTCAGCCGACAGGAGAAAGGCTAGCCCCGGCTTTCTTTTTTCCATAGCATCAAGGGAGCTCAGGATCAGAAGAGTGGTAGAGTCCCACTTCCTGAACTCTAGAAGAATGTCACCCTAGGAAGCCATAAGGTATTTCCTGAGCATGTAAATAAACACACAACACATTCTAGAGATGGAGAAAAGTATTTTGCTTAAATTTTGGAGTTTTTAAAAAGCTATTAAAATTGGAAGTTTTGGGTCTGCTTGATTTAGGAAAACTACTGTCTTCAGCATAACCCCAAGGAGTCCTGACTACCATCAGTCAAAACAATGGCAAGCAGTCAGGTGCACGCAGGCTATGAACTATCACCACACAGCCCCAGAATGGCCTCCACGCCTCAGACCTGGCACAGCAGATCACTCACAGGGTAACTCTCCTTTCTCTTAAGGGGATTCAGTACCCCACATGCAACAGCAACAGCCCATCCACGGGCAAAATAATTATCAGTAGGATACAGACTTTTTGTTTCATAATTCAAGAATAACTGAAACCTGCCCTGTTACACATTGGAGAGTTACTGTGGAGGACTCAGATCATGAGGTTCTGCAGAGTTTGGAAGCAGAGGTGGTATGTGTGAGAGAGGGATTAATAGAGAAATGATTGCCTGGATCTAAAAGGCAGGAAGTATGCCACTGACGGACGTGCTCCTGCAGAAAAGTCCTTGCAGGAGTTAGGTGAGAAGCTCCTGAAGCTACTTCAGGATAGGATTCCCTACCGGCAAGACAGAGAAGACGATAAGCATGGGGCTAGGAGACAAGCCTTCAGGAGAGAAATGTTTGAATGTTGGTGGAAGAGAGGAAAAGACCCAGCGAGATGGTAGATGGGACGGAGCGCTGAAGGATACAGAACAGGTTAGGCCTCAAAAATAGCCTCAGTGTCTGCCCTGCAGACTGGTGGGAAACAGGAACAGACAGAACTGGGCGAGTTAGAAGTGAACTTATTTGCATCTTTACCGACTACCACTAACAAGGATGGGTTTTGCTTGTGTTGACGCACATGGTAGCCACTGGCCTTATGGGACTACTGAGTACCCAAAGTGTGGTAAGTCTAAACTTTGATGTGCTGAAGTAACAGATTCCCGGGACTTCAAGGGGAATTCTGATATCTCAATTTTTATATTGATTACGTGTTGAAATGTCAGAAATATTAAAATAGATTTCAAGTTTTTATATTTTGTTGCTTTTAGAAATTTGTATTTCATTAATGTATTTATTCAATGTGCTTGTTATGAAACCTAGGACCTTGTGTATATTAGATTAATGTTTTATTATTGAGTTGCACCCACAAACCATTTTTCCAGTTTATGTTGAGTTATTTTTACGGCTCATTATATCTCCATTGGATAGCACTTTTCAAAATGGAGCACAGGCCTGAAAGTGGGAGGTATTGAGAATGAAGAGAACACAGACTACTCTATGACTTGGGGTAGGAGAGGGTATCTTAAAAAGAACAAAAGAGCAGGCTTTATGAAACAGTAATTAATTTGGTTATATTAAAAAGGATTTCCCTCCAAAGACAAAGTTACTAGTAGAATGACAAGGTATTTAAAGCCAATTAGAAATAACTACAGCCAGGTGCGGTGGCACACACCTGTAATCCCAGCACTCAGGGAGGCAGAGGCAGGTGAATCTGTGAGTTCAAGGCCAGCTTGGTCGACAGAGTAAGTCCCGGACAGCCAAGGCTACACAGAGAAACCCTACAGCTCAACACAAAGCCTGTAACCTGAAAGACAGGCAGGAATTTGTTTTTGTTTTTTCAAGACAGGGTTCCTCTGTGTAACAAGCTGTGACTGTCCTGGACTTGTTTTGTAGACCAGGCTGGCCTTGAACTCACAGAGATCCACCTGCTTCTACCTCCCAAGTGCTGGGTTTGAAGGCATCCAGCCTGGCCCAGGAAAGGTGATTTAAATTCACACAAACCCCAAGACTTTAAGAACAAGAAGATATTTTCCAAATCATTAGTAATGAGACAAAAACAAATCAAAGCAAGTTAGGAATAACACCTTACACCTCTTCAACTGACAAAAATTAGGAAAGTGAATGTCAATCCTTGGTAAAGACAGAAAAAACACCAGTGTCCCTCGCGTGTTTCAAGGTTATTCTAGCAGAGCTTTTCTGGGAACTTGGTACTACTTAGACAAGTTAGGGTTTGGCTTTTTTGGTTAGTTGGTTTTTGCTTTGTTTTGGAACAGGGTTTCTCTGTATAGCCCTGGCTGTCCTGGAACTTGCCCTATAGACCAGGATGTACTTGAATTTACAGAGATCTCCCTGCCTCTGCCTCCTAAGAGCTGGGATTAAAGGCATGCGCCATCAAGCCTGGTGACATGTTAGTGGTTATATGCATTCTATGACCTAGCAACTCAGCAAATTTACCCTTGAATTTATATTCCTCTACAGAATTAAAACACATATAGACTGTTATCCACAATGTAGTGTAAAATGCTGAGGAACTGAGGCAATTCTAGCATCTTATCTCCAACAAACGGAAGCTGAAATGCATGGCTGCACAGCAAGGAGTAACTCAGAAACTAAACTTTACATATCACACTTAGTGAGGAAAAGCAAGGAATAATTAGCTACATAACATACATTTACATAATTTAGACAGTTGTACAATGGGTGAATCTTGTTTAGGTCCAGCAAAGAAGCCAACTATAAAAGGGTATTTGTGAAAATATAGGGAAAGTTTGAGCATAAATATTAACTGATATTGACATACCAGTATAGTTATTGAGAGGTTGAAGAGATGGCTCAGCAGTTCAGAACAATTGCTGCTCTTGCAGAGGACCCCAAAATTTTTTTACATTTTTTACATTGCATTTACAAAAAAAGAAAAAAAGACATTACATTGGACAGTTCACAGTTACCTATAACTCAAGCTCCATGGGATCCGACACCCTCTTCTGGCCTCTGTGGACACCTACACACACATGGCATATATTCACAAAGACACAACCATATGCATAATATTTTCTTTTATTTCCCCTCGAGACGGAGTTTCTCTGTGTAGCCCTGGTTATCCTGGAACTTGCTCTATAGATCAGGCAGCCCTTGAATTCAGAGATATACCTGCCTCTGCCTACCGAGTGATGGGATTAAAGGCATATGTCACCACCACCCGGATCACATAATTTTTTTCACTATTAAAAAAAAAAAGGGAAAACCAGAGGCTAGAAATGGTAGTACACAGCTGTAATTCCCATCACTTGGGAGGCTGAGGTAGGAGGATGGTGAATTCAAGGCTAGTCTGGGCTACACAGCAGCCTAGACTACCTAGTAAGGCCATCTCAAAAAGGAGAGAGAAAAGGAAAGGAATGAAATAAAAATTTTATAGAAAGGTGGTAACCGTTAGTGGAACATTAGTTGAGACCTCATGGAATTTGGGAAGAGGACAGAACCCAAAATACAATGTATGAGGTTGGGTGATAGCAGACCCTGAGTGGATTCCAGGACAGCCAAGAGTGCACGAGAAACCCAATCTCCGGAAAGAAAGAATGTAATTTTAAAACTGTGTGTCTGTTAATACAATTAGACAATGGCTTCTGAAATGACTGGGAAACATGGATTTGGTAAAGAAACGTTTCCAAGTAGCTTGTATAGGAAATCAACTTGGGGAGCTGGTCTTTACAGTATCGGAGGCGCTGGTGTTGGAACTAGCGCAATGAGGAATTGTTTTGACAACCATCCTGGTGCCTCTACTAGGAGATAAACTCAGTCCATCAATCCGTGTAAACGGCTTTGTTGAACGGGATAATTAGTCCACCTAGCCCGTACCCTGCTGCCACCAGGAGGTGCCCTTGGACCGCAGCTAAAGCCTGGAGTCTGACAATTGCCTGTGTCTGAAGCAGCTTGGAATGGACGCGGAATCCTTGTCACTCAAAATCCCAAACCGGGAATCTCTCTGGACTTCTGCACCACGTACTCCTTGGGAGTGCTCGCCACATTTCAGCAAGCATGATAGATACACTACAGAGAGGGAAAGTCCAGCCCACGCATATTCATGAATAAACATGGCAAAGTGTAGTTTGGATGGAGAAACTACAGATCTAGTTGAGCTCTAACCCGGCTCTATCACAGATCGTCTTTCCGCTCCTCGACTCGGTCTCGGCTTCTTCCCCAATGGACATCGCGACTGCGGTGGAAAATTGTTTTAAGAGACTTCATAACCCTTCCCTGTAACGAGGGAGAGACTGGGTTAAGATGCGGCGGGGCCTGGATTTCTGAAGGGCCGCCCTGGGCTAACAGAGGTTGAGGAAACCCCCGTCTAGCGGGCCGGGTGAGACAGCCCTTTGTCATTAGCGCCCCCACCCCTCCACAGCGTGCCTAATAGCGCGATCCATTGTGATGGTTTGAGACTCCCCCTGGGCTTACGGTCTCGCCGAGGCAGTGGTTGCTTCCTGAGCCCTTCTGACGCGCAAACCGCGACCCCCTCCCAGGGCAGTGATTGGCTAGCCGGGGCTGGGGGCGGGCTGACCTTCGCTCCGCAGTGCCGTCACCACATGACCCCGCCCCCGCACGGGGGCGTCCATTTGTGTGCGGCCGCAGGATTGGTCGCCCCGCTCCAGCGAGGGGGGGAGGGGAGGCAGGCAGCGCGCACCCGCGCGTGCGTGAGCTGGCGCGCGAGAAAGCGCCCGGTCGCGCCGAGGCTCGAGCGGCCGTCGCCATTTTGTAGGGTTCTCTCTGACGCGGGACCCGCCGCCACCGCCGGCACCACCCGGAGGTAGGAGAGGATGCTGTGGGTGTGTGGGGAGCCCGGGCGCGGGCCCGGCCAGACCTCGGGAGGCCTGAGAAGGCCGAGGTTTGGGGCCACCCATCTTCTGAGGAAGGTCCCGGGAAGACAACGAAAGGAGGCGGGGCCGGATCTCCGGAGGGGGCGGGGCAGGGGTCGGGCCGAGCCTTTGTTGGGATGTAGGCGCGGAGGTTGGGCCGCCGGGGAAGGGGGTCCCAGGTGTGGGAACCAAAGAGGGCTTTCTTGGAGTATGGTGGGAGGTGATACCGCGCTGTGGAGAAGTACACAGATTTCCCTCCAAAATCTTGGGACTAGGGATATTCAGATACTTCATGCCTTCTGCTTGGCTTTTCCATCCCTGTGCTAAACCGTGAAGCAACTAACCTTGTAGATTAAATGTGCCTGATCTCACGGAGATGTTGAACCTTGTGCGTTTTAACCCCGACCTTCTGTTGGCCTTGTCCCACAGCTTTACTACTTAGGAACAAACTGCTGTACCTCTCTCAAAAAGCATAATCATATGAGGGTCGGGAAGATCCTAATAAATGGGCTATTAAACGAAAATGCTGCAGTACTATTCAGTTTCTCACTTCACACCTGAATTTGCAATCTTGTTCCTTCTCTGCCAGGCTCTTGTCAGGATGGTGAAGCTGTTCATTGGAAATCTGCCCCGGGAGGCCACAGAGCAGGAGATCCGCTCACTCTTCGAGCAGTACGGGAAGGTGCTGGAATGTGACATCATTAAGAACTATGGCTTTGTGCACATAGAGGACAAGACGGCCGCTGAGGATGCCATACGCAACCTGCACCACTACAAGCTGCACGGAGTGAACATCAATGTGGAAGCCAGCAAGAATAAGAGCAAAGCTTCAACCAAGTTACATGTGGGCAACATCAGTCCCACTTGTACCAACCAAGAGCTTCGGGCCAAGTTTGAGGAGTATGGCCCAGTCATCGAATGTGACATCGTGAAAGATTATGCCTTTGTACACATGGAGCGGGCAGAGGATGCAGTGGAGGCCATCAGGGGCCTTGACAACACAGAGTTTCAAGGTGAACTGTTGTGGGGCTTGGGTGGCAGACCTTCGGTAGTCTAGCGGAAGGCTGAGGCAAGAACATGATAAGACCGTGGCTTCTACCGTTCTCTTAGTTGAAAAGAATAGGTTATGTTTACTACTCTTTAAACATTTACTCTTAGGGCAGTAAACATTTCATTATGTTTGCCAAGATTTTTCTACACAACTGTGTTGGGTCACAAAGTGTGGGTTACTTTCTTCAGTGTTCATTCACTTGAGTGCTGTTAGAATTCTAAGTTGCTAGGTAGATGAGTAGCTGGTATGGGAAGAATGCCTAGAGGTTTCAACCTAGTTGCTGCTTTGGTTGTGACCCAGAAGCCTTTGAGAGTGTTTATATTCTGCTGCTTTGAATGACAGATGGCAGTGAGGAGAAAGGGTGTCTAGAGGAAGCATTGTATAAGAAATCTTTGGTGGTAAGTCTAGTTGGGAGGATGGTTATCTTTGGGGTGTCCAAGTGTGTTTAGTCTGTGACTACAAGCAAAACAGGAAACATGTCATAGGTTCTTCTCCATGTAACTGTTACTTAACTCTTACTTAACTGTTACTTAACAGGTTAAGAAATTTTTTCTTTAGAAACTCAAGATTGAATGGGAATGATGGTTCTGCTCTTCTGTGGAAATTCCAGTGAGGGCACAATATAGCTTACTGTGTTGCTTATATTGATAACTGTGTATATATGTATTAACATTAATACCACAGGAGCTTATCTGAAAACCCTAGAATTATGTTAATATAGTAGCTGCTAGCTACATGTAAATTTAATTGAAGTAAATTTTCAAATTGATTTTTCCAGTGGGCATATGTAAAGAATGCAGGAGTCATACAAGAAAAAATGTCTACTGTATGAGAAGACATAGATCAGACCCAGTTGCAGGAAGTTCTGTTGGTTAGCACAGTTCTACAAGGCTTTTATTGAGAGTGTCAAGTTGGACCACACATTCAAGGCTACTTCTGTAGTTCCTAAACCAGCACCTGTTTTCCCTAAGTACCATTAATAAACCTAAAAAACAATGAAATCGTGGGGGAAGGGGAAGGTTAATCAGAAAGTCTAAGTATCAAATAGTGAAGCTTACTTGAGGCTCACCATCATGTATTCTAGTTGCATCACTGGCCTTTAGGTAGTGAAAGGTGAGGGTAAATGCTGCAGTTAATCCCAATCCTTAACCAGCCAGGCTAACAAGTGTACCTGCTGTGCTCTTCCCCACTATAAAATAGTCATCTCTGATGTGCCTCCCACAATGGATGGCAGTGAGGTAATAGTGCATTTTGGCATTAAAAGCAATATATAATGAAAGTTGAGTGCTATTTGCAACCATGATTGTTTCTACTCTGATGTGACAGTTAGCTGGATGGTGGTGATCACACCTTTAATCCCAGTGCTTGGAAGCAAAGGCAGGTGGAGTTCAAGGCCAGCCTGGTCTACAGAGTGAGTTCCAAGCAGCCAAGGCTACACAAAGAAACCCTGTCTCGAAAAACCAAAACAAAAAAAGTGAGAGTTTTTTAATTTATATATATATTTTTTTATTTTGGAACAATACTAGCACACTTTGAAAAATTCCGAATTGTCTTCACTTGATGTGGAAGGTCCTGGTTGAACAGGGGAGAGTAAGGAAAGAGTCAGTCCTTGCCCTACCTCCTTGATTCTGGGGTCATCCAAGGGCCACAGAGTGGCTCTTGGCAAGTGCTCTGCCATTAGTCTGTATGACCCCATCCCTAAAGAAGGGTGTGTTTAACAGGTGGCAAACAAAATATAAAAAGACTTAAAACCAGGCACTAACTTTACAGATAAATTATCATACTATAATATTATATATCCTTTTAATTTTTAAAGGTAATGGGGAAATAGGAGTTAGCTTAGAAGGATGAGTATGTGGGGCCTTTTGCTTGTTTTTTGGGGTGCTGAATATTGAACACAGGATCTTAAACATGTTATGGTCACAGTACCACTGAGTTATACTTTTTGCCCCTTGTATTTGTTTAATAACAGATATAATTACAAGAGAAACAGATCTGAATAATGCAATGGAGGAATTTTTATCGCTTCCGTAGAAAATACAGACAATAAACTGAGTTGAAAAAGAATAATCATTTATTTGGTATCAAGTTCTCTTTCTGCCTCTTCTGCAGAGTGGTGTAGTCCTGATTACATATGCAGATATTTTTATAATCAGCTTATTTTTTTCCAGGTAGCAATATAAAGTTTAGTATTGGATAATTGTTTTTTTTTGTTTGTTTGTTTGTTGAGCCAGGGTCTTGACATATACTTCAGGCTGGCCCTCAAACTTACAATAAATCCTTTTGCTTCAGACTTCTCAGTGCTGGGGTTGTATATATAATCCTGTCACATCTTACAGAAAACACAAGCTAGATGCCTATTTGGCGTTTTGTTCAACTTGAAGTCTTTTTGGTCTAAAAAGTGCTACTCTGAGCATCATTTGAACCTTTACTTCTGTGTGTTAACGGTTGTCTAAAATTAAGTTTCTGCATTGTGTAACTTCTAAAGGCAGGCTGAGTTTACCTGGGTCTTTCAAGATGTTTCCTCTCCACAGGCAGCAGTTGGTGCAGTTTGAATTGGAAACCATAAAGAAGCTGTTCCCATCCGGGCAGCTGAATTGGGAAGGATGTATAAGAACTTAGGGGTGTTGTTTCAGCATTAAATCAACGGATCATTATTATACCACCTACATCTCCAGTCTTCTTTGAACTCTAACCAAGATATAACTTAAGAATTAGGATCAATTTCTCACATTTTAGCATTTTATTAATCTCTTTTGTTAAAACTTTCAAGAGAAAATACATTTACTGGGCTGGTTTTCTGGAAAATACTGCCTGATTTTAGTAACTTCAAGTTTTCAGGAAATCTAAGAGTTTGGTCTGTTTGCAATCAGTAGAGTGGTAAAACTTGTCTCTAAAGCT
Organism: Meriones unguiculatus; assembly: GCF_030254825.1. NCBI lineage: Eukaryota > Metazoa > Chordata > Mammalia > Rodentia > Muridae > Meriones > Meriones unguiculatus. Next base: position 23,899,554 of record NC_083349.1, read on the forward strand.
AATAGAGAAGCACTCTTTCAGAACTTTAGAGATAGATTTTAAATTAAAAGCCTAGGTAATCTTTGGAAAGAATCCAAAACAAGGGAGCCACCTAGCATTTATATTACGGGTGCTTCTACCTCTAAGTCAAAAGCAAAAAAAATTACTGGCATCCTTTTCACAACTGATGAAATAGATTTTGCCACAGAAGTTAGGTAAAGCACTCCCATGCTCTACTCCCATGCTCTAAATTAAAAGCACAGACAGGGCTGAGACTTAAGGAAAAATCTGTTTCTCTGAAAAATTGACTCAGCACTCTATATATGAGGTATAAATGGGGACAGAAATGTTCCTGATGAGTACATATATTCTTCTATGATCGGGAATACTTATCTCTAAAAACAGTAAGTTAGATGGCTTCATGCTGCTTTCAGAGAATACCATCTCTTGATGGCATCAGTAGTTGTGATGAAGACTGTCTACTAGCAGCTGATGTCAGAAGCTTGAGCTTGTTTTGTCCAGACAGGGTTTCTCTGTGTAGCCCTGGATGTCTGGAACTCACTCTATAGACCAGGCTGGCCTCCAACTCAGAGGTCCACCTTCCTCTGCCTCCTGAGTGCTGGAATTAAAGATGTGTGCCACCATTGCCTGGCATTTTAAGCATCTTTGGTTTTTGCTAAAAATGAACTTTGGGTTGGAGATGAGAATCCCTGGATTGGGTGGTATACAAACCCTTGGGCAGAATTTTTCTCTTAGCTATTTCTGAGTGGTCATTTTCCAGAAATACAAATGTAGTTTCCTTTAGTGGGTGTCTGAGAGTCATTTAGGCCTTGTAGAGAAATCCCTGTAAAGAATTGTAAACTGGGAACCTGAAGAGATGGCTCAGTGGTTAAGAGCGCCATCTGCTCTTCCAGAGGTCCTGAGTTCAAATCCCACAACCACGTGGTGGCTCCCAACCATCTCCCCTGGGATCTGATGCCCTCTTCTGGTATACAGATAGAGCACTCATAGCTTTAAACATTTTTTAAACTCAAGAATTGTAAACTGCGTGGTAGGATAAAATGCTGATCATTCTTTTACATGGGAACATGGTCTGTAAAAAGCTAGTGCTGTTTTCATTTTTTTTTTTTTTTAATGCTAGGGATCAAACCTGGCCTTGCACACAGTAGCCAAGTGCTAAGCCATTGAGAGATGAGGCATGTCCACCCCCAGAAACTATTATTCTAAGAGGCTTTGCTCAAATACCTATGTTCTTGAGGACAAAATGAGGGTGGGGAAGGGGCTGCAATCTATACAGGCTCTTTTAATTCCCACAGGTACAAATGAAGCTGATTTGGGTGTCCAACAAAGCACCTGCACACATTTCTGGAGGAAACAGTGGATAAAAGATTGCTGTTGAACTGGGATTGATTGTAGGGCTTATGGAGATGCAATGTTGGGGGTTGAGCCCAGGAGCGTCGTGCATTCTTAGGGGCATGTGTTCTTTCTTTTGAGCTCAGACCTAACTTAACTTGTGGAAAAGGATGCCTTATAAAACTTACTAAGGTTTTTGTTTGATTACAAAAGCAGTAACAGTCTTAGTAAAAAGTAGCAGTCTTTGCACTCTCTGTATGGGAGAAGGAAACAAGTAGGGTAGATTTTGGTGTGCTACTGGTATAAAAAGGATCTGACTGGTCTCTTAAGGATTTTCTAGCTTCCACCTCTGTTGAAAGTTAATTTTTGAGAAGGAATTGCTGAATGAAATAGGGTCACATGAGTGTATGTATGTTTTTATGCTCTCTTTATTTGGGTGAGGGAGAAGAATGTTAATGAGTAATAATTTTAATCTGTTTCCTTAAGGCAAACGAATGCATGTGCAGTTGTCAACTAGCCGACTTCGGACTGCCCCTGGGATGGGAGACCAGAGTGGTTGCTATCGGTGTGGGAAAGAAGGACATTGGTCCAAAGAGTGCCCAGTAGACCGTACAGGGCGTGTGGCAGACTTCACTGAGCAATACAATGAACAGTATGGAGCAGTGCGCACGCCCTATACTATGGGTTATGGGGAGTCCATGTATTACAACGATGCCTATGGAGCACTTGACTACTATAAGCGCTATCGAGTTCGATCTTATGAAGCTGTGGCGGCAGCAGCTGCAGCTTCCGCATACAATTATGCAGAGCAGACCATGTCTCATCTTCCTCAAGTTCAGAGCTCTACTGTACCCAGTCACCTCAACTCCACTTCTGTTGATCCCTATGACAGACACCTATTGCAGAACTCTGGCTCTGCTGCCACCACAGCTGCAATGGCTGCTGCCGCCTCCTCTTCCTCCTATTATGGAAGGGACAGGAGCCCACTTCGTCGGAATGCAGCTGTGCTCCCTGCGGTTGGAGAGGGCTATGGTTATGGGCCAGAGAGTGAGATGTCTCAGGCTTCAGCAGCAACACGGAATTCTCTGTATGACATGGCCCGGTATGAGCGGGAGCAGTATGTGGACCGAACACGGTACTCAGCCTTTTAAAAACTGGAGGTGAGAGTGGGGGGAAGTCGTTGAAATTTACACTAAGTTCCCTGTAAGAGACCTTTGCTTCACTGAGGAGCCAGATCATCAAACCAGGACCAGACCAAAAAGCACAAATTACATGTTTTCAGTATTTTCTGTAGCTTAGGCCACAGGTTTATTTGGTCTATTTGTTAGTGTGATTCCAATGTGTTACTTCTGAAACAGGAACATGATCAGGTTTTTATTTAACCAGTTGTAAACAGTATTTGGTGTTGGGCGGAGGAGGGGGGAAGAGGCAGGACAGCTAACATATTAGCTCTTCCTTGTGTAAGTAGTTTTCTCATCCAGGAAAGAACTAAGGCCTAGAGAGCATCAGTACTTTGCCTATGATCTGGTAAAGCCTATATTCAGACTCAGACCTGACTCTTGAATTCATGCTCTTTTTGGCTTCACAGTGGTGACACATGCCTTTTAACCCCAGCACTTGGGAGGCAGAGTCAGGGGAATCTCTGAGTTCAGGGCAAGCCTGGTCTACAGAGCAAGTTCCATGACAGCCAAAATAAATAATAAAGTCATACTCATTCAGCTACTAAAGTGGTTTGGTGGTTAAGGTGAAGAGTACATTGAAGAGCAAGTAATAGGCAGCACAGTGAGAATTTTAAACTCAAGGGGTTCCAGTTTGCTAATAAAGCACTTAGAGGAGGAGCACATGCTGGTGCATATCTTTAGTCCCAGTAACAGGTAGGAGGCAGAAGGATTATGGTAAGTTTAAAGGACAACTTAGGCTACACAGTAAATTACAGCAAAGTCTAGGACATATAGTGATACCCCTGTCACAGAAAACAAAACCCACCTATTTCTTGGGTCATCAGCCTCTATCAGAGGAAGCTCTTAGGTGTGGTACCTTTTAAGTCAGATAAAGCCCTAATGTTCTAAGACACTCAGTGCTGAATGTTTTCATGATGTGTTCTATCAAGTTTTTTTTTTTTTTTTTTTCTAAGTCTGGAGACAGGGTTTCTCTGTGTAGCTTTGCCTGTCCTGGACTTTGCAGACCAGGCTGGTCTCAAGCTCAGAGATTCGCCTGCCTCTGCCTCGCAGAGTGCTGGGATTACAGGCGTGTACTACCACACCCAGCTATCTATGAACTCCTTTTCCACTGCAGAGCATCTTTTTGATACACTTAAGCCCTAGTTCTTTGTAGCCTGATAGAATTCCTGTTTCTTTCAGATAGTTTTGCTTTTTAAGGGAAGGCTCAAGGAATTAGATAATTTCTGATGTAAGTGGTGACAGTTGGAAGAATTCCGGATATCCAAAGACAAGGAGATTTCTTCATTAGAATAGAAAGACATTTAGTTATTTCATGGCTTCTTGCACTGAAATTGAGCATCACTTCGAGTTAAAGCCCCAGTGCAGTTAAACAGGTTCCCATGACAACTTACCCCATTATCATGTTAAGAAAACAATGGCATGCATGTTTTGTTACATTTATATGCTATATAGTTGTGTCACTAAGACTTGGGATTTCTTAAAATCATCATTCAGCAATGTGCTCAGCATGTGAGTGAAATTTGCTATTCCTACAGCTGGATCTACTCTGAGATACCCTTGATAGTTAGTATTAATCTGTTAGATAACTTTGTTTCTCTTAAGTGTGTTTCAAAGTTAAACATTACATTAGTATATTATAGCCTTTAAGGGTATTGTTAGGACATATTAAAAGTGAATTTTAATTTCAATCAGTAGCTGCTCAACTAACCTCTTTTTAGTGATGACTTTTAAAGAAACTTACCTTCCAGGTGTGAACCTCAAATGGACTGAATAACCCTGAGTTGGTTGCAGTCCCAGGAGCCTGATGTTAATGAGGCTGCCAGGATGAAATACTCCACAACTGTTGGGGATCCAAATTCGGGTCTCACCCTAACAGAACTGATCCAAGAACATCACAGCTTTTGAAGTCGATTGGCACAGATCAAGACCAAGATTTGGCCCTGTGTCTTATTAAGTAGAGGAGCTTGGTGTGAGTTAACTTTTGTTTTCCCCCAGCCATTGGTGTCTGGAGTTCCCATCATCAATGGAGTAATAGACAGTTCTAGCAGTGGTTTCATTTCCTCTTTTGATTTGTCAAGGGATATCTGGTTATTTAGGAAACTACTGCAACTATGGCTCTGAACTGACAGTGTGAAGTAAAGGGTGAATGACCAACTGTTCTTTGACACTTTATTCTTTGTGACTATATTTTTTGAACATTTTCTTTGAAACATTTATGACAGTAAAACTGGGCTGGGCGTGCATGGGTGGTGGATGCCTGTAGTCCCAGTTATTCCTTCAGAACAGAAGTTCATGTTCATTTTGGGCAACATAATTAGATCCCATCTCTTAAAGAAAAGAGAGAGAGGGGAGAGAGAAATTAGCCATATCTGATATCTCAGTATCTTTTACTTTTTTTTTCTGGACCCTGAAATTAATCTGTAGTTATTGAAATTATATGCCTGCCTTGAGGCAGAGTGGTAGCCCACAGATAGGAGAAAGCTGAATTTTTACTGCCAGCAGTTTTGCATATAAGTAGATTCTTAGATATAGCTATTAGATATTAGCTATTTTGTGGAATACACATTCAACCCAAAATCTGACTTGATTTTGTTTTGTTCTTTGTGTCGTCTCCCTTTTCCCCTACCCTTGGAATACAGGACGGGACCAGGGCCCTTGTACTCGGAACCAGACTGCTCTCCAGGCATTGTGTAAGCCTCTTGTGTTGTGCTTTCTTTCAGGTAGGATAATTGCGGACTGAACCCTCGGGCTGCGGTCATATATGACAACTTGGTCCTCGCGATCCCCTTTGCCGGGATGTTTCCATTGCTTCATGTTTCAGTAAACAAAGGAATTTGTGACCAACTATGTTTTCTTTCTTAATTTAATTCTTCTAAGTTGACTTTTCTTTCCTCGATGCTAGTTGTCTGTAGCCTTTCACTGTTCCTTACATTCTCAGCCTCTGACAGCCCTAGGTAAGGATTACGCTGGCATCCCTTTTCCTGTACAGTGGAGCCCCTCTTAATCTTACTTTCCCTAGGAGTTGAGCCCTCCCTGCAGCATCTCCTATCCCTTTAAAATGACCATGTAGTGGCAAGCAGCCTTTAACTCTTCTGTTAGTTCTGGACATTGAAGCTAGTCTTCTGAAGTCGCTAGGACCATTGGGGTTTTGTTGTTGTTTTGGTTTGATTTTGTTTTGTTTTTTCTGTTTTGTCAGACCTGTGATCGTGGTACAGCATTAGCTGAAATTTAGCCTTGTTTCATTCTATTCTTCCCACTTTTTTTTTTTTTGACAAATAAATGTTTCTAACACTTAATCTTTTCCTAATTGAGTGACTATTATTTACCACTAGTGTCTTCTGATTCTTAACCAGTTTTGCTTGAGCTACAAAATTCAAATGAGTGAATGCCTAAAATGTAGGAGGAAAAATTGAGCAGAGCAATAACGTTTCAGAAATAGTTGAGAAAAAGTTAGCTAGTCATGAGGCACTGGACACTTAGGTGTAGGTGGTCAGGTTTGTTTCTCCAAATAACCAGAGCTAGTTCACAGCTGAAAGGCTAACTAACCCACCCAGAGAAACAAGGTTACTACTGATAGAAGCCCAACAAGAAATCCTGCATCATGAAAAGGCTGAACTAGAGGAGTTTGTACACCCTGCCAAGTGGACTTAGTGTGCTGGAGCAGCATAAGGAATGAGCATTTTATGGGCTAGAGGTGGCTCAGTGGTTTTAAGAGCAAGCAGAGAATCCAGTTCAATTCTCAGCACCCACATGACGGCTTACAAACATCTGTTATATATATAATTCTATTTCCAGGAGATACGATACTCTGTTCTGACCTCATCGGGCATACAGTTTGTGTGTGTGTGTGTACCTTCATACATACAGGCAGGCACTCATATACTTACAAGGAAATGATCAAAAAATAAACATTTTTAGATTTTGTTAACACCATCAATAGGCTTGAAAGACTCTCTTGCTTACTCTTCCTTTCCCTCCTTCTGCGTATTTTGAGGAAAAACTGTCCTTTATGTAGCTCTGGTTGGCCTGGAACAAGCCATGTGGAACAGACCAGTCTCATACTTGTGTTGATAAGCCAACATCTGCCTCCCAAGTCCCAAGTCTTAGACGTAAGCCCCAGATTTTTTAAAGAGTCCTAGGGATTTGACCTCTGGTCTTAGGGTTGAGCAACAAGCATTTTAGTTTTTGAGACAGGTCACGCGTAGCGTAATCTGGCCTCAGGCTTATTATATAGCCATATAGCCAAAGAGGGCCTTTATCTCCTGATCATCCTGCCTCCTGAGCACTGGAATTTTATGCATCCACCACTGTATCTAGTTCTATGGAGTCTCAGAGATGCAAAGCTGGGGCTTCATGTATGGTAGACAAGCACCCTACCAACTGACTACATCCCCAATCCAAAATTAATTTTATTTTTTGTTTTGAGACATTTCATTTACCTCAGGCTAGCCTCTAACTTGCTATTTAGCTGAAACTGGCTGGCCTTGAACTCCTGATTCTTCTGTTTCTACCTTCCAAGTGTTGGAATTATAAGCCAGGACAAACATTCTGAGAAATTATTTTAATCAACATTTTTCTTTGGCTCCTGTATATTGACACCGAATGATGGACTAAATCCTGCTTAAGTTTCACTGTACCCTATGACAGAAATTTTATATGTCATTTGGGTGCTGGAAATCAAAAACAGAACCTTATACATGGTAAATGTACTTGCCCTGAAGTTATATAATCTTACCCCACCCCATACATTTTACTTTAAAAAAAAAAAATATTTTATGTGAATGGTTTTGCCTGTATGTATGAACCTGGTGTCTATTGAGGCTAGAAGAGGGCATTGGATTGATCACCTCAAACAGGTTTTACAGAGATTTCTACATGGGTGCTGGGGAGAGGAAAAAAAAAAAATCAAACCTCAAGTCTGCAGAAGTAGCCAGTATTCCAAACAGCTAAGCCACGTCTCCATTCCCTTTCACTTTCTTTTGATATAGGGTCTTGCTTACTTTGTTATCCAGGCTATCCTCAAACTCTGTCATCCTGCATCACTCACTCTCATGCTTTGGTTACATGGGTGTACCACCACTTGATTCCACATATTTTATGCTTTACAAATTTTTTTTTTTTTTTGAGTAGAGGCCAGAATGACAATCTACAGAGGTCCATGGCCCTACTCCAACTAGCAAAGTACAGCATTCCACAGAAAAGTAGGATGGTCCCTGTTGTCACACAAAAATAATTCAGATAAAACCACTGGGATTTCATTGTGATTAATACGCAAAGCACCAAACAAAGCTAAAAAAGATGTGCAGGATCTTTTTTTAAAGATGGTGGCACATGCCTCTTGTCCCAGGACTCAGGAGGCAGAGGCAGAAAATCTCTTGAATTTGAGGCCAAGCCATAATAGCAAGGACTACAGAGAGACTGTCTCAAGGGGGGGTGGGGGGGAAGTCACACAGAACAAACAAAAACAGAACACAAAATGTGCAGGTAATGACCTAACTAGTTAGTGGTATTCTATGTTAAGTGCTGACAAACAAACATGGTAGCTTAATGTACCTTGACCCCCACATACTAATCATTAGCAGAACATGTATGTAGAAAAGAGCCATTATCAGGTAAGACCTGACAAAACTTGCATTAGACTGTTCAGTCTACAGCCACATGTAACTCTTATGTATTTAAACTGTACTTAGTAGTGCTCAGAAACTCAATTTTTAAAAAACATTCATGTATACAGTGCTGTCTGCATGCACGCCTGCACACCAGAAGAGGGCACCAGATCTCATCGTAGATGGCTGTGGGCCACCACGTGGGCATTGGAACTAAGGGCCTCTGGAAGAACAGCCAGTGCGCTTACCCTCTAAGCCACCTCTCCAGCCCCATATATTTTTTTTGAAAATTTAATTATTTGTGTATCTGTGTGACTACTATGTGCCACGTGGAGACAGGTGCCTGTGGAAGCCAAGAAAGCATTGTTACCCTGGAGCTGGAGTTACAGAAGGTTATGAGCCATCACGGGGGTGGTGGGGACCAAGCTCGCATACCCTGGAAAAGTAGCATGCTCAGTCATCTCTCTCGCTCCATGAATTTTAATCAAATTCAAGTGGCTAGTGACTTATAGCTTTGGTAAAATTATGTGAAGATTTTCCCTTTTACCTCACTATAATAAATACTGGGAAAAGATTAAATGTTCAGCTAGATAGAACTGCCAAAGAATAAACAGACTATTTCTAACCCCCAGTTCTTACATGTTGTAGGTACAAAATTCCTTTCATTCACCAAGATGAAGTTCCTCAACATAACTATTTCAATCCATGAGACCTCTCACTCTAAATGCTCCTGAACTCCTTTATCTACTGTTTGAATTCCTGATGTATTTCTTTAAAAAATAAACCTTAATTCAGTTGTGAGTACTATGAAGGACCAAATATACTCTAATGTGTAAACACCAGAGGACTACAGAGGGTGGCTGTCCCAAATGGTGGGAGAGACACCAATTAGCCAAAAAGGCAGTTCTGAGGCTTGAGCAAAGCTGTGGAGGAGACCAGAAGAGGTAAGTAATGGGAGCCTTAGTGGACTGTGAAGGAATTTCACTTTCATCTTAGAAGATACAGATTTATCATAAGCTCATTAATTTTTCTTTAAGGATCACTCACGGAAAAGATGAGGTTAGTGTGTTCACTGTTCTAAGTCAGTAAAATGGAGGGTTGAAAGAAAAATACTTTATAGATAAGAAACGGTCCTCAGGTAACAATGCATTCAAGTGGCAGTCTGGAGGAAGGTGTTAAATCTCAATCATCAAGCTGGCTCTTCTGTTGGACGGTGGCTGCTGTGGGCTAGACCATGTCTGAACTACAATAGCACAGAACATGGTATGACAGAATCACTTGAAGGTGTTAACAGACTATTGAGCTGAGTATAACAGGTCAGGAATGTAGGTCTGAAATCAAAAGTTCTAGGGTTATATTATGCTACATTGCCACCACTTAGTTGCACATAGATTGCAAAGCCTGGTGAGAAACACACTCATCCTAGCACTTGGGAGGTAAAGGCAAGAAGATCAAGAATTTAAAATCACATAACCCAGACTGTGTAGTGGAGGATAAATACCTATCCCCAAGAAGTGAGGACCTAAGTTCCATTCCCAGCACCCACATGGTAGCCCATAACTAACTCCAGTCCCAAGGGATCCAATGCCCTCCTGTGATGACCATGGGTACCAAGCAGAGCCACATGCACACATGCAGGCAAAATGCTACCACAATAAAAATCCTAATATTTCTTTTAAAGTAGAACTACACTAGTCAGGCGTGGTGGCATATGCCTCTAATATCAGTGGTGGCAGGTGAATCCCTGTGTGTTCAAGGCCAGCCAGGATACACAATGAGATACTGTCTCAAAAACAAAACAAAACAAAAACAATAAATATCCTACACTTATCAGTTGCCTACAGAGATTGTGTGAGGGATGGTGAGAATTAATGGAAGTTGCTGGTACAGTTTGGGAGGAGTGAGAAAAAAATATCCCAGGCCTTTTGCCTCCATGATCATATTCCTGGGCTGTGTGAGCCCACCTAATCAAGGCCCAGCCAGAGCATACTGTGAGGACAAAAGGAAGTAAATATCACTGCCTGAGAGAAAAGCAGCCAGGTTCCTTGATTCCTTGAAAACTTCTTGGTGCTAGTGGAGGGTTGGGAAAGAGGCACAGAACTGAGGTTCACCTTTGCCTTAGGAAGAAAAAAAAAAAAAGCCTTTAACAAAGCCTTGCTTCATCTTTTAGGTCTGCCTGAGACAGCCTTTGACCTACTCCTTTCCTCTGATTTCCAGCCACACAGTGAAGACAGGCACAGAAAAGTATGCAATGCACTCACTACAAGGAACTTTTCCCAAGGAAAGAAGAGGTTGGTTGTCTGCAAAATGGTCCCCCAAAAGGGAAACAGTCTGCCTAAGACTGGTTCATAGCTTATTAGAAATTGACTCACATAGGTTCCTCAGGGAATTCCTTGTCCTTGGAAATTTGGGAGAGGGAAAGGGAAAAGTACACACATACACCAGGGAAAAGTTACCAGTTGGTCAAAAAAATCTGTGCCAGGGCTGCTTTCTTGAAAGTGTGGCTATGCCAAGGGAACTGAGTGCAGAAAATAGAATCAGCTCCAAGGATTCACAGGATGAACAAAAGATTGGCGAGGTAAATTCTAGAGAGTGCTTTCAGTTTGCTGGACCTTTAAGGATCCAGACCAAATATAAACCATTCAGTCATCATCGTCCCTGCTAATCCATAAGAGCAAATGATTATAGTCAGCTCTCCAAGTAATTAAGGGAACTGAAGTTTAGAAAGGCTCGATTTGCTGTTCCATATAAAGGAAAAGTCCCAGGACTGGAGAGATGGCTCAGTGGTTAAGAGCACTGTCTACTCTTCCAAAAGACCTGGGTTCAATTCCCAGCACCCACATGGCGGCTCACAACTGTTTGTAACTCTAACTCCAAGAGATTTGAAACCCTCACACCAATGCACATAAAATTAAAAAAAAATAATAAATTATTTTTTTTAAAAAGGGAAAAGTCCCTACCCCAATTCCTGGTATTTGTTTACTACTATAAAAAAACCAAAGGGGGAAAAAACCTGAAACACAAATCCACATCTGGTAAAGGCCCTGAAAAGCTAAGCAGTCCCGCTCCTCACCACACACACACTCACTTCATATGTTAAGGCCAGGCTGGAACTACCAAAATGAAGCTGGTGTTAATTCCAATACTAGTGTGAGGCAGGAGCAAGTGGATCTCTCTTGAGTCTGAATCCTGCCCAGTCTGCACAGTAAGTTCCAGGACAGCCAGAGCTAGAGAAAAACATGTCTTGAGCAAATAAAGAAAAGGAAGGAAAGCTGAAGCTGCAGGGCTGAGGGAAGTAGTTCTGCCCTTAGGGCTCACATCTCCAAAGCAACAGGGCACTCCTGGGGCAAGAGATACTTCCACACAATTGCCTTTCTAGAGTGCTATTTATTTTTTCTTTCTTTCCTTTTATTAAAGACAGGGTACTTATTCTATCCCAGAAACTTACTATATAGACTAGGCTGAGATCAAATTTGTGGCAGTCTTCCATTTTCCTAAGTGCTAAGATCAAGGGGTAAGCTTCAACCAAATGGGGGTTTAGAGTGATGAAGTCTTAGACTCATTGGCTGGGACAATTCTAGGACCAAAGTGACCACCCTTTAGTCCTATGGTACCAATCCATAATCTGGCTCTGAACTGACACACAGTTTTTTACATAACAGACAGCTGCTAATGCAGTTAAGAACACTGGCTGTTTTTCAGCCAAGAGAGATGGTACACATCTTTAATCCCACCCTCAGAAGGCAGAGAGATAGGAGAAAGGTTTGAGACCAGCCTGATATACATAGCAAGCTTTATGACATCCAGGACTACATAAAGATCCTATCACCATCACCACCAACAACAAAAAGTTAAATCTAAAAAGCACTGACTGATTTTGCAGAGAAACTGTATTTGATTCCCATTACCCTCATGGTGGTTCACAACCATCTGTAACTCCAAATCAAGGGATTCTGATACCCTCTTGTGGCCTCCATGGGCATTTCACACACATGGCACACACACATTCAGGTAAAACAAAGTTTAATGAACCAATCTTGGTAGAAAAGGCAGAAGTGGTATACATGTGAAGCTCATCATTCAAGGGAGAGTTTCTATAAAATATTACTGACTGCCTGTTTTATGTTCCAGGAAATAAAGTGGGGTTGTAGTGTTGGAGCTCAGCAATAAAAACTGGAGTATATATGGGTATACATTAGTCTGGCAAAAAATTTCCTGCCTCACAGTTTTATGAAAATGATCAATGAGTAAGCAAAGAAATGGTAAGTAGCACAAACTACACAGATAGCCTTTAGACATTGCCAAACATCACAGCAGGGATTGAGCTATACAGAAAACACTGACCTAGAGGGAGACTGTAAAACAGCCAGTGAAGACTGGGGAGCTCTCCAACACATATTCATATGGGTAGTGCGCATGGAGAGTAGAGCCCTAGTCCAGTGTGTATCCTCCCCTCACCCCACTTTGGTACAATACCGGAGACTAAATCTAGTGTCTTAGTATGCCAGACAAGCACTCGCGACAGAATCCTCTGCCGGAAACTTCGTAAGTTTCCTAGACTGGCCTTGAACTCATTCTACATAGCTCAGGTAAGCCTTGTCCTAGATCCCCCACCTTAGCCTCCTAAGTACTTTAAGATTACTAGTGTGTACCAGTATTGCCTTAACTTAACTCTTGTGTTCCTTCTTCCCAACAACCAGTAAGATTTACTGAAAACTACTGTCTCCAAAGAGAAATTACAAGTATGTTCAGGAAGCCTTGGTACTAACGGAAGTTACCAGGTAAGGGCTTTTACCAGCCCACCCGTCCCATGAAATACATACTTAATGCAGCTTAGTCTCTTGAACTATTCTATTGTGACATATGGAATGGTGTAACATTTGACAGGAGGGCTGTCATTAAAAACAAAACAAACCTGATTTGGCAACAGTAAAAGGTGAATGTGCAATGATAAAAAAATTAAAATATGTACCAGGTCAGTGAGATGATTTGGCAGGTATCTATCACTCAAGCCTGATGTTCAGAACCCATATGGTAGGACAGACTCACTCCCAGAAACTGTCTCAAGACCTCTACACCTGCATCTTTTATACACCTCCCCACCTCCTCTCTCTCTCACACATATTAAATAGAGGTAATATTTTTTAAAACCAAATACATGAGTTGTCAGCAATTTTGGTTCCGAACATACAACATCCATGCATTGCTCTGGAAATGCCACCACACCCATCCAATGTCAACAAACACTGTCTGCAACACCTCAACTTAGATTCCAGACTAACGTGTTTTATAAATTACAGTGCTTTTACTGCCTTCACAAAAGCACAGTGGTTAAGTATGGAAAACAGACTTCTAATACTTCACTTTTATAATTACAGCAGATTGGTTTATCATTAGCTTGTATTGTGTCAGCATGTTTCATTCTAAAAACAGTTGTAGAGCTGTATTTGAAACGTGACAGCCTCAAACAAGAGCAGTAAGAAGTTCATCCAGGGAATCTGAGCTGGAGATACAAACTGGTGAATTTCTGAATATAGGTCCTACATCAAAAGAGATCAGAGAGGGGAAGATGAGAATGAGAAGAGGTTGGAAGGCTCTGGAAGCCAAAAGAAATTCATTTTAAGCAATAATGGACAATATTAAAATACCAGTAATACCCAAGATATAAGTATATTAAGGCTAAGACATGATCATGGGTTGGCTGAGATTAACTGCAAAGCACCTCACGAATTTTTGTAGACATAATGATCTTCATTTTGATTGAGGTGATGGTTACCACATGTTAATGTATATTTGTCAAAATGTATTGGTCGGTACTCAAAATTCAGATAGTGCATTGGATAAAATTAAGCCAAGTTTAAGGCCATCCACCGTACTCTCAGCACTGAAGAGGTACAGGCAGGATTAGAAATTCAAGGTCATCTTCAGTTACACAGAGTTCAAAACCAACATGGGGAGAAAATTAATCAGCTTAACTAGCTGTGTGCTACATTTCTTTGCTAGACAAAATATGACTCCTGATACAGTAATTACATGACTGTTAAGATGAGGATAACCAACAATTTTCTGACTGGATTAGAGCCCCACTCCACAGAAGGGACATTGCAACACAAATTCATCCTTTTAAAAAAAAAAAACAAAACGATTATTCAATCTTTGCCTTCTGGACAACTGTTGTTACATCAGATAAGGTACAATATAACTTTGGAGGCTCTGCTGCAGCTGTTTTACCTAGAACTCTTTCCCCAGGTGTCTGCCTCTCATTCTAAATTTTTACTATAATCTTTAAAAAAAAAAAAAAGTTAGACCTCCCTTATTTATTATAAAAATAAATATTTATTTTCGCAATTTATATTACCTAACAATATAAATTATTATTTATTATAAAAACATGGACACATATTCATTGTTCAAGTTTTCCACATCCTCTGAACTATGCCATGTACATAAATACATGCAGGCAAAATGCCCATACCAACAAAGAATAAACAAAACTGAATTGGGAAGGGAGCTGGCTCAGTGGGTAAAATGCTAGCTATACAAGCATAACCTGAGACTGGCTTCCTGAGCACCAAGTAAAAGCAACCCCAGGAAAGGGCAGAAATAAATGGATCACAGGTTTGATGGCCAACCAGCCTAACCTGAAAGGGGGATACGCAGGTTCACTAAGATACCCTGTCTCAAAAGCTGAGGTGTAGATGGGGCATGGTGGCACACATCTTTAATCCCAGCTTGGTGGCTCTGAGTTTGAGGCCAGCCTAGTCTACACATTTTTCAGGACACCCAGATCTACATAATAAAGACCCTTTCCCCGCCCCAGAAGCAATGAGACTGGGGAGACTACTCAGAAGTTGGGATGCCTGTTCACACCCCTGCCATGAACACAAAAATTTAAAACATTTTTTAAAAAGATGAAGAGGCCTGATGTGATGGTGCACACCTTGAAACTCAATATTCGAGGGGCAGACATCTAAGAGTACAGAGACTCTCTCAAAAAAAAAATAAAAATAAAAATTGGTGGAGATTATCGAACTCTGGCCTCCCACACATACAAATTTGTGCATAACTCCTTCCCCTTCAACACACAACTGAAATGTGGCTTATAGCATTTGCTAACATTCATGAAGCACCAGGTTCAGACCTCAGTACAAAATTAAACTTAAAAACTGTGTTTCTGCTACAAACTAAGTTTGCAAGTAGCCCACCAAAAAATGTAAACTGTTACTAGACTAAGAAGGAACAGGTGAGAGACATGTTATCTGTTATGACCAATAGGCCCTTAAAGGTTCAATTCTGAAAAGCAAACACTGGGCATGATGTGAAACTGGACTAGAAAGCACTGAGGCTGAAGGTAAAATACCATAACCAAGTTCCTCAAAAAAAAAAAAAAAAAAACAAACAAAAACACTTCACCCCAAATTACAGCAAATCTATTAACACTCAAAGCATTCCAGCCCAATTTATTCTATACCTGATTCTGCGCACCCACCCAAGAAGTTCTAAGTTAAAGGGGTCTAGAGCAGTAGTTTCCCTCGAAATGCAGGGTGTTATAGTTACAGGGTTGGTTACTTCCAATTCAGTCCTACAACTAGAAACAAAAACAAAAGTCAGACACAGCCCTTTAGTTCCAACATTTGTAGGCAGAGGCAGGTCAGCCTGGTATACATAGCAAGTTTCAGGACAGGACATCAGAGATGCCTCAATACCACCACAAAAGAAAACATTAAGAAAAAAAAGAAAAAAGAAAAAAAAAAAACATCAACTCTTAGCTGTACTGTAGTTAAGACTTTCTTTATATTATGTGTGAATATCAGAGTGTGCACACGTGGAAGCAAAGGACGGCTTCCAGCACCCAGTTCTCTATATCTCCCAAAGGTTCTGGGCCTGAGCTCACGTTGTCAGCTGTAACCCACAAAGATAGCTCGATGGCCTTTTAACAGACATTTAAAATCTCTTCAACTAAGTGGTAATGTAGAAAGCAAACTCAGCTACTCACTTCACTCCGTGTATCAAATAAATTTAAAATGTAGTATAGAGAGAAGGCTCAAGAGTTAAACAATTGCTGCTTTTGCAGAAGATCTGGATTTCATTTCCAGCATGCCTAGGGCAGCTTACAATAGCTGGTAACTACAGTTTCAGGGATATGAGGCCTACTCTTTAGGCCTTCAGGGTGCATGCTGCATGGTGCACATTAGATACATAAACACAAAATTTTTTGATTAAAAATTTAAAATGTAGCCAAGCGGTGGTACACACCTTTAATCCCAGCATTTGGGAGGTAAAGGCAGGCAAATCTCTGAGTTCAAGGCCAGCTTGTGGTCCACAGAGCAAGTCCAGGACAGCCAGAGTTACATAAATAAACTCTGTCTCAAAAAAACTAATCAAAATGTAAATTGTACAAAGATGAAAAAAGTTGATCTGCAGAAATGACTCAGTAAGTAAGAGCACTTGCTGCTCTTGTAGGATCCGTCAGCCACATAACAACTCACAATCACCTGTAACTCCAGTTCAGGGAATCTGATGCCTTTCTTCTGACTAAGCACAGCAGGCATGAATATGGTACACAGACATGCGCGCAGGCAAAGAAGAAAAAGGGAGAGTATTCCTATGTTCAAGTATAAAACACTCCCGGTCCAAGACAAAACACCGGTTATATAAAAAGGCTCAAAACTCAGATACTACATTGTTAAACTTTCTAACCTGATAAAAATCAGGCAGTGCCGTATCAAAAAGCTTTTACCCATACCAAATCATACATACCAATTTATAAACAAGG
Source organism: Meriones unguiculatus (assembly GCF_030254825.1). NCBI lineage: Eukaryota > Metazoa > Chordata > Mammalia > Rodentia > Muridae > Meriones > Meriones unguiculatus. Next base: position 23,916,449 of record NC_083349.1, read on the forward strand.
TGAAAGTTTAGACATTAAAAAAAGATAAAAAAGGACCAAGCATGACCACACAGGCCTATGATCCCCAGCATTTGGGAGGCTGAAGGAGGAGGATTACAAATGCAAGATTAACCTTTTTACGTAGCACGTTCAGGTCAGCCAGGGCTACAAAGAGCAATCATGTCTCAAAAGACTAAAAGGGGGAAAAAAGTGAGTGGCATATTCCTACAATCCCAGCACTTCACTGGCAGAACCAAGACTTCAATTTTAGGCATGACTGGACTACATAGCAAAAAGCAAAACTGTCAAATTACCAAAATTACCAAACAATTAATAGGCTCTTGAAAAATATGATTAACTTTGTTAGAGACACTGTTTCAAATCACCCCACCACCATCCACCCATACACAGCTACTTCAGGCCTACAAGCCCTCCACAGCCTGGTGGGTGCCAGCACCTTAGGCTCCATTTGCACCAGGTATGACCTGTCAGCCTTTATATTCTCTCTTGATGTAAGAGTTTTTCAAGCTGAATATAAGAAAAAGGCTGTAGAAATAGTAAAAAGCTGTTAGGAGAAGATGTAAAGATGGTGGTATATTTGGAACAGAAAAATTCGTTTTTGGAAACTTTATGAAGGCTCCAAACACTTTCTAATGTTGACTGATATGTTGGAATGATAGGAGCATGTTATGTTGATTGGCATGTTGGACTGACAGGAGCACGTTAGGTTGACTGGCAACTGCTCATTCTTTAGCAGATATAGCAAGAGAAGCAGATCCCTCTTTGTATCTCACTTCGGCTGTACCATTCCTCTAGATTCTAGATGTCTCCAGAGTCTAGACCATCTTACAGGTAAGCATGGTCATGCATGTACAAGCTTATGTAAGTTATGATGCTGTTAGACCTTTGGGCTGCAGTTTAATGTTGGGGTCTTACAGTGTGAATGCTAGGACAGAACTGTATGATGCAACCATCAGGTATTTTATATGCTGCTGGGGCTGTGCCACTGGCAAAGCTGGGAAAGCTTCAAAGACAGAAATAGAAAAGCTTCAAATGAAAGAAATGACCTACCATGATGTAGTTTAAAAAGTTACAAAACTAATTTATATCATAAAAGGTGGAAGTTAAGGATAAAGCTTTAGGAGTTGGGCAGCAGTGGCACAAGCCTTTTATCCTAGCACTCAGGGAGGCAGAGGCAGAGGTAGGTGGATGGATGTGAGTTTGAGACCAGCCTGCTCTACCAAGTTATGTCCAAGAAAGCCATGGCTACAGAGAGAAAGAAACCCTGTCTCAAAAAAAAAAAAACAAAAACAAAAAAAGATAAAGCTGAACTAGAGCTCAGCTACTTCATATAGTAATCAGCCAAAAAGAGGCTCTTATAAGAACCACCACTTCTCTTAGACACATGGCCTTCAGAGTTTACAAACTCATGATTTTTGTTGTTTTTGTTGTTGTTTTGTTTTTTGAAAGGGTTGCACTTTGTTGCCCTGGCCTCTCTAGAGCTACTGAGCAGTTCACTGATCCTCCCAACCCTTTGATACCATGTGCTAGAGTCACAGGTATGCTCAACACACAGCTCTGGTGCTGGGGGACTGAATTAAGGGCTTCCTGCATGATCTACTTGAGCTATATAACCCAGCCTAAAGACCATTTATTAATCTATCACTATCAAGATCTGAATGTTAGAGGTGTTTGTAAGGGAACACTTATTTACTCAACAGATGAGAATATAAACTGGATTGACTTCAAAGGAAAGCCTGACCTGCAATCCTAGCTCAGGAATAGTGGATGATGGCCAGAACTAAAAAAAAAAAAAAAAAGGACTGTAACATGCATTTGCGTTAGCCTTTCTTAATATAAAACATCACTTGTTTTTTTGTTTTGTTTTAAAGATAAGATCTTGGATTAACCTGGAACTCATTATTCACTGAAATAACCTTGAAAATTTGATCCTCCAGCCTTCATGCTCCAGTGTTGTTGGATTATAGGCATATATGTCTACTATACCTGTCAAAAAAAAAATCTTAAGGCACGACTATTTCATACTATTAGAATATAAAATTGTTAAACTGTGATATATATGTATACTGAAATACCAGATATATTGTGAAAATCACATTCTAAGGACTGAAAACATTAATAAGTCACTTCATTCCATACATTTTTTTTCCTTCCACAAGCTCTCATTATGTTACCCAGGGAAGCCTTGAAAATGCCAGTTTTATTTTGGCAGTATTGGGCTTGTAGATACTGTGTTACAGTCCCAAACTCTGTGAGAAAAGGTCTTAACAAAGTTGCACAGCCTGTTATCAAATGTGTCATTCTCCTGCCTCCCTCCTAACTAGCTAGAATTACAGCCATGTAGTGTGACCTCCCATATCATACAGAAGATGGCCATCCTTCCGTGGGTACTCTGTTGGTGAAGCAGTCTCAGCAGTGTGGTTTTTTCCTTTTCCTCTGGGGCACCCATACTACACAGCATGTGCCATGCAGGAATTCTGTTGGACTTTTTCATTCTGTTTTGGCTCTGACACTGCCTCTCTGCCTTTAAAGTAAAAACCTCTGGTGTTTCTGTTTCCCCAGATAGGATCTTCTTATGTAGCCCTGAGAAACTTGCTATGGAGAACAAATCTGGTTTCAAACTTGCAGCCATCACTATGCCTTTCTACCCTCTAGCAAAAACTTGAACACTATTAGTATTTAAAAATCTGTAAAATACATCACAATGTTCTAGTTTTGCTGAAGCCAGCAAGTAAAAGCCATTTTCCTACTTTTTTCCACATCATGAATGTAATACATGAATGAAGTTACATACTCAAGTTCTGTACTTAATTCTTCACTGTTGATTTTCTAGTTTGGTTTCAATAGTCCTTACTTGGCCCCACCTTGTTGCATAGCTGAAGCCAGTTAAGCATGTTAGACATACAAGAATGAAAGGAAATTAAGGCATACTTAGTTAGCACTTATTTGACTTAACATCTTAGATAAAATGAGCAAGAATAAAATGCTCAATTTAGCTTTTGAAGTTCACTTACCACTAGGTTCTATACAGAACCAAATGGGTATCCTTATTCCAACAAATTGTCTTAGCTCATCACTACAGAGGGCACCGCTTTTACTTCTCAGGCATGATATTTACCTGCCTGTCATTATTCCTGTCACAAGATGTGCATGCATCATCAGACAGCTTAAGAAGGATAAGGTGCAAGCATGACTAAACCTTTTATTCTTACCAATTAATGCAAAAAAACAGGTTTGACAAATGACAAATCTGAGACTTTCAAAATCTCCCTTGCTATCCAGAACCAACAACTGGTTCTGTATTTTCAGGTGCCCCTTTCCTGTTTCTGAATAAGATGTTCCTAATTTGTCATTTGACACTTTTTAAAATTACCTTACAATTTCTTTCTCTTATGGTCTCTACGTAGGACTGATTGTCCTGGAATTCACTATTTAGACCAGGCTGACTTCATAGAGATCCACCTGCTTCTGCCTCTCAAGTGCTGGAATCAAAGTCATGTACAACCATACCACTTACCTCCCAATTTCAAATATGTAAAAAGAAGAGTATTGCTCTTACATACACTACCCAATTCATGCTTCATCAGTTAGATGACAAAAGTGCTGCCACCATGATCACAGTAGGCACTGCAATGGATTCAATGTGTTGTGTCTTCTCTTACCTACACTGAAATGTGAGACCTTAGTTGGAGGTGATCAAATCATGAAGGCAAAGCCTTCACAAATGAGATTAGAACTGCCCTTTATAATTACACAGAGAGTTCCAGGACAGCCAGGGTTGTTACAAAGAGAAACCTTGTCTCAATAAACAAACAAAACAAAATAGGAAACAGATCCTTTAGCCACGCTGAAATCAATAAAACAGAAGGTAGATAAACTAGCTATCTATCTACTTGTTTTGTAAACTTAGCATATTTTTATTGCATTTGTGTACCATTCTATTGTATTGTAAAGCATTATGGTACTTTGCTCAAACTAAGACAAACCACTATTACAGCTGTTAAGTCTGTACAGCCACAACTGACCAGAATGTGCAGTCATTCAGCATCCTAAATGCCAATTAAAATTTATACCTGATAATTCTGCTTTTAAATCTCCAAATGAACCTCACATCCTCAAAACGTTTTAAATATGAGACATCTCCTGAAACTCTCTCCTTCAGCCCAGCCTATCCATTCTCTATATGCACCAGAGACTAGTCCTTGGGCAGCACTACTATCATTCTAGGAAATCAGTCTTTAACTGAGCATGATCTCATGCATTAAGACAGCTAAAAAAACTAATTCCAACAATTGGAAATTGCACTTAATTCCCAAAGCACACATGATCTATACCTCTCACTATTCCCTCCCCCTAAAGTCTACACTAGTATTAACACATTAGGATAAAGAGGATTGAACCTGTCATTTCCCAAGTCAACCCTGCTTCTGAAGAGCCCTGAAAAACTTAAAAGTCCATCTTTTGGTTTAGTGAAGTATAGCTCAGAGAAAGAGGACATTATTCAGTCTTCATGATGCCCTATGAAGGTCTTCATGCAAAATGTCTACCACTACTTGAGTTGAGAACTCCTTGACCACCCTCATAGGATCTCTGATCCACTTAGAGACAGGAATCATACCTTCAATACAAAATAGTGTGACCTTTCTAGTCACCCATTCTCCTTCCAAGGATAGACCTGCATACAAGACTGGGGAAGGAGGGGGGGAAGGAACATGGCAGCTAATGGAGGCAGTGAGATCAGCCTTGAGGCCCTTATTGATATGCATTCTCCATATACCCCACACATAGTAAACAATTAAGGAGTAATCAGTGAAGCCCAAAACCAGCTCACAGATGCTAGCCATGTTAGTGAACAAAGGAATGGTAGAAAATGCTAAAAAAGGGGGGGTGGGGAGGGCTTAGTATTTTTCTTGATACAGATTGCTGATGTAAGTGATGTCAGTGCTACCTTGTCTATTTACACAATAATGCAGCTTCATGGATTGCTCACTCACTTGACTGGAAACTTATATACCAAAATAATTTCAAACCACTTTAATACTGGGAATCAGTTATAGAATTGTTGAGACAGGATCTCATATAGTTTGGGCTAGCTTTTAACTCCAAGGTTCTCAACCTGTGGATCACAACCCTTTGTGGTAAAACAATCCTTTCACAAGGGTCTCATATCAGATATTTACATTACAATTCATAATAGTAGCAAAATTTGTTATGCAGCAGCAACAAAAATAATTTTATGATTGGGTTCACCGCTGCAATAAAAGAGTTCAGCATTAGGAAGGTTGAAAACCACTGCTTTTACTGGGTGCAAACGATCTGGAACTCCTGGTCCTCCTGACTCCACCTCCCGAGTGCTGGACTATATAAATGCATTACCAGATCAGTAGTAAAGTGCTAGAAATCAGGTGCAGGACTTCAAACATGCCGACTATATTATCAACATAGCTACATCACCAGACCCAACTTGTAATTTTCAATTCACTATTTCCCATTGCACTTTATAGTTTTCCAGCAAGTCAACAAACAAATATATTTGTTTGCTAAATCACATTATATAGCATGGTTAGTCCTTGAACTCTGAATTACTTCAGCTTCAGGTGCTGCTGAGCTTACACTATGATATCACATTCAGATAACAGCTTTTTCCCCTTTTCTGTGCACATGTATGTGTGCCACAGTACACAAATGGCTGTCAGAAGACAGGGAGGAGTTGGTTCTCTACTATGTGGGTTCCAGGTCAGCAGGCTTGCCAACAGGCATCTTTCACTTGAAGCAGAGTAGGAATCCAAAGCCTACTTATGTACACAGCAAAGCACATCTTTTATTTAAAAAAATACAACAAACAAACCCTCTGAGCCAGCCCACACTTGAGTGATGAAAGTTAGACTGTTACAGGAACCAGTCTCTTAAAACAAAAAGCAAGATGAGACCTGGACATAGTGGTTCATGCCTGTAATCCCAGAACTCAGGGGAGGTATAAACAGGTGAATCTCTGGGAGTTCAAGGTTAGCCAAGGCTACACAGAAGAAACCCTGTCTCAAAAAAAAAAGTCAGGTGATTTTTCCTCTCTCTGCATACTTTAGTAATTTACGAAGTATAGCATAGCATAGTGTGTACACCTTTTAGGCCCAACTACTCACAAGGTAGAACAGTAGGACCACCTGAGCAACATGATGAGAAATCACCCAGCTCTACTCTGGTCAAGTCAAAAAAAAAAAAAACAAAAACAAAAAACAAAGAAACCACTTAGACAGGATGCTCCATTTGATATACAATTGTATCTTATTTTTGAGGCAGGGACTCACAATGTATCTCTGACTCTCCTTGAACTCTGTAGACCAGGCTGGCCTTAAACTCTCAAGAGATCTACCTGTCTGTGCTGGGATAAAAGGAGTTAGTTAGCCATCATGACCAGCTGTAAACGCTAAGAGCTAAGATCAAAGAAACATGCCAAGAGGTCTGGCTTGGTGTATCTTTTATTTTTGCTTCCCAACAATCCCTCAAAAAAGCTCTAAAACCCCCAGTATCTGGGTCACCATCTGTGAAAGTATCCCAAACTGTTGAATCAACAAATGAACCTCCATCTTCTGAGACTTGCCATTCCCAGCCATCACATCAAGAAATTGTGCTAAAACTGTAAGTGCCCAACAGTAATTAGATCTATCCATTAAAGAAAAAGGAACCAATGTAGATATAAACCTTTCCAAGACAGCGGCAAACAAAGCCAGGGAGGAAAAACTTGGTAAGAAAAATGTTTCCTGGAAAGATTGAAGAACAACACATACATCACCTAAGGATCTCACGTCACAAAAAAATTTCTTTTGTCCACAGAGAGCTGTCCCAATCCCAGCCATCTAGAAATTAGAATGAATCAATGGGATAGAAGCAGTAGAATAATTTGAAAAGTCACCCAAGTCAAAAGTGGCTCCTTTATTTCCATTTATCTGTACCATTTGTGACCCCTTTACTAAAAGCATGCCTAAATAACAGTCAGCATTCAGTATTGGCTGAGTAAATGATTCTGAGATGTGGCCCTATATATGTTAAAACATGGAAGACAAATTGTTTTACTAAAAACTTGACACTAAAGCAGTGTCTCCTCACTGCATTGAAACACTTGCCCTAACTGTTGAGAGGACTCAGTAAGTTTATCAAGGACTTATAAAGGAGCTGCTGGGCCCTTTATGCCTCTCTCTAAAGGCATTAAGTACAAGCTATGAGATACTGTGGACCTACTCATGTAGTCTCTTGATTTTGGCAGAACTATACAAATGGTGAAATGCTTCACAAGGTAGTACTGGCCTATGCAGTAGCAAAATGGACTCTGTTGGGAACCATACCTTCATTTTTCCCAAAGATGAAAGCTACCTCCTCTTCCTCAAACCTTCACCTCTTTCCTGGAAATAAGTCAAGGGAGATATGTTTACTGAGTGTTAACAGCAGTTACAAGTATACACAATGATTATTTCTCCAGCAAGTAAAGATCTACAGCACTAAACCAATAATAGTTGGCTTTATAACAAAAGCAGACCAGTAGGAGATATCTTCACTGAAACAAGGATGCCTACTTGAGTTCTTCTGTATAACCTTTTTTATTTAGTACCTAAAGCCCTATCTACTATTTAAAAAACAAAACAAAACAACAACAACAAAAATTAAAAACCTCTGCAGTGTTACTCAGCCAAGGCTAAGCAGCTTTAAACTTTATACATTCCCCCACCTTCTGTTCAGGGTACAAATAAACAAAGAAACCAGAAAGAAGCCCAAACAAGAACTTTCTCACAGCAGACATACCCTAATTTGAAAAACCATTTATTTCACTGGAAAGTGATCCAAATTTCTACGTCTAGTCTTTGGGCCAAAAAATCAAACTGAGAGCAGTGATTCTCATCAAGGTCATTCCTAAATTCAATACCACTGCAGTCAGGAGGCAGAGGGGAGACAGCACAGCCCCCACCAGTTTCTGCATAGGAGGCATGCTGGGAGAACAGAACAGGAATGGGAAGCTCTAGAAGAATAAACAGGAGAATAGGAAATTCAGCAGGAGAGAGAATAGGAAAGAGAAAGAACTTAACAAGGTAAATTAAGGTCCATGGTTCCTGAGGGACTGAATGCACAGAGCCGAAAACGTCCCGGAGATGGGGTACCACGAAGGGTGTATTCTCATGCACAACCGCAGCTCGGAATTTCAGCCCACACACATCCCACCTGAAAGAGAGCACAGTAACAGGGGCTTTACAGCAAAGCTCAAAAGGGCTTTCCCACTTAGAACTTCAAAGAACATCTTATAAAGTCATACCTTGATACTTACTTTTAAGTTTACTTGTGCCCTTCCCTAGCAGCAACATAATTTCTAGAAATGAGAGCAGCTTGAAGGTGAGAGAATCACTGGGAAGGCTAACAGTCCTCAACAAAGGCCTCTCTCTATACTAAACAGCAAATCTCCCATGGCAGTAGACAAACACAGTCTATTATTTTCAATATTAACATTATTAGCAATCCCAAGAGAAGGTAATTCCACAAACTTATCAGAAAAAAAAAAAAAAACAAACAAAAGAAGTATGTTTCAATCCAAGAGTGATTGCCAATGACAGTATCATTCAAGAACTAGGAAAAAGTTACATCAACTGAACATGCTTGAAGGTTTATTCATCACTTTTAAAAGAAGGCGCTGGAGAATGTGTAAGCTACATCAAGTCACTCAAGTTACTCTTCCAGCACAATCCTAGTCAATGAATCCGATCAGTCATTTCCTAGCCAGTGGACCGGAGCAAGCCACATTACCTTCTGCCTTAATATGAAAGATGACAAAGTATCTACACTACAAGATTAAAGATCTCTGGTAGATGTCAGGGACACAGTAGGGATCCTAAAAACTAAAAGTACCCCAAGTACAACAGCAATCTCAAGTACTTACAGCCCAAAGCTAAGAAGCATCAAAAGAGAATATATTCAAAACAGAAGCACCACTATGGTGGTAAACACCTATAATCTCAGCACTCAGGGTTGAAGCAGATTGCCCACAAGCTCCAGCCAGCTTAGGCTACTCTGTCATGGTCAAATGGACTCAGGTAAAGTTGAGTAACGTCCTTAACTAATAGGAAGATGAGGGAGTGATGTGCTCCTGGTAAAGTTCCTAAGCCTAGATTTCAACATTCCCAGAGGGAAAACACAGGTATGCATACAGACTTACACTGCCATACTACCTTACGTGGAAGATGTCAAGATGTCATACCCAGACTCAAAAATTTTAAATCTGAATAAGAGGCTAGAACACAACAGAATAAAAGATAACAAAAGTGGACTATTAAGGACATTGAAGCTGGAATGAGCAGCTAAACTGGACTTAAAAGTTCATGCCAGACTTCCTACTGTGATTATTTTCTGCCTCATCTTATCACTAACTTCTTTAAATGACTAAGACTGAGAGACCTTTGAGAAGGTGATAAATCTTCAAGATTAAGATGATGCCATTTTGTAGGTCTTCATTAGACTTGAACAATAATCAGTTAACTAGTTACAAACTATCATTAGTGGTCAGACCGACCCTTTTCACTGCATGGATACAGCACAACAAACTTGAAAAGACTAGTGCTGCACATCTAAGAAATTCAACAGACCCTGAGAAGCCATGCACCCAAGTCTGAATGTCAGGGTCCCAGATAAAATCACAGCATGCAAGTTTCACCCAAGATTCTACAGTACACCACTGTTTGATGTTTTAGACACAAATAAAATAATGACCCCACTATTAAAAGCCCTGGAAAAATAGGTACAAGAGTAAAGGATGTTTATTTCAAACTTCAGCATTTAAAGACTTTGCAAACTGAGCCCTGCTTGCAACCTAAACTGTAGCCCTTCAGGCCTCAGGAGTGATGGCAAAACCAACAGGGGATGACCCCCACCCCCCCACTCTCACCTCAAACTTTAAAAGGCTGAGTACCGCGCCCGATCCGCATACTGCTCCCGCTCATACCGGGCCATGTCGTACAGGGAATTCCGAGCAGCTGCTGAAGCTTGGGACAACTCACTGTCATGCCCGTAACGGTAGCCCTCTCCAACAGTGGGGACTGGGCCTGTAGCGCGACGCAGGGGGCTCCGATCCCGCCCGTAATATGAAGTAGAAGCTGCAGTACAAGCAGCAGCCGCAGCAGCAGCTGCTGCTGAAGGCGGCAACAGATGTCTATTGTAGGGATCGAGAGAGGTGGAGGTGAGGTGACTGGCCATGGCTGTGTTCTGGACTTGTGGCAGCTGGGACAAAGTCTGCTCTGCATAGTTATTATATGCAGAGGCAGCTGCAGCTGCCACTGCCTCATAGGACCGGGCAGCACGGCAGCGCTTGTAGTAGGCATCGAGCGCTCCGTACGCGTTGTTGTAATACAATGAATCCCCATAACTCATGGTGTAAGGCGTACGCACTGCTCCATATTGCTCATTATACTGCTCGGTCAAGTCTGCCACGCGGCCCGAACGATCTATTGGACACTCTTTGGACCAGTGCCCCTCTTTCCCGCACCGATAGCAGCCGCTCTGGTCTCCCATCCCGGGCGCGGTCCTAAGCCGGCTGGTGGACAACTGCACGTGCATTCGTTTGCCTTGAAGAAACAGACGCAAGAAGGGTTGCTATCACAAAGTAATGCCCAAGCCCCTACCCCAGCCACTGGTCACAACAATGGCTTTACCTAAATGACTTTGATGTATGATAAATTGACAAAAACTTTCTTTGGTGGAGGGGGAAGCCCAACATATAGATTGGGTATAAATGACCTGATTTCAAGCAAAGTTAAACAGATGAAGAAGAAATACTAGCTACTAACACCAGCTTACTGATTAAGAAAGAGATTTCATCTCCTGCCAAATAACTGGACAAATGCCTATCCCAGTGGCCCAATCCAAAAGAAACTCAAGAGTGCTTCAAAATTCTGACATTCTCATTTTCTGTATCAAGACTGATTCCATAAAGTAGAAAAAAAAAATGTTGACCTAATATTATGTATAGATACCCCAAATCAAAGAGATTCTAAAGTTATCATCTCTTAATGATCAGGATTTGTTCCAAAGCTAAGCCTGACAGCCAAGTTTCAAGCTAGATCTTTGGAATAGTCACAATTAAGGAAGCCTGGTAACACAAGATATGGTAGAACAAGGTCTTCTCTTTAAATTGTTCTTTCTCTTTTGATAATCATCCTAATAGGGATTCTCCACAATTTGACTGTCCAGTCAGAGGGTCAAAAGAAACTTGGGCAGGCTGTGAACACATATACACACACAAGAAGTACATTTTAATAAAAGAGGATGAGAAAGATACAAAGAATAACCAACAATGTTAATGAAATAAACAGCTTAGAGTAGCAGAACTAAAGTGCTTTCCACTAAGAGCTAAGATGGAAAAAGCTGGGCATGGTGGCACATGCCTTATTTCTAAGACTTGAGGCTAGAGAATGGTTAAACTTGAGCCCAATCTAAGTTACATATAAGAGTATGAAACTCTAAGAACATGCTCCGAACACAACTTTTCTTTAAAAATCATAATTGGTATTTTGAAAACGATAGTTCTAAAAGCCGTAATAAGAGAAAGGCAGTAACTTTTAGAACATAAGTTAAAACTAAATTCCCAATTTTTCACCTAAGAAATTTCTACTAAAAATGTCAACCGATTTATTGGCAGACTAATTCAAAAGGGATCTAAATCCAGCACAATCTTCCAAATGTAATGAAAAGAATGCACTCAAACAACCTGCGTTAGAGAGGTGACCAGAGAAGGGCCTGGAGGCAGCACAGTGTAAAATCACTCCCTGACTATCCCAACATGCACATGGCAGGTCGACCACTATAACCACTTACAGCCTCCTCCGGGCTCCGCAGTGCCAGGCACACATGGAGTGCACAAACATATGTGGGGCAGACAGTCATTTTAAAAATCTTTTTTTTTTTAAAGGTGACTAGAAGGATGGGTTCTCTAGCAGCAAAGAGGTAAATAATGTCACATGCAAAATCAAAATTAGATTCTAGAAAATTAGGAAGAGGAATGGAGACAAAATACAAAAGCCAATAAACTTCAGTAATTCTAGCCTGCAGATCTTAACAGAGATAAGCAATTAGGTATGTGCAGGTCAGAACTATACCCTGGCATTTGCCCAGGAGACCACTTTTGCACATAACAAATTAGAGAAAACAAATGCAACCAAGAAACCCACAGACATATTTAAGACATGGAAGTCATTGATAAACGCCCTGAATAATTTGTTGATTCTGGTATCCAAAAAAGGAAATAAATCTTTTAAATCTAAAATCGATTTTCTTGCAGGCAAACAAAAAAGAAAATATACCCAATTGTAATCAACTGAAAGGGAAAAGACCAGTCAGGTAAATATCATTACTCAGCACAGAGCTTTAATTATGAAGAAATGAAACAGTAAAGCTGGACACTTCAGGAAGGCTGAAGGCAGGAAAATGGCTCAGGCCCAGGAGTTTGAGGCCAATCTGGATGATATAAGAAGGAAGGGGCCGACTGACGGCCTTCAGCTGTTGCTCAGTAGCAGGATACATGTAGAATGCCCTGGGATCCATCTCTAAGACCATTTTCTAAAAACGTGGTATTAGGAGAAATAGTGTAAAGTCAACCAAACATAGGTTAGGATCAGAGCCAGAGTTTCAGATACCCAGATACAAGAATACTTGCTCTCAAACCACACTGTCTTCCCCTTACACATGTAACTGCCACCAGCTGATACTTTTATGATTAAAATGCTGAAAACTCTCCAAAAGTTAGATATCACATCCCTCCACAAAATCAGTCTTTGCTTCCAATTAAGTTGTTGACAAAATAACTTTCAGCTTGCCAATTAAAAGAGGAAAGAAGCTAGCCCTGGGAGACCTGTGACATTTTTAATAATGCACAGCAATGCCCATGACACAGTCCTTGTCACACTGGGGGAGGTCAGACTCTCAGAAAGGTTCAGTTTAAGGAAAATAAGCAAAGATGTCAGTAATTCAACAAAAGCAGTATGAAGAAAGAGAACTAGCCCCTTCTTTGTGTTAATATAGCCAGACCTAGGTTTGAAATATACTTCTAGGGGGATCTGCAAACATAGTGTGTACATACACACTACACACTCAAGCACACACATAAAGTTAAATACATATTTTAAAAAAGAAGAAATACCGTTATCGGTCTGGTGGGATGCTCAGTAGTTACGAGCACTTTTGACTCTTCCAAAGGGCCTGGGTTCACTTCCTAGCACCCACATCATTACATAGCTCACAACCCACATCATTACATAGCTCACAACCACCTGACTTCAATTCCAAGGATGGCACCCCTCTTCTTCTGACCTCTGTAGGCCATACATAAACATTTCAAAATCTGTGTGTGTGTGGGTTTGTTTTGTTTTGTTTTGGTTTGGTTTTTGTTTGTTTGTTTGTTTAAAGAAATACAGCTATGAATTACAGGACTATACTGTGATCTGGAAGTTCATCACCACCTTAGGAAAAACTGTTTCTCAGTCTTGGAACCTTAAAGGATGAGAGGTGTTGAAAGTTCAGCAGGCAATTCAACAGTCCTTTTGTTTTGTTTTTGTTCTCTCTCTGTAAAGCTTTGGATATGCTACAACTAGCTGAGTAGACCAGGTTGGCCTCAATTCTCCTGCCTTTGCCTCCCAAGTGCTGGAATTAAAGGCCTTCGGCACCATCGCCCAGCTTTTCAACAGTCTTGACAAGGTGTTGATCTTAAAATAATACCATCCAAATCAACTGATAATCCACATCAACACCCAAGCTGCCCTCCAGGCTTAAAAACAATTCAGCTAACAAGGGCTTCGTGGTAACCCTCAAACTATCCCAAAATATCTAAATGAGTCCAACCCTACACCACATGAAACCAATCAAGATGAGCCTTATTGATCCTAATCACAATGCCGCCTCCCTTAACGTCAGTGTTCTAAGTATTTTAGCACAGATTGTAAAGCAAAATTAGGGCCACCTTTCAAAAGCTCATTATCTTCACTGAAAAGAACTGGGACAAGAAGGTAGGCTTAACAAGGAATTCTGTCCCCAAAGTGTTTTTCTCTGGATCTTCCTCTTATCAAGTGCAACACGATGGTGATGCTGTGAATGTGCTTTATTACCCAAGGCAGGGAAAAAGACAGTCTTCAGAGAAAGTATTTCTAAACAGGCTCATAAGCTTTAAGAGGCTCTAAATGAAGACCAAGTGGGTTTTTGTTTTTCCCCTCCAGACCATCATTGTCTATTTCCTGCATTGTTTCTGAAGGCTTCACAAAAAGAGGCTGGGCCTGATTCAGGAGTAAAGAAGCCCTTGTCACCTGACTTGTCAGCCTGACTACCTGAGTTCCATTCTTGGGACCCACATAGTAGAAGAAAACAAACTCCTCCAAGTTGTCCTCTCACCTCTACATACATGCCGTGTCACAACTGAGAATACATGTGCATGCGCACAAACACAAACAAAAATTTTGTTGAAGAAATGTCTCACATATCCTTCATCAGCCAGCAAAAAAGCTTCCTATCCCAAACCCTTAGTTTACTCATCCAATATTTTCCCAATAACCTTGTGTTGAGCTCTCTACCAAAAGAGAGTGGTTCACCTTGAAACTCTGTGTTGTCAAGGCCCCTGATGGCCTCCACTGCATCCTCTGCCCGCTCCATGTGTACAAAGGCATAATCTTTCACGATGTCACATTCGATGACTGGGCCATACTCCTCAAACTTGGCCCGAAGCTCTTGGTTGGTACAAGTGGGACTGATGTTGCCCACATGTAACTTGGTTGAAGCTTTGCTCTTATTCTTGCTGGCTTCCACATTGATGTTCACTCCGTGCAGCTTGTAGTGGTGCAGGTTGCGTATGGCATCCTCAGCGGCCGTCTTGTCCTCTATGTGCACAAAGCCATAGTTCTTAATGATGTCACATTCCAGCACCTTCCCGTACTGCTCGAAGAGTGAGCGGATCTCCTGCTCTGTGGCCTCCCGGGGCAGATTGCCAATGAACAGCTTCACCATCTCCACACAGCCTGCAATTAAAGAAACAAGGTTTTTAATGGAAGACCTTAAGTCCATAACATTTATTAAAAAGAAAAAAATCACTCCCATAAATAGGTAAACATAAGATAAATAGAAAGACAAATAGCTCACTCTCATCATCTCCTTTCACTCCGGCATACAATCACCAAGGCATTCTCTCACAGGCATGCACAAACTCGCATCACTAAACAATAACCAATGGGAAGTTCAACAAGCGCCTGCTTCTACTCCCCCCACAAAAACTATAAAAATGGTCTACAACAGGGCAGTCCTTTTTAGACAAAGGGGATTTTGTTGTACCTACAGCGCAGTATATTATAGGCAAGTACTGTCACTGAGTTACATCCCCTGCCTCAGACAAAAAGGAATAGTGCTGGAAGTTTGAGGATAAATGAAAAGCTAGAGACTAAGCATTTCTGCCCACTTTGGTGAGCATTAGAAACAGGATTCTAACTACTATACTTGCTGATAACCTCAAATTAGCTTTTCCTCTCTTAGCCTTGCAGTAGCTACATTTAGTTGTTTCTTTTGAAGTAGCGAACGCTGGCATCAAAAAGATAAAAAGCATGGGAAATACAGAAAGTGTCCGCGTGGGGTAAATCCTTCTGGGGAAGCACGCATTACAGATTCCTACAGAAAGTACTAAAACTGCCTGGTCAAATGGGCGCTATAGGTTAATAAGGCAACAATGCCTCGGGGCATGAGAAATTCTCAAGTCTAAACAGTTATCCAGGTGGAAACCCCAAAGTAGATAAGTGAGCAAACTTAGAGAAAAAAGGTGAACAAAAGCAAGGTATTACGGAGGTGGGGGCTGGGGACTTGGGGAAGGGTTGCTTCAGGCTTACCGCACTAAGTGGAGGACCGAGGTCGGCTCAGAGACGAGTGTGCAGGACGCAACCCCACTGGGACAACCCTGATGCCCAAGGGAGTCAGTTAAGTTTTAACAGAACAAAGGACACAGTGGAAGAACCTGGAGTCTCTCACCGCATGGAAATCTGCAGGTGCTCCTCCTTGCAGCGCGGACGGTTCTGACAAAACGCTAAAATGGCGGCGGCCACAGCAGTGACTCTGGGTAGAAAAGGGGTTGAACCTACCACCGGATTGGCCGTTCGGTAAAGTAAAAGGCAGGCGTTCCTGGAGATCCTCTTCCTGATTGGTTACCCCGAATGCCAATTACCTGAGAGGCCAGGAAGAGGTGGAAACATCAGTAACCCGGAGCCTTTATACGGAAGCCAATGAGCACCCAGCCTAGTGAAACCGAAGCCACCGATTGGGCAACACGTCCATGTGAGGGAGGAGCTACAAACGTGGACTTCTTCGAAGCGCGGCCCGCCATTAAGCAGAAGGAGCAAGAGCCTCTGTGGCAGTCTGTAGCTTCGTGGCTCCAACTTTGTTAAGCTTTCACATTTCGCCACTTCCACGTGCACACCCTGACAGTATTCAGTCCTCTACTCCATGATTTCGCATCCCCTTTCAACTGACCGCCACCACACCCCGCAGCATGGATGCTGCATCCGTCCAGCTTACACAGACCTAGAACAATCTCCATTTTGGCCCTTTTGCGTCCAAAATTACCCCAGTTAAAAAGTATCTGTAGGTAACTGAAAAACTCTAAAACAGTCAGTGGATCCAGCTTCGATTACGGTGTAACGGCCCAGACAATGGGCTGGCCAAAGACGTAGGAAGCACTGGATTAAAGATCCCTATAGAAGACAACCTCCCACCTCCCAAAATGGTGTGTAAACATGGAGGTTGAAACTCGACCCCCACCCCAACCTCACCCCACCAAGAGAAAAAACAAAAAAACAAAAAAAAAAACAACAAAAAAAACCAAAAAAACAAAAAACGGGAACAGCAAAAGTTTGGTTTTGTTTGGTTTTATTGGGCGCCATTAGCCAGAACTTTTCATTTTAAACTCCCTAAAACTGACCTTGGAAGAAAAGGCTTTGTCACAATCAGCTGTAAACAAGTACAAACGAACATTCTTCAGAGGGTCCAATTCCCTTATCACATTTTTCTCACCCACTGGCTGCTTCACATAATTCCATACTCATTGCGCAAGCAACTTTAGTCATGACCCTTCACAGAGCAGCTTTTGAAGATGAAAAGGGAAAGGTGCTGAATGGAGAACTTAAAACATGAACAGGCAGAAAGCAGGGAGCTTTGTGTGAACAAGATGATCAGAAGTGAAACAGAGCAGACTACCACCCAAAACTGCCATAAAGGGGGGGAGGGGAAGAGCCTAATAAAATAAAAACAGAAGACAGAAAGTAAGCCTAACCCAGCAGCAGAAAACTAGTCAATAACTTCCCTGACCAGTCTATATAGCAAAATCCAAGTTAAGTTAGCCAAGCCTACAGTGGGGGGGGGGACCTGCGTGTGATTCAGCTACCGCCAGCCCTCCAAACAGACTGGCTTTACTATCCCCATCTATTCAAAATAGACTATTTCTTCAGATTTTTTTTACTGGTCATTCCATCTTAAAGGTGTGGACCCTGACTTGTAACTATTTACTTTGTGCTCCTTTTGCAAATAATTACTATCACTTGAAATTCTATCTTGTTCATTTTCTATATTATATGGGTCCAATGTTGGAACTGCCCTGGTAACATGAAAGACACTCAAATACTTGTTGACTGAGAAACTAATGTATAACTTTTTGATAACCATAGGAAGTGATTTAATTTTCAGTACCAGGTTAAGGGACACAGTATTTTGGTTGTATGCATAACATGTTCGAGGTTCTTAAAATCCCGTTACTTAGGGGAAGAAAATAATCTCATCACCTAGAACAACTTTCCAATCTTTCAAAACAAAAAGCTGGTAATCAAGTTAGAGGTGGTTTTTTATCATAATTGACAAGTGCAGCAAAATGAAGCCTTACGTACAGGGGTTAACTACAGCCCATATCTTCATATTGACGCCAATTTACCCAAATACGTTACTCAAAGCTGGAGAAACTTGTTTTCCCTTAAAAAAAAAAAAAAGGCACCTAATTCAAAACCTCTACCTTTCCCATCAACCCACCTACAGAAGGCATTTTTACTGCCCTCATTGTCCTGAAATATTATTTTTAAACCATCTTGTTTGTCAGGGTTAAGGATATAACTCAGATATAACGTCTGCCTAGCAAAGACCTGGGTTTGTTCCCCAGCAACAAAACAAAATTCTTAAAGATGCCTCTTGTCTGACCTCAAGCTCATGATCCTTCTGCCTCAGCCTTTCTAGTGCTAGTAATATAGACATGAGAAAATACACCTGTCTTAATAACTTACACTTCTAATAAATAACAGGCCCCAGGTCTAGAAATGCGCTACAAGTTTGACAAAGGTTCAAATTGAAAGCCAGTATCCTTCAAGGATGATCCTAAGGAGCCAAAAGGATAACCCTAAGTGTACCAGCTCCAATCCCACTGGCAGCTATGTCCCGCCCCTTTCAATCCCCTTACATTCAGAGTTCTCTCCTTGTAAACTTTATTTTCTGATAAGCAAAAGAACGTGATCCTAGAACACAACATACTTGGGAGACGGTCACCAAAACTGGTATGATCTAATAGCTTCCGTCACAGCTATGCACCACTCACAGCAAAAATTCAGATTTTAATGTGACTTGTATATGTGCTTCATTCATACTTATATCTCAAGTCCTTGCACAAGTAACTGCTTCACTAGGTCATCAGTGTCCCCAAATTCTGATGTCTTTTTATTCAGTATGTGTGCGTGTCTGAGTGAATTTATGTGTACCACGTACAGAGCCTGCTGAAAGCAAGAGATACTGCAGAATTAGTTAAGGGTTGTTCTGAGCTGACAAGTAAGTTCTGAGACCCAAAGGCAGGCCCCTCTGCAAGAGCAGAAAGCACTCTTAACCAGTGAGTCACCTCTGTCCACATGAATACCTGACTATGACAGCAGTATCTGTCAAATGTTCCTCACCCGCCAATACTAACATATAATAATAAGAAGAAGAGTCATGCATTTTGGTTTCAATAACCATTAAACATATAAAAATGACTTTTAGCCAGACAATAGTGGCCCACTTGGGAGACAGAGACAGGCAGATTTCTGTTAGAAGCCTGGTCTGTGGGGTGAGTTCCAGGACAGCCAGGGCTGCACAAAAAAAAAAAAAAAAAAAAAAAAAAAAAAAAAAAAAAAAGCCTATCTCAGAAAAACAAAAGACTTTTTGATACTAAAATTATCACCCATTTTTTTCTGAGTTCGCCGACTTAAAAAAATAATCACTTTTAAGCAATATTTGGAACCATGATTATTGTCATGCAGAAATGAAGATCCAGCTCTTAGCCATGAGTCACTCAAATCCCAGGCACCATAGAAACTGGGCATGGTGAGTGTTGCCTGGAAGCCTAGCATACAGGATGTGAAGACAGAAAGATGATTTCAAC
Organism: Meriones unguiculatus; assembly: GCF_030254825.1. Taxonomy (NCBI): domain Eukaryota; kingdom Metazoa; phylum Chordata; class Mammalia; order Rodentia; family Muridae; genus Meriones; species Meriones unguiculatus. The sequence continues at coordinate 23,935,884 of NC_083349.1, forward strand.
GTCACCTTCAGCTACATAGGATTTTGGGAGACCACCCTGACACATAAGAGCCTGCATCAAAAATAGTAAATAAAAAACAAAAAGAAAATAAAGAAGAAAGAATGAGTATGGTGATGCACACCTTTAATTACAGCACTTATGAGACAGGCAAACAGCTGAGTATGAGGTCAGCCTGATCTACATATTGAATTCCAGGCCAGCCGCTGGTACATAGTGATACCCTGTCTCAAATTAAAACATGAAAAAAAAAAAAAAATTACTGGTTGACAAAACAAGGCAGAAAGCCAGGATTCAAATTCAGTAAACAATTCTTACTAGGGAATTCTCAGTACCAAGTTTTCAAATCAAAACTCATCTCAAAAATAAAAAAAAAAACAACAAAACGATTATCTGTATTCTCTAGCCATTGACATATGCTCTCCTTGATCTACCCTTTGCCTAGCATTGCTCATTAACTATAACTAGTTCACTGAGGTAGGTCCTGCCCTCCAGTGTAGAGATCTCTCTAGGTCAACAAGACTAAACTCCCCAAGTACTGCCATCTCAAGCTTTACAGATAGTTTCCAATGATTCAGATCTAGACCCAATAAAAGTAGAATTTAGATAAACACTAGCTTTCTGTATGTCATCTTCTCTATTACCCAAACTTCTATTGAAGAATACTAGTGCATAAATCCAGCAAATGTCTTTTCTTCATGATTTTACGCATCCATGCTATTCTATTATCCACTGACTTGGCTGGATAGGGCAAACTGCCTGGAGAACCAGCAGACATGCAAGGACTTTGACACAGCTTAACTGGGGGATACAGGAGCCAAAGAGTTGTGTGTACAGATATGATTATAAATGTAGCACACCTCTAGAGACTAGCTCCTCGTTGATAGTCTCATTATCTCTATTGCAAGAAATGGAGCACCAGGCCACCCAACAGAATTTAAAACAAACAAACAAAAACAACAACAACAAAAAAAAAACAGCCAAACTTCAGAAAAAAGTAGGCTGACAGGGCTTAGGCCTCTAAGTAGTATACTTCCAGGAATAAACCAACAAAAACTTGTCCAGTGGGGCCAAGGTATAGGTGATATACATAGAAGTTGAATGATCTGAAGTACAATGAAAGCCCATTTCCCCCAAACACTCATTACATCTGTCCTCCCATTCACCAAACCCAACTTTCCCCAAGATATAAGAACTTGAAACTCAGAAACCTATAATAAGAAAAGTATGAGTAGGTTGTAGGATTAACACTCGTGGATGATGTTTTTAAACAGTCTGCAAGGGAAAGGAAAAACGACATGATTGAGCTCTATAGCTTCTTCTGGCTGAATGAGAACCCTGAGGGCTGAGGCAATAAGGCATCAGGATCTAAAGATGGCCAACAGTTGAAATGATCCAACAGGCCAAACCACTTTGAAGAGTTTGGGCTGCAACGACGACCATCAACACTGGCACTGGGAATATAACAGGTTAGGTGGGCGAGTGTTTTTGTTTGTTTAGCAGGAATCATGGAAGTGTCACTGTGGCAGAACAAGAACTAGAGAGAAAGAAAAATGACAAAGGAATACTGAAATACATAGGCCACAATCTCAGCCTACATCCAGCCCTTTATTCTCACAAAGTCATGCTGAGCCTGTCACTTAGCCCTCGGATCATTCTACCATCACAGAGAAAAGTACCAGAAAACCCATCTTCCCATTCTACCCAAGTACTGCAAAGGAATGAAAATGAGCAGCAAAGCAGCTGAAGGCAAGGTGATGAGCAGAAAAGAAGCAAATAAAAGAGCTCAGACCTCCAATACGTTCTGAGATTTATCCCACTTAGCCACAAATAAGAACTCGTGACTTTGAGGCATTTTTACATGATGGGCAGTTTGAAGAAGACATCTGGGGCAAGCTACTGTCACAGCCAAGTTCATATGGAGCCAATGAAGGAGGCAGATACACCACACCCAATCTATTTGGTAGTTGCACTCAGGCACGCAGAATCGCACACTCTCAACATATTCCCTCCCTTCTGCTATGGCATCTCACTTCAGCAAGCCCCCAAAATGTCTCTAAGGCACCCTTCCCCAAGAAATATCAGATGTCAGTTACCACTCCATTTAACCAGTCTTCTTTCATTTTACCCATCAAGTTACGTCTCCATCTTATCCCTGGCTAGAACTGCCCAGGTCTTCCACCCACCCCCTCACACCCTGACAAGGTCTAGAGTAAAAGTATAAAAAGAATTCTCAATTCTACATCCAATCTTAGGATCTCTACTTGACTGTTTGCACACCAGCCTCTTCTCAAGAATATGTCTATTATAACACCTTCAAACATAAACCCAGCAAGAAGACATCTAAAAACCATAATAGATGCAGACAGCGAAAAGGAGTCTCAGGTGCTGTGATGACCGAGGTTGGCAGGACATAGGAAGGACGCTCCGTGGTGAAGTTCAACAGGTGCAGTACCATTGGCCAGAATGCCCCATATGCTTTAAATTCTCCTTGACCCTCATCATTTCTCCAACCACAGGGCAGTACCAGATAGTGACATAACCCACAGCCCACGATGACTCCTTTCCCAAGTCCCAGCCTCAACATTCACTCAAGCCCACTGCCAGAGGGATTAGCCTTGTAAACACTGCAGCAGCCCATTACCCATCCCAGGCAGATATCAGCAAGAACCATTCTGCTGGATTTCAGTTTTTGCTTTGTTTTTTTCTGAACTGGGAAAGAGTCAGGGACATTGATCAAACATAAGCAAAGAAATGGGCATTGAATTCTGATGTGATCAACTAAAATTGATGGCTGAGAAAGTCCAACCACTTGGTCTGAACTCTCCAGTCCTAAAGATGGCAGGCTATTTAAAGACGATAATGACCTTAATTCCACTGGGTACCAGGAAACCATTCCAATCCCCACATTCAAGCACCTTTTCCACACCCACTCTGGGTCTTCAGGTTGCCTTTCTTCTAGCTGTCACGTCTTCCTGGATGTCAAACTGGCTCACCTGACACTGAGTGCAATCAAGACAATGACAACCAGGTTTCCAAACCACGAATCACCCCAAGTTTTATTTGTAGTCCATACAAAAAGAGGGAAAAAAATTAAGATTTCTAACACCACCTACTTGGGGAGATAGGGAGCTGGGACTATGCCAGTCACCATTAGCTAAAACATTCAGTGGTAAGCAAGGATTTGGACACACACCAACTGACTGTCCCAACAGGATCTCAGTCTCAACAGTCTCTACAGAGGGACAGTCAGGGGCCCCTGAACTGCTGGCATAGCTTGGCGCATAGGCAAGGGTTAAAATAACCCTTTCCTGGCCTCCCTCACATCTAAAAAGAAAAACGCGCCGCCTGACCTCAGCTGTAGGTTGTATCACCCTCCAGACAACCTTAAGTATCACGCACAAAAATAAAAGGGAGCCATGAAAAAAAAATTAAAATATAAAAGAAATTCCCATTCTGGGGAGATGGCTGGGTAGAGGGAAAACCGCAGATCTAGAGCCAATAGCAAGATGTGCTGCTGAGGCAAAGAAACAAAGTAGGTTACTGCCAAACACAAAAGGCTCCTCTCCTGGGGAAGGCCCACATGGTAGAGGGAGGGGATGAAAAACCACCATCAGGAGAAGTATGAGACAGGGTGGTGACAACCTGGGTCTGTACCCTACCCTACCTCTTCCTCTCTCTCCCTGTGGCGCCCCATCCCCAGGATGGCCCTACATGCGGCGCTGGTACCCAGAGTGCATCTGAGCTGCCCGCAGGTAATCATTATAGGAGCCCGAATAGCGTGCGTAATCGGAATGGGCATCGGGCAGGCGACGGTAATCCAGCGAGGACTTTGTCGGCGAGCGGCGGAACGAAAGCTGCGACTCTGATAAACGGCGGTAATCAGAGAGCTCGGCTAAACGCCGGTCGGAACCATACCTAGTCGAGAGAAGAAGACAGTTGGTGAATGAGACAGTTGAGGGGAGGGCTCCAGGTGGGCCTAGGGGAGATGCCACTGGGGACAGGGAGGGTGTTAGCAGATTTGTCTCAAACAGTTTGGTTTCCTTGTCAGAAGGCTCATCATCCTATCCAGGCCAAGAAATCAAACCTGGGTTCAAGTCAGTGGGAAACCAAGCCCTCTGCTGAAGCTCTCCCTTCCAAACTGGCCAAGCTCAATTTTGTTCCCAACATTCCCAAACAAACTATCCCCATTCATGGGCCCCGCACAAAAAGACCTTGTTTTATCAACAGAACGGCGGACGAAAGCAGGGTCCCCAACTTCCCAGGGTGGACGCACCTCATAAACTCGCCTTCAGCCAATGAGTGCCGAAAGGACTACTCTCTTTCACATCCACCCCACCAAAACCAGAACAAGGGAATGAGCTTAAGGATTCTTCAGACAGAGGGAAAAGCTATGAGCCAATCCTGCAGAAAGTGGCTCCAATGGTACATCAGGTTATCCTTACAATGGTGATGTTTCCTGGCACCAGGCTGCTGGTATGACCCCAGGCTGAGCACTACGCTCCACCTGAACCCTGATGGCCAGATAAGTTCAGACACTCATCCTCATGACCTCTGGACATCCCACAGAAATAAGATCAAGGGAGGGGCCAACGGCTCCTGTTTCCCTCCCGTGCCAACCTCAGCCCCTTGCCCTAAGCCCCTGCTGGGGGCTGAGGCTGGGGGGCATACAGTACCTTTTCGACATGGCGACAGCCTTTTTGTAGGGATCGTCGTAGCTGGCCCGGGGTGGGGAGAGGCGGGTACGCTCATAGGGCGGCGGGGTGCTGTTGGCGTTGGCAACGGCCCCCTGGGACATAGACAGGTAGGCTGCTGACGGCTGGCCTGTCCCATCGTAGGCACTGCCTGGCTGGCCACGGTAGGAGGCAGCAGCCTGGGGATGCTGCTGGGCAGCATAGGAAGCAGCCAATGAGGCTGATGACTGAGTGCGGTAAGGAGCTGCCAGGGTGGCAGAAGGCTGAGCCCCATAGGCAGCTGCCGCACCATAGGAGCCAGTGGCCGCAGCAGCAGACTGAGCTCCATATGAGCCTGACAGGCCCATGGATGCTTGAGCCCCATAACTATTCAGCTGGGTCTGAACAACTGGTTGAGCCCCGTAGGAACCAGCCATTGGTGTGGTGGCTTGTGCAGCATAGGCAGCTGGCTGGCTAGCATAGGCAGCAGCTGTGGCTGGCTGTGCCACATAAGCAGCAGGCTGGGAAGAATAGGAAGCAGCCTGTTGTGCAGCATATGGGGCAGACTGGGCACTGTAAGAAGCTGAGGGCTGGGCATTGTAAGAGGCTGCCTGGGCTCCATAAGCTAGTGAGGAGGCTGCAGACTGGGCACCATAGGAGGCTGCTTGAGCTCCATAGGAACCTAGGGAAGAAGCTGCTCCCTGTGTGTTATAGGAAGAAGCAGCCGCACGAACTCCATACGAAGAGGCAGCTTGGGCGCCATAAGAGGATGGCTGGTTACCATAGGAGGCAAGGGAGGAGCCCTGAGCCCCATAGGAGTTAAGCGAAGAAGCTGCAGCTGCCTGACCCCCATAGGTGGAAAGGGCTGAGGCTGAGGGCTGGGCTCCACCATATGGGCCAAGCGAGGAAGCTGCGGCAGACTGGGAACTCGGGCTGGCCAGCTGACCCCTGTAGGGGGCCCCAAGGGAGACAGAGGGCTGAGCACGGTAAGAGGCTGCCTGGGCTGTCATGGGCTGAGTCCGATAGCCAACACCCAAAGAGGCAGAAGGCTGGGCCCTATAGGCAGCTCCCAGCGACACTGATGGTTGGGCCCGGTAGGTGGCTGGCTGGGCCGTCAGAGGAGCCACGTAAGAGGCTCGAGGAGGTGAACGGCGCAGGGGGCTGCGGTCGCGACCAAAGAATGGTGGTGTGGGCTGACGGGCTTGCCCATCAAAGCCACCAGTGCTGTTGCCAAAAGCCTGCTGGTAGTCGAAGGTGGCAGAGAAGCCACCAGTTCCAGGGAATGCTGTATCCCCAGCCCCTGGTTTCTTGGTCTTGTCCCCAGACTGGATAGCCAGGGCAGGCCCCTTCTTCTGCCCTTTGGTTGAGAGTTCCACGTTGATGCGCTTGCCCTTCACTTCTTTGCCGTTGAGCTGCGCGATGGCGGCTTTGGCATCTGCTTCCTTCTCCATGTGAACAAACGCGTAGTCTGATAAAGCAGCAGACAGAGGGTTAGCAATTAGGGGGGCAGGGCATGCTACCTGTTGGGTCCCAAACTGGACACACAACAGCACCCAGCTGTTGCCAGCTACATCCAGGCCTCCAAACCCTCCGCTATGTGAGTATTCTATGAAACATGGCTGATGTGCAACAACAAAACTTTTGACTGTCTCAAGCAGTCACCTTAAACTATGGCCTTATTCCCTGTCCCCCTGCCACCTCAACCACCTAACTATCTGGTGAGAACAGGAAAAGCAAAGATGAACTACAACTCACAGCTTCTATCAATATAAACCATCAAGCAAACACAGAAAGCATTCCTAGATGACTCAATTACTCAGTGCTCTCAATTCAAGCACATCTAATATTACTTGCTGCTCACCTCTGAAGCTAAGAGCTTCAAACACTACAAAGAACCACTCACATTTTGGCATGACTCACTTCTCAGTCGAGGTCCAATTTAGTAAAAACAGAGTGACTACAAGAAGCATTCATAAATTCCTCCAAATGTAACCTTCCCCTTTTAACATTACTTTCCAGTTTTCACAGCCACTTTCACATACAGGACCTCAACAATCCTGTGAAACAACAGGGAAAAGGTCCATTGTCTTCCCTTTTAGGCAAACATGCTCAGTGTTTCCATGTGGCTTAAATCAGGGTATTAATCCCAAGATCAAAGTCCTAGGTAGCTCTTCTAAGCCCCTTTGTTTCATCCATCTTTACCCTGAGAAGTCCAGACAGGACTGTGTACTATGACTAAAAATTTAACTTGGACATAGGCTAGACCCTAATGAGTGTCCTATTTTGGTGTAGGAATGGAATCTAAGCACTCATTACTTCCTCTATTTTCCTCTTCAAGGGACAGAAGAATATCTTTCCCTTAGAAGACTGTTTACTGGTTTTTCAGGTTTACCCTTAAGGGTCACTTACTTTTCTGGGGGTGTGGGGGAACAGGCAGGACCAGGGACTGAACACAGAAAGGGCTTCACACATGCTGGCCATATACCTAGAGTCTCTCATTAAAGACCTGAGTAAGTTGTATTAGGAGAAAGTCTAAGACAGGATACTGATCTGACAACTCTAACCACCTACAACAGAGGGAAAAACTTTAAAGGGGAAGAAATTCTTGGTAACATCCATACCATAAACCTGATAGTGCCATCAGCAGGATCTGAAGAATAATAATAGAGACCTATCCTTGAGAAATAAGGCACTGCATTTCATTTCATTTTGGACCTGTGGCTACTGTAAGGCATCCAAGAGCCAGCATCCAAACTCTGTCATATCAGTTCAAGAAATGAAAAGTTATCTGGATGGAATTACTAAGTTTCCATTTTTATAAAATAGATTATTATGAGTAGCCTCCAAACAAGTACCCTACTTTTAGAACTTTCATTCTGAGATGCCTTATCTAAGCTATTCCTATAGAACAAATCATTTCCTAGAGAGTTGAAGACAATGCCACCTCCTAAGAAATAAAAGGTAAAAGCCAGATGCAGTGTAATGAAAATGTTCCAGGTTCAGATTAATTCATCACTGACTTGTTTGGTGACTGTAGAAAACATACCATTTATTTCCCCATTGGAAAAATTTATCCTACCAACCTCAAGTTGGAAGACAGAAATGCCTTTGGAGGTATAAATGGATGTAGGATAATGGAGAATTATGACAATTCTTCAAATCTAAACTAACCAGAGATTTATTTCCCTAGAGAATATAATTTTCATCTCTAACAAAACATAATACTACATTATAGCCTGAAAGCTGTTTAACAAGATGAGGCTGGAGAGCTGGATCAGCAGTACAGTCTTGTTATTCTTGCAAAGGATCCAGATTTGATTTTCAGCACCCACATGGCGGCTCACAAGCACTTCTATATTACTCCAGGTCCAAAGATTCCCACACCTTCTGCTGACTTGTATAGGCATGTACATGCAGACAAAATATTCATACATATAAAATAATCACCGTGTGTGTGTGTGTGCTGTGGGGGGTGGTTCAAGACAGGATCTCATTATATAGCTCTAGCTGTCCTATAACTTGGTATACAGACCAGGCCTCTGCCTCTGAAGAACTGGATTAACAGTGGGAACCACTAGGCCTGGCTTTTTTTTTTTCTTTTAAGAACAAGATGAATGTCAAGTTTCACACTCCTAGTTCAACAAATGCTAGTCTTCAATGACCCCATGATCAAAAGCTGACTTATTTAACAATTATGAAAGGTTAAATGTTCCATGGTGTATTTGAATTGTCCTTGGATTGCTGATCTCCACTTTGGGTTGAATCAGCTAGAAATAGCAGCTATGGTCTCAGATCCCTTTAAAACACAGACCAGGTGTGGGAAAGCTTGCCCCCAACCCCAGCACTCAGGTGAGGCAGACAGAAGGTTAGGGTTAAGAGGCCAGCAAGGGCTACAAAATAAGACAGTGCCTCAAAAATAAATATTTTAAAAGGCTAAATTCACCCTCAGGAATGACTAAGGTACCAGGAGAATACAATGACAAGCAGAAACACCCACACAAAATGAAGAGAAATCATCAAGATTAGCTGGAGCTTAAAGATAGATGGGCAGGAAGGTAAGGTGGAAAGAGACATTAACACTTCAAAGAACAAAGACATGTTTTCTTCATCTTTCTCTCCCTCTGGTCCTGGCTGGCCTAGATCTCATGTATATAGAGACCTAGAGCAGACCAGCCTCCAGCTGAGAGAGAACTGCCTGCCTGACTCTCAAATGCAGGAATTGAAGGCATGCAATGGGAGCTGAATTTGACAGCTCAGTGGTTAAGGACGTGTACAGTGTACTTGTTTCATGGAGTTCATGACTCCCTGTAACTCCGGGTCTATGGGATCCAATGTCCTCTAGTCCTAGACTCCACATACACACATAATAAAAAAAAAAAAAAAAAAAAAAAAATCTTAAAAATAAACAGAGGCATGTACCTCCATGATCATCCACCTGTTTCCTTATTCTATTCAAAAATGAGCTAGCAAAAACACCTAACAAAATTTCAATGAGTTTATGTGAGAAATTAGGTATCAAATCATCTATACCTTACGCATAGTTTTGAGGTTAAAAGGCCAAGTGCTACCCATCATGTGGTAGCAGCTCGTAATCTTAGAAATCAGGAGGAAAGGCAAGGAGGACCCGAGGCTGGAGACCAACCTAGATTACTCAGTGAGGCCCTGTCTCTGAAAAACAAAATCAAAAGTTTAAAATAAGTGGCAAATTAAGATTTAAGAACTGGCAAGGCCAGCCGGGTCTACAGAGCAAGCTCCAGGACAGCCAAGGCTACACAGAGAAACCCTGTCCTGAAAAACCAAGATTCCATAACTGGCTGGAGCACACACCTTTAATCACAGCACTTGGGTAGATCTCTGTGAGTTTGAGGCCAACCTGGTCTACATAGTTCTGCACAGTGAGACCCTGTCTCAAGGAAGAAAAAAAAAAAAAGTAAGAACTGGGATGCAACTTAAGTGATAATGTATATATAATAAGTATGACGGTGGCAAAGAGGGAGGAGAAAGGAAGGAAGGAGGAACAGAACTTTCAAATGACTGCCCAACTATAAAGAGGGAAGGCCTCCGACACAAATACAGGCAACTTTTATCAGGAAGTTTCCAAGCCTGATATTACAAGAAGGTGTGATCCGGGCACAGCGGTAACCTGTTATACCAGGTGGTACAGGCAGTTGAGGTCAGGATTTCAAAGACATCCTCAACTACATACCAAGTTCAAGACCAGCCTGGACAGTATGAGATACTGTCTCAAAAGGGGCAGGGGTCTGGAGAGATGGCTCAGCCTTTTAGAACACCTGCAGCTCTTGTCAAGTCAGAATCAGTTTCCAGCACAGACACTGTGTGGCTCACAACCACCCCTAACTCCAATTCCTGGGCGTCAGACAACCTCTTCTGACCTCTGCCGGCATCAAGCATGCATGTGGTGCACATACATAAATGCAGGCACTCATACACATAAAATAAAAAACATCGGGGGGGGGGGGGTGTGCTGAAGATGTACCTCAGTAGAAGCCCAGGGAGCCTAAATTACCTAGTTGATGAGAATGCACCAGGGATTAGTCCCAGCACAGCAAGCAGCCAAACCTGGACCCGTCAGACACTCCGAAGCCACCTGACTGTTGGGGCAGTGAAGAACCAGAACTTTCAAGAACTTCAAACACCCACTTGCTTGGAGAACTACTTCCAAGCAAACACTGTTAGCAAGCAGGGCCTGACAGCGGCACCCAGTGGCAGGTGGATCTGAGCTCAAGAGTGCCTGTTCTACAGAGCGTCCCAGGGCAACAAAGAGAGACCCTGTCTCAAAAAAGCGAAAGAAAGCAGCAATGTTTTCAGGACCTCGTGTAGTGTGATGGTTCCACAACCTCTATAAACAAGGCTAAGAGAAGTCTTCCCAAATGAAGACTAAATACTTTAACTTAATTTACAAAGCTGTTGATCCTTGACTACATAAGATGTAGTTGTGGAGAACAGCTATCATTATTGCTATGGAGATTTTGTTCTCTACATCATACTAAGCTCAAGTAACCAAGCAACTATGTTTTTCCCTGTGAAATAAAACACAACTAGCTATCCTGTTTAAGATCAAGCCTCTGCACTTTTCAAAGACTTGACAGCCTCAACCAAATGCTCATCCTCAGCACCCCTCCCCAAAAAGAGTAAGCTATTTATAGAACCAAGGCCAGTCTTCCCAACTTTAAAAATCAAAGGACGGATGTTCAAACCCTCACCAAATTTCTTATATCAAAAGACAGAGTCTGTGCCATATCAGCCTAGAATGTAGTTCTGCTATAAATGTGTTTCCAAAGGGGAAAAATGCACAAAACTCTCACACAGGGAATAAGCCTGGAGTTCTACATCTCATGTGAAGTTATTACCAACCACCACCCTCACTGCCATTTACTGTCAGTCCCAAACAAATTCTGGCAAATTTCTGGCCTACCATCTCAGAAAAAGTATATTGACCCATACAAATTCCAATGGAGTCTGTCCAAAGGTACTGGATTCTAGCCCACTCTAACAGCCAGACTACCTAAAAACTACAAAAGAACCTGAATAGGTCAATTAAACGCACAACTCTCATAAAACTCATATATCCCATCCTTTTGCTGGCCAAGTACCCAGAGAACTTTCCCACTCTTTTACTCTAAACAGAAGCAAAAACCCATGCACCGCACTGCCTGCTCAAAGTCTGCAGGAAAGTCTGATTCCAGATATAACCTGAATTGAGGAAAACAGAATGCAGTATTAATGCAGAACAAAAAATTTGTTCCTAGTAATGCACACCCTAACCCATTAACCCTCCCCTCATAGAAAAGACAAGGAATGACCCAAAAGATATGACTTTCCAGGATAGCAAATGAACCCTTTGATGAGAACGACCCAAGCACCTATACCCACATTTATCCTGTCCTCAAAATTTCTCACAGGACATGAGCAGATATGAACCCAACAGCAGAAGTAGGGCATGAACAGGGCCTCACTCCCAGGTTGCATTGCTGAAAATGACAGGGCAAAGTTAACCACGCTGACCTAGGTGTCCCATAAAATCTTGCCAACATAAAAGAACAAGCATTTAGGAGGTAAGAGATAAAACCCCAACCTATGAAAGTCAACAGGGTCTCAAAAACACACATTTCCTCAAATAAAAAGCAAACAAGTGACCTGTCTTAAGAATTATTCAAGCAATGAAGAATACTGACTGAACAAATGTTTAGTCCAAGTTTAATAGAGAACTCACATTCCCCTCTCAACTTCCCCCAAAGCCAAAGTTATTATAGTCCTTTGCGATCTCACCAAGCTCACAAAACAGTTGTGCCCTGAGGCACCAACTTTGCAAGTAAAGGGTACCTGCAGGGAGGCTTCATACAACGCAAGCCCCCTTCCACATGCAAAAAGAAAGAAAGAAAGATCAAGGCTTCCAGTTGTAAGATATGTATAACCGAACACCAAGTGGGGGTGGGCGTCAAGAATTGGAAAGCACAAAACTGCCAAGGCCAACCCACCAAATACTGAAAGGCCAAAGGGGTTCGGAAAAGGCCCCTCCGATAGCCACAAGCAGATCCGTTCCAGACAATACTAGAAGGTCCCAACCCGAGAAACGACCAAGGGCCCCGTTACCTTCCTCTTGGGGGCATTCGTCAGGTTCCCCCAGGGCGGCCTTGGGGCTTTAGCTCAACCTTTTCCCTCTTCCCTCGATCTGACGGAAGTCTGGAGAGTCAGTGGGGAAGTGGCGAAATCTTCCCCGCTCCACGATCCGGCTGGTGCCCTTCACTTCCCAATTTCATTTTGGTGGCAGGCCCATGCAACCAGGAAAAGGCGCCCCCTACCCAAGCCGGGCACACTTCGCAAATCACTGGCGCGTCCCCAGCCCCGTGGCTCCGGATCGCAGTGGCCACGGCACCCGCCCAGAGCCGACTCCTCCCACTTGATGAATGCTGCGTGGACTGCAGGGTCTCGAGAAGGGTGGCTCTACCCAACTCGCCCCCGGCACCCGAGGCCCCGCTCCCGCGCACTTCCCCACCATCCCCAACCCGGAGGACCAACCCCCGGGTAAGAGGCGTGGCCAAGAGGCTCAGTGCACCGCGCGTCCCCTCCCCCGAGCGCGCTCCCGCGTTACCTTTCACCACGTCACACTCGATGACGCGTCCACGGCGCTCGAAGAGGCTGCGCAATTCCTGGCTTGTGCATGCAGCCGACACGTTGCCCACGAAAATCTTCCAAGTGTTCAGGGGCCTCGGGCGCGACATCTCCACCACGAGCGCGCGACCTGGACGCAGCTCGTGGCCATGCAGGGCCTCGATGGCGCGCACCGCGCCAGCGTTCTCGCGCATGTGCACGAAGGCAAACTGTTTCATGACGGCGCAGCTCATGACCGTGCCGTAGGGCGCGAAGAGGGCCGCCAGCTCCTCCGGCGTCGTATCCGCCCCGTCGACATTACCCACAAAGATCTTCATTTTGCCGCCGCAGCCGCCTTCCCGGAGAGACAGGACCTCCCCTACAGCGACAGGCAAAACGTCCGGACGACCCGCAGTCCTCCACAGGAATGGCTGGCGACCGAGAACCCCGCCGCGCAGGCGCCCTGACCTAGCCAATTGGCGTCCGCATCGCGCGCCAGCAGCAGCCAATCAAGGAGGCCGAGAGAAGATGCCCTTTGACGCAGCCAATCCCAGAGGGCCTGGAGCCCGCTAGTTAGCGGAGGGGGTGGAAAAGGCACGGAGGCGCGCGACCAACCGCCGCCTCCGGGGGGAGGGGAGGGGAGGGGAGGGCCGGCGGCCGGGGAGCGCGCCCGGGCGGAGTCGGCCGAGGCCTAGTCTGCGGAGCGGCCTCTGGCCGGGGTGTGGCTTGCCGGCTGGGCCCCCAGGAAAACTTTGTTCTCCCGTGGAAGTCCGGGCTCCCACCCTGGAGCTGCCTCGGCCGAACCCCGCCTGTTGTGGTGGCAGCGTGAGTGTGTGCGGGGAGGCCGGGCCGGCGGGAGGGACGAGCACGAACGCCCTTAGACTGCGACGTCCGTCCCCCAGTGGGATGCCCTCCTCCCCCAAATCCTCTGCTCGGCGGTCGGAGGCGCCGCCTCTGGACCGGCCAGGGCTTCCCTCCTTGCAAGCGCGTTCCTTGGGATTGCTCAGGCTCTGCTCTGGAGGATTCTGCAGACAGTGAAAATTGAGGAACCGAGCGTGTGGCTCAACATGATGGAATTTTGAGAACTATGGAGGTAACTATCGACCGTGTGGGTGAAGTTTAACACAGTATACTCTTTCACAAAATAGAAGAGCAGCAATCCTGAGGAAGCCAAAAGTTGGATCTTAAAAAAAAAAAAAAATACGGAGAGGCCGGGCACGGTGGGGCACACCTGTAATTCCACACTGGGAGGCAGAGGCAGGCGGGTCTCTGTGAGTTTGAGGCCAGCCTGGTGTACAAAGCGAGTCCAGGAAGCCAAGGCTACCCAGAGAAACACTTGTCTCGAGGTAAAAAAAAAAAAAAAAAAAAAAAGCGAAGAGGAAGCCAGGCTTGGTGGCACACTCTTTTAATCCCAGCACTCAGGAGGCAAAAACGGGATGTTGTCTGAGGAAAGCCTGATCTACAGATTTCGTTCCAAGACAGCCAGGGCTATTTAGAGACCCTGCCTCCCTCGCCAAAATAAATAAATAAACAACAAAACCTTAGAAGGGCTACTCACTGGTTAAGAGCTTTTGCTGCTTTTCCAGCGGTCTTGAGTTCAATTCTCAGCACCCACATGGTGGCTCACAACCGAAGCTCCAAGGGAACGGACACCCTCTTCTGGCCATTGCACGCATGAGGCACACAGGGAAACGTTCAGGCCAAACACCCCCACACTTAAAATATTAAAAAATGTAAAACTAAAACCTAAAAATTTATAAAAACAAGAAGAGCTGGACGAAATGTTCCACTGCTGTAATCACAGCTTTCTGGAGGCTAAATCAGGAAGGTCGGCGCGGATGGGGAGGAGGCAGAAGAATCGAGTTGAACGTCATCCCAAGTTGTGGGTGGCCTGGTATACTTGAGACCCTATGTCAAATAAATGAGTAACCTTGGGAGACTTCTCCCGAGTCTTGTGGGTTTCTTTTAACTCTTTTTATATGTACGAATGTTTGCCTGCAAATGTCAGTGCACCACATGCATGCAGTGCCAGTGGAGCCAGAAGAGAGCGTCAGATCCCCCTGAAACTAGAGTTTACATGTTTGTGGACTGCCTTTTGGGTGCTGGAAATCAACCCCCTGACCTGTGGGCGCTCTTGTAGCGCTCTTAATTGCTGAGCCATCTCTCCAGCCCCTTGTGGGTTTCTTGCTCTTGTGAGCCCCCTTTCCTTTCAGGAAAGCATGTTAAATCAGAGGAAACAGCTCCACAACAAAGATACATGTATAACATAACAGGGGTCATCTTAGCCCGATTCAAGTACATTTACATTGTTGTACAAACACCATCACCATCGATCCCCAGGATGTTCCTAGCTTTGTCGCTGAAACTCTGTACCCATTAACACTAATCCCATTCATCCTTTCCAGTCCCTTGAAACCAACATTTGACTTTCTCTAAATCTGAGGATTTGGGATACTTCACAAAAGTATATCATACAAATATTTGTCTTTTTTTGACAGGTTTATTTAGCGTAATGTTTTCAAGCTTCAGACTGTAGTGTGTCAAAATTCCTTTTAAGGCTGAATAATTCTATTGAATGTATACCACATTTTCTTTATCCATTGCTCCAGGAGTGGACACTTGAGTTGTGTTGAAATTATAGCCACTATGGATAATGTTACTAGGAACATGAGTGTACAAATATCCTTTGAGGACCAGTTAAGTGTCTCAGTTGCTGAGGGCACCTGCACCCAGTCTGATGACCTGAGGACCAAAATGGTGGAGCTGATTCCCTCATGTTCTTGAACATTTGTACACAACTCCTACCTCCCTCACACACACAAATATAAATGTTAAAATCCTGACTGCTGGGATCAAAGCCCAAGTGAGGCATACCCATGTGGCTCGTCCTGGCCAATGAAAAGTTAGAAGTGCTATTTGTCCTGTCACGCATAAATGTTGAAAGCCAAGACATATTTGACTACAGTCTTTTCCTTCTGCTGATAGTGGCCATACTGAGCTAAGGTTTCTGCCGTCCAGAATGATTTTAGTGGGCAGAGTACTCACCTAGCTGCTCTTCTAGAAGCCCTGAGTTCAGTTCTCAAGCACCCACATGGAGGCTCAAAAATATCTATAACAGGATCCCATGCTCTTTTTTGATGTGCAGCCATACGTGCATACAAAGCACTCATACAGATAAAATCCATAAACAAAAATAAAAGAATAAAAGGAGCAGAGAAATAGCTCAGTGGCTAAAGCGCTCACCACACAAGCCTGAAGACCTGGGTTCAACCCCCCAGCATCTGTATAAATGTTGGGCAAGTATGGTGACCACCACCTGAATCCCAGGATAGGGGTCAGCTGGCCATACAATGAGCCAATTTGGGGATTGCGCAGTAGCCAGAACTCTCCAGCAGCCTGAGGGTTCGCTCTGGGCATCTGCCTCATTCCTCTGTCTTTCTGGCCTGGCTATTCTCTAATACTCAGTTGACAAGAAAGAGAAAAAAGGGCCACTGTACTTTCCCTATTCCCACATTACAGAACCTCCACGGGGAGAACGGACCTAATGCTAGATCCCTGATTTCTTGGAGAGACAGGGCCCAGGTTAAGTCAGTTCTTTCTTATTCTATTCATTAATAGCCAGGGACTATTAGTCGGGGAGATCATACACAGACATGTGACTGCTGTGGCCCTTTATCATGACTCAAGGAGGATGAGGAATGCTCAGGATGTATGTGGGCCTAAAGTTAGCTTGGTGCCAAAGCCAGGGGGTAGCTCTGGATGCAGACAGCAGAGAGACTCTACCAATTAATACCAAGCCTGTTAAAGGACAGAGACACAGAGACACGGAGTGCCATATGAAAATAACAGTTTAATTTGCTAAGGCTACAGCATCGCCTACCTGCCCCGCACTTAGTTGTCCTAGGCCTGCACAAGCAAGGGCTGACCAGCCAAGTGGGGAGAATAACCTGAGCTGAGGCTCTGTTCAGAGGTGAGCAGGGGGCTGGGCTGAGTCCTTTCGACCTTGACCAGCAATGGGCCTGCCTCGCTCCTCCCAGATAGTGAGGCCATCACATGAGCAGATCTGTTTGGGATTCTGAAAAAGGCCAGCAGAGCGCGCGATGATGCCACAGGCCAACCTGTGGGAGGATGTATGGTCAGCATGGGCCTCCTCAAGGTTCCATCGCCCCACTGGCATGTCAGTGCCTCCTGCTGAGGATGGCATACTCACCTCTTCCCAGAGTTCCCTGTGATCTTGGATAAGGTATGGCCTCCCTGGCCCAGGTCATCTTCTCCCTCATCGACAACGAGACTGCGGCCAATCACATCCCACACCTTTGAAGGGAAACAATAGCCTGTCTCCACTGTCCTTCAAGAGAGTCCCCCACATTTTCGTCATCTTACCTTCAGCTTTTCATCCTCTATCCGGAAGGTGGCTCGGCCACCATCATCAGCCTGGATGTTGCCCAGATCTCCCCGGTGCTGAAATGAGACCCATGGGGAAAAGAAAGCTGCATAGCCATGGCCGGTAGCTTTTGCCTTCCTAGGATCTGATTCCTCACCCCACCTCTCCAAGCTTCTAATTTCCTCCTGCAGGTATCATCTGGAAGGAATCAAAGATCACCAGACACTCCCTTCCCTGGGAGTAAAAGCCTGGGCAGAAAGCCACCATGCTACAAAGAACCAGCATTCCCTGTCAGACTCAACCTCTTTCCCTACAAGCCTGTTGCCAAGCCTGGATTCCATCCCTGGTCAGCTAAGTTTCTGTCTCTAAGCCCAAATGTTCAGGAGTTCTGGGAACCCTGAGCCAGCCTCCACTCCCTGAGGCTTAAGATGACTGTGTTTGGCTTTTCTGAACATCACGGTGGCCAGCATTACTTTCTTGACTGTTGGAGGTTGGTCTGACGTGTGTTGTGGCCCTTAAGATCTGGTTACATCTATCTTTGTTTTGTAAATCAGCCTAAGATGTATCTGATTGGTTAATTAAGCAAAGTCTATATACCTGGGCAGGGCAGAATGGGGTAGGTGTGACTAAAGTTCCCTAAAGGTCATCGTAGAACAGAGCAAGGACCAGTGATACTGTGGACCCATGTGGTGAGCCGCAGAAACCTACATCTGTGCAATCATTCCCAACCTGATTTCATGAGCAGACCCAAATCCCTAGGCTGGGGTGAGCTATCCCCACAGTCTGTTGAGCAATAAAGAATGTCAATGACTTCTCCAGTCATATTGTGCAGGCCTTTAATCCCAGCACTAGGAGGCAGAGGCAGACAGATCTCTGTTAAGTTCAAGGCCAGACCAGTCCATAGAGCAAGTTCCAGGACAGCCAGGGCTACACAGAGAAAGCATGTCTCAAAAAAACCAAAAAACCCACCAATGATAACAAAAATGGAAATTTGGCTTCAATTATACTTGTCTAGAGGCAGAGCTGGCACAGCTGGCAATTTTTTTTTTTTTTTGGCACATTGCCCTATGCTAAAGACTTTAATGGTATAGCGTCAAGGTGGGGAGATGACAAGAACCTCACCAAATATTTCTGGGCTTGAAGAACAAGCCAGGCAGTATGACTTGAAGGCATGACCTGAAAAGGGGATGGGAAAGGCAGCTTTTTCATTCCCTCCCTAAGCAAACGGCAGGCAGAACTGGTCAGAAGCCTTCAATGCCAGAAGGATGCCGGGCACAGCCTGTACTTTTGGCTCTTGGGGATCCAAGAAAGGCATGGCAAGACTCCTTTGCACGTCAGAGGAATCCCCGTAGTATAGCAGAGAGGACTAGAGGCAGTGGCAAGGGATGGAACCTGAGAGACTTAGCAGGCACACAAGAGACATCCAGACTTGGATGTGATTCCCCATGCTGACTTTAATTCCATCTGGGTGAAGCCAGGTGCTGACACCTAGAAAAGCTGCTGAATACTGTGCTGTCTTAGCTACTCCATTCTTGCTCATTTCTTTCTTCATCTTCTGGGGAGATGGCTCAAATGACTTAAAAAAAACAAGTAATTTTAGAGTCTTACACAGGATACGTACATGCTCTACAAATAGGCTACACCCGTAACTTTTTGTTTTTCTCATTTGTTTGTTTATTTACTTATTGTCTGTGTCTATGCATGTACACATGACACATACAAGACCATATGGAAATCAGACCAACAAACAGGAGATCAACCACATGATTCCATCCTGTGGTTACTGGAATCAAACTCAAGTTGTCAGTCTTTACCCCCTGGTTTTTTTTGGGGGGAGAAGGGGGGATGTTTGTTTGTTTGTGCTTTTAGAGATAGGGTCACATATAACCCTGTATAGCCCTGAATTTTCTATGTAACCAAGGCTGGCCTTGAACTCCCAATCTTCCTGTCTCTACCTCCAAAATGCTGGGATTATTGGCTTGTGTCACTATACCTGGGACAATCCTCTTCAGTTTCGTTTCCTTGGTCACTTCTGATCCACTGTCCTAGGTAGGGTCTAAGGATGAGGACACAAGTCCGGAGGCAATCTTTTGCCTTTTAAACATTTCTGCTTTGTTGTGACTTAAATGGCTTCTACTGGTGGCTGTGCCATCCTGTCTCACCCTGTTCACATGCAGAGCCCCTCATATCAGCCTTCAAAACCCAAGGAGGCAGAGAGCCTATAGAGGCCCCTCCCTGGATTTGCATTCTATGTGATTCACCCACTTCTGTGTGGACTGGACCAAGTATCATTTCTTGGATTAGATTGCAGCATGAATCTTTCTTCCATGTTGGATGGCTTCTCATCCTCTCAAATGTCCTAAAGAGACGCTAGCTGATGAGTGATGAGCTGCTCTATCGAGAGGCTCACATGACAAATGATTGATGTCTGGTCAGTAGCCGGGAAAGACCCAGGGCCTGCCAACAGCAACACTGCCAACTGCCAGTAGCCATGGGGATACAGATCTTTACCACACTGAACTCCTGAACAACCGAGGCTCCTGGAGACTTTGAGCCAGAAGCACCCAGAGAAACTGGAAGATAGTAAATGCTTGTCACTTCATGCCTCAATATTAGTGGCACTAAACTCAAGGCGGGCGACATCACTTAACATACTGAGCAGAGGCATTGTGCAATGGACCAGACAAAAGCAAAGGTCTACCCCACCCTCAGATCAGGGAAGGAGAACTTTGGCTATCAGGATGGAGCTGTTAAATGATGGCTTACGTTTATTAAGAAACACACAGGCAGCCAGGCATGGTGGCACACACCTGAAATCCCAGCACTTGGGAGGCAGAGTGTGAATCTCTGAGTTTGAGGCCAGCCTGGTCTACAAAGCAAGCCCAGGACAGCCAAGGCTACAGAGAGAAACCCTGTCTTGAAAAACCAAAAAGAAAAAAAAAAACACATAGGCAGCCGGGCAATGGTAAACCATGCCTTTAATCCCAGCTCTTGGGAGGCAGAGGCAGGCTGATCTCTAAATCTGAGATTAGCTCAGTCTACAGAGCGAGTTCTAGAATGGCTAGGGCTACATAAAATGTAGGGCTACACAGGCTACCCACCATGGAGCCTGGCTCTCAAGATTTATTTTTATTTTCTTTATGTGTATATGTCTATATGTGTGTGTATACCACACTGTGTATGGGTGTCTGTGGAAGCCAAAAGAGGGTGCTGGAACCCCTGCAGAAGGAATTCCAGGCAATTGTGAGCCACCCAACATGGGTGCTGGGAACAAAATTCAGGTTCTCTGAAAAAAAACAAAAGACAACCTTAACCACTGAGCCACCTCTCCAGCCCTACAATTCTAGAATATTTTCATACTCTTAACTAGTTAAGCACTCCTAATTAAAAATAATCTAAACTCTTATCAGGGTCTCAGAGTTTGGAACACCTAGATGTGGAACCTGCAGATAGGGACGCCCAGCTTGTACCACGGCCCCACAGGATTGGGACACCAGCTTGTACGTCCACTGATGTACAAATGTACAAAATGGCTCCACTGATTTTGTGCCAAGAAAGCTGTGAGCTGGCATCAAGATAGAAAGCAGGGCACAGTGACTCACGCCTATCATCTCACACTTGACAGGTAGAGGAAGAGCAAACCTTCAAGGTCATCCTTGGTTAATTGATGACTTTGAGGCCAGCCTGGACTACCTGAGACACTATCTCAAAGAAATAAACAAAATAATAGAAAATCAAAACAAACTCTTCCAGTCCTGAGAAGATCTAAGAAAGAACTACGATTTTGTTGTTTTTGTTCTTTTTTCCAACTTCCAGAGCCAGAACTCACCTTAGGGCTTATCTCCAAGTACAGGGAGGGGATGCATTCCCCTGAGAAGTGCTAAGAGATGTGCTACAGGGCACGAAGGAACACAAAATCTCTGAGCAAGAAAGCAATGTTTTTGTGATGGCTAATTTTAATTACCAATTTTATTGGATTGACAAACACCTAGGAAATTTTTTGTTTTTTGTTTTGTTTTGGGGGGGTTGTTTTTTGTGTTTTGTTTTTGGTTTTGTTTTGTTTTGTTTTGTTTGAGACAGGGTTTTTCTGTGTAGCCTTAGCTGTCCTGGACTAACTTTGTTAACCAGGCTGGTCTCAAACTCACAGTGATCCACCTGCCTCTGCCTCTCAAGTGCTGGGATTACAGGTGTGTGCCACTGCGCCTGGCTCACCTCAGAAATTTGTAAAGCACACTTCTGGATCTGTAAACCTCCAGTGCTTTGATGTAATCAATGGATTAATCCCTTGATGGGTTCATGATGTGTTGACATTACTGGTGAAGGGTAGGAGCTTGACGGAGGAACCAGATCGATGGGAAAATGTCCTTGCCTGTCCTCTTTCTGTGTCCCTTTTCTCTAAAGGTTTTCTGCTTACCATGCTGTGAACTGTCCTCTACCATGACCTTCCTGCTCAAACAAACAATTGAATAAAGGACAGTACAGATATGCACACTTAAAACAAAGGACACTAATGTGACAAGGAACTCCCTGGAGACAGGAGAATTCTATGGTGGATAATGTAACCCCAGTGTGGCTGGAAATGCAGCTCAATAGCAGAGCACTTGGCTAGCATGAGAGCGGCCTTAGGTTCCATGCCTAGCACTACAGGAAAGGAAAGGGCTGAGGAAGAGGGGACAGAGGGGCAGGGAAGGAAAAAGAAAAAGGAAAAAGCCCAAGGGTTCCTGCAGAGAGTATCTTTCAATACAGCCATGGAACTCCCTTACTAGACTGTGAGCTTCCTCGGGGCAGACACTGGGGGTACAGTATGGTACCCCTGGGGCCTTGATCACAACAAGTATGGAGCAAAGTTCCTAAGTTAACCAACATCAGGTGAGAGGGAAAACCCACACACAAAGCAATCACAGTGCAAGACCTAAGAATGGCCTGCCTATCTCTGAGTCCCTGGGTTCTCTCCACGCCCAAACCCAGCCCAAACCTACACTTACCCGGTCAGTGTCCTGAGGGCCCCCATGAGATGTTCCATCAGGATTATAATGGTCCCCACAGCTAAGAATGAAAAGTAGCATATGGGTATCCAAATAATCATGTCTAGGCCCTCTTCTCTGACTACCTTTGTTCATTCATTCATTTAACAAAAAGATCTATTGTGTGCCAGGATTTGAGCAAAAAACAAAACAAAACAACAACAACAACAACAACAACAAAAAGAAACTAGCACATGAATTATGTCTTCCATGAGTTTCTACTTGAGGAGACACAGAGGCGTAAACAACCAATCAGATCACAACTAGACACTGGGCTCCTTCCTTCCCTGTGTCCAGGAGTCACCTCAGATCTTGATTCATAGCCTCTGAGGCCTTTCATATGTTGTGTAACCTCTTTAGCCTCAGTTTCCTAATCTGTACACTGGGCCTGTGTATACATGCCCCCACCAGAGTACTTGTGAGGACAGAAAGTGAAAGTGTGTAGCTAAAGGCGCTACGGGGATGTCATAGGTGACTTACCTGTAGCAGTCTTTTGTGAGATCTCCATACTGATGGACATGGAATCCGTGCAGCCCAGGCTCCAGGCCGTCGATGGTTCCCTCGATCAGGCAGCGCTCAGGTGTCAGCTGTAGGAAGCGGACCACGCCTTGTATGTTTCCTTGGCCCTCCAGGATGGCCACTGCTGCTCCCAGATTCTCTGCAAGGTAGGAAATGCTCACTGTCCTTCCAGCTCACCCAGCCCCGAATGGACCAGCCTGACCACTGTTAGCTTAAGATCCATCTGGTTACAAGGTTTTCTGTTAAACTTGGGTTTGACCACGTCTTGACCTAGTTTCTGGAATCTGACGTGTTTTACACTCTATACCCTGACCTCCACCCTTGATAAGATAGGACATTCTGCCAAAGAATTTTGAGATGTTCTGCCAAGTTATCAAAAACTCTTGGAAACCCCGAAGCCTTGTAGTTTTTTTTAAGGCTATATAAGGCCAATGCTATTTTCTCAAACACTACTTTAAGGAGACAGCCCTGTCTAACAGAAAATAAAGCTTGCTTAATTTAAAACAATTTGGGTAGCAGTCTTTTTCTTTTTTTAAGAAGTTTTTTTTCTTCTTCTTGTTTTAAGATTTATTTATTTACTTATTATTTATATAGCATTCTGCCTGAATTTGTGCCTACAGACCAGGAGAGAGGGCACCAGATCTCGTTATAGATGGTCATGAGCCACCATGTGGTTGCTGGGAATTGAACTCAGGACCTTTGGAAGAGCAGCCAGTGCTCTGAGCCATCTCTCCAGGCCCCTGGGTAGCAGTCTTAACTCTCCTCTGGGTGGGATAACCCCCTGTCCTTTCAGTGGCTCGGAGATGGTACATAACCTTCCTAACTCCCCAAGGCCAATTCAGCCCAGTCCGAGACTCCTACAGATAGACGCACATCACTTCTTGCTCCAGCCCTACAACCCCAGAGGCCAAGGCCAAGACTGTAAGCCATCACTCACTTAACTGGCTGCTGCCCATGCCCTTGAGCACAGCCTGCCGCCCTGTGCTTTCCAGAAGCGCTTGCACCTCCTGGCTGGGCAGGGTGGTCTGCACCAAAACCATCTGGTTCTCCAGCTGCACCTCCACACTCTGGACACCTGGCAGAGACAAGTGGGGAGGGTCAGCAAAGGGGTGGTGTCACGGGTTGGGAGCACAGCATTTCTCCTATCCCCGTTTTTACAAAGTTTCCTATGGCCAGAGCTAAAGCTGAAAGCTTCCTTCCAGTAGTAAGTAAGAACTTGGGTGTGATGTGTGTGTGTGTGTGTGTGTGTGTGTGTGTGTGTGTGTGTGAGGAATGGAACTCAAGGCCTCTCGGACTCTCACATACTAGGCAAGTATGTAGGGCTGTTTGTTTGTTTGTTTGTTTGTTTGTTTGTTTTGAGACAGGGTTTCTCTGAGTAACAGCCAGAGAAAAAGGTATGCACCACCACACCTGGCTTATTCCAGCCCTTTTTTTTTTAATTCTTAATACCTGTCAGATACTATCTTGCTTTTTGTTTTATTGAGGCAGGGTCTCATTCTGTAGCCCAAGCTGGTCTGAAATTCAATATTTAACCCAGGTTGGCTTTGCACTTGAGGTGATTCCTCTGTCTCAGCTTTCTAAAATCTAGGATATACTACCACACCTGGCTTTTAACTTTTGAAACATAGAAAATTCTTCTTAAAACTTTTTTATAAAGCTGGGAGTAGTGGCACACACCTTTAATCCCAGCACTGGGGAGACAAAGGAAGGCAGTGAGTTCAAGGCCAGCCTGGTTTACAAATCAAGTCCAGGACAGCCAAGGCTACACAGAGAAGCCCTGTCTCAAAAAGCCAATATATATATATATATGTGTGTGTGTGTGTGTGTGTGTATGTATATGAAGTACTTCATATATATATGATGTATGAACACATGCTGCTCCATGAAAGCCAGACACAAACAGCCATATATATTACATGATACCATTTGTATAAAATGTCCAAAACAGGCAAATCTATAGACAAGAAATAGATTAGAGGACAAAGTAGAGGAAGAGGAAGGTGATAAGAGGATACATGATTCCTTACAAGGTAATGAATATATATATAACCACAGAGGTGATGGCTGTCCGGCTCAGTGAGTGAATTAACTCAACTGTATACTTCAAATGGGTGGATTTTATAGCATGTGAATTTTAGCTCAGCAAAGCTGTTACTCACGTTAAGAAGAGAAGGACCATGGCTCCTTATCCTGAGAGCTGACCCTGAGCACGTACCACAGACTAAGCTTTCTTCCTTATTTAAAATGTATTGACTATGTTGTCTAAGTGCTTTGCCCACATATATGTATGTGCGCCATTTGCATGCAGTGTCTGCAGTGGCCCTAAGGGGACACTGGATCCCTTGAAAGTAGAGTTGCAGGCCACTGTGAGCTGCCATGTGCTAGGAACTGAAGCCAGGTCTTCTGCAGGAACAGCCAGTGTTCTTTACCACTGAGCCATATCTCCAGCCCATGAAGCCCTCGTTGGTGTGTTTTACCTGCGTTGTTCCATTTCGGGTTCACAGTATCCCTGGGAATTTACCTGTTTTACAAGGATATCAAGGCACAGAACAACGAAGCAATATATTGAAATAGGTAGGCTGCGGAACTAGAACTCAATCCAGGCAGCCTAGCGACAGAGCAAGAACAATTAACCCAAACCTTTTTTCTACTCATGGTAAAAGAGCCCCTAACCCAAGCTTCCTAGGACTCCCCCAAAATCACACACACAGTGTCTACTGCAACCCCCACATTCACTGAGCAAACATTCTGCACTGATCACAATTCTTTGTTTCCCCCACCAGGATGTCAACCCAGCGAGGACCATGTTTTCTGGTCTGAGTAAGTGAAAGCAACTTGGCTTTCCTAGCTGGGCAGGAGAGTTTGTTTACAGAATACACTGAGGGAGAGAGTTGCCCAAGGCCATGAAAGAGAGCTTTACTCTCCTCCCAGAGGTAATGGCAAGAGCTCAACCCTGAAGCCCTTCACATTTGCCCTACAGTAACTGTGGCCTCTCTTTCCTCTTCACTGAGCCCTCACCAGAGGCTGGCCTGGCCATCCTCCAAGATCCACCTGCCAAACAGAACTGCTGCTCTGCTGGAAGCCCCACCCACTTCTGGTTCAGACTGAGGTCGGTTATTCAAAAGGCAGTAATCCCAAGGAGTGCTCTGCTCATATCAGGCGCCCAGAACCAGCTCCTCCTGGGAGAGCATGAGTCTGGGACTCCACCCCACGCTCAGACCAGACCGTCAGGAAACCTTATCTGCTGTGTGTGCAAAACACACTGGGGCCTCAGTACTTATCCTGGACACCTCACTTCTTAGCCTGCTCAAGAACCCTATCTATGGACTCCCTGTTTTCTTTGACTCTTTAGTACAGTGGTTTTCAACTGTCCTAAAGCTGAGACGCTTTAATAGTTCCTCATGTTGTGGTGACCACCCCCCAACGATAGTTATTTTTGTTGCCATTC
This sequence comes from Meriones unguiculatus, assembly GCF_030254825.1. Lineage (NCBI taxonomy): Eukaryota > Metazoa > Chordata > Mammalia > Rodentia > Muridae > Meriones > Meriones unguiculatus. The sequence goes on from NC_083349.1 coordinate 23,962,041, forward strand.
CATAAATGTAATTTTGCTACTGTTATGAATCATAATGTAAATATCTATGTTTTACTGTGGTCTTAGGCAAACCACAAAGGGGTTGAGAACCGCAGGTTAAGAACTGCTGCTTTAGCAGCTTTCCAGAAAAAAGCCAAGGTGATTTTCTTTGGTGTGTAAAATGCATGTGTGTGTGTGTGTGTGTGTGTGTGTGTGTGTGTACATGCTACCAAAGGTGGGGGTATGTACTTGTGCAGGTGGGTGTGGACGCCAGGCGTCTTCCTTGATAGAGCTCTACCTTTTATATTGAGACAGGTCTGTCACTCGAAGCCAGAACTCACTGATTTGGCCAGTCTAGCTATCCAGTTTGCCCAGGGATCCCAGCGTCTATCTTCTCAGTGCTGGGACTACAGGGGGGCTGCACAGCTGGACGTTTATACAGGTGCCAGGAATCTGCACTCACACTGACACCGCCGTCACTCTTACCATCTCAGCCATCTCCCTAGCCCCGTGCAGACACATGGTGCACAGACACATGCAAGCAAAACCCATACATAGAAAATAAAACAAATTTTAAAAATAAAAATAAACCTTAAAAAAAGTCTGTAATCCCAGCACTCGGGGAGGCAGAGGCAGGTGGATCTCTGTGAGTTTGAGGCCAGCCTGGTCTACAAAGTGAGTCCAGGACAGCCAAGGCTACACAGAGAAACCCTGACTCGAAAAAGAAAAAATCTGCTACAAGCCAGCCGGATGGCTCAGCAGATAAACTGTTCTTGACACAAGACTGACAGCTGGAAGCAGAGAACCACTGTGACCTCCTCTCTGACCTCCACATGCACAACCATCCTCTCACAAACTAATAATAAATTTTAAAAAATCAGTTCCAGACCCAGTGTGGTAGTGCACAACTTTCATCTCAGTACCCAGGAGTTAAAGGCAGGTGGATCTCTGTGAACTGGAGGCCAGCCTGGTCTACATAGTGAGTTCCAGGTCAGCTAGGGCTATGTAGAGAGACCTTGTCTCAAAAAATAAAAAAATAAAAAAAATTTCCCCCAATTTCCTTCCCAACACCACCTCTGCCTGTAAGCCTTTTCCCTCTTACAATTCCCCTGAGATTGAATGGACTCTCACTACCTGCATCAACCAATTCATTTTCATGACAACACTGGCTATGAACACCATACAAACACGGCAGAAACAGAAGCATAGGAAGTAAGCATGAAGTCATTGTGCTACTAGGTGGCAAAGAGGACATCTGAATGCAAACAGACCTAACACCAGAGTGCATCTGCCTCATGACTATACAAACTGCCCCCTCACCAAGAGTCCTGGCTTCAGGCCCTTCTCATCTCCTTCCTTCCCCTTCCCACAATGGCTTCCCAATGACGGGTTCTGTGAGTGCTCCTCCGGCAAAGCTTGTTTGGCCTTTGCCTGAGGGCAGGGGTAAACTTTTTGTCCTCGGAAGCCTCCAATGTCTAATTGACACTTGCAAAAAGGTTGGATGAACAGTTAACAGAATAAAAATAAAAATAAAAAATAAAAAAAAAAGCTAGTTTCCAGTGTCAGGAAGGTGACTCTGCCTTTCATGTCTTTCCACTTGCGCCAGATCACCCTCAGACCTCCTGGCTTAAGCTCACTGAATTGGGGCCAGGGATGCTGTTTGCTTTCTCGGAACTGTGCTGTTTCCCAAGCACGACCTCAGGTGTCCCCAAGAACGCCCTCGGTAGGAAGTGCTATATACTCTAGCTATCTCTGTGAGGCTCAGCAGCCGGACAGAAGGGGCTAGTTGAGAGCTCGGGCAAGGCAAGCTTGAGGCCTGCGCTCTAGACTCTGCCTCTGGGTCTCTGAGACTCAGAGAAGTTTCCTTCCATTTTTTATTTTTTTTCCTGCATCTGTGCAATACGGAATACAGTTAAACACAACCCCTGGGCTGATCCCAGAAAGATCTCTTCTCCTTTTACCTGCCGCCCCTTGCAGGGTCTTGTGCACGGCGTCCACACAGCTCTGACAGGTCATCTGCACTGTAAACTCCAGCTATAAGAGCAGCAGGGCCGGGGTTCGTGTCAGGCATGATCTTGATTCACCTTCCCTATGATGACTCTGAGCACACGTCGCACATGGCCTCTGTTCAAATCCCTTCTGAACCCTCCCACACCACCAACGTGAGGGGCACAGCTACCCCAACCCCGGAATTTCACCTCCTCAGGAGCCTGCTCTTTCCTGGCTTCCCAAAGTAACGATCACCTCCAAGGGCTGAAGCCGTGTGAGGCTCCAAGACACGAAGCCTTCACTCACCGCGCACACGGTCCTACCGTCCCCCGATTTCGAAGCCATCCTAAATGTAGTCAGCCGCCGGCGCCACACCACCACAGCTAGGGTCCGAGAACTAACAGCCTCCGGAGACACCCTTGCTCCGCCTCCTCGGCGCGTGCGCGTGCTCGGCGCGGCCTGCGGGTTACCCACCAGCTGCTACCGGCTGCGCAGGCGCATTGATGGCATCGGCGCTGATTTCCTTAGTAACCATTTGGCGTACCCTACCGGCTCGGCGGGCTCCGTCAGCATAAAGATGGAGCCTTGGCGCCGGGAGCCCGACCTCAGGCCGTTTTACCACCAGTTGCTGAGTCCGCTGTCGCTCTTTCCCCGCAAGGAGACGCCTCCAGAGCCTCCGAAGCCTCTCTCGCAAGAGCACTCGGTTTTGCAATCCATCCCGCTCCCGAAGCTGAAAGTGGGGCAGCTATGCCGCCAGGTGTCCAAGAGGCTAGCAGGCAGCGGGCGGGCGGCGCGGGTGAGTCCCGAGGACCGACTCCGTCTCACCGAGGTTATCCTAGAGGAGCTGAAGTGCAGCTGGCAGGAACCTCCGCCAGAACCCATTCTGAACTACGAGAACAATCTGAAGCTGCGGAAGCGGCTGGAGTCCTACGTGCTGATCTGTAGTGAGCAGCTCTTCATACGCTACCTGCACCTGCTGGTGACCCTGCCGCCCTCCAGAAAGGTCTTCACTGAACCGGCCATCCTCAGCCGGTTGGCAGCCAGCCTTGCCAGGGATTGCACAGTCTTCCTCACCAGTCCCGACGTCTACCGCTGCCTGCTGGCTGATTTTCAAATCTTACGGAATTTAGAGCAGACCCAGGATGGCTTATCCAAGCTGCGGCCCCCTGTCTGTCCCCCTGGGACTTTCAAGCTCTGTCCAATCACCTGGCCTCACAGCACCGGCTTAGACCAAGTGCCATGCTCTAGCCTCAACCTGAACTACCTTATCCAACTCAGCCGCCCATATGAGTTCACCAGTGAGCCCGAACCTGATCCAGTGAAGGAGTTGAAATCCATCCCTCTGCTGAAGGGGAGGAAGCGGCTCCTCTGGGTGCCCTCCATGAAAAAGGAAAAAGAATCTGAAGTGAGAACCTCACAGATGGCAGCACTGCCTGGCCATTCTCCTCCCAGCAGTAAGGTCGCCCTGTTCCCCAGTTCACCAGTCTTGTCCCGGCTCCAAAGGGGTCAATCCATGCCCTGTCTTCGTGAGGGGTGGAGACTGGCAGATGAGTTGGGCCTTCCTCCGCTCTCCCCTCGTCCCCAAACCCCGTTGATCTTGACTCCAGAGATTACACCGCTGCTGTTTGGGGACGTAGTGGCTGAGGATCTGAAGCAGATGGTGAAGACCATGACGATGGAGATGACTCACTACTCCCCACTGGACAAGGGCCTGCCTCCTCTCCTTGGGGTCCTTACCCGGCGCCTAACTGCCCAGCACCACATAGAGGACCTGCAGCAAATGCTGAAGAGCCTGCAGGCTGAAGAAGCCTCTGGCCAGTGGGATCTCCACCCCGAAATAATCACTCCACTTTACCCACAGCCAATGACTATTACTTTGAAGCTACAAAACCAGCTCGTGTTCCAGGTCACTACTGTGCAACACTCTGACAGGAACTATTCTGACTCTTTCCATGTTGAGGAGGCTGGGGTCCTATACAACCATCTGAATGGGGAACTGGATAGCAAAGCCATCGAACAAATGGATGCTGACCGTCTTGTTGGTAATAAAACCAAAGAGGTATACAAGGAATTGATGAGCCGAGTCTCTACCAGCCATTTCTCTTTTGAGGAAGGACCCCAGATTGAGCCTTCAGCAGATAAAGATTGGTCCTCCCTCCTGTCCTCAGTTTTGATATGTGAAGGTAAAAAGAAGTCTCTCATTAACCTTGATCTGGTTGGACTTAACACCAAGAAAACAAGCAGTCAGCAGTTGCGCCCTGAGAAGGAGGCTTCCGTCACCTTACTTCCGAGGGGCAAAGGCAGGGACAACCAGTCAGGTAAGGGTGTATGGTCGAACTGGTGGAAAACCGCTGTGTCCTCGGATGACTACTTCAAGTTCCTCGACACTCAGGAGACAGATTTCCTCCATGTCATCTTCCGAATGTACGAAGAAGACGTTCCTGTGGAGGTACCACCCCCTGTCAAGGAGACCCTGAGGATTCGGCACCCACCTCCTCTGCAGGAAGATGAAGAGCCAGAGTTTGTGCCAGGAGAGTGGAACTGGAACCCGTTGATAGAAGACAGCATGGGGCCTGGGAAAGCCCGCATCCTAAACCTGCAGCAGCGTCTAGAAAGACTGTGGATCGTGTTGGAAGTCCCTGTCCAGAGCCGGCTGGACATGGTCATTAAGTACAGCTCCAACGCGCGCCTGCGGCAGCTACCAACCTTAATCCGGGCCTGGGAGCGGGCCCTGAAACCCATTCAGACACGGGAGTTGTTGCTAGGGAGACTGGAGTGGTTTGAGCGACAAGCCTCCGACCCAAACCGCTTCTTCCAAAAGCCCGATTTGCTGCTGAATCGACTCCTGGAGGAGAATGTGATCCGTAGCCAACTCCAAAGGAAGCTCAGTCTGATAGAACCGCCTTTGGCTTCCTTCCTGGAAAAGATAGAGTCAATCTTTGGGGAGCCAGTGACCTTCAAGGGGCGTCGCTATCTGGAGAAGATGAAGCAGGACAAAGTGGAGATACTGTATTGGCTCCAGCAGCAGCGACGGGTTCGAAATCTGATCCGGGCCCAGAAAGCCTTGCACCAATCCACGAGGATCAGCAGCCGAGCTTTGGTAGCTCCTAAGAATACTCCTATTGCCCGCTAAGGACACCAAGTGTTCTTAAATCCCTTCCTCACCCCCAAATGCCCACATAGATCTCTCAATGGCTTTGGAAGAAGTACGGATATCTTTATAAGAGAGTGGGATTCTCTCTCTTGACATTCTAAATAAAAGCGTCTCCAAACCTGGTACTCCCATGTATGTTAACAGTGCTGCACAACACAACCAAAATCCCCTACGAGGTAGTCCCGTGGAGTCCATTCTCATAGAGGTCAGACAGAGCAAGTCCTGACCTTTAGAACAGTTCAGTTTAGCGCTACTATCTGGCTATGTTAAGTAGGCTGCTGCGAGCTCCGAGTCACTCTTGTTTGGGCTCAATGGCACACGCCTAAACAGAAGTGTGTGAATCCTGACTGTATGACTTAGGGCAAGTCACCTAATTTCTCTGTACTTGTCAAATAAGGAGCTGGGTCCACGCCGTTCCTTCCAATGTTACACTCTGCTGGCAGGGCTGAAGAACTGTTAGATTTTTGCCTGTTAATAAAAACACTCTGTAGGCTGGAGAGATGGCTCAGCAGTTAAGAGCACTGTCTGCTCTTCCAAAGGTCCTGGGTTCAATTCCCAGCACCCACATGGTGGCTCGCAACCATCTATACTGGAATCTGATGCCCTCTTCCTTTTTTTTTTTTTTTAAGACTTATTTATTATGTATACAGTGTTCTGCCTGCATGTGTGCCTGCACAACAGAGGAGGGCACTCAGGAGGCGGAGGCGAGCGGATCTCTGTGTTTGAGGCCAGCCTGGTCTACAAAGAGAGTTCCAGGATGGCCAAGAGCTAACACGGAGAAACCTTGCCTCAAAAACCCAAACCAAAACAAACAAACAAACAAACAAAAAGCTGTGTTTTTTTTAAAGCAACCAAAATTCTCACTACAGCTGACTACTGTGGGAAAATATTTTTTAATGTAAGGAAGAGGACAATAAGGGTGAATAATATTTTAATTGAGGTGGTCTTAATTACCAAAGCTGGCTTCCAACTCACAGAGGTCCACCTGTCTCTGCCTCCTAAGTACTGGAATGAAAGGTTTGCATCACCCATGCTCAACCTAAAGGAAATTTTTTTTAATTTTAATTTTTAAACCTTTACTATCTAGGAGGTGACAAATATCTCTCTTGTCAGCCAGATGTGGTGACATACACCTTTGTGTGTGTGTATGTGTGTGTGTGTGTTTGTGCAAGGTGAGTTGTGGATGTATGTGGAGACTAGAGGTCAATTTTAAGTGTAACTGTTTAGGAGTCTTCCACTTTGTTTTGTTTTGTTTTGTTTTGTTTTGTTTTGTTTTGTTTTGGACAGGGTCTTTCATTGGCTAGGCTCAGGCTGCTTTCCACCTACCTCTGTCTCCCCAGCCCACGCCCAGCCTTCTAGACAACGCCTGGGGATCAAGCTCATATTTACATGGCAGCACTTTATCAACTGAGCTATTCACCAGCCCTGAATTTTTATATTTCATGTGTTTAAAAGTTTTCCATTTCTGTAAAAATCAATGTCTTTTGTCCTCTCCCATTTTTTGACAGTGTCTCACTATGTATCCCTGACTGGCCAGCTAACCTCTGTCTGCCTCCTGGGTGCTAGGATCAAAAGTGCATGCTCTCTAGAACACCCATCTTCCTACATCTTGTTGTTGATAAGGATGTCATAATGAAACTTTTTAGTGTGTGTACTTTTATTTTATTTTTGAGATTATAATATAGTTACACTTTTCCCTTTCCTCCCTTCAAACCCTCCATATACCATTTATTGCATTCTTTCAAATTCAAAGCATGTTTTCACTATTATTACATACACATATACATATATATTCCTATATGTAATCTCCTTATCTGCAGCTAATCAATAAATCTTTTCATTATGGTCTTTTCCCAGTGGTCACAAACTCCCTACCATCTTTTCCAAAAAGAAACCCAAGAGATTTTTCTAAAAGAATAAATCTATGTTGGTCTCTATTCATTCTAGTTTATTCTGTTTTGTGGCATGTTTATTCTTATTCAAGGTTTTGAGTTCTTTAACCTTTAACAAATAAGTTATTTTCTGTATATAGGTACCTTTGATGTATGTATGTACATGAGTGGTGCCAGAAAGGGTCCCTGAATGACCTGGAACTGGTTGTGAACTGCCACGTGGGTGCTAGAAACTGAACTCGGGTCCTCTGCAACAGTAATCAGTGCTCTCAACCACCAAGCCATCTCTCCAGCCCCCAACATTTTGACTTTTTCCCTCAGTTCGTCAGAATTCTTTATGTATTTAGGATCTACTGCTGCTGATTCGGTTTGTATGTTTGGTGGATCTAATATTAATGTAAATCCGTGTTCACCCATGATTTGCCAATTGCAACATGCTATTCACAACTGATTCTCGGGTAAATCCAGCTTTCCATTAGAGCAGAGAATCCATGACTTTCTGTTTTTGAGACAGTCACTGCCTGTAGCTCAGGCTGGGCTTGAACTTGCTACATAGCCAAGGATGGCTCAGACTACCTCCTCTTCTTACACTTCTCCACTACATCCTTTTTCTGATACAGGCTCTCTCTGTGTAGTCCAGGCTGTCCTGGAACTCCTTTTGTAGCTCATGATAACCTTGATCTCACGAAGATCCCCTTTTTGGGATTAAAATTGTGTGTCACAAGTTGGGCAAGGTGGAACAGCCCTTTAAATCCCAGCACTGGGGAGGCAGAGGCAGGTAGATGTACAAAACTAGTCCAGTATAACCAGGGTTACACAGAGAAACCCTGTCTCGAGGGGGGCCATGGAGGGTGGGGAGCATGTGCCACCACACTTCAAACTTCTGATCTTTTTTTTTCTCTGTCAGGTGAAAGCATGAACACAGTCCCCCACTACCACAAATTATGCAGTCAAGTTTCCCACACTTGGGGAAACTGCAGGGGTCAGCACATTCGGGGTGAAAGCTTCTACTAATCTCCCTGCCTTCAAGGAGCTGCAAGGCTCCTTAAACGGGAAGGTGCAAGATCCAACCTCAACAGTGTCACCTTGTGTCTGTGAGGAGTCATAACAGCAGCAGACTCCCAGACTCCAGCTGCTCCACCTGAAGCAGAAAAATCCAACTAAGTGAAAGACTACGGATTACGGGAAACTTAGGCGTGGAAAGGAAAGGAAGATCCTTGAAATAAAGATATACTAGCCAGAGGTCACTTAACTGGAAAACGTTAAGTGACATAAGGGGAGCACAGGAAGGCAAATCCTTGATGATCTCACTTGCTTGATCTAAAGCAACTGAACTCACTGAGGCTGAAAGTAGAGTGACATCTACCAGGAGCAAGGAGAGGGACAGTGGGAAGATGAAGATCAAAGGTTATGAAGCCTTAAGATTTATATGAAGGCTGAAATTCTAGATTTTTTAGGATGTTATGAAGGTTAAGCTTCTAGAATTTTTTTCCTTTGAGACCTATTACAGCTAATAAGTGCTGTACATTTCCACAGACCAAAGAATAAATCTCAAATGTTCTCATCCCCAAAACATCAAACATTTAAGTTGATTTGATGCATGGGTTAATAGCTTGATTTAATCATTCTGTTATATCCAAAAATCATAAATTCACTTTGTACTTTATAAGATATATATAGCTACAGTTTGTTCTTTCATTTTTCTTTTGTGTATCCGTGTTCGTGTGTGCACACACATATGGCTAAAATTCCTTTTCTGGGGGTGATGCAAGCAATGTCTATCTCCTCCTTCTAGAGGCCCAACAGCAAGTCCAGATATTGGTCCTTCAGAGCTCACCCTGCAGAACCAGAGGTGGTTTGTTAGGCTTGCTTCAGATGGGTGACAGGTTACAGTTAGGGGCACTGTGAAGCAGCTGCACTGAAAGATCTGAGACACCCTCATGCCTGTGTAAATAGAGCTCTGTCGCTAGCCCCTCCTTGACGATAGCCTCTAGCTCAGGGGTTCTCAACCTTCCTAAAGCTGTGACCCTTTAATACAGTTCCTCATGTTGCAGTGACCCCAAACCATAAAATTATTTTTGTTACTACTTTATAACTGTAATTTTGCTACTGTTATGGGTTGTAATGTAAAGATCAGATATGCAGGGCATCTGATAATGCAAACCCTGTGAAAGGGTCTTTTGACCCCCAAATGAGTTTCAACTACTGTCTTAGCCCCTCCCAGAGACCATGAGTTCATGTACAATTAGGGTAGACTTGCATACAACTGGTTGGAAGGGTGGCTGGATACTCAGGTAAAGGTCCCATACCCTTCTCCCTTCTTCCAAGATGGGCAGTTAACAGTCAGCAAGCCCCACTGTGCTGATCTTTAGAGCAGACCCAGAAGAGCCCTTGAAGATGATGGCAGTCTGGCTCAGAGGATAGTCCTGTACAAGACCATGTTTGGGCAGACCTGAAGAAACCCTTGGGTGTTGTCTACCCTCGTGTCTGTGTGTGTGTGTGTGTGTGTGTGTGTGTGTACATGTGCACATATGGAGGCCAGAAGACAGCCTAGATGTCATCATCAGGAAAGCCATCTAACTGCTATGAAACAGGTTTTCTCAGTGGCCTTGAGCTCGTTAATTTGGCTACTTTGGATGATGGTGAGTGGCCCATGAGCCCCATGGATCCTCTTGCTAGCTTTTTTTTTTTTAATGTGGATGCTGGGGGTTGAACTTAAATCATCAAGCTTGCAAGGCAAGTACTTTACCAACCCTTGGCAGTACACACCTTTAATCCTAGCACTAGGGAGGCAGAGGCAGGTGCCTCTGTCTGAAGCCAGCCTGGTCTACACAGCAAATTCCTGGACAACCAGAGCTACATAGTGAGGCCCTGTGCTGAAAACAAACAAACCAACAGAACTGTCTCAAAGACTTTTTTAAAATTCCTTCATATATACTTTGCACACTGCACACCACCTATGCACAAATTTCTGTGGCAAGGTTTATTTTTAACAGCTTTAACTTCAAGGAGTCAGACAAGATGCTTCTGGCAACAGCTGAGGATAATTCCTGGCCTCCTGGCTCCAGTGGATTTTTTTATCCAAGCAATTCCAGGAAATGTCCCTTTTAGTAATAAAAGCCCTCCTTTTCGGTTCCTCTCCAAGTGTGCCTGAGCTCACACGGCGTGCACCTCGGGTTACGGTCCTTTTGTTTATTCCCACGTACATGTTTACACCTTGTCCACCCCACCCCGCACCCTTGTTTTCAGGCGGCACCCTGGAACACAGAGCCTAAATGACTTAAGGTAAGACTCCCGCCCTCTGAACACACCGTTTTGATGATTACTTGTATGGATGTCTTTAAGCCCCACAACAACCAAACCCATGAGGGAAAAGGGCGGACTCCAACTCAAAGTTCTGTCTGTATCCAAGAACGACCTTGAACTACTGCACTTCGCGTCCCTTCCTCCTGATTACACCATTCTAGGCTTATTCCGTGCTGGGGATGAATCACAGGGGCAAGCACTTTATCCACTCAGCTACATCCTCGGGTCCCACAACCCGTAACATTGCTGACCATCTCAAAGGAGAGATCATGCCACGAAGCCAGATTCTGGAACCAATTGCTTAGGTTCAAGTTCAGAGCTATCTGTAAGCTTCTCTTTCCCTACCTGTGAAACACCGGACAGCGCTTACTTCTCAGGTCTGCCAAGATTAAAGGGATCCAGCATGTCCTGCGTAAGGCAGAATAGCAATGGAGTAAGTGGCAGGTTTCATTTATCCAGTTTTGTTCTCAGGCTACTAGTGTCCTCTCCCCTACATCCCACCACCACGTGCTCCCCGTGCCTTCCGTAAATAAGCGAGCGCGCAGGCGCCAGAAATCGGTGTTCATTGGCCGTCCCGGCGCAGCCCAGGGCCGTAGGGGAGAGACTCTGTGGCCTCTGACCGCAGGCTCCGCCCGGGGTCGGTTGATGCGCGAGTTTGTGGGTCGGTGAGTCGGGGCGATCAGCTTCGCCATCGCCATGGCGCCCCTGCTGTGGCTGCTGGCGCTACTCCCGGCCGCGGCCCCGGTCCCGGTCCCCGCCGAGCCCTGGGCCGACAACGAACAGGCCTGGAACCTCTCGTTCCCGGAGCTGCTGGCGCCCGCCCGCTTCGCGCTGGACATGTACAATTACGGCCGTAGTGCGGGGTCGAAGGCCACGCTGGGGGCCGTACGCGGGCGCGTCCGCCAGGTGAGGACGCGCGGGGAGCGGGCGCGGGGCCTGGACCCAGCAATGGTGCAAAGTGAAATTTGTCTTAAATTTGGGGTGATGGCCTGGACGGTGGAGGGAAGAAGCTGTGCTGGCTGAGACCAGGTAGGGAGGCACAGATGGGCAATGGGCTTCTGAGAGGAGCAAAGGAGGGGGTGGCTGTCCCAGCTTCACCTTCTCCTCCATCCAGGTGGGCCTGGGCTCTCTGTTCTTTCTGCAAGCCACTATGGAGGAGCCGCCTTGCAATGATCCCCAGGTGTGCCTGCTCCCTGAGTCCAAGAAAATCATGGTGAGTGATGGGTTCCCAGATACTGCTGGCCCTAAGCTTGGCAAGCAATTAGAATGAACGGGTCCTGTCAAGAGGCGGCGGTTACCCTACCCTGAGTTACTAGTTAGAGACTAAGATACTCCGAAAAGGTAGGCGTTTGGTTGCTAGGTGTCAGCTGCTGGCCACTGCTGCCTTCTCCCACCAGTTACGATTGTCTTCCCTACGGAGCTTCTAGCTGATCTTGCCAGGACTTGTTCCGAACTGTCCCCGGACTGTCTTCTTTCTCTTCCTCCAGCTCTGCAGCTTTGAAGTCCTGGAAGAGCTAGGAAAACACGTGCTGTTGAAGAAAGACTGTGGCCCAGTGAATGCCAAGATTACAGGTGCTGGGAGAGCTCGTGAAGACTGGGATAGCCCAAACCGTACTTGACTCAGAATCCAGCCCTGATTGCTTCTCTGTTCCAACCCTCTCCAGAGTATGTAAATGAGACTTTCCGATCGTTCCTGCCGATGATGAACAAGGATCCCCTGCCCCGGGTAAAGAGCCTGTGTCCTGGAGAGCCAATTGCCTCTTAGGCTCCCTTTTCCCTTTCCCCTCAACTAGTGTCCTGGGGTCAGGCTGAACTTCTTGTAAACAAACACCCTTTTGTCCTCTCAGGACTTTTCTGTGAAGATGGTTACACTCTTCAAGGACTTCATGACTACCTATAACCGCACTTACAGATCAAGGAAAGGTAGGACCTAGCCTTGCTTGTACCTGTCCCAATCAGATTTGGGCCTTCTTCCTATCATGTTACCTTGATATTGAGGAGATAAAGAACACAAGGACCTTGTATCACTTTCTTCCATCTTACCTTCCTAGCCAGAAACCTTGGGCTTCATCCCTTCAGGCAGGGTGGGGTAAGGTTTAGATCCAATTTTCTGTGTTGGATTCCCTCTGTCTTCGTCTCCTGAGTGACACCCTTAGGTCTCATTTTGGTTACTGCTTCTGTATTCAATAAGTCATTGCTCCAGTTTGGGCCGTTAAAGTTGACCACACCTCTCATCCATGTCTCATTCTAACTGCCCCAGGGATCTGTCCTTACCAACAGCTTCAGGGACTAGAGCAATGGCTCAGTAAAGTCCTTGCCTTGAAATTGTGAAATTCTTCTCCCACCAAAGAAGCCGGATATGGTGGTCTGGATTTGTAACTGCAGCAGTGGTGAAAAAGGAGGCATAAATAGGCTCACCCCAAGGCAATAAGAGACTGTTTGTGTCTCCAAAAAAAGTGAAAGACCCTGAGGAATGACATGAGATGTTGTCCTTTGATCTATACACTCAGACGTGTGCGCACACGCACGCACACGCACGCATACTTAGAAGCTTCAGGCTCAGTCCAGAGTCTATCTCTCACTTGGGGAAACCTCACTTGCTAACCCTGCTTACCTCTCCTTTTATGATCTGCTTGGATTCAAGCCTCTTTCCTCCTCTTTGGTCCTCAGAAGCCCAGTGGCGCTTGGCTATCTTTGCCAGAAACATGATCCGAGCTCAGAAGATTCAGGCCCTGGACCGTGGCACAGCTCATTATGGGATCACCAAGTTCAGTGACCTCACAGGTGAGGATGGTGACCAGACCAGAACTTGTGCTCCTCGGTCTGTTTTAAAATAATTCATTCCTCTCTACCCTGCCCACCTCTATCTACAGAGAAGGAATTCCAAACCATCTACCTCAATCCCCTCTTACAAAAGGAGACTGGCGGGAAGATGAGTATAGCCAACCCCATAAAACATCTCGCCCCACCTGAATGGGACTGGAGGAAGAAAGGGGCTGTCACTGAAGTGAAGGACCAGGTTGGAGTCTCAGAAGTGGGGGTAGGAATGCAAGCTGCATGGGGCCTGAAGAAAGGGTAGGGCCTTGACCGTGTCCATTGTCTTGTAGGGCATGTGTGGCTCCTGCTGGGCCTTCTCTGTCACAGGCAACGTGGAGGGCCAGTGGTTCCTGAACCGGGGGACTCTGCTCTCCCTGTCAGAGCAGGGTAAGAACCCTGCTCCAGACCCCTGCCTCCAGGCCAGCCCTTCCACAGGGCCCCTTGCAACCAGCCTTCTGTCTCCTAGAGCTCTTGGATTGTGACAAGATGGACAAGGCCTGCTTGGGTGGATTGCCCTCCACTGCCTACACAGCCATAAAGAATTTGGGTATGTATTAATTAGGTCAGGAGAGACAGCAGGTATCACGGAACTTGGTCCTGGTCTTCATGCTGACCCCTTCTGCCTGAAGACTACAGACTTGACTACATGTCAGTTTTGTCAGAGCCTCAGTTATCTCAGCTATGAAATGAGATATACAGTGTCCATTTTGTATATTGTATATTGACACAATCATGTCTCCAATGTCAAGTGGGAGAATAGATATAAGATTCTGATGCATGACAAGGACCAAGTGGATCTTGCTGTTTTTACTTCCTGGAAGTCTGTGAATAATAAGAACTAGTTGCCAAACTGGATAGCAACACGTCTCTCTCCTGAGGGGAGTGTTAAATTCAGCCATGGTCTGTGGTGTGGGGTAGCTTAGAAACTGCTCCAGGAGCCTGGCAGGGGTCTGAGCTACATTAGCAGTAGACTCTTCAGAGAGGACAAGCAGCAGAGGGCAAAAGTGCCAGGCAGCCTGGAAAGAGATGGGAGTGGAGTCCTCTCCTTGCTGGTGAATGTAGCTCCTTCTTCCCCATACCCTCTCATCCCTGTCATCTCCAGTCTGAGGAGACTCCTCAGAGAGGTTCTGGGGCCCCAGGGGTATGTAAGGAATGTGTGACCTCAAGTCTATGGGACAATTGACACTCTTCTGTCTGGGAGAACATGAGTGAGTGATAAACAGGAGTGTACTCATTCCCCAGGAGGGCTGGAGACAGAGGATGACTACCGCTACGAGGGCCACGTTCAGGCTTGCAACTTCTCAGCAGAGAGGGCAAAAGTCTACATCAACGATTCAGTGGAGCTGAGCCAGAATGAGAATAGTGAGTAGAGGGTGCCAGTGCTGGGTCCAGGTCAGTGCTGCTGGGCCCAGGGACCACTGACATTGCCTTCCCCTCTCAGAGATAGCAGCCTGGCTGGCCCAGAACGGACCAATCTCAGTTGCCATCAATGCCTTCGGCATGCAGGTGAGGCCCTGGCCTCTCCACCCCTGCCCCATCTTTTGTCTGTACCTCCCTCACTTCTCCTCTGAGCTGGCCCCCTACTCCCTGTTTTCTCCTCAGTTCTATCGCCACGGGATTGCTCACCCATTCCGGCCCCTCTGCAGCCCTTGGCTCATCGACCATGCTGTGTTGCTGGTGGGCTATGGCAACCGTGAGTTCCACTGGTCTCCTGCTTTCCTTCCATCTACCCCAGGCCACACTCAGGGCCTAGATAGCAGCTTCTTGGGTCTTTTGAGGGGAACATCCGAGTCATGCCTGGGAACCTTGTCCTGAACCCCAGCCTCAGAAGAACACCCCTGCCTTTTATAGACAGGAAAGCGGGAGTTGTGGAAGGTTGAAGGGTTATTCTAGAGGCAACTGGCTAAGTGTGCCCTCCATGCCTTTGAGGTGCGTGAGGTCTCTGTGAGGATGGTAGGTGGGCCTCCCTGGCACTTTGCTGTTTTCCTAGTTGCTGTTGCACTGTAGGCCCACTGAAGCTATTTGGAGGGTGCAGTGTGTGAGTCTCTGAGGGGAGAAGGGCCTCTGACCCCTTGTATTCAATGTTGCTCCCCAGGCTCCAACATTCCTTTCTGGGCCATCAAGAACAGCTGGGGCAGTGACTGGGGTGAGGAGGTAAGTTCTGCCTCTGGTTGACCCCTGACCCTCCAGCTCACCCTACCCAAGCCCCTCACCAAGCCCCACTCTCCCTCAGGGTTACTACTACTTGCATCGTGGGTCCGGGGCCTGTGGTGTAAACACCATGGCCAGCTCTGCGGTGGTGAACTGAGGGACTTGCTGGCACGAAACCTGATGCTGACCACAGCGGCCCCTTCCTTAGCCTGACTAATGCCTGGCCCTGCCTCAGGAGGCACAGCTGGCTGAGGGACAGGCACTTTGTACCTCAGGGTGAGCAGTGGGCCCTGGGCCCCTTCTTCCCTTCCTGTCTCCCTCTCACGCCCACCTGAAGCTCCCCAGGTCTATCTCTGCGAAACTGTGATAGCAAGGAGGAGCCTGAGGTGCAGGCGGCTCATAGAAGCCAGCGCCAGGGCAAGAACCCTGGGCTCGGGTAAGATGCAGGATGAAAATACTCTCATCACAAACCTAGATCTGTCCTCAGCAGGCTCTGGCTTCCTGTCTTGGTTTTCCTCAGTCTGACGCGGTAAACTTTCCGGTCCCCTTCCACATCCAGGGAATTTGTAACCAGCCTTCTCTAAGAGCAATAAAGAGGTTCCCTGCTCCCCGGCGTGGTGTGCTTGGTCTCTGAGGGAAAAGGTGGGTCTTAGGGACCCCGATGGGTCAAGGTGGGGTAGCTGGTCCTGCCCAGGAGCTCCAGGACTCAGTTTTCCTTTAGGAATCAGAAAGAGATGGAAGAGGCCCACAGCCTGATCTTTATTCAGAAACATGGTGCTGGATGATCTTGAAGCCCTTGCTCTGAGGGACAGTGGAATCTGCCACAGGAAGTGCCCTCTCTCCTTCACCTCCGAGAATGTCAGAGGTCACTCTCTCCATAGAGGGCACTGGAGAAGGCCACGTAGTCCAGGGCTCCAGGTGGAGCCCCAGATCCTTTGTAGGGTGCCATCCGGCGGATGCAGTACTCAGCCTGCTCAGCGGGGAGCTCTCGCCGCAGCTCCTCTGGGGTAATGTAGTTCTGGAAGAGAGAAGACGTTCAGGGCCCGCAGGTCTTGGGCGACGCCCTAGCCCGCCAGACCCCCCGCCGAGGGAGACTCACCTTGTCCCCTGCCAGGATTTTGAAGGAGGCTACAACTTGTTCAGCTGTGTCCGTCTCGGCGGTCTCTCGGGTCATGAAGTCAATAAAGGCTTGGAAGGTCACAACCCCGGCTGCGTTGGGGTCCACCATGGTCATGATGCGAGCAAACTCCACTTCCCCCTGCAGAGATAGAGGTCAGGAACTGTGTCCACACGTGCTGAAGCCAAGAGGGCGCCTCATGTCCTGTCCTGGGGATTTTTGTACATAGCTTATGTAACCCCAGTGACAAGGTACCCTATTCTCAGGACATTAGTCAGCTTGGCTGTAGGGAACCCCTCATGGCAGGCAGAAGGAAGTCTGCCTTTTGCCCCTCTTGCTTCATAGTTGCAATGTTTTACAATTTAGCATTGCTTCTTAGAGGGAAAAAAGGTCTAAGCTAGGACCTTGAGGTTGCATAGACCTCTCAGTATCTTAGCCTTTGTGTGGGTGTGATAAGCAGAGAAGATGATTTGTGTGAACAAGGAGGGAAGCTGATGATAATTCTGGAAGTGGCCTTGGGACTCACCAGGTCATAACCCATGGAGATGAGGCAAGCTCGGAAGTCATCTGGCTCCATCATCCCATTCCGCTTCTATTGAGACAAATGGATGTCAGGCTTGGTTTCCAAATCCCACCAGCCCCCATGTCTTAACCCATAGGACTTGGCCCCTGCTGACCCTGTCAAAGTGGTTGAAGGATGCCCGGAATTCGTTGAGCTGCTCCTGGCTCAGGCCCTTGGCATCTCGGGTCAGTACCTGGTTCTCTACCTCGTTGATGGTGCGGGCAATGGAGGTGAGCAGCTGCTCCCAGCCTACACGAATGTGCTAGGAAGGGAGACACAGCAGTCAGTGGGTAGGCAGGTCTTGGTCCTTACTCCAGCTTTACTCCTTTTTTGTTGTTTTTGTTTGTTTTTTGTTGTTGTTTTGTTTGAGACAGGGTTTCTCTGTGTAGCCCTGCCTTTCCTGGAACTCGCTCTCTAGGCCAAGCTGGCCTCGAACTCACAAAGATCCACCCGCCTCTAAGTGCTGGGATTAAAGATATGCATCATCACACCTGGCTGTCTAGTTAGTTTAATCCACTGTGTGGCTTTGAGCAAATCCTCTTCCTTATTGGGCCTCTGTACCCACCTCAAGGTTCTGAGCGACCGTAAGCAAAGCAGCTCTTTCTATCTTAAAGTTTGATGGCTTATTATGCATTAACTATTGATCCAGCAGCCATGGCCAATCCTGGGATCTGGCTTTGGAATGCTTTGTGATTCTGAACAGGTCACTTCCCTTCCTTCCTCCCTCCATCTTTCCCTCCCTCCCTCGCTTCTTTCTTTCCTTCCTTCCTTCCCTCATAAAGCCCAAGCTGATCTTGAACTTGCTATGTAGCTGAGAATGTCCTGATCTTAATGCCTCTCCCTCTCAAGTGATGGCGTAACAGGTGTGCATCTCCACACCTAGCCTGGACAAGTTACTTTCCATTGCCGGATAACCAAATAGCCATAAGGACATTGGAAATGCTTGCCAAGCTGGATTGGTGACCCTCCTGGGACAGACAGGCCCCACCCAGCTGCGATCCTGCCACACTTCCCTTCCCTTCCTCCGAAGGGCGGGGTCCCACCTCCATGCTGTAGACTGTGTGCTTGTTATCAAAGACCAGGCTCTCCTGCAGCAGCTGGTGGTCACCCTCCAGCCGGTCGATGTTGCTCTTGTAGTTGATGATGTTCTGCTCCTGCTGCCTCAGACCTGCCATCTGCTCCTCCAGAGAGCCAGCCAGCCCAGCTGCCAGCCGCCCCACCTCCTGCAAAGGCACCCAGGCAAGATAAGGACTCTCAGCATTCCGTGGGCCAACCCCATCCAGTCCTCGTCCTAGCTCTCTGAGCCCTTACCTCCACCTTCCCCTGGATCCAGGGTCCTATGGCATTGGCCTGGGCTGCAAACTGTCGTCGGAGCCTCTCATTCACCTGCTGCCGGGCCAGTTCCTCCTGCAGTGTCTGGTCACGGCTGGGTACCAGCTTTCGGACCTGGGGAGGAGAGTGGTTGTACTATGTGTGGCCAAGTGTGGGGGCCCGGAGACGATTCTGAAACGGACCCTCAGACTTCAGTTCTTCTCATGAGCCAGAATGGGACATGCGGATAAACTCTAGGGCAAATGGCTTCGTATTTATAGGCTCCAGGTACCTCATCTGTAAAATGGGGCCAGTGACGTATGGGTGGGCTCGGAGATGGTATGCACATGTCTATGTCTGTCAGTCCTGGTAGGGGAATGATGTCGGAGGCTATCCAGTGCCGCATGGAATCTGCGGCAGACTCCAGGTGGATGGAGGTGGGCTTTACTCCCCACATCTTGGGGCAGCATGCAGGGCTGCTATCGGCACTCACCGTGTCCCACTTATTGTTGATGTCCTGTGAGCTAAGCGTGATGTAGGGGTTAGCGGACTTTGGCCGCAGTCCGTATGTTTGGCAGATCTTCTGGATCTCTCCTTGGATGCCCAGGATGGCACCTCGCTCTCTATCAGCCTCAGGCAATGTTGCCTTGAACTGTTCATGTGCCGTTAGCAGGCTCTGGGGGAAACAGGAAGAATCGGCCAGCACAGCCATTTTACCGCAGGCAACGGGGTGCGGAGCAGGGAGGAGCTAGCTCATCTAGCAGTTGGTGCAGGACTGGGCCAAGAACCTAGGCCTCTTGCCTGCCAGCACCGCACTCCAGAACTGGGTTTTTCCTGCTTCCTATTTCTATTACCCAAGAACCCAAAGGTTTTCCTGACAGGATGTAAGACCTCTCACTTCCTCTCATCACACCTAGTGCCTCCCAAACTCTTCCCACAGTGTCCTCACTCACCTGGGTCTCCTCTACAGAGTGCACTAGCCAAACGTCCTGCAGGTCCTCAATAGCTCCATCCAGCCAGTTGTTGAAGGGTGCTGCCCGCCGAGCAAACTCCAGCTGCAGCTGGTCAATGGTTTCCAGGAGCTTCTCCATCCTCTAGGGGCCAGGAGACCACGGGTCAGATCCTTCCCGGCTTTCTGGCCTCATCGCTTTGCTCCCGGTCCCCTGGCCCACCTGCCCACCTCTAGCGCGTCCCTCCTCTTCTGGGTCAGTGTTCCCAAGTTATCCCACTGGTCGCAGATGGCCTGGCAGCGGCTGTTCACCGAGGCTGCCTCATGGTAGTCCAGCTCGCTGATGGGGCAAAAGGGGAATGAGTAGAGGCAGACCCTGAAGGAACCCGAGGCAGGGTGAGGGCGCAGCAATGACAGTGTTAGGCAGCCAGAGCACGTGCGGGGCAGAGGGGCTTATTCTTCCAAGGGTCTCAGTGTGTCCCTGCAGGGAGACCGCCACCTAGTCCTAATCCTCAGCTCCAACGTTCCTGGAGATTCCAGACGCGGAGCCTGGGGTTTCAGAAGCAGGCTTGTGGGAGCAAGGGAACTGGTAGTTGGTGAGGCCAAGGCTGACTCCCACGGTAGGCTAATATCCTGAGGTGAAGGGGGTTTCCAGGTTGTGGAGGACAGGTCTCCCCGGGTGGTGGGACACATGAGTGCCCCTGGATAAATGTATAGGCAGCAAAGCGAGTCGGCGGCTGTGGATGATGTCTCAGGAAGGGCATAAGCAAGTAAGAGGAAAACAGGTGAGAGGAAAACAGGATGCCACCTCTTAGTTACCAAGGGTCTGACAGAGGAGGAGGGCGGGGTGCAGTGGGGAGCAGGGCGGGGTCTCCGGCCACGCCTACTTGAGTTCCTGGGCCAGGGCAGCGATGTGTTCCACCCGGTCTTGGTGAGCAGCCAGGTCGCTCTCAAAGGCCTCATGGCGCCGCAAGAGCGCACGCACCTCCTGTAGCGAAGCTGACTCATAGTCGTGTTGGTTCAGCATCTCCTCTTTGCCTGCTCGGAAAGAAAACGGGGCCCTGTGACCCAGAGGCCACCAAGGCTGGAGTGTGAGGCTTCCCAAGCATACCCTGAGAGGCCATCCTGACCTTTGGGTTCACATGCCGGTGACCCAGCACATCTAGGATGATGACCTTTGCTTCAAGGAACTTCTGAATATTGAACTCTCACCCCCTCCCCTTTTGTTTGTTTGTTTGGTTGGTTTTGCTTTTGCTTTTGTTGTTGTTTTGAGACGGGGTTTCTCTATGTAGTTCCTGGCTGTACTGGAACTTGCTGTATTGACCAGGCTGACCTCAAACTCAGAGATCCGATGGCCTCTGCCTCTCGAGTGCTGGGATTAAGGGCGTGTACCAACACGGCCCCGCTTTCAAAGGTCTCCATTCCTCTGTGAACCCCTCAGTCTTTTGACCTGGCTTCATTTGCTCACCACTGCACAGTGCCTGATACTTGGCGGGTGGCAGACCCTCCATGAATAATTGCTGTATAAGTGAATAATAGATGTAAAACTTTTTCTTGTGGAAGTGTTTGCTGAGTAAAAGTTGCTTTAATTTACAAATAAAGAGCATGATCACAACAGTGGTGGAGATACTTCATTAGAGGCCCCTGCATTTTTCAGGAGGTGATAGGTAAAGATTCAGAGATTGCCCCAGGGTCCCCTGAGCTGTAAATTTCAAGAATTTTTTTTTCCTGTTTGTTTTGACACATGGTCTCTCTACATAGCCCTGGCTGTCCTGGAGCTCACTATGTAGACCAGGCTGGCCTCAAACTCAAAGATTTGCCTGCCTCTGCCTCCCAGTGCCAGGATTGAACGAGCGTGCCACCAGAGCTGGCAACTTCAGGAATTCTTATAAAAATGTTGAAACTATTGTTATTCACTACATCAAGATCCATCATTAGTGCTTGCTTATTTCTTTTTAACAGAACAGGGCCATTCTTTTTTTAACATTAATTTTTATGTCTATGTGTGTTTTGTCTTCACATATATATGTGCAACATGCACATGCCTGGTGCACAGGGAGGCCGGAAGAGTATGTTGGATGCCCTGGAACTGGAGTTACAGACACCTGTGAGCCACCACGTGGGTGCTGGGAATCGAACCCAGGTCCTCTGCAAGAGCAGTCATTGCTCTTAGCCACTGAGCCATCTCTTCAGCCCAAAGAACTCCTTATTTTGTAGGGCTGAAATCTCTGGCAGACCACGTGTAGAGAGTGATATAGTTGACTCATGCAATATTCTACATCAATATACTTGGAATATGACGGTGATTTTAAGATTAGGAACAGACTTATCTTTGGACACCTGTTTCATGTATAAAAGCTAAGTAACAAATTAATCAGAGAGGAGTAGAGAGGGCCAGAGCCTGAGAGGAGGGAGGTTAAGTTTATAGATAATAGCCAGCAGTGGTGGTGCATGCCTTTAATTCCAGCACTCAGGAGGCAGAGGCAGGTAGATCTCTGTGAGTTCAAGGCCAGCCTGGTCTACAGAGTTCCAGGCCAGCCAGAGCCACACAGAGAAACCCTATCTCGAAAAACAAAAAACAAACAATAACAACAAAACATGAGCCTAGACTGCGATGCAGCAAGTCAGAATAGAATGAAAAATCTGGTCTCTAGCCAAGTTTGGTAGCCTGTGTCTTTAATCCCAGCACTCAGGAGGCAGAGGCAGGCAAATCTCTGCCTGGTCTACAGAATGAATTCCAGGCAAGCTAGCAGTATATATTGAGGCAATTTCTCAGGTGGGGGGAAGGGAAGGAAACTCGGTCTCCTCTTCCCTGCAGAAAATCTGCCTCTGTCCTGTGCATTTTGTCCCAGAAAGAAAGAGTCCAGCCTCGTGAGATGTACCTACCCCGGGTCCAAGCTTCATGCAGGGAAGCCTTCTGCTGGAACTTCTCAGCCAGGTGCTGAAGTCGCTGCAAACGCCTGATCTCCGAGAGCAGCCAGTCCTCGTAGCCTTTCTCCACCTGCTCCAGTCCCCGCCACGCATTGGCTATGTCCTGTGTGGAAAACAAAGGTGGCCTCCATCATGATTCACCCGGTAGGCAGATGGGGAATCAAGAACCCAGGGTCGCCCGGGGCCTATGGGCAAAGCTGGAGCCCCCTCATGCCCA
The DNA here is from genome assembly GCF_030254825.1 of Meriones unguiculatus. Lineage (NCBI taxonomy): Eukaryota > Metazoa > Chordata > Mammalia > Rodentia > Muridae > Meriones > Meriones unguiculatus. The sequence goes on from NC_083349.1 coordinate 23,984,416, forward strand.
GCCTAGCTCACCGAGACCAGCTTGCCCTCCGAGGGCATGAAGGCAGGTCGGTGGCTCAGGCGCAGCTTGGTCTGCAGCGTGTTGAAGTTGATCTCCAGCTGGCACTTCTCCTGAACGCGGGGAGGCTTGTGCAGGCGCCGATAGTCTCGGAAGTCCTCCAGCTTGCGCTGCATGGCGCTCATGCTGGGTTCGCCCACGCGGTTCTCAAGCCATGGGACAGTGCGGCGGATCCACTCCAGCAGCTGTCAGGACCAGAGCAAGGCAGAGAGTTCTGAGCTGACCTGCACACTTCACCCATCTCCTCTCCACACATAGACTATGGCCAGAGGGCCAGGCCTCAGATACATGGAGGGGACTTTCAAAAACTGTGGAGCGCTGGTCAGAGGAATAGGATACTTAAGTGTGTGTTCAGGGGGAGGGTCTTGGGGATTGAATCTAGAGCTTCCCATAGTCTAGACAAGCACCCTACCACTGAGCCACATCCCAGTTCCCGGACTGGGTCCAAGGGTCAAAATAGGTTAGTATGGAGAGAAAGGCCATGTGGCTGCCTACATACATGGGAAGGAAGGGAGCAGTGAATGAATGAACAGAAGGTGGATCAGGAATGACCAGGAGTTTTGGTTGAGAGAAAGGAAAGAGATGATGGGGAGGGAGGCAGGGACAGAAGGAAGCTGGAAGGAGGCTCTACAGACTCACATCAGAGGTTAGAGAGGTTCGGAGGGTCAGCGGGGACAGGCAAGGAGGACAGTGGGACAGGCAAGGGGACAGGCAAGGAGGCTCTCTGGCCCGAGCCTCACCTCACTGGCCAGTTTCTCATACTCCTCCATCAGCTTCTCATTTTCCTGGTTCACAGCTAAGACCTTGCAGATCCTGTTGGCAGCGGTCTCTGCCTGTAGCGGAGACAGCAAGAGGCCTTAGGACAAGCTACTCCAGACACCCCAGCCTTCCTCCCTGTGTATAGCCCTTAAAATATTGGCCCATGTACAGTTTGGGAAGGAGGGATGATCACATCTTTAAGGGCGGAGGGAGCTTTCAGGACAGAGGCTTCCGCCCCTGAGCTCCCGAAGACCCACTGTTTACAGCTGAAACAGTTGCCCTCCCTCTCACTTATGTGCCTCGGCACCTCCGAACATTGGGCTAACGCCAAGGCTGGGCCCTTGGGCCCTACGTAGGCAGCAGTGCCCTCGGGGAAGCAGCAAGGAGGCCGTCCTTTACCTGCTCAGCCCCAGCAAATGCATGGTAGAAGCAGGAAACATAGGTCATGATGGCCTTCTCATCTGGTTTTGGGGTGTTCACAATGTCTGGGGAAGGACAGCAAGATGGGTTTTGTTTTGTTTTGTTTTGTTTTTCTCATCTTAGGCGAGTGCTCTACCACTTAGCTACGTCCTCAGCTCTTCTCTTCTAACATGAACATTGACCAACGCCAGTGTGGGGAATGAACTCAAGGCTCTCCCCTCCGTGTGAAGAATATCCTCAAGGTGACAGAAGTGAAGACATTGAGTCACTGACTGCCAGCTATTCCAAGCCCAGTGTTTTTCTCTCTCTCGGGAAGCCCTCCATGACCACCCCAGGACCTGGTGCGAAACCATTCATGAGCAGGTAGTGAGGCCCTCAGGGACCTGTGCACACTGCCTGGTGGTCCTCAGCCAGTGTGTAACTTGGTCTCTCTGCCCTTTCTCTAAGTCTTATGATGTCCTCGGGGGCCGGAAGCAGTGCCCGTCGGTACACAGACATCCAGGGCACCATGCTGTTGTGGGTGTCAACGTCCCAGTCCCATATGGGATATGGGACTGATTCAGATTGTCCACAGCAGCGAACTATCTGCCTGGTGCAGGCCCTGAGAGGGGCCCTTTGCCAGCTGCAAATAGTTTAAATCTGAGGACTCGGAGAGGGAATAAATGCCAGGGCCCAGAGAGAGAAAGGAGCTCTACGAAAGAAGGCTGCTGGTGCTTCCTCCCTGCTGCTCATGATTGCTGATGCAGTTTGAAGAGAAGTCGGAGATATCCTGAAACAAAGATTGGACTTTTCACAAGGAACCCAATGACCCTAACCAGCAGAAAGCAGCTAAGAGAACTGTGCCCCCTGTTCCTGCTAACTTCCTTTCTGTCCTACCCAGTGTTGGGGTGTTGGAGATTAGGGTGGATAAGGGAGAAAGAGACATAAAAAAAACCAAGATAGTTTTTAAAAGGGCATAACAAGTGACAAGCGCTTAGAATAATGGCTAATGCAGAGGAAACAGCAAGGTGCAGAGAAATGAATGTACTGTTTCAGGATACGAGGAAAAGGTTGAGTGCAGCTGCTTCCCCTGGTTTCTCTCCCACTTTACTCCCAGAAGGGACCCTCTGGTTTGGCTTGGCTGTCTTCTTCCTGCATTCCGTTTTAAAGAAGGTTGGGAGAATTGGTGAACAATTGGGAGCATTTCAAGTGAATATGGAGGGAAATGAGAAACAAACAAAAAAAAATGGACGAAATAAGAAAATCAAAAGTGTCACTCAATTCTCTCGCTTTTGAAAGGATTGCAGAATTGGCTGTGCAACTAGAGAGTTTGCAGGTAGAGATGGCAGCAAATAGCGCCGCCACTGGAAAAGGGAGGGGGAAAAAAGGGTTCAGACCTGGTAACTGAAACAGGGAGTTTCCCAAAACTGCAAGTTCCCACCACCCCTCCGTGAGGCTAGGGACAGAGAGGAGCAGAAAGCCGTACATGGTGAAAAAGTTAAAGAGAAACAGTGTGTTTTGAGAGAAAATGTTAATCTTAAGCAAACTGAGCTGCCAGAGGAGCAGCCTTGGCATAAGAGATTACCACCATCAACTCTCCCAGTAGCCACCAAAAGCCTTAGATATCAAAATGCTTGGTGCTTCAATTGTAGTAAATTCGGTCACTTGAAAAGAAATTGTGCTAAAAGCCTCAGAGATCAAAATGGCTGGTGTGTTAGCTCTGAGAAATGCAGTATGCCAGGGACGTTGAAGGAGCTGTTTCTGGTAGCACTGGGTTTTAGGCAAGAACCGGAGTCTGTAGACACTGATAGATACATGTCCAAGAGAGGCATACAAGGTAACTTCTTGCCCTTAGAAAACAGCTTTGGAGTCCCAGCCCGAGGCTCAACAGCAAAAAGTACAAGCTGCTCCAGACAAGGGCAGCTCAGAGCTATCAGGTTTTAAAAGAAACTAGTGGTCCAAAAAGGGTTTGGTTCCTTAATCATCTCCTTTTTAAAAAGCAACAGCAGGTCTCATTCCCATTAAAAGAAAAGCCTTTTTTTTGTTTTGTTTTGTTTTTAAACAGAAAGGGGGAAATGCTGTGGATGTGAACATGTTTTTGTTTTGATCCCGGGTATAGGATAAGGGACTGATTCAGATTGTCCACAGCAGCAGACTATTTGCCTGGTGCAGATGCTCAGAAAAGATTTGCTTCTTCGTTGACTGAACATTGCTTGTGCCCAGAGACTCAGGCAGAATTTGCCCCAGAGCAGCTTCCAGTCTTAGGAACCAATATTATCCCGGATATTCAGACGGCTGGGATAGGAGGCAGAGGCCAGAACCATTCCATAGAGGAAAGCCAGGAGAGGGAGGACAGAGGGATGAACTGTACAGCTCATGGAGAAGAGGAATGATGGTTTGAAACATTGTGAAAGGAGCTAGGAGTAGTACCACATGCCTATGATTCTAGCACTTGAGTGGTGGAGGCCGGAGAATCAGGAATTCAAGGCTAGCCTTAGGTACATAGTGAGTTTGAAGCTACCTGGACTACATGAGGCTCTGTCTCAAAACACACACACACACACACACACACACACACACACACACACACACAAGACTTCGAAAGGGAAGAAGGGTAGGGATAGAGTACAAGACAGAATATCACTGGAGGAGGAAGAGGAGCAAACTGTGTGGAGACAGGACTGGGTCAAGTGTGTACTTAATACTGTTTTATCCGTTGATCTCACCTTCTGCATCCAGCATCTTGGGGATGTCCAGGTATTTCTCTGCCACCTCAAAGGCGGTGTTCAGGTTTCCGATTGGGTCATCCTATATAGGTATGAATGCGGAAAGGTCAGCTGAGGACAGAAACTGCAGAGTTGGGTCTGAAAGTTATAGAGGCCCACCTTGCGCAGCTTGGCATAATCAATGAGGTCTGGCCGGTGGCGGTGGATGAGAGCACAGAGGGCCAGGCCGTCCTTCCAGCTGGACAGAAAGAAGGAATTGTCAGGCCTAGGTTCAGGCTGAGGCCACATCCCACCCTCGGCCTAGAAGCGCTCTAAGGGGGCAGCCTTCTCTGTGAAGTATAATCAAGTACAAATTCCTTCTCCCCTCATTGGCAGACCATCTTGTCCCAGCTCATTGTGGTCCCTTCTCACTCCTAGGGCTCAGACCAGACCAATTTCCAGATGTGTGTGTTTTTTTGGGGGGAGGGGGGTGTCTCCAGGTCTTCTCCAGCTGAAACACACTTCCAGGAATGTCACAAGTGGTCCTTGCCTCAGGAGTGTTCTCAACCCTCTACCCTTGTTCTGTCCTGTTCACTTCAATGTATCCTGAGTCCTCATCTCAGAGGCTGTTCTAAGAACTGAACTGGAACCCCTCAAGTCGCTGAGGTTTGGGATGGGGCCAGCCTAGACCAGCACAGACCAGGGCTGCCCACTGTGACCCCTTGAAGCCATCAAACAGACCTGGTATGGAAGTTCTGGACGTTGACGTTGCGGTATGGTGCCGTCTTCCGCTGGCACCAGAGAAGCAAGCCTTCTTTGGCCGAGGTCTCTGGGTGGCAAAGGGGCAGAAGCATTAGCTGGGAAAGGGTCTGAGCTGGCCCTCTCCACCTGTCTCCTCCTCTGCTCACCTTCTACAGAGATGTCCTGGATGGCAAAGCGGAGGATGATGGTCCAGATCATGCCCAGGGTCATCTTCAGGTTCCCATCAACAATTTCTGCCCAGGAACAGGGGTCAGGGTTGGACATCCAGGCCTCAACTCTCAGTCCTTGGGCTCAGCCTCCTAGCCCTTGTGTCCCACCCGAGCCTGGTAAGCTAATAGGTAAACACCTAAGAAGTGCCCAACAGTCGTCTGACAGACAGGAATAATTGTCTTCACTGGTTCTCATAGGAGAAACCTCCTGAGTCCTTGCCCGGGCCCCTCCTGCTTCCTTCTCACCTTCAGCACCGATGGAAACGAGCTTAACTCCTTTGCTGGCAATGAAGTCCAGGGCCTTATTGACATTGGCGATTTTGTGGAAGCGCATCTTGCCTTTGTCTGGCCTGGGCAGCCTCTCTCCTGAATATAAAAGGAGAGAGTAAGGGTCAAAGTTCATGAGCAGGGGCCTGGGATGTACCTCAGTAGTAGAGTATCTGTCTAGCCTGACTGGAGCCCTGAATTTGATTCTCAGCACATAAAATAAAATAAAATAAAATAAAATAAAATAAAATAAAATAAAATAAAATAAAATAAAATAAATAAAATAAAATAATAAAATAAAATAAAATAAAATATAATTAAAAAATGCTGTTCTCAGTCTCTCCCTTCCTCAATACAAGTCCTTTCCAGCACTGTGCTGCCACCATTCCCACAGGTCTCCAGACTTCCCTGACCACAGATGTGCACCCTCACCAGAGATGACCTCCAGGAGCAGCATGAGCTTCAGGCCGTTGCGGAAGTCCTCTTCAATGTTCTCGATCTGAGTGCCGGCCTTGCGCAGATGCGAGTTGCACCAAGCCGTGAAGGTCTGGGGACAGAAGACAGGGATTGGACTACAGGACTGGATCTAGGCATGGGGAAAGCTGAGACTGGGGCACACAGACGTAGCTCCTCCTTTGGGATAAGTCTTAGGACCCAAGACCCTGAATATAAACCCTGGCTCAGCCCCTGGCTTGCTATGTCTCCTTCTCCAGCTCCTTTCCTTCTCAAAATTTTAGTTCTCCCGAGAAAAGCGAAATGGTGCTGGGGCCTCTGTAGGTACCTGCGGCCAGCGCTTCACTGGAGAAGGGATTAGAAAACGTTGATACACGACAGAGTGGAGTTCCCTGAGGGTCCACACAGCTCAGAGATATGGTCTCTAAGCTGAGAGATCCCCAAGAGAAGCACATCTAGATGAGGGTGGGAATCAGTTACCAGGGGACCCTGGACTTAAAAGCACAGATGACCAGCAGTCTACTGCTGTTCTGGAATGATTCATTAAATACCTGATTATCCCCACTAGGTCCCCTAGAAGTGGCCTCTTGGTGCCTGCCATCCACATGACCCCTACAACCAGCCTCAGCTTCCACCTAAGAGGATGGAGATACGGCTGTGTCTTCAAACCCTGAGTGTTACCGCTAGCTCTGGATCCCTGAAGGAGTCCACAGCCTGGTTCCAATCCCAGCTGCCATCCCTCTCCGTGATCTAGAAGCAGCCCTTGACCTCTCTGTGGTTTGTTTCTCATGATTGTTCGAGTAAGGGGAATCAGATTCTGAAAAGTCTCTGGTCATTCTTGCTCTGACCCAGCAAGATCCAGGAATTCAGCCCATTCTTCCCACCACAAAGCAGATGCTCCCGAGAGGTGGCCCTGGAAGCCAACTGGAATTCTCTCCTCAGCCAGATTTCCAGGTGTGCTGGGAGCTGGAGTATAAGAGGATTCTGTAACCACTGGACAGTTCTCATTGCTAAGGGACCACGGTGAGCCTCTGTCACAGGGGCTGTATAAGTGGGACCCAGAATAAAAGATTGCATTCATATTTTCTACAGCTGCTTCTGCCACTGGTGTCTGGATGCCCTAGGCCTACAAATGGCAGGGGGCTAGGCAGCTTAGTAATGGGGGGGAGTGATGGTTTTTGTTTGTTTGGTTGGTTGGTTTTTGAGACCAAGTATTCCAGGGTTTCGTGTATTTTTTAACTTACTATGTAAACCAGTGGTGACAATGAACTTCTGATCCTCCTGCCTCTGCCTCCTGAGTGCTAGGATTACAGACATGTACCACCATACCTAGTTTATCCGATGCTGGGGGCCCACGCTGGCGCTTTGTTCATGCTAAGTTAAGCCAGGACCTAATTATTAACTAAGCTACAGTCCCAGTCCCAGTCCCAAATATGAGTTTTAATAAGATGTAGCCCTGAAGCCGGGCACAGTGGTGCACGCCTGTGATCCTAGTACTTAGGGAGGCAGTTCAAGACCAGCCTGGTCTACAAAGTGAGTCCAGGACAGCCTGAGCTACACAGGGAAAGCCTGGGGGGGGGGAGGCAGGGAAGAGGGGGAGAAAGATATAGCCCTGCCCTGTAGGAGTTCGGCGTTCGTAGCCAATCAGAAACTGCTGTCCCTGAGGCTTACTGGCAGGAACATGCAGAGGAATGTGGGGTGGAGGGAGACTGTCTAAACTAGGTGGGGGCTTCTTGATAGAGGTTCACGTTGGATCAGAGCTGTGATGGAAGAGCTGTGATGTACGGGCCGGGGAAGGGCAGACAAGGGCATGCCAGGCAGGGGCAGACACGAGGGGAAATGTGTAAGAAGGAACAGTTGTTCTGTTTGTGGGATGGCACCGTGGTACTGCTGGAACGAAGCTGGGGGTGTTGGGGTATCAGTGGTGAGAGACAGACCGGAGGGGTGGCAGGGGCCAGGTCATGCATGATCCTGGCTGCTAAGCCGGGGAGTTTGAACTTGATCCTGAGAGCTACAGAGAGTTGGCAAAGCTTCAGGCAAGAGGGAGGCATCAGAACTTAATTATCTTTGGGACAGGCCTCTTTATGCAGCCCTGGCTATTCTGGAACTCACTATGTGGAACAGGCCAACTGACAGAAATCTGCCTGCATTTGTCTCCCAAATGTAGCTCAGATCTATACATTTAAAAACTCACTCTGGTTGCAGAGCAGGGGAAAACGAGGAGGTGGAAATGGATACAAGGCATAGTAAGAGATGGGAGTAGGTATGAGGAGGCAGGGGTTGTATTTTGTTTCATTTTGATTCCAGATATTCCTATGGCCTTGTGGTTAAGACTACTGGCTGTTCTTCCAAAGAACCCAGATTGGATTCCCAGCACCCATGTCAGGAGGCTTTTAACTGACTGTAACTCCAACTCCAGAGATCTGACGTCCTCTTGTGGTCTCCATTGACTTCCATGTACACACACATAAATTCAAACCAATCTTTAAAGAAAAATTTAAAAAAATATATATATATATATATTTGTGGAATATCTGGGCTGTAGCTTACTTGGTAGAGTGGTTGCCTAGCACACAGGAAGCCCTGGGTTTGACTCCTACCATCACTTAAAACCTGATACAATAGTGCATGCCTGCAAATCCCAATTTAGAAAGTGGAGGAAGGGCTGGAAAGATCATTCAGTGACTAAGAGAATTTGTTGCTTTTGCAGAAGACCTGGGTTCGATTCCAGGCATCCATTTGGTTGGCTCATTACCACTCCAGGTCTAGGGAATCTGATCCTCAATTCTGATCTCAGGCATCAAGCATGGACATAATGCATGTACACTTATGCAAGCAAAACACACATAAAATAAAATGAATAAACCCATAAAACATTTAAAAAGAGGAGGCTGAGGATCAGAAGTTCAAGGTCATCCTTGGTTACATGGAAATTCAAGACCAGTGTGGGCTACATGAGACCTTAAAAAATGGCCCAAAAAAAAAATTCTGTGAACCAATTATTTTTTAATATGATCAGCTGAAGGGGACTCAGGTATCAGGAGAGAAAAGGAGAGCTCCAAAGCTGGAAACCCTGGTATTGGAGTCACTGGTGAGCAAGAATCACCCATTGAAAAAGAATGCAGGAACAACGATGGACGGGGCAGAGCAGCACCTGACCAAAAGGATGTGATAAGCAATGCGGAATGGGGAAGAAATAACTCACATGTCCATCTATAGGGCAGAGCCTGTTCTGTTGGTGGATTAACGGGTGACATGGGTTGTTGATGGACATGGTGGCTATAAATTGGAGTGAAAGGACCGTTCTGATATTTTAAGTGGCAAAGGCAAGAAAGAGACCGGCAGATGTCATGGTAGGGACAAACTTGGATCTTGGAGAAGGCTGGCTGGCTGGGGGAAGGGGGGAAGGCGGGGGGGGGGGGGGAGGAGACAAGGAGCAAATGGCAGCTGGAGCCAGGGGCAGGGATGACATCACCCGGGGATTGCCGAACTCAGGGACCACAGCCATGCTTGGAGACAGGTGCAGGGGAGTGGGGGGGGAGGGGTAGCTGTAGGGTGGATCATCCCAGACACCTCAGCCCAGTCAGCTCAGGCTCCTCACCCCTGCAGTGAACTCCTGCCTTCTAACACAGAGGAAATGCTCTGGTTCTAAATTCTGGGGTTCTCGGTTCCTGCAAATTCTACTATTTTCCTGGAATCACGCACAGCAGGCAAAAGGCAAGCACAGTGGCGTCATAGTGCCCTCCCTATGCCTGGCCTGCAGATCTTCAAACTTTTCTCAATTTGGATGGAATCATTTTCTTTTTGGGGAACCCAGGTGGCCTGCTCCCTCCACCAGGGAGCTAGGAGTGAAAATAGTTTCGGGGAGGGAGGGGAGAGTGCCCTACAAGGCTGGGCCTGGGCAACAGCTGCCCACATGGCCCTCTTGAGCTCCCCCAAAGGCGCTGCCTCAGCACAAGTCTCCATCTGGGCCCCTGGATTAAGTTACTGGTAAGGGGACCCGGAACTCCTCTCCTCCCGACCTTCTGGCCTTTTAGCAGACTCAGGGCTTCTAAGACAGGGAGGGGTATCTTGGGAAAGAGTGGGTAGGGGCAAGGGACAAAGAGCCCCACATGGGGCATTCTTCTTTATTTTTCCTCACAGTATATAATAGGCTGCCTCTCTCTGCCCTTTCCTGGGCCTCAGTTTCCTCGCTTGTCAAGCCTGTAGAGGGACTATGGACACTATCCTGAGCAAAATACAGGGAAAGAGTGTGAGATAGTTCTTCTTCCCTGTTTCCCCAAATCCACTGCCTGGCATGTTCTCCTCAGGATGGCATTGGAGAGGAGGATGGGTGTGCAGCCTTTAGGATGACCTGCAGCCACCACCTGGACTCCACTTTATAGATGAGAAAACTATTTACCCCTGTCCCAAGATCACACAGCAAGCTAACCACAGAGGAACATAATTTCCTGGGAACCCCTCACCTCCCACCCAAGAACAAGTTGGTCTCCTGGACCTTGTCCAGAATCTACTTTCACATGCAGAAGTGGGGCAGTGGGCTCAAAGGAATTGGGGGAGGGGGTGTCACTGGGGACTCCAGGAACTCCTTGACAACCTAAATCCTTCATAAGGACTCCCAGCCTTTCTTCTAGTCCTTGAGGACAGCAGATAGCTGGCGGGCAGAGCCCAGGTTGGGGAGTAGCAATCTAGATAACAGGGAGGAGGCCCTGCCCTTGAACTACCCACATACCGAGGAAGAACTACCTGGCCTCTCAGCCTCAGTTTTGCCTTTGGGAAATGGGTGAGCACTCACTTTCCGCTGCTGTTTCTCCCAGGCCGGGTCCAACAGCAAGTCACGGTCCCAGTCCTCCTCCTGTTCCATGTACTCGCCGCCCCCGCCGCCCGAGAAGGGCCCCTCCCCGGCCCCCAGACCCTCGGGCTGCATGACCATCATCATCTTGCTTAGGCTCTTGGCTGTGCTCCGCTCCGCTGGGCAAGCGCTTGACCGCTCAGCTGGGTTAAGTAGGGCCCGGACAGCCCCAGATCGGATTCGTACTAAATATGGGGGAGGTGGGTGGGGCCAGATAGGGGGCGAGGGAGCTTGGGTCAGAACCAGAGATTGTGCTAGAGTCAAAGATTGCGGAATCGCGGGGGATGCTGGGGTCACTACTGGCCTAGACAGCGGGTTCGCATTTCAGCTCTGCGGTTAGCTTGCTGTGTGATCTTGGGACAGCCGTGGGTCTTGTCTGTTTCCTCATCTGTAAGGTCGAGTCTAGGTGGTGGGTGCAGGCCATCCTAAAGACTGCCCCTTGCACCTGAGTCTGTCCCCCCTTCAAGCACTGCGCGCGCGAGATAGACCCCTATTTCTATTTCACAGTCTGTCACAACGAGACAACAAGCTGTTTGGGGAGTTTTCTAGGGTGATGGAGACACCCGAGCATGGGGAAAGGCCCGGGGCCAGGGGATAGGACCTGCCAGGTCTATAAATACCGGGGCGGCTGCAGAGGAGTGTAGGGAGAATGTGCTGAGCCGGGAAACCCCCGACGCCGCCGGGACTGCAACCCAATCCTCCCAGGGTGGCAGCCAGCCACACCAGGGGGCGGCCCCTGCCCTACGCTGGGCAACGACTTCATTTCGACACCTGGGCGGCAGCACCAACCGGATTGTGAACATCTGGTCGGTCAGCCAATCGCTTCTCTGCGCCTGTGGCCCCTCCCTGTAATTCTGGCGCGCTGCGCACCCCTGCCGAGCTCCTATTGGCCGCGGCAGGCATCTGTCCGCCGCTATGCCCGCCCCAATACGGAAGCGGTGTGGTCCCAGGGATCCGACCGCGGGTGGGTTGGAACCATGGGGGAGCCCTGGGCAGCTCGGGGCGCAGAGGGAGCGCCCGCGCGGCTGCCGCTGGTGCTCACCGCGCTGTGGGCTGCCGCCGTGGTCCTGGAGCTGGCCTACGTGATGGTGCTGGGGCCCGGGCCGCCCCCGCTGGGACCCCTGGCCCGGGCCCTGCAACTCTCGCTGGCTGCTTATCAGCTGCTTAACCTGCTGGGCAACGTGGGTCTCTTCCTGCGCTCGGATCCCAGCATTCGGGGAGTGATGCTGGCTGGCCGCGGCCTGGGCCAAGGCTGGGCGTGAGTGTCTGACGCGGGGGTCCGCGGGCAGAAGCGGGGTGTGGGGTACGTCGCGGGCTCTGAGACCAAGAGAGGCCCCAGAACTTAAGATGTCAGAAACCGGATGACGTTAGCATCGAGTTGTTAAGAGCCAAAGAACTCCTTTAGAACCTGGCATTCGCTACTTATTCAGATACTGAGCAGGCACTGTTCTAAGACTAAAGGAAAAACAGATGCCCGACCTCCTGGAGTTAATTTCAGTGGCGGAGGGGGCAGATAATAAATTATAAGCCCAATAAAGAAGCAAATTGCATAAAATAGACGGCAAAAGATGGCGTGGAAACAAAAAGCAGCAAGATGAAGAAGGCGAGGAGCGCAACTTTCAATATTTTTGAATTATCTTTGTCTGTCTGTGTGCTGTGTGAGCCCAGGTGCGCATGCCACTGGCACACGTGGAGCTCGGAAGACAATTCAGGAGTTGGTTCTTTTCTACCACGTGGCTTGAGAAGAGTGAACAGGCTGTCAGGCCTGTGCAGCAAATGCCTTTAACCACTGATCCATCTCCCCAGCACAGAGTTTCAATTTCAGATAGGTGGTCAGTTTCCAGCACAAGACTTTTGGGTGACGGATTTGTTAATTAGCCTGATTTAATTAATTTACATTTTACTTGAAAAGCCATAGCATCCGAAAATATATTGGGACTTGTCCATTTGCAAGTTAAAAACTAAAATATAAAAATAAGTAGTCAAGGTGGACCTCGCTGAGGCGTGGAGGAGGTGCTGGAGTTTTTGAGCTGGTTTCTGGGAGGGTGGGGAAGCAGACCAAGAAAAATGCAAAAGCCACTGTCTGTCCAGAATATTCCAGAACCTCAAGGTCAGTGACTCGGAGTGGAGAGGGGGAGAGAGGTGTTAGTGGTGGAGGCACTTCCGAGCCTTTGAAAACCTTGCTCTTTAGAAGGTGTTTCAGGAGGTAGCCACCTCAGGCCTTCAGTGCTGAAGTCGGAAGGTGCCTGTCCCAAGACGGTCTCTCAGGCTGAGGTTGGGCATGGTCTGGGGCACTGAGAGCAATTGGGGGCACTGACCTGTGTTTGTCACACCCCTGCAGTTACTGTTACCAGTGCCAAAGCCAGGTGCCACCGCGTAGTGGGCACTGCTCTACCTGCCGTGTGTGTATCCTACGGCGAGACCACCACTGCCGCCTACTGGGCCGCTGTGTGGGCTTCCACAACTACCGGCCCTTCCTGTGCCTGCTGCTTCACGCCGCCGGTGTCCTGCTCCACATCTCCGTGCTGCTAAGCCCTGCCCTGTCAGCCGTGCTTCGGGCCCACTCAGCCCTCTACACCGTGGCTCTCCTGCTGTTGCCCTGGCTCATGCTACTCACGGGTAGGGAACACTCTGAACCCTTGCACCAGGCTGGGGAGCTGGGCCCCTTCCCGTGGGAAGTGGGGTGTCCAGCTGGTTCTCTTGGGCCATGCTCTGGGGACCCAGACCCAGCACCATTTATAAAATGAGGGAAGCCGGACACCCAGATGTGTGTGAAGAACTGTACTTTACGTGGTGCTCCAGGACAAGAGCAGAGCTCTGGCCCCAGAATCAACAAGGGTCCCGGGGTCGCTGCAGAAGAGGAAAGGCTACTATGAGAGCCTGTGTGTTGTTGGAATACTAGAAGGTTATCTAAATCCTCTGTCCCAAACACCACACACCCACACACCCACACACCCATGTGAGGGTTGTTGCATGAACACCAACCCTGAGAAGAACAAAGGCAATGTCATGCGCAGGGTGAGAACTAAGGCTAGGATGGCTGGCCAGGAATGCGTGGTGGAAGGTCATGAAGTGGGGATGAGAGATGAGCTTGTTTAGACGGGGCAGTGGGGAGCCCCTTTCTTTGGGTTTGGGAGGGGACTTGGAGCAGGAGGCTGATTGAACTGAGTTCTGGATGACCTTCGTATTCCCCTTTCTTCTGACACCAGCCAAGATAAAAGTCCCACGGATGTGTGCACTCTTTGTTCCTTCCGGCCAGAACACTTTGGGCTTTGTTTCCTGACTCCTTTGTTCTGACCTTTCCACTGTCTCTGTTGACCTTGTTCTGCAACCTCCCTGGCCATTCTGAGAAGTCTCCATCACGCATGCACACCCACGAATAGCTTCCGGAAGCCCACTGAGGTGCTCACGCCGATTCCTCTCCAGGCTCTTCTCAGTGGTTCTGTATCTTCCAAGACCGGGTGCTTTCCTGCAGTTATCACAGCCTCCCTCACTGTCCCCAGCCACTCACTGACTTGGCTTCCAGTCTCTCCACCCCAGGACCTGTTGAAAACCAAAAGCACCCAAATGCCAGAAGCCCTACCCATGCCCAGATAGCTTACTTTAACATTCCCCTCCCTCCCTCCCTTCCTTCCTCCTTCACTCTCTTCCTTCCTTCCCTCCTTTCCTCCTTCCTTCCTTCCTTCACTTCCTTTTTTCCTTCCCTTCCTCCCTCTCTCCCTCCCTCCCTCCCTCCCTCCCTCCCAGTCTTGCTGAATAGCCGAGGCTGGCGTTGAACTCTTAATCCTCTTCCTTGCCTCTCCAAATGCTGGGTTACAGGCATGTGTGTGCTCACTTCTGGCTCCCATTTCTTTGCCTCTGTGTTTCATTTCCCCAGTTCTCACATCCAGACCTACTTCTTGTCAGAAACCAAATGCATCACCTCCGCTGGCCATCCCTCTCCGTGCCCCCACCTTCTGTCCTTTTTACCTACCTTGCCTGTCCCATCTTCCCTGCTCCTGTCTAGCCTAGAGCCCTTCATTTCCACTTTTCTCTTGTCATCATCTCCAGCATCCTAGCTCATCTTCCTCTCCTGGCTGCTGAGAGCTGTCAGAGACACATGATGCCATGTTCGAGGCTCTGCTTCACCTTGTTTTCCATATGAACCCCAGGTTGGCAGGAGGATTGCGAGTTTGCAGCAACCTGGGTTACATATGGAGTTGCATGTGAGCCTGAGCCTGTCTCAGAAACAAAACAAACAACAACAACAACAAAAAAACAATGTTGCTGTATTCAACTCTCCCAGGCGGGTAGGAGGGCTTTTGGAAGCTGGTGCCCCCTTGCTGGAGGCCTCTGCTGGTTTTATCATCTTTCTGTGCCGCAGCTCTCTTCACTGGCATTCTTGAGGGTCCTCTGCCTTGTATAGACCTTTTCCTTATTTTGCCTTCTCCTTCCAAAGGACTTGTTTGTGAAGGCTTACCCTTGCTTTCTCCTTGCTCATTCTTCTCCTTGCTCCCACCTGGCCTCTGTTCTGCCCTTTCTCCTGGAGTGGCACAAGCCAGGCTGTGTAGAAAAGCCAGCTCTCTCTTGCTGTAGGGGACTTCTCAGCCTCAGAAGCCCCCCATGTCACATTCTTATTATCACCTGAAGCTCAGACTTCAATATTTCCATCTCCGCTTTCCTTTTTGGCCTCCTTCATCTGTGTGGATGCTACTTTTTATTCTATTTTTACTTGGGGTTCCTTAAACCTCTACTTCCCTTCTACCAACCCCCCAACACTAGGTAGGAGAGAAAGAAAGTTAGAGGGGAGAGCAGCGTAGAACTCTTTAGACTATTTCCAACTTGTTAGGGCTGTCTGATTCTTCCAGGCAATACCAATCTCAGTCATCAGGATATCCACCAGTCCAGCAAACCAGCAGCCTTCTTTCTCCATCTGTCTCAGAGTGATCCTTTCTCTCTCCTGGCTCTGGTATTTACACCCTCTCAGAGTCCTCAGAATTAACTATCTCCAGCTGGCAAAGGCCACACCCCTCGGGAGACAGTTATCTGCTGCGGGTAAACTAAAAGCAGCTCCAGCTCCGTGCCCCACACTTGGTATTATAAACCAAAACTTGTTTATATAGCATGACTGAGTTTTTAAAGAAACCACAACTCCCACTGCACAGCTGGTCTCCACAGACTTGGTAACTTGTACGTGAGTGTTAGAGACCATTCCTCTCACTCAAGCATGTCCAGCTGTTCTTGGGGCTCCTCCCTTCTGGTCTCTGCTGCACACAGATCTGCCGCGAAACAGGACTTTTTTTTTTTTTTTCTTTCTTTCTTGGATTTTCCAAGACAGGGTTTCTCTTTGGCTGTCCTGGACTTGCTTTCTCTTTGGCTGTTCTGGACTTGCTTTGTAGACCTGGCTGGCCTCAAGGCCTCAAACTCACAGAGATCCACCTGTCTCTGCCTTCCTGAGTGCTGGGATTACAAGCGTGTGGTACCACGCCCAGCTGCAGCAGAGCTTTTTAAACTGCAGGACCATTGATACTGCTTCCTAGGAGTCTCTTCTGGCTGTTCTCTCTCCCTTTTATAAAAATAGATGAAGTCTATTTTTTCTACTTAGTATTTTTTGCACAGCACTTCTGCCATGCTTTGAGGTTGGGTGTGTGTGTGTGCGTGCATGTGCAGTGTGTACGTGTGAAGAGCAAAGACAAAGTTGGGCACCTTCCACCTTCTGTTTGAGACAGTCTCTCATTGGCCTGGAACTTTGTCAAGTAGGCCAGGCCAGCAAGCCAAGAGGCTCCAGAGATCCACCTGTCTCTCCCTCCCATCCAGTCATTGCTGGAATTACAGGAATATGCCACCTCATCCAGGTTTTTATGTGGGTCCTGTGGCTCTGACTCCCTTTGTCCCCTCAGCCCTGGCCATCCTTAGTCTGCTTTCTGCGCATGTGTTTGCCCATTCGTGACTGCTTCTTTCACTTAGCACAGTGTTTCATTGCCTCTGGCAGTCAACCAATTACTCAGTGGGGACTAGGTGTGTGCCCAGGCCAAGATGGTAGTAAAAGATACACTTCTCCATGTTACACAGATCCCAGGTGTACCTAAGTAACTGAATTTACAGAAATGGAGGAGTGACTCCTGCCTCTTTGGTGGGTAGAGGGCGGGATTTGGGTTTGGGAAGGCCAGCCAACTGCTATTCCCTGAGACCCTTTTGTTTTCTCCCCACAGGCAAAGTGTCTCTGGCCCAGTTCATCCTAGCCTTTGTGGTGGACACTTGCGTGGCGGGTGCACTGCTGTGTGGCGCCGGGCTGCTTTTCCATGGACTGCTGCTGCTGCGGGGCCAGACCACCTGGGAATGGGCTCGGGGTCACCACTCCTACGATCTGGGCACCTGCCACAACCTGCAGGCAGCCCTGGGACCACGCTGGGCCCTAGTCTGGTTCTGGCCTTTCCTAGCCTCTCCTCTGCCTGGAGATGGGATCACTTTCCAGACCCCAGCTGATGTGGGTCTTGTGGCTTCATGAGTCCAGGTAGAGCCAGAACCGAACAGGGCAGAGGGCAGCAGAGGAGGGACCTGAGCACTCGTTTTCAGCTTCATGCCAGCCACAGGAGGGAGGCCAGGCTGGCCCTTCATGCCTGGAGTGGGCAGCTCTAGCCCCCTCTTTGGACCTTCCCAGTGTTGGCTCTTCCTTCTCTAGAGTTGGCCCCTTTTTGCAGAGAAGGGTCTGGCAAGGTGGCCACTTGGCCCAACTGTCTGCCCCCTCAGCCAGGCTGGTAAAGTGCCCACCCAGCTCTTGGCCTCCCTCATCTTTGCTGGGTTCCTAGCCTTCATTTTGTTGTTTTGGTTGCTCTTTTCCGGTTCTCATGATTGTCAGGCCTGGAGACTACAGAAGGCCTGGGATCCCAGTGGGCCAGGTCTCTGCCTCCTCCAGCCCTGGCAGGGTGTGGTGGGATCCAGGCAAAGAGAATCCAAACATGCTCTAATGGATAGCATGTCATGCACATGTGTCCGCAGCAGGGGCTTCAAGGAGCTCCTGTAGCTCACCTGTGTGTAGGCCACAGTTAGGATCTTTGCTCTGTAGGAAACGTAAAAGCCCTGCCAGACCACATGACAGGACTGTGCGGTAGAAACGTAGGCCTTGCTGGCCTCAGACTCAAGGAGATCCGCCTGCTTCTCCTTTCTGAGTGCTGGGGTTAAGACATTTGCCACCACACCTGGCCTAAGAGGATAGATTTGAATCCGGGTCTTGAATCTGCTTTACTTTTGCACAGCTGATGAGAGTAGGGGAAACATCAGGGCAAAAATAACCAGCTTCCAGGCATCCCAGAGCCCATGAAGGACGGTTTTAATATCTGTGTGTGTGTGTGTGGGAGAGCATGCTTGTGTGCATGCATGGGCATTGAATCCCTAGAGCTGGGCTGTTGTGAGCCACTGGCTGTGGGTCCTGGGAACTAAGCTTGGGTCCTCTGCAAGAGTAATGTAGACTCTCAACTGCTCAGCCATCTCTCCAGCTCCCTCTTTTTTGCCTTTACAATTTATTACTACTATCATTGTTGAGACAGGGTCTCATTTATCATCCCAGGCTGGCTTGGGACTTGCCATGTAACCCCAGCTTCCCTGGAAGTCATAGCGATCCTCCTGCTTCAGCTTCCCAATCACTGGGAATTACAGGTGTCGTGAACCCACACACCTGGCTTTCAGCATCTGATGTAAATATAGTAAATGGTGAAACAGACTTAAGTGCACCGGTCATCTGTTTGCCCTGAGACTCACTAAATGGAGAAGTAAAAATAATACAAATTTATGAGGGGAAAGAAGATAGATGTTTGTGTACCAAAGAGCCTGACAATGTTTTGAAACATGACAGGTTGAGAGCTTAGCAGAGAATTAAAAATCAATGATGTGTTCCTAAAAGGAGGGGTAGATAAGCAAGGCAAAACCTCCTCAGCACTGTGAAAGGGGAGTGAGGCGCTGGGCCAGTCTTGGCGTGCTGTGTGTTGCACGGGCAGATCTGCTGTCCTTGTTGGCATTATCCCTTGCCCTGTAGACTATCTAATTTTCATGTGTTTTTATTTGAGTATGAAAGGCACCTTATAACCCTTACCACAGCTTGTCTGGGAAAACAACCTCTTCCTTGAAGTCCCTGCTGTGCCCAACCGGGCTGGTCATAATCATCCCCTTACTTTGTTTTGGTTGCATCACGTGTTTGTATTGGTTCTGCGTGTTTTGGTTGTATATGAACAAATCACCAAGTTTACTCTTCTGTGGCTTGCCTTTTCACTCATATTGTTTCTGAGATTTGTCCAAATTATTGCATGTAGTGGTATGGTACTCTCTTTCTCTTCCACATGGAGATCTGAATATACCAAACATTTTCTATTTTATTCCCCTGGTCATTTTCTCTACCCCAGCTTAGAGGGACTCGCCCACTAGGAATCCTTGCTCTTCCACACCAATCTGAGAATCAGCTCCTTAGATCTCGCCAGTAATAATAATCATAATCAGTGGAGCCCAGTGGACTGTCGGTTAGCTTGGAGAAAGCCAGCATCTGAGTGAGATCCAACCTTCCAGGTCAGGAACATGGTTTACCTCCTCAGCGAATGTTTTCTTAGTTTTTGAAACAGGATTTCACTTTGTAGCTCTGGTTAGCCTAGAAATTATGTAGACCAGGCTGTCCTCAAACTCAGAGCTCCGCCTGCCTCTGCCTCCTAAGCACTGGGATTAAGAATGTGTACCACCATGCCAGCTTTAAATCTTTTCAATAAAGCTTTTTTTTTTTTTCTGACAAAGATCCTGTCTTTTGAGTGGATTTATTTTTGTATTTTATGTTACTATACATGACTAATGAACTGTTGAGCACACATAAAGATCAGTACATTTTTTGAAAATTTTGTGTGCATGAGAGGGGCGTGCCTATGGCACATGTGTGGAGGTCAGAGGGCAACGTGGTTCTTTCCACGTGGAAACTGGGATGGAACTCAGGTCACCAAGTTTGATGGCAGGTGCCTTTGCTTGCTTAGCTGTCTAAATTGGTCCCTCATGTTGTAGATTCTTCTCTTTGCTGCATTCTTCTGTTTGTGTAATCATAGTCTTTGCTCTTCCTCTAAAAATCTATTTTGGTGTAGGCAGCAGTCCCAACTGGCCTGGAGCTGTGTAGCCCAGCATGGTCTTGAATTTTCATTGACATTCCCACCTCAACTTCCTGAATTCTGAGATTAGAGATGTGAGCTGCCACATCTGGAATCCTTTTATGTTTTTATGGTTCTTGCTTCTCTGCATGGGTGAGACCACTATGTTAATTTTTTTATGTGTATGGGTACTTACATGTATGTATGTGCCCCATGTGGGTGTTTTGTGCCAAAAGACGTCAGGTCCCCTGAAACCAGAGTTACAGGCAACTGTGAGCCATATGGGTGCTGGGAACTGAGCCCAGAGCTTCTGCAAGATCAGCAAGTGCTCTTAAGCACTGAGCCATCCCTCCAGCCCATTTCATTAAATAAGTTCACTATGAGTTTAATTAGATGCTATTAGGTTTCACATACACAAACAAATAAATGCAAAAATTCAAGAGAAGAAACTACAAAGACTGATCAGGGAGTTGAGAACCTAGAAAAAGTTTGAAGCTTAAGAAAAGCTGACAAAATTCTCATTCTCAGAAAACAAAGCAAAAAGATGACCATGAAATATGAGAAGAAAATTAGGATTAAAGCTGGTGCCACTCCAGGCCTCTCAGGAGTCACCATTTGTCAGGTGTGGGGCATAACTGGAGTCCCAGAGAGAGAACAACCATCTCTCCCCACCTCAGCAACCATCAGGACTGAGTGGAAACAGCACAGAAGACATGGGAGCTTTGTCTATAGAAAAACTAGTTCCAGCTTTGTTTTACCACCCGAACTGTTACACAGTCCAGACCAGCATGGCTATAAAGACTTAGGTGGGTTTTACCAAGTGAGGACAGAGTAAGAAAGAAGGCATGGAACCCAGGCGTCCAGGGATCTAGCCCTGGAGAAGGGAAAGGGGAGCTCTCTCGTAGCGGAGTTTATACAGAAGCAAGGTATGAAGGAAGTGTCTGGAGAACTGAGGTTGGGAGAATTTTCAATGGTATATTAGAAATGTAAGCAAAAAAAGAAAAAAAAAATCAAAGTACCAATTCCATGAGAACATTTGAAAGTTCAAAAATGGTTTAGCTTAAGTCTCAGCTTTACTAAGATGTTCTTATTAACATTTATTATTGCTTTATCTTTTAATCAGCGGTTATTCCTAAATATACCCAAATCACCACACAGAGACTAGGATGTATTTAGTTAACCTAGAGCACAATGCTGGGCAATGATTACTCCATCCTAAACCTCCAAACCGCAAAGCTTCTTCCCACTCAGATTTCTCACATTATACTTGCGTTTAGTCATATCTTAGGTCCAGTTCATCTCTCCTGGTGTTTCCAAGTCCTCTCTTTTTCCATCTCTCTTCTCCGAACCCTTCCTCCCACTCACTTCTTTCTCCTCCACCCTGGACCAGAATACCTCATTCTCTCCATTGCTCAGCACTGGTTTGTTTTATTGATAATACAGAGAACAAATGGTGGCATATTTACACAAACTTGAGACAGGTGTTGCTTAGAATAAACATGATGCAATGTCTGGATTGAAACCAGAGAGTGGGGGAGAGAAATCAGCATGTGAATGAACAGGGGTAAATTCTAGACATTCCACAAGTACAATCTACCAACACTAAGACTTTCACAAATCAATATAAACATCGAGTATTGGTTTCCCAAAGCGTGGAGAGCAGGGGAGGGGTCTCGAGGGCACTAAGGACTCCAGCAGGGAGTCAACCGAGATTGTCTAAGACTGATAACTGAAGCACTGGCTGGAGAGACGTCTCTTCAGAGCCCTCACTCTTGCAGAGGACCCAGGTTGGCTGCCAGCACCCACCCTGGGCAGCTCACAACCCCTGTAACTCCTGGAGAGCCAACACTCTCATTTGGCTTCCTTGGGCACCTGGACTCACAGACATAAACCCAACACGTACACAAAAGAATCTTTAAAAAAATAGTATATATGTATTTTTAAAATAGTTCATGAAAATGGCAGTACAGGAATGATCCTGTGGAATGGGAAGAGGCCATTTTATTTTAAATAGCCCATTCTAGATCACTCCATGGGTGTGTTTCAAATAAGTGTTTTTAAAGAGACACGCTCCTCATCCTTAATGTTCACATCTCAGAACTCCTGCTCCTGTGTGTACTGCTGCTCTACTGATTATGTTTCACGCTCCCTTAAGTCCACGAAGGTGCATGTCACGCGTCTTACTAACCAAGTACTGTACGGCATGGTGTTTCATGGTAGGGCCTAGGCATATGTTTCTCCCCTTGTATCATCAGGAGTAGCTATGGAGAAAGCACACATCAAATAGTTTTGTTCTGATTTCACAGCTTAACTGAGGTGAAAGGGACTGGAATGTTACACGTTCCAGTATGCAGCCTGGCGCTGTGACCACACAGGCCCATTCATATGCCAGTTACGAGCAGCTCAACACCTTGGGCAGACCTTCCATCCCTGTTTAGTTCTGCGGGTTAGGCTG
Organism: Meriones unguiculatus; assembly: GCF_030254825.1. NCBI lineage: Eukaryota > Metazoa > Chordata > Mammalia > Rodentia > Muridae > Meriones > Meriones unguiculatus. Next base: position 24,006,426 of record NC_083349.1, read on the forward strand.
GTTTTCTGACCGACAGCAACACTCCCTCCACCCCTTTTCCCCAGTCAGACCTCCTGCTTATTCCAGCTATGCCTCTGCTGGATGATGGGGAAAGAAACCCTTTGCCATCCTTGCTCAGGTAGTGCCTGTCTGTGAGGGGATGGGCAATATGGGAAAGAGGTTGGGCTGTTTCTTTGGTCCAAGCCCAAGTGTCTCTTAGCCTGGCCCCCAATGTACTCTTTGGAAGGGTCAAGTGGTCAGTGTCACCCTGGTCCCCAAGCAGGCACAGAAGCTGTTATTGGGCAGTAGTGGCCACCTTGGAGACATTGGTTTTGTGGACAAAAGCTGTGCAGTTCAGTATCACCTTTTTGGACTAGTTCTTCCCTTCCTCCTGAGGAGTTGCCAAGCTTTGACCATACTCGAGCTGACAGTGGTTTAGAATTAATGCAGTCAAACTGCCTTCTTATACTAGAGAGGAGGTGGAAGTCCGCAAGCCTGAGCTCTACACCACACATCAGGCTAAACTTGGTCACACTGGAGAAAATGTTGGTCTCCAAGAAGCAGGACTCCGGTTTCTCAAGTGATTCAGAATGGGCGTTGAGAGGGCCAGGGGTCCTAGCACTTGGGATCTAAACACATCTTCCTTTAGTCTTCAGCTTCATTCCATACCTCTGGTATGTGCCTTTTCAGTGACCTCAGGGCCATCTTGGGTACCTTGGCCTAAGTGCATCCTGACAGGCACCTATAGGCACCTGCCTCTTGGGCCACTTCCGAGGTCCGACAAACAGCTCTCCTGGTGCCATCAGCCCTAGCTCTGCCTTCTAGCTTGGCATTCCATATCAGGAACACTGTCTCTGGAGATAGGCATCCAGGTCAGGAGCAGCTGCTGTGTGGGAGGTCTGGCTGGGGCTGGTCTCTAGCTCCCCACATGGACCCCCTCTTCCTCTTGTACCCCCTCCTCTAACAATCTCTGTGTTTAGTCTAAAACCTGGGGACAGCTCAATGACTCCTTGGCTGCAGGGTAGAAAGTGGAGCCCCTCTTTCAGCTGAGAAAACTTAGTACATGTGCCTGTGAGCTAAGCTGGCAGCAGCCATGTCCCTGAAACCTCAAAGAGCATCAGGGGGCTCAGTCTCAACCAGTTTCCCAGGCCATGCCCTTGACCTGTTGTGGGCTTGATCTGCAACAGATGAGGGGAGGGAAGAAGGGCTGGGCCTATGCCCACCTGGACATATCCCAGATCTTCTGTACCCCAGATCTCCTCCTGGGACCTGGTGAGGTTTCTTTCAAGAGCTGTGGAGGTGGTAGGCAGCAGGAACTAAGGGACAGTGCTTGGGTCCTGAGGAAAGAGGAGCTGATTCTGAGCACTCCCTGTCTTTTTGCTGAGGCCCAGTGGCAGAGGAGGGGAGCAAGGGACTGTTGCGGAGAGGAACAGGGAACCGATGGCTCTCTACACTGCTGTCGGGGAAAGTGGCCTAAGACGCTGGAAGTCACTGCATCTGGCTGGCTCCATTCTGCGGAAGCTTGAATGCTGGTCCAGGGTTCAGGCGGCTGCCAGCCCCTCACTCATAGGCATGTTGATGTGGGCACTCAGCAGGGGCGCACTCTGGCCTTCCCGGAGCACTAGCACCTAGGGAGGAGATATGGCAGAGGGGGCTCACTTTGCCACCACCGAATCTGCGCCTGCTGGCTCAAGTGCTGGCTCCCAGCCTAGCTGCCAAAGGGATGGAAGGCTGCGAGGCCTCTGCTGCGCTGACATACCACCACAGCCCAGCGTCCCAATAGCCTCTCCACCCTCACCCTACTCTCTTCCCCAGGGTCCCACCTGCCTCTCTGAAATACCAAAGACAACTTGCCTTGATCATGTCTGAGATGCCCTTGCTACTGAGACTCTCCACAAAGGTCTCCAATGGGTAACTGAGTCCTGGCACCAGCAAGGGAACCTGTGTGGGGGACAGAAAGAAATTACCCCTCAAAGTGCACGCACCCGGACAGTGTTGGCAAATTCCAAAGCGGTTGTGTCTGTCCTCTTAGCTGAACCTCAGGACCCTTCACCCTGAGCCAGGACGACCAGCCAGATCCAGGGAACAAGGTACAGGGTGGGTAAGTGCCTGCCTGGGGCTCACATGTGTCTGTGGTTAAATATTGACCTCTTGACATCTAACCAGGCCAGGGCTGATTCCTGCCAATTTGAGAGTCTTGGCTATTGCTTCTCCCAACTGAGGACACACTGGTCCCTGGGGGAAACTAGGCCCCCCTTTTTTTTTTACTGACTCATGCAGAGAGTGGCTGCCTTTCTCCAGCAGGAACAGCTGGGAAGCAAGTTCTAGAGCCCCCTGCCCTCCTCAATGGCATCAGGGCAGAGGAAGAACTAACTTTGCTATTTGCCAGCTCCTTCTATGTGGTTCCCTGAGGTCTCTCTCGCTGGGAGAAAGGCAGTGAGGCAGGGGCTGCATCTAGTCTCTGGCTTGTGACTCCCTTACCTCAACCTAACAGTTACGAGAACCTCATCAGCCCTAGCCCTGGCTGCTGGAGCCCATGTCAGCATGTAGATCCATCCAATACCTTGAAGAAGGCCCGGGGCAGGGCATAGAGTGCCTCATTGTACAGAAAGCAGACCTGCAGGCCCAGTACTGGCCGAGCTGTTGAGGTGTTCTGAAGGTGAAGTGTGAGCTTAAAGATGGGACCCAGGCCTTGAACCTGTGGAGAGAGTAGATGACAAGGCCACCATCTTACCCACTGCTTCTCTATCAATGCTCTCAAGCAACCCTTCTCCACTTCTGTCCATCTGCTGCTTAAAGGGTACAGAAGCCCAGAGGGAATGCAGAATGGAATGGCACAGATCGGGAAGGTCTTGATGGATGCTCCTCAGCAAGTTCCGAGTACAGCTGGCTTGGGGCTGCAGCTGTGCTCTTCACCGACCCCAGGGTTTGACTGCCTTCAGCTCTCATCCTGGTAGCTCAGCAACTTAAACGCCATCCCGACCTTAATTCTAAGTGGCTCTGTAACCTTTTCTTCTTCTGTATCTAGCCACTCTTCAGAAAAGAAGCAACTGAAGCTGGGCATGGTGGTGCATACCACCATGTACTTGGGAGGCAGGCCTGAGTTCGAGGCCATCCTGGTCTACAGAGTGAGTTCTAGGACAGCCAGGGCTACACAGAGAAAGCCTGGGGTTTCTTTCGGGATTGGGAGAGAGAAAAGGAGTAATTAGAGTGCCTCTGAAAACACTCTGGATCACTTAGAACCGGCTGGGGCCCCGTAGACCTGGGGATTGCTTGAGTGTGTGTGTGTATGTGTGTGTTTATACATGGCCAGGGCACCTAGGGTCAGGTCAGGGTGACCCTTCCCTGTACCAAGAAGTCCTAATCCCTTAGGCTGTCCATGCCAACAGAAGTCACTCTTCCTTGGTCTGTGGCCAGGAGAACCCCTCCAGATCCTTGGGAAGAAACGTCCCATTGCAATTACTTTGTGCTTATACCCCTCCAGCCTAGGGGTTTGGTTGAGGTACAGCATGGAACAGAGTATGTACAGTATCCAGCCACAGAGAAGGACACAGAGAAGGCTGAGCAGCCCTCCTGAGGAGCAGTATGGGAGCAGCTCTCAGAGGGACAGGGTGTCCTTAGTGTCTCCTCGGTGTCTGGATGTTTGGGGGTGAGAAGGGAGCACAGGGTTAGTGCGTGGCACTGGCTCTGGGTGCGAACCTGTAGAGCAGGGACGATCCCACTCACCCTGCCCCTAATGTTCCTATACCTGAGTGCTTACCACAGCATGCAGCTTGAGTGGCTCCCGAGCTGTGGTTGACATGGGGCTCAGGCTGGACTCCAGGGCCTGTACGTAGGCTCTGGCAGCCCGCAGGCGCAGCAGATAGAGATCTGTCTGGAAGGTCCGGTGCATGGCTGCAGACGGGGGCAGGAAGGCAAAAGCAGGAGAAGGGGAGAATATTTTTGCTCAGATCATGTGAGAGGAACAGAAAAGGAAGGCATGATAGCAGGAGCAAGGCCCCCAGAAGCTGGGAATGTAGGCATAGGGAAGGCCACGCTAGGTGCTGGGGACTATACCCTATTCCTCCTTCCCGGTTCTACCACCTCACTGCTTATACAGTCTGTCTCCATCCCTGCTCCTTCTGTGCAGCCCTCAAGATGGCTGGTCCCAGTTTCAAGGCTGATCTTGGTCTCCTTACCCACCATCTTGTACTCTGGATATAATAGGACCTGCCCTGACTCTGCCACCCCAAACAACATCAGCTTCCAGCTCCTAAAGGCTTCAAACTTGTCCCCATATCTACATGGTAAGCCCAGATATGCAGGCTCTATTTGCTGTGTCCCAGCAGCTTGTGGCTACTCAGGCCTGCCTCTGCTTTGAACTGCCTCTGAGTCATCTCCACGTGAGGTCCTACCCACACCAAGCGCAACATAACGGAAACCAGCCTTGCTCGCTGCACCCGTCCCACCCACTGCACCTCTGTCCCTAAGTCCCTGCTTCATCCCTTACCCCTAACCATTTGCCAGGCGCAGATGCCCCTTCATCAGCTCCACCTCCAGAGCCACAGCCCCCGCTCTAATTGCCTCAGCGCTGGGTGTTTTGTTGTTCTGTTTTGAGGCTGTTGTTTTGGTTTTGAGTGAGGGTCTCACTATGTAGCCAAAGCTGACCATAAGCTGGCTATCCTACCTTCCACCTCCTGAGAGCTGGGACTATACACATGTGCCACCACATCCATCATGAAGATAGTTTTACAATTTTTCTTTACTGGACTTTGTACAGTTTCTGGTTATCTGTCCTTTTTTAAAGATTTATTTACTTTACGTGTGTGGCTATTTTGTCTGTTTGCACACATGTGCAGCGTGTGCCGCTGGATCCTCTGGAACTGGAGTTTCAGAGCGCTGTGAGCTGCCATGTGGGTGCTGGGAATTGAACCTGGGTCCTCTGAAGGACCTCTTAACTGCTGAGCCATCTCTCCAGCCCCATATTTATTTTTTTGCTATTGTGAACAGACCATTTTCTGTCATTTTGCCAGTCAATTATTGGCTCATATAAAAAGCTTATGAGGTTTTCTTTAATGTGTATATGTGTGCCTGCCTGTGGGTGCCTAGAGAGGGCAGAAGAGGGCTTTGAACCCTCCAGAAAAGGCCTTAAGATGCTTGTGAGCTGCCATGTGGGTACTGGGGATCAAACCCAGGTCCTCTGGAAGAGCAGCCAATGCTCTTAACCACTGAGCCATTTCTCCAGCCAAAGATTATGAGATTTTAAGACTTTTATATCTAGTTACCTTAAAGAACTTAACTCCCTACTGATTTCCTCACACTTTATGCATTTTTTCACCGACACGCTTTGTTGTTATTTTGTTAGACTTGTCTTTAACACAGGGTCTCATTATGTAACTCTCCCTGACCTCAGACTCATAAAGATCTACTCTCTGCCTCCCAAGTGCTGGGATTAAAGGCATGTGCCATCAACATGCCCCAGACAGAATTTTTCTCTCCCTTGTATGTGCTCTAGCAGCCCTCAGAAAAAACAATATAGTGTCCAACATGAAGTTGGCCAGAGGGACTGAGCTTCCAAGGTAGGGGATGGCCCAGTTCAAGAAACTTCGGGCCTGGAGAGATGGCTCAGTGGTTAAGAGCACCGGTTGACCTTCCAGAGGACCTGGGTTCAATTCCCAGCACCCACATGGCAGTTCACAACTATCTGTATCTACAGTTCCAGAGAATCTGACAGTGTCACACAGACATACATACATGGCTGGCAAATCACAATAAAATAAAAAATAAAATAAAATAATTAAAAAAAAAAACCCAAGAAACTGCGTGTCTGGTGTCATCATGGGTAATGAATAAATGGGTGCACAGGAAACTTAACAAGGGGAAGAATCCTGGTGAAGCTCTCCTTTTCTCTTGAGAATTTCTGCAACTGAAAGTAACGGTAGGCTCTGGTGCTAAGGGCCCTGGCGCTCACCAGCAGCGCCCTCAAACCTCTGACCTTCCCTGTGGCTCAGGTCTCGCTCATGCTCAAGGCACCCAATGGGATTGCCTGTGTTCTTCCCTGAGTCTTACCTGTGCCGGCTTCCCGCTCTCGCAGGGTCTGATCCACATACAGCCGGGTCTTTCGGGGCACATTGAGTTTCGTAGTCTGTGCTAGTGGTGGGCCCACCTCACCGGTCCCTTCCACAAACACCGCCGTACGCTTCAGGATCTTGATGATCAGGCCACCACCTGATAGTGGGCAAACAAAAACACATCCCGTTCCCTGCCCTATCCCACATTCCCATTCTTCCCCAACAATCACACGCTTGTCCAAACATGTCTATCTTTCTAACAAGACTCACTTCCTAAAGGAATGAAATATCCCCAGTCTGCCTTTTTTATCCTGAGAAGAGACCCATGTAGCTTAGGATAGCCTTGAACTCCTCTGGGTCAAAACATGACCTTGAACTCCTGATCCACCTTCCCAAGAGCCGCTGTTCAGCACACTTGGCTTTCAGTAGTCTCTTATCACTCTCATTCATTCATTTAGTCGCTGTTTAGAAGGTACAGTGGCTCTATGGTGGGTGCTGAGGGAGCAGACCAGAGAGACATAGCCTGACCGCCATTAGCTCCTAGGCAGGAAAAGCCAACTGCCGATGAGCTGATCAGTCTTACATAGGGCATGTCCACAGGCCTGGCTTCCACCCATCTATCCATGCCTCTCCTCTACAGAATCTCACCCTCTTCACTCCAGCCCCTCTGTCCTTCCCAGATCTGAGTCCTCACCTCGAGTAGTCATGATGAGGGTGTTGTCCTCTCGCCCGTATCGGCCAAAGCAAAGGCTGGTTACTGCATCCTACATGAGAAAGCAGACTTTAGCTGGGAAAATATCTTGAGAAGGAAAGCAAGACTGGCTGGGAGGAGTACCCAAATGAAAGTCAAGATGGGCAAGACGTGAGAAGCTGTGGCAATGTTGCCATGGGAATAGTTCCTGGATTGTCCATCTCCCTCCAACTCACTGTCCCTGCTGAAGTTCTACACTAAACACCCCTGGTCCTCATTTGGGGTGACCTTCTAATCAGTTTCTTGGGTCTCCACTGAGTCCATGGTTGCCTCTGCTGCCTTTCAAAATCACAAACCTGCAAAAGCTCTTCCTCTTATTGGCAAGATATTTAAGATCTTCACATGGGAATCCAGTCTGCCTTACCCAGTTTTCTCCTCTTTAGCTCTCCCAACCTCCTACCCTCAGGCCCAACCACTGCTTTCAGGTTTTATGTGGCAATCACCAAAGCACTTAGATTTCTGTATCAAGAACTTTCATGCAGGGCTGGCGAGATGGTCAGAGGGAAAGAACACTCACTGTGGGTGCCTGACAACCCGAGCTCGCTCCCCAGAACCCATGGAGGAAGGAGCCCATCCTGAAACTTGTCCTCTGAGCCTCACATGATCACCCTGGCACAAGCACACACACACATATATATGAGAGACAGGGTTTCTCTGTGTAGCCTTGGCTGTCCTGGACTTGCTCTGCAGACCAGGCTGGCCTCAAACTCAGAGATCTACCTGCCTCTGCCTCCTGAGTGCTGGGATTACAGGTATGCACTATCACACCCAGCTAGAAATATATTTTAAAGTATATTATTTTTTAAAAAAGAGCCCTGGAGCTGGAAAGCTGGATCAGCAGTTAAAGGCATGGCTGCTTGACCAGAGGACCCAGGTTTGATTCCCAGCACCCACGTGGTGGTCTCTAATCCCAGATCCAGGGGATCCTTGGTCCTCATCTAGCCTCCATGGAAACTGTGCACAAGTGGTACATAGACATGCAGGCAAACAGCCATACATACAAATTAATTATAAAAAAATTCAGCCCAATTGATTATCCAATACCCAGTAGTCAGCCCTGAAATCATACACATACTAAATGACTAATCAGATTGTAAGAGTGAGTGTGAGTGTGTATGTGTAAGATAATAGCAACTAAAAAAAGAGCAGTTTTAAGAGGGAGCAAGGAAAGTAGGTCCATGCAAAGGGTTGGAGGGAGGAAAAGGAAAATGATGTAATTATATTTTAATAATAACAATAATAATAGTAATAGTATTAATAATAAAGATCAGAGCATAGAGGCACAGGCCTTTAATCCCAGCACTCAGAAAGCAAAGGCAGGCAGATCCCTACAAGCCAGAGGCCAACCTGCTCCATATAGTGAATGCCAGACCAGTTAGAGCTACATAGTGAGGCCCTGTCACAAAAATAAACAGAAGAACTTTGATGCCCTCAGCCTTTGTCCATGCTGCTCCTGCTCTAGAAGTTCTTCTGCCATTCATCCACTTGGCAAACTGATTTGTCTCCCTGACCCCGAGTCACTTGGCCCCTTTGCTTTCTTTCTTTCTTTCTAAAGATTTTTTTTTTTTTTTAATTTACCTTCATTGGTGTTTTGCCTACATGTATGTCTATGTGAGGGTGTCAGATTCCCTGGAGATGAAGTTACAGACAGCCATGTGGGTGGTGAGAATTGAACCCAGGTCCTCTGGAAGAATAGCCAGTGCTCTAAACTATTGAGCCATCTCTCCAGCTATTCCCCCATCCTCTTTTAGTGCTTTTTCTGTTCCTGTCTGTTCTGTATGTTCATTTCTCTCTGGCTGGTTTTCACCACATATAAACTCCCCGGAAATAAGGGCTTAGTCATTTTTATGCCCCCTTTCCCCTCATGTGGCAAATGTACATCATGAGGGGTTCAACCAGTATTTCTAAGACACATCCTTGTGGAGTCAGGAGAGGCAAAGAAGAAGCAGGGCTAGATGGATGGGCAAGAGCTGATGAGGCCCCACCTGAGCTAAGGAGCTATTGGCAGTTAGTGGCTGCTGGAGGCGGGGAAGTCATTTTTCTTCAGGGGTGTTACCACCAGTAAGTTGGCCATGATACAGTAAATAAAGCCATCCCCTACACAGGCAGACCGCCCTAATTAAATTCAAAACAAAAACTCATGAAAGCAGAAGGAAGACCTGGTATCAGAGGGAGCTGAGGGGGTAAGAGGGAAATGTGGGTGAGAAAGATCAATTACATTCATAAATGAAACTGTCAAATGCTAAATAAAAAATTATTAAAAATAAATAGGGCTTGGGTAAGGAAAAGCCAGCAGCAATGCTGGAGGCATGCTCACAGGTGCACGAATGACATTAAGCAGGGCCTTGTCACGGTAAATTCGGACTTCCCCATTGGCCAGAGCAGCCATGACAGCCTGCAAGCCCCGGGATCGCTGCTCCAGTAGGTTCATGGTCAGGATGGCTGCAGGCATCTGCAATGTCCACAGCTTCTTTCCCTGGCAAGAAACAGCCAGTGTCTGCAGGGAGCTCAGGGCTTCACTTGGAAAGAAGGGGTGGCTGGAGCGAGGAGCAATGGAAAGCTTTGGGCTCACAGGGCAGGCGGTGTGGAGGGGTGGGGCCTGCCGGGGACCACACCTTGTGGGTGAAGCCATGCAGACTCTCTTGGGTGCTGCCCACCACCAGGATCTTGTGGACTCGGACCAGCCCCACAGGCTGGGCACTCAACTCGATGCAGTACTTGGGGTGTTTGGAGTCTCTGTGGAATAAAGACACGTTCCCTTTGCCCAGAGAAGCCTTGTCTGTATCTCCTTGGCTGACCCATCACTTCTAAGCACCCAGATTAACCTGAAAGCACCCTTGGACCTGAGTAGATGATGGGATTATTTCTCCATCTACCACTTAGTAGACGTGTGACCTTGGATAACACCAGGTATGTTTTCCTCCTGTCCCCTCCAGCCCTTCGCTATGATGACAAGTGAGCCAGCCTGGGATTTCAAGTCGTGAGTACATTTACCTTAGAGTAGCCTCGCCAGTGCCATTGGACTTAGGAAGCTTACTGGTTTATCAGAAAGAATGGCACACTTAATGTTGGTGTCACCTTCAGTTTTCTGGTCTCTCCATCTTAGTTTTCCTTTGCCAGAGAGGGGGGTAATTTCTACCTTTCAGCCTTCGGCTATGGCCCACTTTCTCCAGTGTAATGGCTGTGCATCTCACAGGGTTTTGGGCTCTAGGAATTCTCTCTTCTTCGCCTTCCAAATTTTGGGACTACAGTTGCACGCCCCCTTTGAGCCACCACCACAGATGATGTTTCTTTTCCCACTGGGCCTCCATTTCTTCCCAATCAATAGTCATCTAACTTAAAGTATCTTTGCTATGTCTTTCCCATGAATGCAGGACCTGCAGTTACAGCATTCCACTCAGCAGGGACTCTCCAGCCCACTGTACAGTGCTGAATGCAAAGGAGATGCTCAGTAATGTCTTGAATTAAAAGACTGTCTAAGCTGGGCATGGTGGCAACAAGCCTTTAATCCAAGCACTCAGGGATGCAGAGGCAGGTAGATCACTGTGAGTCTGAGGCCAGCCTGGTCTACAGAGTCCAGGACAGCCACAGCTACACAGAGAAACTCTGTATTGAAAAACAAAACAAAACTTAATAAATAAACAAATAAATAAAAGACTGTCTAGAGGGCTGGAGAAATGGCTCAGAGGTTAAGAGCACTGACTGTCCTTCCAAAAGACCCTGGTTTGAGTCCTAGCATCCATATCATGGCTCACAATCACCTGAAAATCCAGTCCTAGGAGGCTGATGACCTTTCCTAGCCTTTGTGGGTATCACAAGCATGTGGTATACAAACATGCACATGGGAAAAATACTCATAAACATAAAATAATCTAACTGGGTGGTGGCAGTGCACACCTTTAATCCCAGCACTTGAGAGACAGAGGCAGGCAGATCTCTGTGAGTTTGAAGTCAGCCTGGTCTACAAAGCGAGTTCCAGGACAGCCAGGGCTATTCAGAGAAACCCTGTCTCAAGCAAACAACAACAAAACAAACAAATTGTCTGGGACATCAAACTAATGCATGTATCACATACATCCTAAAACATAACAAATACAAGAGATTATACGTTTCCTCCACCCTGACTACTGCTCGTGTGTTACAGCCATCATGCCAGGCTCTTACGCTGTCAGCCTCCTCCTCTCGTTAACCCTCACAGTTCAACCTCCTTTACAAAATTCTCATCTCTTTTCAATCCCCAGTTCCGACACCCAAACCTCAAGTTCATCTTGAAAGCCTGTGAAACCACCAGGTCTGGAGGCCACAGCTGCAGCTACCTTCTCAGGATATAGATGCTCCCATTTCGGCAGGCAGCGGTCAGCCGGAACTCCACATCAAACTGGCCAGACACATCCAGGAAGACGGGGACACTGGGCAGGCTCATCTGCAGAGAAAAGGCTCAAACCTACTGACCATAGTTGGAAGAAACTGTTATTTCTCGACTAAAATCCCGATCTCTTCATTCACTTCCTAGTGGTCACAGCTTAAATTCCTATGCAAGGTTAAGCTACACCATTTGGCTAAACTCTGCTACCTCCAGGAAAGTATGAGAATTATTTAAGGAGACATACTAAGTTGTTTGAACAAGGAAGACTATAGCAGCATTAATAAGAGTGAAACCATTTAAGTGGACACCACGTGGCAGGTAAATCTATCTATCTATCTATCTATCTATCTATCTATTGAGATATAAATATATCTACATATATATATGTGTGTATATATATATATGAGAGAGAGAGAGAGAATGGCTCTGTGGAGGCTTTAAAAGGGCTGATAAAAGCTGGGAATGGTGGTACACACTGTAACATCAGCATTTGGAAGATGGAGGCAGAAGGATCACAAGTTCAAGGCTATCCTGAACTATACTGCAAAAAGGCAAAGAATAACCATAAAAAGGGTGACACGGTTTTGTGATGACACTGATGTCATACATACTGTGAAAAGACAAACTGTTGAACTCTGAGCAGGAGCCTGAGGAGCTAAGGATGCAGTGCTGCTTGCACTTCACTTTCAACTTGACAAAAACTGAGATTCGCCTGTGCCGAATTTTGGTTAAGGCACTACATAGGTCAGGCTGGCCTGTGGGCAACTGTATTGATTGTTACTTGAGGTGGCAAGTTAAACCCTGAGTATGGGCAATACCAGCTCACTGGTGGTCCCTGAACTGTCTGAGCGAAAAAGGCCAGCTGCAGGTTAAGCACAAGCTGGCAGACAGCGTGCGCATGCACGTATCTCTTCCTCTGCTCTAGACTGTGGATGTGATGTGACGAGCTGCTTGAGCTCCTGCCCTGACTCCTCTGAAACAACAGACTGTGACCTGGAGTTGTAATTCAGTCAAGCCCCTTCCTCCCTGAGCTGCTCTTGGGCAGGGAATTTTATCACAGCAGCGTAATGAAGCTAGAAATACGCCTCCACACAAAACAGTCATGTTTGACTCAAGCTAGGAAACTAATCCGCACGTGAAACCGCCCAGAAGGATCCACTATAAATCTTTTACACTAGATTTGATAGTTGTGAGCATTTGGGACATCTTTTTCTTTATGCTTAGCTACATTTGCTTATTTTTCTTCAGTGAACTGATACTACCCACACTGGGAGAGCACGAAGGGGAAGGCAGCCTGGACCTTGTGTATAGCCAGTGACAGACCTGATACTGACCTTGGCCAAAATGGTGAAAGCCTCAGGGTCAAGAACGAGGAGTTCCTTGTTCTCGGTGCCTAGCACCAGACAGGACACTGCATCCTCATCAGCCAGGTTCTTCTTCAGGGTGGTCATAGTGGTGATGACTGTCTGCAGAAGTCCCCTCCATGTCCCCAGACACCCAAAAAACCAGACGAGGGAAGGGAGAGGGCAGAAGAGGAGCAGACATGAGAGGCATGTTTGAACGTTGAGGCAACCTAACTTCTTAACAGTAAGTATTGTCTAATCCACTTATGAGCTAATCCTATAGTCAAAAGCAACATGGCCACAAGTTTAAGAGCTGGGTATAGCTCACACCTGTAGTCCCAGCATTAGGGAAGCAGAGACAGGAGGATTGCTGCATGTTCAAGACCAGCTTGGCTTAAAAATCCAATTCAAGGCCAGCCAGAACTACCTAGCAAGACCTTGTTTCCAAGAACAAAACAAAAAGACAAAACACCAACAAACTCTCCAAACAACAAAAAACATGCTTTAAAAGAAGACCCAATGACATGAAGATCTGCAGGCATCAGGCACACCAGCAGTACATATAAACATGAACACAAAACATTCATACAGATAAAATTTATCTTTATTAAATGCCTATAATCCAGGAGTGCTGGTACTCGCCTTTAATCCCAGCACTCAGGAGGCACTGACAGGTAAATCTCTGTAAATTCAAGGCCAGCCTGGTCTACACAGCAAGGTCCAGGATAACTGAAGCAAGACCCTTTCTCAAAAACAGAACAAAATAAAATAATATTTGTGAACACAGAAACATGCTAGAAGCTAAAGCCTCAAACACAAATACTTGTTCTCTCTGAGCAATAAGACCAGAGCTTTTCTGGAACTTTTGCAGTAGGCACGTGTTCATTTTGTAATTACAACTGGACATTAAAAAAAGGATCCTTTAGGGGTTAGAGAGATGGCTCAGAGGTGAAGAACACTGGCTGTTCTTCTAAAGGTCCTGAGTTCAATTCCCAGCAACCACATGGTGGCTCATAGCCATCTATAGTTGATATCTGGTGCCCCTTCTGGTGAGCAGGCACAAATGCAGGCAGAATACAATATAAATTGTAAATAAATATTTTTTTTTTTTAAAAAAAGGATGCTTCATTTTTGCAGAAGTCTCTCTATGGAAACTAGCAGAACCAAAATGCTTTTCTTTGGATGAATGCGATGTTTGCTGTGCAAGCACCACTAAGATTGCACAGAGGAGTGCCAGAGACATGAACCACTGAGCATGGTGGTGCAGGAAGAGGCAAGAGGATCCGAGGGACAAAGCCACACTCAGCTACGGAGAGGCTGTCAGGTGCAGTGGTGCCTCTGATCCCAGCACTCTGGAGGCAGAGGCAGGAAAAGTCTATGAATTTGGGGCCAGCCTGGGCTACAAATGAGTCCAAGACAGAGAAACCCTGTCTGAAAAAAAAAAAAATGGAAATGATTCATCATTTTGATATGTAGTTTGAAGATTTTATGACAAAAGTAAAATAAAATTACAGCAATAACAAAAAAATCTTATCAAGAGCTAAGAAATCACAAATAACCATTTAAATAACGAGCTATTAGAATTAGAATTCTCAAAGGCTATTTAAGACTCAAAATATGTTCTCAAAATGTTATTCAAGAGAAGCAGCATAAAAAAGCACAGTGTGAAGGAAATATGCAGAAATGGTAAGCAGTGGGTATCTCTAGCTCGTGGAATTTCATCTTTATTTTTGAATATTCCATATAAAAATGTCATTATCTTTACCCTCAAGAAAATGAGCCTACTAATATGTCATAACTGCTTCCCAGCCATCCCTGTTAACCGGAAACGTGGAAGGTGGCCTGAGACCCTAGACATGCAATATGGCTGGAAGGAAGACTGCATAGTGCCACGGCCAGGTTTGATGTTAGAAATAACTGCTGATTAGCTGTCTGCTTTTGTTGTTGTTGCTGTTTTATTTTATATATTTTTTTTTGTTTCTTATGTAAGTGTTTAGAGCTGGGGATTCAAGTAGGAGCTGAGTTTGATTCCCAGAAGCCATGAAAGAAATGCCAGGTATGGTGACCCATTCCTGAAATACCAATACTAGGGAGGCAAAGACAGATGGATCCCTGGGACTTCCTGGCCAGATAGTGTAGCCTAATTGGTGTGTTCTATGCCAAAAGAGACCCTATCTGAAAGGAGATGGATGGCATTCCTAAGGATGACACCTGAGGTCATCCTCTGTCTCCGTACCCACGCACACACACATATGCACCTGTCCGCACATGAACATACATCATTTTAAAACTGTAAGCACTTTATAGGGCATTACCTGCCGCTTGATAACCTTGGACTTGTGCTGGTTCACAAATGCCTCCATTTCACTCAGCTCCAGCTGCAGAAACCTATACACAAGAGGAACTAGCACCAGCATGCCATGGCCTGGCTGCCTTTCCTGCTAGTCCACAGTCCCTCTGCCCTGCATCCACAGACTCCCACCTGAGCGACTGTACAGACAAAGGTATCTCTGCCTTTTCCCTGCAACAAGAGGCCAACACAGTTGGTTTAGTGAGGGCTCACAGGAAAGTTTGGGGATCAAGGAGTGGAACAAGAGGGTGCAGGCTCACCTGATGCCCTCCAGCATCTCCTTCAGAGTTAAGGGGTCGATCTGGTCCTGCGTCAGCATGGGGAGAAGGAAGAACCTGTGAGCCCGAGCAGCCACGTCCTCAGCCAGCTCAGGGCATCTACACTTGGGGTCGGGAGGCAGGCCTTCCTCTCCACTCCACTTTCTTTCCAAAGGCCTGGCACTGAATCCCAAGTCCAAGATCTTGATTTGAATCCATCTCTGGATCATGTTCACCTGCATCATCCTCTTTACTGTTGAATCCTGGAGGTGTCCCTACTCTCCAGGGTCATCCCCCACTCACTCTGGTGAGCCTCTTCCTTTATTGGCTTCCCTTACCCACAAATAGGAGGGGATGTGGCTAGTGCGGAGGGATCCTCTGGCTTCTGTCCTCCCAGGAGCTGCCATCTTTGTGCTCTTGTTCCCTATGTCACTTACCTCTTTGGCTTGGTTCCAAAGGTCTTGTTCCAAAGGGTTTGGAGGCAACTGGGGCAGGCTGAATTTAAAGTAGGGTCGAAGATTCTTATACACATAGACACAAGGCCCTGAGGCGAGGGCTAGGGCAGGGGTCCTGGGCTCATGCTGCTCCATGAGGAAGGTGGCAGCGGAGGCTGGCAGGGCAGGCAGTGGGCTTTCTGTCAGTACTGTGGGTCCTTTGAGCACCTTCAGGCGGGGCTGCTGCCCACTGGGGCCAAGGTCTCCCACCACCAGCTGCAAGGAGAGGAGACCATTCAGCATAATGGGTTGTCCCCTTTAATGACCTTAGTCTTAGGCTGCCTTTTGTTTGGTGTTTCCTAATCCATTCTCTGTTGTAGATTTTGTTTTAATCCCAGGTGTGGGATGTGGGACTGATTCAGACTGTCTCCTGCAGGCTCCGAGAGGAGCTCTTTGCCAGCAGCAGATACTTTAAATGGAGGACTCTGGAGAGAGAATAAATGCCAGTGCCCACAGAGTGTGAAGGAGCTCCGAGAAAGAACAAGGCTGCTGCTGCTTCCCCCTTTGGCTCTCAGTTGCTCTTAATGCAGTGAGACAAAAAGTTGGCGATCTCCTGAAATAAGGGATCCCCTTAGGAGAGTTACTTGACCATTCTGAGCTCAGGCTTTTCTCTTGCAAAGTGGGAATGCCTACATCATGACAGCTGGAGGAAATCAAATAAAACTGTGAATTATAGAGCCTGGTAAGTGCTCAGGAGCAGGTGAGGGTTCATCCTTTCATTATCCACTCCTTTTCTTTTCCTGTGGTGGTGGAGACTGAAGCCAGGACTTTGAACATCGTTGTAATATTCTCCTCTGTTATAAGGCTAAGATATATTTATTTTACATTTGTATTGAAATCAATTTTTTTACTAAGGAAAAATTCCAATTATAAAGAAAAGTATTATAGACCCTCTTAATAACATTATCAGCTTCTATAATCACCAGCCTCTTGTAACTCTATGTCTTCTTGAGAAACAGAAAAACCTCACTTCCCTGAGTTTTGTTTCCCTTCATATTACATATATTTATATGTGTGGGGGGAACATCTATGCCACAGCACACGTGGAAGGGAGCTCAGAGGACAACTTTAGGGAGTTGGTTCTCTCCTTTTACTCCATGCATCCAAGGGAATGAACTCAAGTCATCAGGCTTAGCAGCAAGCACCTTTGCCCAACGAGACTCTAATGCCCATTGCCAATCATGGTATTATCTCTTGCACCAAAGAATCATGTCACAATATTTAAACTAAGAGGTTGTATGCTCACCTCAGCAACATATACACTAAAATTTGAATGATACAGATTATTAGCATGGTCTCTACTCAAAGATTACACTCAGATACTGGGGGTATTGGCCTACACCTCTAATCCTGGCACTTGGAAGGCAGAGACAGGTGAGTTTGAGGCTAGCCTGGAACCCTGGACTACACAGTAAGTTCCAGAATAGCCAGGATTACTACATGGAGAATTTGTCTTTAAAAAAAGGGGGGGGGGCGCGCACAGCTTTCTGAATCACATCACATGTTAAGCCTGTTATTTTGTATGATAAACTAAAAAATTAAGCAATTACAATTAGATAGAGAATTGGGGTCTGCAGTGGTTAAGGTGCTTACCACCATGCCTGGTGACCTAATGAGCTCAATCTCTGGAATCTACATGGGAGAGAACTGACTCTCAAAAGTTGTCAGCTGGGGCTGGAGAGATGGCTCAGTGGTTAAGAGCGCTCGCTGCTCCTCTGAAAGTCCTGACTTCAATTCCCAGCACTCACATGGCAGTTCACAACTGTCTGATGTTGTCTTCTGGTGTGTAAGTGTACATACAAACAACATACCCATATATATATAATACCTAAATAAGTAAATTTAAGGGTGGGGTTGGGAGGGAATGAGGGAAAGGGCTACGGCTGGGATACAAAGTAAATAACCTGTGATTAATATAAAAAAATAAAAATTAATTAAAAAATAAACTAAAAAAAAGTTGTCACCTGACTCTCATGCTTCATGTATCCTCCCACAATAAATAAATAGAGAAACAAACAAGTAAATAAATAATCCCAAACATAATTTTGATTTTGTTGCTAACTTTGTTTTGGGATGGGGATTGTTTTATTTGTTAGGGTTTTTTGCTGTTGTTTTGATGCAGGGTCTCACAATGTAGCCCTGGCTGGCCTTGAACTTGACAGGCCAGCCTCAGACTCATAGATCTGCCTGTTTCTGTTGTCCAAGTACTGAGATTAAAGGCATACACCACCACTTGCGGCTCCTAAATTTTTAGAGAATCATATGTCTTGGTATTACAAAACCACAACATTTTGCTGTTTTATTTCTGCAGTCCATGTTACAAAATTAATATTTACTTTCCAAATTAAAAAGAAATTCTGGGGTTGGAGAGATGGCTCAGTGGTTAGTTAGGAGCACTGGCTGCCCTTCCAGAGGACTCTGGTTTAATTCCCAGCAACCACAGGGCAGCTCTCAACTGTCTGTAACTCCAGTTCTAAAGGATCTCACGCAAGCAGACATGCAAGCAAAACACCAATGCGCATAAAATGAAAATAAATAAACCATTAAGAGAAAGAAAGACGTTCCAATTAAATGTATCTTTTCAGTACTAGTGAGTTTCAGAGTGTGTTGAGCCCTTTGCAAACCTCACTTCTGAGTTGTCCCTACTCAACTTTCTGAGTGCCTACCTTGTACTCCCCGTCGCCATGCAAATCTGCCAGAGCTAGAAAACACAAGAGGGTCATACGTGAGTCTCAGAATCCCAAAGGTTTCTCCATGGAACCATTACCTAACACTCCCATCCTCCTAGAATCCTGCTTTTCCTGGGTCTGGAGACTCACCTAGGCAGGAGGAGAAAGTGTGGATGTTGGCCATGGGGTCGTAGTGTGCGTCCAGCCATTTCGAATTGGCTTCGTGGCTGCAAGGGAAAGGAGGAGAAGTTAGCTGGAAAGAGAGTCCCACTGGAAAGGAAGAAAGCGGTGAAGGAGATGATGCCTAAGACTGAGAGCATGGAGCTCCGAAAGACTAATACAGTAAGTCTGAATCTGGGCTCCTCTGGCGGCAGGAATGACCAGCCAATCACGTACACAGACACTTCTTGGCCGTCAACTTCCGTGTCTGATTTCTACGGGGCCCTTCCGGAACTTCTAGTGTTGCCAGAAAGCAAGAGCCGACACCCCGGCACCATCTATTCATCTGAGGAAAAAAGGAAGCAGTGGGGACGGGAGACTTCACCTCTCAGCTCGCCCGCTGTCAGAATCCGATGAAGATGTCGCAGCCATCTTCCCTGGCGTCGCCTTGACAACCAGCTCAGTCGTAGCGCAACGCTCAATAGAATCCGGACATCTGAAAGCCCAGAAACAAACGTTCCGGAATAAAATTTTCCGGGCTCGGGCCAAAACAAGGGCCAGTTTCCTTGCCTTATGCAAAGTTGATTTACGGTCTCTGCATCAAAAATAGGGGCCTTAAGACAAAGCAGACAGTCCTGATGAGACCTGATTGGCTAGCGTCAGATGGTAGGGGAGGAGGACCTCCCCTATCAGTGGACTAGGGGAGGGGCATGGGAGAAGAGGGAGGGGACAAAGGAGGAGGCTACAGCTGGAATACAAAGTGAATAAATTGTAAAAACAAAAAACAAACAAACAAAAAAACAAACCAGGGCCTTGAATTCAAAGCCTGGAGAGGAGCCCTTTTTAGGGGTTAAGACCACCAAACTGAACTGCCTTAATTTCCATGGTTAGCCCAGTTAAAAAGGGTCTTGTCCTTTCTGCTTTACTGTAGAGGTCCAAGCTGAGAAACAATTTAAAGGGTGGGGTCTCAACGTAGTGCGTTCTAGTTCTTAAGCTCCAGAAATATTTTAAAGTACAAGAACATTTGCTGCTGTTGCAGAGGGCTCTGGATCACTTCTCCGCACCCACATGGCTGCTCACAATTCTGTAACTCTAGTTCCAGGGAATCTGATGCCAGCTTCTGGCCTCTGCTGTCACAGCACACACGTGGAGAAGCGCATACATACATTTAAAAGTAAATCTTAAGAAAAAAAGAGAGAGCTGCAGAACTCACGCTGTGACTTTGTGCCCTCCTTTGGAAATGATATCAAAATCCTACAGTGCACCTGAAGCCAAAAGTGAGGTACTGTGCATTCCCCAAGCTTTGAACTCAAAGAGGAAGAATCACACACATTGCAAAGACGGTGGTGGTTTGTGGTATTTATTTTTCTGGCTATAAAAGTAATACATGAAGAGCACTGGATCTGGTGAGAATGCTTTGAGCCCTGGCTCTGTCACATGCCACCTGCTGGATAAAGACTAGTCACTTCTCAGAACTGCCATTTTCCCGTGGGGAACTGGACTAGGCACCCCGTGGAGCTCCCTCCACAGTTGGCAGTGCAGATCGAGGAACTGAGGAAGTACTTGGTAAACTGGAAAGTGCTGACAAATGGAAGGGGTTAGCATCACCACCCTCAGCTGAGGTAGCACCAAAGTCCAAGCTCCTGCCGCTCCCCCAACTCCTAATCACACACACAACTCAGAGCCACCAATGGCCCTGGTTTGATGGAGTGGGGAGAGACCACACAGCTCTTCTCAGGCCTGGCCAGATGGGACCTCCTTGATCTGGTCTCTCCAGAATCGGGCATCTGCTGTGGCCAGCTGGATAAGGACCTCGTCCAGCTCAGGCCCATCCTCGGGAAAACGCTCACAGAAGGATCGGATGAGACCAGCAGCTGAGGCCTCATACTCTACAAGCTGTACTTCCGAGCCTGGGAGGAGATGGAGAGAGAAGAGCAGCACAGAAAGATGTGACTAGAGGAGTACAGTTATAGGAGCGGCAAGTTCTCACTGACTCTATGGCACAAACTGTTCGATGTTCAGGCTAGTTATCTAATTTAGACATTAGAATAACCCTGCAAGAAAGGCAGAATTCCAGGGAGGAGACTTAAACTGCTTTCTTTTTTCCCCTTAAGCCAAGATTTAAACCAAATCTGGCATGGTAGCACACACTGTAATCCCAGCACTCAAGGGGCTGAGGAAGGAGGGTCATTAATTTTAAGGCCAGCCTAGAAAATCCTGGGCTCAACAAAACCAATATAACCTTGACACTCACTAACAAAAATGACTGATGAAAGTGTTATGCCAGGGGCTGGAGAGACAGGCAGATCAGGGGTTAAGAGTGCTTGCTCTTGCTGAGGACCCAGGCTGCTCTTGGCTTGGCCTCTGGCACCCACACAGCGGCTCACAACCATCTGTAATTCCAGTCCCTGGGGATCCAGGGACTCGTGGCACACGGCGCATGGTGCATATACATACGTGCAGGCAAAACACACGTAAAATAATCTAAAATTAATTTTCAAGTGCCATATTAGACGAAACACACACGGTCCGCAGCCCCTTGAAACTCACCGTCCAGCAACTGTTTCATTTGTCTAGACCGTGGGCAAGTCTCCCAGCTGCTGTAAGCCTCAGTGCCTTGTGGGTCAAGTGGGGAGAGAGCACAGCACCCCTCCTCTCAAGGTGCTAGGGTGACTGCATAGGCTAGAACATCGGGAGGTGCTCAGTGAGTGCTCCCTGAGCAGCAGCGTTAAGACACCGCCTCTGGGCATCTTGTTCTTAAACGGGCCTGTCTCAGGGTCCCTGGACTTTGGTGGGAAGCACCCCCTCTACCGCTCTTCAGCCGCTTTACCTTTGCACGCTGTGCCGCGTGTTGGCACTGAGAGGCACACAGCAGCTAGGAGAGCTAATATGGTTAAGTTCAGGCTAGCATGGCCCAAGCTCAGGTCCCGACTCTGGCCCCATCTAGCTGTAGGGGCTGAGGCAAATGTGAAGACCATTTGTGCGTGTGCCTTTCGGTTCCCAGATGGAAACTGGTGAGCTGATAGTAACCTTGTTTTTTCTTCCCAGTACTGGGGATGGAGCCTAGGGCCTTCTATGGCAGTGCAAAGCATGCTGTCAGTGAGTTATAATCCCGGCCTACTGTGAAAACATTTCACCCCGTATCTGAGACCTGCAAGTCTTCCACCGCCACCATCACTACCACCGATCCCAAAGTGTACCCCATGGGGGTAGAACCCATGGCCTGTTTCATACTGGGCCACACCCCAACTCACCACTACCTTGGAAGACTCCAACCTATTCCTCAGGTCTGCTTTAAGCACCACTTCCTGGATGCTCTGAAGCTACGGATGGGATCTTTATCAGAGCACTGTTACTGTCCTTTAAACGTTCGTTCACGTTTCCCTTAGGTGATGAGTACCTCGATGTTTTCCTTCCTAACAGGCTCTGAACTGCTTCGGGGAATGGCCTTGGTCCCACCCACTGCTCCCTCCCTCAGTGGCCTCCCTGCACTGGATGTATCAAAGCACAAAGAAAATGAAACTGAGAGATAAAAGACTGAAGAGGTTACTTTGTGTCCAGGGGCCGGAGATCGCAGGTCTCAGGAAGGTGCCACTTAACAGGGACCTGACCAACCAGAAGAACCATGCCAAGCAGAGGGAACAGCCTGTACAGAGGCTATCGAGTGGAATGGACGTGGTGCATTGGAGAGACAAGAGGGCACACACGGTGCCAGCACCATGCAGGCAGGGTCAGGGATTCTGGAAATGGAAATGTTACTTGAGAAAGGGGACCATTCTGAACGTTGCTGATTCAAATTCTCCTAGGTCCTACTTGGACTGTGCAGTCCCAGCTCAATGCCTGGCTCTGCCTCCTGCTAGGTCTTTCCACAGCCAGGAGCCTCCAGGTCCTGGCTGGCCTCCACAAGCTGCTACTCTGTTGGCCCTCCTGAAACCTCCCGCTGCTGTCTGACAGCGTCCCTGTGTGAGATGGAAAATACCAAGGTTCTGGGCCTGGGGTCTGTCGGGAAGAACACGGTGTGTGACGTCCATTACCTTCGAGGCGAGTGTTGGGCTGAACGATAAGCTTCCGGGATTCCTTGCGCAGCAGCACTGTGTCCCTGAGGGTGAGGAAGCATTCTGGGGGTGCGTCAGTGACCGCTGCATACCCCTCATACAGGGCCCGCCCTGCAGCCACATCCCCTGTGGACTTCAGCACCTGTAGGAAGGAGGAATTAAGTGCCCAGGGTGGGCGCTCACCTTGCATCCACAGGGCTCTCTGCCAGTGGCCACGGCCAGCTGTGCCTAGCTCTGGAGAGGAAGTGCTATGGTTTGTCTTCTCTAAAATTTTGGTGCTAAAACAACCTATGATTCCAGCACTTGGAAGGTAGAGACAGGAAGATCAACAGTTGGGGCCTATCCTTGGTAACACAGGGAGTACAGCCTGAGCCACATAAGACTGTTTCAAAATCAAACGTCAAAAATCCTAGATGGCTTTTTTTTTTTTAAAGATTTATTTATTTATTGTATGTCAGTGCTCTATCTGCATATACATCTATCTGCATGCCAGAAGAGGGCATCAGATTGCAGTACAGATGGTTGCTGGGAATTGGACTCAGGACCTCTGAAAGAACAGACAGTGCTCTTAACCGCTGAGCCATCTCTCCAGGTCCCCCTCCCCCACCTTTTGTTTTTTGTTTGTTTGCTTGTTTTGGCTTTTGGAGACAGGGTTTTTCTGTGTAGCCCTGGCTGTCCTGAACTCACTTTGTAGACCAGGCTGGCCTGAACTCAGAGATCCACCTGCCTCTGCCTCCCTGAGTGCTGAGATTACAAGCGTGGAACACCACATCCTGCTGATGGCTTTCTTTTTTCTTTTTAAGACAACTTCTCACTATGTAGAACAGGCTGGCCTTGAACTCCCAAGAGAACTACAAGCTTCTGCCTTCTAAGTGCAGAGATTAAAGGTACAGAATGTCTGACAGCTAACATTTTTAAAGGGCTGGTTCAGTGGGTGAGAA
The DNA here is from genome assembly GCF_030254825.1 of Meriones unguiculatus. NCBI lineage: Eukaryota > Metazoa > Chordata > Mammalia > Rodentia > Muridae > Meriones > Meriones unguiculatus. The sequence continues at coordinate 24,029,840 of NC_083349.1, forward strand.
CCACAGTCATGAGTTCAAATCCCCAGCCCCTATGTAAAAAGCTGGGCATTGTCACATGGGGCCTGTAATCCCAGTGCTGGGGAAGGAGGATGGGAGGACAACTAGGGCCTGCTGGCTGCCAGCCTTGCTCTAGGCTCAGGGAAGGATCCTGTTCCAAAGGACCGGGGCAGACGGAACAGGACACACGTGTGTGGCTGGCCTGGGTTGGCCTCATTATGTAGAGAAGACTGACCCTCCACTCCTGAGTGCCAAGATCACAGGATGCGCCAGCACTTTTATGCACTGCTGAGGCTGCGGCCCAGGGCTTCATGTACGCTAGGCAAGCACTCTACCAACTGCCCGGTAACCCAGGCCGTTAGAGCACACAGCACCCCAGGCAATGCAATGCGATGTCATTAACTCTTATTCCATACTGTTTAGGGAATAATGACTAGAAAGAAATATTGTGGCTATCCAGTACATACAAGATGATTCTCCTAAATACTCTGTGTGTGTGTGTGTGTGTATGTGTGTGTGTGAGAAGTTGGCAGAATTTATGGATGTGGAACTGGGGGATACAGAAAGAGGACTGTAGCAATAACAGGAATCAGGAAGTCCTTGGGCAAAATGAAGAGCCCATGCCATGTCTGAATGTGGGGCTGCTACTCACTGCTGCCAGCCAGTCACACAGGAACCGAGCTCACTGTTGCCACGAAGCCACAAATACAGATTCTTACCTAACCTCTGTTAACACCGAAGCAGAAAACATGGCTGACACAGTAAACAGCTGCATCAAAGACGCCTTCATATTCTGTTTCTATAAAACGCTGCTGAGGAGACTGAACCTGACGCTGCAAGATTCCCCTGGACCAAACTGGGCCACTCACAGTGATCACGCCCTTATCCCAGCACTAGGGAGACAGAAGCACATCAGTCTCCGTGAGGTTGAGGCCATCCTGGTCTACACAGAGAGTTGCAGGCCGGCCAGGGCTACATAGTGAGACCTGGTAGTACACACCTATCATTTCAGCACTTGGGAGGCAGAGCCAGAGACAGGAGGACACAAGTTCAAGGTGAGCCTGGTCTACATAGTGAGTTCTAGGCCATCCAGGGATATGCATGTAAGACTGTCTCAAAATATTTAAAAAAAAAAAGTTAAAGAATAAAAAATAAGTAAGAAAAATGAAAAACTAAAATCAATAAACAGGGCTGGTGGGACAGCTTGACAGACCAGCATATATTTGTCACACAAGCCCGATGACCAGAGTTTGATCCCCAGAGTCTACATACAAGCATGAGGACCAACTCCACAAGCAATCTTTAACCTTCATACTGTGGCACATGCACAACCCCTCAATCTCTCTCTCTCTCACACACACACCTTTAAAAACAAAAACACCCCAAACTCCCACACATTTTATGGAAAGATCTTTAGTCCTTCCTAGGAACAGACAGGCAATCACAGAGATATTTTGATTTCTAGTTCAAACAACCGTAACTTTCTGGTTAATAATACGTGAATTGTTGAAAACACCCACGACAGGCCCATTCTTGTAGAAAGTACTATACCAGGCTGAATGTGGTGGTACACACGTTTAATCCTAGCACTCGGGAGGCAGAGGCAGGCTAGTTCAAGGCCAGCCTGATCTACAAATCAAGTCAGGGACAGTCAGGGCTATCCAGAGAAACTCTGTCTCTGAAAAAAAACAAAACAAAACTAAGAAAGTATTCTACTATAAAGACGGGTTTCTCATGGGGCAGAGGATGAGTTTGAGTCCCAGAACCCACATGGTGGCTCACAACCATCTGTAAAGGGAACTGATGCCCTCTTCTGGCCTCTGCAAGCACCAGGCCTTTCCTTTCCTCTTGCTCACCATCACACCCAACAGTGTTACCACTGTACAGCTTTTGCTGTGACCTCAAGGCATCCTGTGTCCTTACTCTTTCCCTGTTTGCTGTCTGCATTCCCGTGTGACCCTGTGAGAAACTGCTCATAGCTTGCTGAACAAAGGAACTGGCCGGGAGGTTAAGATGTACTGACAGGATGGGAGGGAGAGACAGAGAAGAGATTGGAGGTGGCTGAGGTGAGAGACCTTCACTTACCTGGAGTCTCCTGAGGAAGCGCTCCAAGGCCGGCCTGCCCACTGAGCGGATCTTGCTGCGGTCCAGGTGGACCCGGGCATCTGGACGCCCATCGGAGCCCGTGGTGGGAGTGACGGTAACGAGTCCCTCGCCAGCCTCCAGCAAAACCCTCAGGATCACAAACCGGGCCTGCATGTGGGCCTGCCAGGGCCGGAAGAAAGAGCGGGTGTGTGGCCGATACCGAGTTAACGTGCTCAACCGGCTAATCGGCAGTTTCGTTACCCATTTATTCCCGCTTACCCTGTGGGTCCTCTGCCCCACGCCCTCAAATCCCTCCTTCCTCTTGCCTTCGCTGAGGCGGGCTGTGTGAAGACAGCCCGGTGCCCCACGGCCCCTCATCACTTGCCACAGCTCTTAATGCTCATGAGGCTCCCCGACTAAGTCCTTGAGCACTCTCCTTCCCCATCTTTTTTTTTTTTTTGTGCTCAACAGTGGAACCAAGTAGGCATTGCTATCCCCACTCTTATACAACAAAACATGGAGGCGCGGAGAAGTGAAGTGACTAATTCAAGGTCACACAGCCGCCAGAGGAGACGGGATTCACGCCTCAGTCCAGACTCTGAAATGTGCATTTTCTTTTATGTGTGCAAAACAATGCACATACATTATTTTCTTTCTTTTTTCTTTAAGCTTTTTAAATTTTTATTGTTTCATATGTTGTTTTGCTTACATGTATGTACACCACGTGTGTGCAGTGTCTGTGGAATCCAGAAGGCGTTGGATTCCTTGGAACTGAAGTTACAGACAATTTTCTTAGCTGTGGTGAGGGTGCTGTAATTGAACCTGCGTCCTCTGGAAGAGCAGCTGCCGGTCTTAACTACTGAGCCATCTCTCCAGCCCTCTTTTCTCTTTTGAAAGGGGACCTTGCTATGTTGCCCTGGCTTCTCAGGAATGTCTGGGTTCAAGTAAGCTAGCTGCCTCATCTCCCCAGGAGCGGCGAGGCTGTTCAGTGTGTGCCCTGGGAGGACACACACTCTCTCCTCAAACGGTATTGGCCTGCTTTTGCTAGAAACTGAAATCAAAAGGGCCAGCAAAGAGGCCTGATGAGCAAAGCACTTGCCATGCCAACCTGACAACCTGAGTTTGACTCCCAGGACTCACAAGATGGAAGGAGAGAAACTGGCTCTACACAGTCATCCTCTGGTGTGTGTGCGCCTGTTGGTTACCATAGTTTCAAACTATATAAATCACTGTTGGTTACCATAGTTTCAAACTATATGTTGGCCAAACTATATGTTTTCAAACTATACGTGCTGGCGTATGCCTTTGGTCCCCAGCGCTCAGGAGGCAGAGGTAGGCGGATCTCTGAGTTGGAGGCCAGCCTGGTCTCAGAGTGAGTTACAGGTCAGTGATAGGTTAAAAAGAGAAACCCTGTTCTGAAAAGCACAAAACAACAAAAAGCTCTCTGTTGTGACTGAGTAGCTGAGTCCGATGGCTAAGAAGGAAGACCTGGTGAATGTGAACCCTGACTCTTTCTCCAGCAGAGGTATGACATGGCTTCCTCACCACAGAGTCTGGGGCCAGAGCCTTAGGAGGTGCACTTGTCATCCTGACTGTGGCCACACGGCAGGCTCCTCGCCAGCCCTACCTGTCGCCAGTTGGCCGCTTCTGGGGTGTAGAACTCCAAGGCCAACAGCCCGGCCCGAACCATATTGAGCCAGTTTACGTAAATGACGTCTTCGGCATCAGCTCCCTCAAAGCCAAAGATCCTGGTGGGGTGGGAATGGGGACGATCAGGTTAGCCCTGTGCTCTGATACCCTCAGAGCTGCCAGTGTGGGGACCTGGCCCAGCACCCCCCCTCCAGCCCACGGTTCCTACTCCAGCACTTGGGGGTTGAGGCAGAGGTAGAGGCCTACGCTCTCCGCACGGCACTCTTCGTAGCTGGAGGCAATGGTGCTGAATTTGCTGTCCCAGGTCTCTCCACTCCGGTACCAACTCTGAACCTAGAATGACCCAGGAATCAGGCTCTGCCCACATCTCCCATCCCAGCAGCCCGGCTCCGCGGGAGCTCTCCTCACCTGCTCCCCCGTCTCCGGGTTGATCACTGTCTCCCGGTCAAAGTTGAACGCGCCTTTTTCATCCTGCACAGTCAAGGTCATGAGTGTGGGGTGGGCCGGGGAACAGTGTCCCTGGGCAGAGTGTGAGTGGCTCAGGAAGATAAGGAGGGGGAACAGGCAGGCAACCCTCAAAGCTCTGTGAGGCCGACCACCTCCTCAAATCCCTAGGTGGTTAGGGTCCACCCACTCACTCTCTTCACTGCACAGAGAGGGAAACTGGGGTCCAGACAAGGGAGGGACCACCTGAAATTGTATGTGAATTCAGACTCTCCAGACACGAGTGGGAGACACTCCAATGTGCGGGCCAATGAGTCTGGCTGCTTTCTCCCCATGCTTCCTGGCCCTGCCACTCAGGCTACCTACATGCTCCCCCCCAGCCCACATATGCCAAGTGTCTCTCACGTATCACACATTTAATCTTCCCAGCCACCTCCTGGAGAAGGCTCTATCATCACCACACATCACAGGTGGCAAAGCTGAGGCTCAGGGACCGAGAACCCCGAAATGGAATCAGGCCGCGTAACCTCTTTGCCTCCCAGGACTCACACATTTGCTAAGACCCCGCTGCACCGGGGCTTACGCTGCCCTTCCCCTTTTTACTCTTCACGATGGTTTGTATGACAGCATCAGAAACCCCACTGGAGAGATGGGTCCACTGGGGCCCAGACAGAAGAAAAGATTTATTGAAGGCTGTGGACTGAGTGGAGAATGGATGAGACACCATGCTGGGCTCATGCCCTTTCAGCTGCTCTCTGAATTCTCTTGACTGACCAGGCCCAGCTCAGCCCTCCCTCATCCAAAGAGACAGCCCCACCAGTGGGAGTAAGCCCAGCCCAGAACCCCATTCTCACTGTTGGTCTTTACCCTCCTCTGGTTAGCTCAGGCTCCACACGGGGAGCCACGAGTCTCCTTAGCCTGCTGGAAAGACTGTCAGCCTTTCCGTGTTCCCCAGGCCAAGGGCCCCAGGCACTGTGGCCAAATGGATAAAAAGTGCTCTGGGGAGACAGTCCCTTAAGCAGGAAAGACTTGACCTCCCCCACAAAATGCTCCCAGAGCCCAGATGAATGAATGGGTAAAGAGGGCTTTCCAAGACAGCTCAATAAGAGGGATTGCTGGGCTCGGGCCTGGAAAGCGCCCCTTGAAGATATGCGCCAGGCAGCCCCTAGACAGGGACCAGGAGGGGCCAGGCTCTGCCACTGCCAAGGCCGCAGCACCATCAGTCTCTACACCTTGAACATTTGTACATCTTGTGCTATTCCAGATGCTGAAGGGAGCCGTGTCTCCCTAGAAATGAACGGCATCACTCACTGCTGGCCCTTCTCACCTGCACAAAGAGCTTGCCGCTGCCGTGGCCCAACAGCTCATGTAGCCCCACCTGCACATCAAAGGACGGCCCCTTCCAGCGGATATACAGGTCCTGCCAAGACAGGGGAAGCCCATCTCACCCTCACAATGGCCTGGAAGGAGGGACTGCCTCCACTGCGCATCCTGAGAGGAAATGGAAGCTCCCCAGTGCCAAAGGGTCACCTGGCAGGAAAGTGGCTAAGCCAGAACCAAAGCTGGACTCTGACCTTACCGAAGTATTGGTCCATATGCCTTCCCAGACTCAAGGAAGCCAAGCAGAGCCTAACCCCAAGCCTCAGGTCCAACGCATACCTTGTCGTCTTCCTCCAAGAACGTGAGCTTCTCCCGCTTTGTGGCATAGGCCACGGCCAGCACATTCCCCAGAGACACATTCTTAAAGCCTTCCGTCTGTCTCAGGTCATCATCTAGAAGACAGGGAAGAGAGCTGACAGAGGGAAGGGCAGAGGTCAAGGGACACTGACAGAAGGGGGAGGGGCAAAGGGCACTTTGTGGCCAGAAACATGTGTGAAGGGCGAGGAATATATGGGCTCTTCCTTGAACTGGGTGGGGGGGGGATATGAAGGGAGCTCACAGTTGGGGATGTTGATGCCTGCAGGGATGCCCGAGCCAGCAAAGGTGAGGACATCCAGGGAAGTGAAGTCAGGGGTGAGAAACTTGTCCTTCTCAAAGGCAGGAGGCCAAGGTAGCTCCTTCAGCAGCTGCTCAGCACTCGCCACCAGCCGCTCGAACTTGGCACTCATGGCTTTGTTGACCATGGCCACGAAGCCTGTGGAGTGGAGGGGGCCTGTGGTTTGGTAGCATCCTGGGACCCCATTGCACTCTACCCGGTTCCTCCGGCCATCTCATTTATCCTGGACACAGCAGCCCTATGCTGGCTGCAGGAGAACGCAAGGCCCCAAGAACGAAAAGCTACAGGCCTGAGAACGCCTTCATGTTCTTATGACCTCAGGTCTGAGCTCCTAGGCACTGCTGGTGCTATCTTCCCTCCTGCCAAGCTAATCTCTGCCTTCAGCAACTTGATATTCAGCCTCTCTATACAGAATGGGGAGAACGAGAGCAGGCCGAGGTGGGTATGGCAATGACTTTCCCGTAGGATGAGGACCGAGGCAGTCTGCCATCGGCTGGGGATGAGAGCAGACACATCCGCCTCAGAGGCGCTGCTGAGCACATCACTGCACTGTGATGCTCAGAGGTCTGACTTACTTAGCTTATGGTCACAGATAGGCAAATCCAGGCCAAGAAATCAAGCCTGCCCGTTGACTGTCTACCGAGAGCCTTGTTGGGTCAGGCACAAAAGGCAAAACAGCGAAAGTCTCCAAGTCAGGGTAACTGGGCTCAGCCACTATGGTAAAAGCCTCAGGTTAACTTTGTACTACACAATGCCTAGACATTCTAAGTAAACTGCCCCAGGGCTGCTGTCATTACCTCTAGGAAGGAAGGCCAGAACCCGCGAAAGGGAGTGTGAACAGGTTAGACCTGTGCAAAAGGGATTCGCACCCAACCTCCCCGCTCCATAAGAAGTTACCTTCAAACTCTCCTCGGGAGCCAAAGGGGTCACGGTAGCTCTCAATGAAGCCAATGTAACTAGAGGCGAGAAGGGGAGAGATGGAGGCGATCTGGCAGAAGGCATGGAGGGGTGGCAGAGGCGGGCACCTCACCTCTCTACAATGGGGCCTTTGTCCTGAATCCAGAAACGGGAGCCCCTCTTGTGGGCCTCAATGGAACCCTGGGTGAAGCTCTCTATGTACTGGGCCAGCATCTGCTCCTGGTGGCTATTGGCTGCATATGCCTAGGGGTAAAAAGGGCTCTGGTAAGCCGTGGGCCGTCCACCTTTGCTGCCCAGAGGGGTTGTGCGTGGCCAGGCCAGCCCTACCTTGGCTTTCTCCAAGTGTTCTACCACCTTCTGAAGGATGGGGGCATAGTCTCCCCGGGTGACCTGGAAATAGCTCCCCTGGAACTCGTAGCTCTTCAGCTTGGAAGTCAATTCGGAGTCGAGAGCAGGGTCTAAGGAGGGAGGTAACACTCAGGGAAAAAGCCAGTATTGGGCAGCTCAGCAGGCTTTTCAATCTGACCAAGGAAGAACTTCAGTGGCTCCCTGCTGCCAACAGAAATTAGGATAGACTGTCTTCTTCAAACATGCATATATTAGGGGCCAGGAATTCGGCTCAACCGCTAGAGTGCTTGCCTAGGATACATAGAGCCACAGGCTTGACACCCAGTACTGCATAAACCAAGCACGGTGGTGCACACCTGTAATCTTGGTGCTTGGGAGATGGAGCCAGGAGGATCATACTGAGTCTGAGGCCAGCCTGAGCTACAGTAAGACCTTGTCTCAAAAAATACAGGGGCTAGGAAATTAGCTCAGAGGGTATAGGTCCTAACCATCAAGTCTGAGGACCTGAGTTCAGTCCCTAAGTCCTCCACAAGGTGAATGTACAAAACCGGGGCTGGAGAGATGGCTCAGAGGGTAAGAACACTCACTGTTCTTCCAAAGGTCCTGAGTTCAACTCCCAGCAACCACATGGTAGCTCATAACCATCTATATAAGATCTGGTGTGCAAGCAGAATGTTTTATAAATATTAAAATAAATCTTAAAAAAAAAAAACCCCAACTAACATGTGTGCAAATGCTAAATCTAAAAAAAAAAAAAAGAAGGGACGGAGAGGAGAAGGGAGGGAGGGAATGGTACCATACACCTGCAACGCCATCAGCTGAGAAGTAGAGGTGGGAAAGTCACGTCAGACACGTGATTATTTTAGGGTACCTTCAAAGATTACAGAAGACGTAATCTCAAAAACACAAAAACTAACCTCCACAAAAACCTAATGCTCCAGCCAGGCAGTGGTGGCACATGCCTTTAATCCCAGCACTCAGAAGGCAGAAGCAGGCAGATTTCTGTGAGTTCAAGGACAGCCTGGTCTACAGAGTGAATTCCAGGACAGCCAGGGATACACAGAGAAACCCTGTCTCAAAAAAACAAAAAAATAAACAAAAAATCCCAATACTCCAAAAACAGTCACAAGACTTATGACGGGCACAGCGGTGCACACCTGTAATCCAATCAGGCTAGCCTGAACTACAGAGAAAGACTCTGCCCTAGAAAACGTATAACAGACATGGCTCAGTGGTTACGAGTACATACTGCTCTTGCAGGACGGTGGTGGCTCACGCCTTTAATCCCAGCACACGGGAGGCAGAGGCAGGTGGATCTCTGAGTTCAAGGCCAGCCTGGTCTACAGATGGAGTTCCAGGACAGCCAGGGCTACACAGAGGACTATGCCTTGGCGGGAGGTGAGGAGGAAGGGAATACACATTGCCCTTGCAGAAGACCCAGGTCCAGTTCCCAGCACCTGTATCAGGTGTCTTAGCCATCTGTAACCCCAGTTCCACAGTATCTGATGCTCTCTCCTGGCCTTCTCGAGCACCTGCACATATAAGGTGCACATAAACTCACACATACTATACACATAGAAATAAATCTTCAAAAAGAAAAAGAAAGAAATCCTTGGGGGAGGGAGGTAAAGAATAAAAGAAGAGCCACACCTCATTAACTGTGCTTGCTGAGTGTTACTGGGGACAGGAGTTTCTGTGAATCAAGGGAGGGATCACTAGCCAAGGCACAGACACAGAGGCAGCCTTCTAGACCCTGGAAAAGGCGAGGTTTTCAGTATGTGGAATAGAATCCAGGGCCTTGAGCATGCTAGGTCAGTGCCCCACCGTTGACTCACATTCCCAGCCCCAGAGCCACTCTTGGCCATTATCCTATCACAAAATCTGTGCTGTTAGCATGGGGTCTATTCCGGCTTCTATTCCAACATAACCTGTTTCCTGGACTGGTGTCCCTTTTCTTTCTTTTTTTTTTTTTTAAGATTTATTTGTTTTTGTTTGATGTATATGTATGAATGGTACACATACATACCTACATGTATGTGCCTGCTACCTAGGAAAGACAGAAGAGAGTGCTGGGCGCTCTGAAACCATGGTTACATTTGGCCCGATGTGGATGCTGAGATCCTAACCCAGGTTTTCTAGAAAAGCAGGAAGTGCTCTTTACCGCTGAGCAATATCTCTAGTTATGTGTCCTTTTTTTTCCCCTATTTCTTTTTAAGTCAAAACAGACTTTGTGCTGCCCTCTATGCTTTTCCATCACCCTGTGGCAGCTCATACTGTCCCCCTATCTGCATGCAGATGGTATATTCATCAAGCACTAGGCACTGGGAAAGGCGATGACAGAAACACATAGCCCATGCTAGCTTGTCATGAAGACACAGAAGGCCAACTAGGAAACTATGGGGAGCGCTGGGAAAGGTCCCTTAAAAGGTACCATCCACATCCAGCTATGGAATGAAGAGGAGCTGCCCGGGTAAACACGGATGGGCTGGAAGCTGTTCTGAGCAGGAAGCAGGAAACAAACTGCATGAACACTTGGTGACAAGATGTAGGAAGCTGTAGAACATGGCTTGAGCAGAGTGCTGGAGGCCGGAAACTGGCTGGGGATGTGGGTAGGTAAAAACGAGCTAGCAAAGGGCAGCACAAGGGCCTGAATATATTCTCTGTCCTTCTTTACCACAGGCCCCTATGGCTACCACTCTCCATCTGAGTGACTGAGGTGAGGCTATGTTCGCTCTGGGGTGGGCTGAAGACCAGGAAGAGCCAATCAGAAACCCGTTCCTTGTCTAATAAAGTAATCCAGAGAGTTGAGAGCCACTCTTTTTGTTGTTGTTTTTCCAGACAGGGTTTCTCTGTGTAGCCTTGGCTGTCTTGGAACTCACTCTGTAGACCAGGCTGGCCTCACACTCAGAGATCTGCCTGCCTCTGCCTCCCAAATGCTGGATTATAGGTGTGCGCCTCCACCACCCAGCTGAGAGCCACTCTTTTGCTGTATGAAGGAAAAACTGAGACCAAAGGACTCTTTCCGCTGCAGAGCTGGGCTGCTGTCCTGCGCCACCGGGGACTTAGGTGGCGGATATTAGACTTCAGGACCTGCGCGCACCTGTTTTGAGCACTGAAGCCAGCCGCACCTCATAGTGGGACTTCCCCTCCCGGTCGGCCACCTTGAAGAGCCGCGTGTTGTATGCGCTGAGGTTCTGGAAAAACAGAGCAGGGTTTGGAGGAGGGTGAGGTCACTGAAGAAGACCAGGGAGAGTGGAGGAGTGACCCTCCCACTGGACAGTGAGGAAAAGTAGGCTGGGCCTCTCGGAGGAGCCTTCCCAAGCCCACAGTGGGAAGGAAGGCAAGCAGGGATGACTGTCAAGCAGAGCTCCACACGCAAAATGCTGACTCAAAAAAATAAAATACGAGGGGCCGAGGGGCAGCTTGGCAGTTAAGAGTGCTTGTTGCACCGCCCTCGCAGAGCACCCACATTTGGTTCCCAGCACCTCTGCAGTGGCTCACAGCAGTCTCTAACTCCAGTCCCAGAACAGGCATGGGCTCCTGCACAAAGGTGATGCACGTTCCATACTTCAGGCACACGCACACGCACACACGCACACACACACACACGCACACACGCACACACACACACACACACACACACTATAATAAACACTTTTTAATTAAAAAAAAATATATATATATATTTTAGGGACCTGTTACAAAGCAGGATAGAGAATATATTTAGGCCACTATCATTCTCTCCTAAGACCTAAGACCTCATAAATATATATAGTATATAGTGTATACATAGGTCAGCCTGGTCTATAAAGAGAGTCCAGGACAGCCAGGGCCTATTACACAGAAAAAAACCCTGTCTTGAAAAAAACAAATACATATGTGTGTGGGTGTGTACGTATGTACATATCTATGTATGTATACATATGTACATATGTATGTATGGGGCCCATACATGTGCCACAATGCTTGTATGGAGGACTCAATAATTTCGGAAATCAGTTCTCTCTATCCACTACAAAGATCCCGGAGGATCGAATTCATGTCATTGGCTTATCAGCAAGCACCTTTGCCCCAAGCCATTCACCAGCCTCCTGAGCACTAACTTTCACTAGCTGGTTGGGTGAGGCATGGAGTCACCCAGCTGGCTCTCACTGTGTGAGATGGGAAGGGCAGGAGTGGATGCCTCCCGGCACACGGGTAACATCTTGGTCTTTCTGGCTGGCGCAAGCTTACCTCACGCACAAAGAATCCTTAGGTCTTTTCCGTCTCAAGGACCCAAGGTGCCCATATGTCTTTGAGTTCAAGCTGGGACCCAAGAGCAGGTGGCAGTGGTGAAGGGGTGGGGACAAGGAGCCCCATCAAACTACTGTCCCAGATTGCCAATTCCCAAACCTGAGAGTCCAGAAAGTCCTGGGCCAGCTTAGCATCTTCCATGGTACAATCCCCAGAGAAATAGGTGGTGACTCCCTGTTAGGGAAAACAGGTGAGGGAAGGTGAGTGGAGAGACAAGAGAACAGAGTTATTGAGGGCACAGGTCAGGCCCTATGAGGCGGCCAATGGCTTCCTTCCTAGGCTCTCTGCCTGTCCTCCCAGCACTTCCACCCTGTCCCATCAACTTCCAGGGGAAAAGCTATAAAACATATTTGATCCCAGACATCTTTGATTTTTTTTTTCCTTCTTCTTCTTTGAGAAAGGGTCTTACTATGTAGACCACACTGGCTTCAAACTCACAACCATCATGACCTTCCAAGGACTGGGATTACAGGCTTGTGCCACCATGCCTAACTCAGTCTTTCCAGCCCCGCCCCCTCCCATACTTTCTAATCAGCCCACCACTAAGAGGCTTCCACATCCTCTTCCCAGTCAGCCCAAGCAATCCCTAGAGGCAGGGACCCTTGAGTCCCTACATTATTCTCTCCTAGACTTCCTTCTCCTCTCTGCTCTCAATCTCCTTCCCTTTTTGTGCACCCACATCCTGGCAGGACAGATCTGGAAGGACATTCTGGAAACATTCCATCCAGCTCTCTTCCCATTTTACAGATGACAAGCAGGCCTGTGATGCTGACTGGCTTTAGCTGGAGAGCAGGAGGAGCGGCCGCCTCTCATCAGCTGCCCTCCCATGCATACCAAGCAGCCTCAAGGACGCCCTCCCATTTGCCAGGCTCTTGGAGAGCAGGGCTCACCTCCTTCCCCAGCCCAAGGTGCCGAAGCCCTGGCTCCAGAGAGAACATAAGCTCCCCACAGGTCTGCCAGAGGTCCCTGACTTCTTCCGGCTGCTGCTGAGCAGCCTTACTCCCCAGAATCACACGTTCCAGCTTTTCCTGCAAGGAAAAAGGAAGCCATTGGTCCAGCCATATGCCCTTCAAATGTCCAGAACCTCCCGCTACTTGAACCCAAGGCCTCGTAGCATAGCACGGAAAACAGCAAGCTCTGAGCAGAGTTGAACCTCAGGCTACCTCAGACCTGCACGGTCGGACAATCATTCAACATTACCAGGCCACTTGTACTGGCATTAACACCTGAGGAACCCTAGTGATGGGCTTTGCCTATCCCAAGGATGCGGGTATCCAACAGTTCATATCTGTACAACCTGCACTTGCTTGACTCTCAGGTCAGCAACCTGGAAGGGCTGTGCTTTTCCTTGATGTGTACGTCTGCAGCACCGGGGGCCCTGACTGACACGCACGGTGTCCCAGGGACAGGGCTTTCATTCCAACCAGGGTCCCTTTTTCATTCTCCAACCACAGCCCACCACTGCCTCCCTGCCACCCTCCCCAACTCACCTTGGGCAGGTTAGGAACAAACTTGGTGTCGCCAAAGGACTTATAGTTGCCCATGTTGGAGTAGACCCCCGCAGCATACACCAGGAATGCCTGGGGAGCGGAGGCGACATAGTATCAAGCACCTGAGAATCCCCACTCCCTTCCCCTTGCAGGAAAAGGTCAGCCTGAGACCAGAACACCAGGGCAGACCAGTGTGGCAGAGACTGAGGAATCACAGGGCAGAACCCTGATCCTAGGAGGCCCCAGTCTGGCCCAATTCAGTATCACAGATCAATTTTTACCCCCACCCCACTGGGGAGCCAAACTGGTTTCAGCAGCTACCAAACACACTAGGGTGATGAGAGCAGGAAGCTGCCTCCCAAGGGTAGTCACACAAGCTGGCTGGGCCAGTCAGGGAAATCATCTTCCCTTGCTATCAGCTGAACTTAACAGTCAAACTGGCCAATATCACCACGTCTAGATGCTCTATTACTGGAATGGTGAGAAAAAAAACTGAGAGATGAAGATCCCATCTCAAGACAGCATTGAATAACTGAATCCAGGTATACCTGAAGTCCCCTCTTCTCTCTTTCCTTTCTTTCTTTCTCTTTCCTTCCTTCCTTCCTTCCTTCCTTCCTTCCTTCCTTCTTTCTTTCTTTCTTTCTTTTTTTTTTTTTTTACAGGTCTCCCTGTGTAGTCCTGTCTGTCCTGGTACTCATGTTGACCAGACTGGCACTATAACTCAGAGAGATCGCCTGTGTCTGCCACCACACTAGGCTCATAATTCATTCTCTCTCTTTCTCTCTCTCTCTCCCTCATGCCCTCTCTCTCTCACCAGGAGGCTGACAGCAGCAGGTGGAGTTCTGTGAGTCCAAGGCCAGCTTGGTCTACAGAGCAAGTTCCAGAACAGCCAGGACTACACAGAGCAACCTTGTCTTGAAAAACAAAAACAAAGACTAATTTGATTATAGTATACACTGCTATAGAGTGCTTCCTAGGCCACAAAAGGAAATGGACTAATACATTCTCCCTGGAAATTCTCCAGGACACGGAGATCTGAAAAATGGGCAGTATACAGAACACTGAGAACACGATGTTAAAGGTTACAGGGGGTTGGGAAGACGGTTCAGTGAGTAGGAGCGCTTGCCCTGCAAGCATGAGGACCTGAGTGTGAATACACAGCGCTCACATAAGAGTCAGGAGTGGTCATGCACACATGTAACCCCAGCCCTGGGCAGGCGGGTGTGTACACAGGCTATGCTGGGAGTGTGAGAGCCAGTCAGCATCACCAGAACGAGACTCAGGTTCAGTATGAGACCCTGTGCTGGGGCTGGAGAGACGGCTCGGTGAGCAAGTGCTCTTCCAGAGGACCCCGGTTCAGTTCCCAGCACCCATGTCAGGTGCCTCTTGCCTCTGTGGGCACTTATAACTCACATGAACTGACACACATGTACATGTGCTAAAACAAGACAAATCTTTGTAAAAGAGATCCTGTTTCAAGGGAGGAACTTCTCTTCCGGCATCTATATATTTGACGTTTGCACACGTACACACCAGACTGTCATTTTACATTTTAAAGAAGTAAGTTAAGCTGGGAAGCAGGGGCACACGCCTCTGATCCCAGCGCTTGAGAGGCAGAGGCAGGTGGATCTCCGAGTTCGAGGCCAGCCCCTGGTCCACAGGGTGAGTTCCAGGTAAGTTAAATGGGGCCCTGGTATACTGTGCACATACAGGTATCAGTATCCCATGCACTCACACAGAACAGACAAGGTCCAGCCACAGTGGCTACCTCTGCAGAGACAACAAACCTGTGTGAGCCTTTGCGTTTTGTGTGTTTCTGAACTGCAGCAATGCACTAGGAATTAGTATGTTATTCCACCAAAACACCCACAGACTAGAACTAGGAGACGAACATTCTACCCAGGCCCTCACAATGCGGAAGCGTAACTCAGACCTCCCACTTTCTACCCAGGCTGCCTTCCTCCACCTTCCTAGTACCAGCTGTACAGTCACTGCAGAATGCCCAGAACCATGACACCTAGGCTGGCCTCAAACTCACGGCCATCGTTAAGCGCCGGAGTGAAAGGTGCGGGCCATCACACCTTCCTCGTTTCCCTCCATTATGAAGCAGGCACTGTGCTAAGAAGGGCGCCACAATACTACGGGCAGGCCGTGTGCGGATTCTACAGACGACAAGCCTGAAGCTTTTCAGGGATCAGTGTGTGTGCGTGCGTGCAGGGGTGTGTGTGTGTGCGCGCGTGCATGAGCGTGTGAGCATGTTTGTATGCGTGCGTATGTGAGTGTTTTTGTGTATGTGTGCTAATCTAATCCTCTACCTAGCCGGAGAGAGAGATCTGTGCCCCTTGATCCTTTACACCCTTCCCGAAGCCCATCAGGGAACCAGGCTGGTCTGTGAGAACTGACCTGATACTCTTCTTCAGTAAGGCCCTCAGCCAGGGCATGCTGGCGCAGCTGGTCGGGGTCCTGGGCACGGAAGAGGCGGCTCAGCAGGGCATAGATGTAGGGGGCTTCAGGGGATGTCTGGAGCAGCACAGCCAGGCCTCCGTACCAAGCGGCCCTGGACAGGTGGTGGGCGTAGAGGCGCTCTGTGGGCGACAGCAGGCGGAAGGCCTCCCGGCAGTCCAGGCTAGACACACCGATGTCATTGGGCAGGATGTACTGGGTATCTGCCATGAGCCCTGCAAGGACACGTCACAGTCAGCTCAGAGAGCGCACTATCTTCACGTCTGCTCTCAACTCTCATAACGGAACTTCTTTCCACCCAAAAGCCCAGGAGGGAGTTAGACAGTAGCAGCTATTCGCCTGATGTTGAAATTCAAAGGATCAAATACTTAGTGAGCCAGTTTTGGACTGCGGCCTCTCAGACTTCAAGTCTGAATCGAACTACCTCATATTACAGATGAGGAAACTGAGGCTCAAAGATGCCAAGACTTTTGTTTGTTGTTTCTTTTTTCTTTCTCTTTTTTGGTTATTCAAGACAGGGTTTCTCTGTGTAACAGCCCTTGCTGACCTGGAACTTGCTATGTAAACCAGGCTGTGTCTCCCGAGTGCTGGGATTAATGGCAAGCACCACCAAGACTTTTTTCTAAGCATGGGAAGGAAGAACCAGCAGAACAGAGCCTCATGCTAGACTCCCGCCCAAGACACTCCCTTCTCACCTCCACCTTTTGGGACTTCAGAGCCTCTTTGTTCAGAATTCCTCTAGCCCATCACAACTGCTGGCAAAGGCAGGAGTCTGGCTGCTTGCTGGACACCCACCCCCTGTTCCAACCCTGCTCCACCAAACAATTCTAAAACCCAGGCTAGCTGCTTCACCTTTCTGCATCTCTCTTTTCTCCTCTGTAAAACTGATCGTGACACCAAACTCAACAGCTGGGTATGCAAATTAGAAGAGGCCAATTCCAGGGCAAGGATATAACTGAGTTGGGAGTGCTTGCCTAGCCAACAACCAGGCCCTGGGTGGGATTCCAAGGCCAGTCTGGGAGTACAGGAAACCCTGTCAGAAATAAGTAAATAAAAAAGAGCAGTGATGTTTCCTGCATGCTTTTCCTTCCCAGCATCTGCCCTGGACTCATCTCTCTTTTCCTCAGCTCTCCACTTTCTTCTGTTGCTACACCTGGGAAGCCATATCCACAACCCATTTTCCAGGTAGGGACAATGACACTTGGAAAGCAAACAACTTATCCAGTTGGGACCCAGGGAACTCCAAACCCACCTCATTCTCCACGCCCCGCCCCTGACTAGGCACACGTGTCCACACTCCCTAAGCCCCATTCGCGCGGCATCGCCCACCCCAACTACCCTGTGGACGGGACTCGGAAAGGGGTGTTAACTCTTTACTGCCCGGAAATCCTCCTTGGCCCGAAAGCAGGGAGAGATTTGGAAAAGGCAATGAAGGGCGAACAGAAACAGGATGATCTTGCGCGCACAGGCAGGCCTCGCTCTGATCCCCTAAAGATGACACCCCGTGACCCCAAAACCACGGCGCCGCACCTCACCTGCTGCAGCTGCTCGGTTCGCAAACTCACTTCCTGCTTCCGGCTCCCCCGCCCCATTCATTGGGACCTCACAAGCCCCGCCCCACCAACCAATAATCTGGCCCCAGGGATCAGATGGGCAGCAGCTCCAGCCAGTAAAGGAACCAAGATCAGCACCTCCCCTCATCTACTCCCCGCCCCTGGCCCTACGGGTGGTGCTTGCTTGGAAGGTCCCTGAGGCCTTGGCCTTTTGTCCGCTTGCCTTGCTCCGCTCGGAGTAGTGGCGAGGTGTTGGGGGTTGAGAAGGTGTAGGAAGCAGCTTGAGTATCTGGGTACCCCACTTGGCTGCTGCCTGGTGCACACAGAGAGGACGGACAGAGGTCTCCAAACACAGGGTCCGTATAATCAGAAGCCTCCACACACGTAGCTGGGACCCTGCTCTCTTTGGGGTTTCACCTCCAGTGTCCTTCCCCTGGGTTTGGCAGTCAGCAACCTGCACTGAAGGAGAGCATAGCAACGTGGATCCCCCTCCTCTCCGGATCTGGGTTTTGGAGATGCTATTTGGAGACTGCTATTTGGAGGCTATGTGCAAGGAAGCTCCCGATGGAGCAGTAGTACCACCCACCTAGAAGGTTGCAGAAAAAATGCTACAGGCGCCTGGAAGCAGTTCTTAAAACACTGGGAGCCTCAGTTTCCTCAACCCACGCAAAGGCGAGGCCAGCAAAGAACTGGCATTTTCTTGGTGCAGCCATTTGCCAGACAAATAGAAAAGCACCCTCCCCTGACTCCAGCAGCCCAGGACACAGGCGAGCATGCTATCCACCCCTGGTATTCAAGGTGGTGTCTGAGTGACCCTTAACATTGCAAAGAGCTTGGGTTAGACTGGGGACTGACTCGGGCTGCCTGAGGTCAAACCAGACGTCCGTCACCTACCAGCTGTGTGGCTTTCGGTGGGTCACTTCTCAGACTCTTCAGTCCTGTCAGCTTTTACTTCAGGACTAATAAGTGAATCTACATCAAGGGATGAGCAACCTTCAAGGAGTAATGCTGCCCCCTAGGGTTGTGTAGGCGGTGGTGTCTTGGCACTGAAATCCCACACAGTTTCCTTACAGGCACCAGTTTCTCATTCACAAGGGTACCGAAGGCCAGGCTCATCACCATCACGTTAGAAGCTGTTGGTTCTGATTGGTGAGTGTCATTAGGGTGTCATCTTAAGGGGGAATCCTGTAAAAACGTCTATGACTTGAGGACAGTCCCCTTCGATCCTTTTGCTTGTTTTCAGACTATATAGTATAAAGTTGACTCCGATTAAGTTGGAAAGTAACCAGAACCAGGTAGGAGAGGCTCTGTAACCATAGCCACCAAAGGGTAGCTCAGGCAAGTGAGAGATCCCCCAATACCCAAGACCCCCCAACCAAGCTGCAGGATGCCATTTTATAATCTCAATTGAATGAAATCCTTCACCAGCAGCTTGCCATATAGAATCTCATTTAATTCTTGCAAAACCCCTGAGATAGCATAAGACTGTCGTACCAATTGCACAGATGAGAGGGCCTTTGATTTTCCTAAGACCTCACACTACACTGTTTCCTCCCCCTGCCCCAACTCACTCACTCTGTCTCTTATTCTATCACTGTGACACATCATGGCTTTTCTGTATGTCTACATCACCCTGGTAAGGAGAGTACTCTTGTTTGAGACAGGGTTTTTGCCATGTAGCCCAGACTAGCCTCGAACACACAATCCTCCTCCTTTAGCCTACCAAATGCTGGGATTACAAGCACATGCCACCATGCCTAGCCTTAGAGACCGTCATTCCATGTAAACGTCATGGAATCTGAAACTTCAAGAGCTGGCTCACACCACCAGCCTGAGTTCTTCCCAAAGCCCAGTCAGGCAGCTTTTGTTTGTCCTTTTTCCCAGAGTCTGAGATTCAACACCAGAAATGAGATCAGAGTGTGTTCTTCTGCCTGGTCCTCAACAGGGTCACTGGCAAGAACTGGGCAGAGTTGCTAGTGTTTTGGGGGAGGGTTGAAATGCTCCCCGCACTCTGGCAGCCCCTGTAGCTATGGGATGCCCAGCCTGCTCTGTGACAGCTCCCTTCTGCACCTCCCTAAGGCTCTGGCTTCTGCCTTGCCCTGAGGACAAAGAAAGTTCTACACACAGAGCCACCTTCTTTTATTTCTCTGTAGTCTGTCTATACTGGTTTTCCTGGTCAACTTTCCCTTGAATAGCCAGAGGAAACCCAGCTCAGCCCTTGGCTCACAGGAAGACCTGACTCACAAACAGGAGGAATAGGGAGATGTTCGGCACTGACTTCGCTTCCACAGTCACCAAGACCCACCAGATCCTAGCCGACAACCCTGATCCCATCTTTTTCTGTTGCCCTGCATATTGGCTGTTAGGCATTCTCCCTGCCCTTCTATCCTATTGCCCTTACCCAGGCTCCCCTCCTAACTGCATCCTGCCTCTACTGTGTCTGCCATTCAAGATGTGGCTCTGGTTTGGGGCCATCCAACTGCTCAGAACAACCTCAGCATGTCCAGGTGGCCAACAGGACGTAGCGATCAGTTTCTGCCATTAGTCCCACATGTCCCTCCTTTAACCGGGAGCCCTTGCTCATTGCTGGGGCCCTGCATGGGGCTGGGCACTGAGTAGGTAGATATCCTACCTTCTCCAGCTTCTCCAGGAAAAAGACTCTAACCAGCCTTGTCTCCGTCCTGCCCAGCCTTAGAATGAGCCGAGAGGGGTGGTTGTGGCTTCCAATAAAGTTGCAACCAGGTTGTAACCTTATCTCTCTATGAACCCAAGTGGAGACACCTCCTTTCTTGGATCACTGTGAGGATTAAATAACATCTTTGAGAAGAAGAGCCCTGGTCCCTAGTGAATGCAGCTATGATTACTGTTAGGATGGGCTGGGGCACGCAATGAATATTCAGCAATGGTAGCCCTTGTGTCAGAGGCAGTTGCTGTGGAGAGGTGAGCCTCCCCCAGCTTTGACTCCTGTCCACAAATGACGATCTGATTTCTCTACCAGAGCCACGCCCTACACTCCAGCGTCCCCTTAATCTGTTTCTCCACCCCTACTCTCTTACCCTGAGTCTGCGCCAAGAGGGTACAGAGCCATTACCTTGTGGGCCAGGAAGATCCCCAGCCACCATGGAGGCTGAGCTCCTCCATGAAGCCTCTTACTTTGCCAAATCCAGCAAGGGTTGTTCTGCAGCCCTGGAATTCTCTGACCCTAACACACATGAAGCTGTCCACCCTCCACTAGGCTGTGAACTCCACCACATGGAGAACCGGATTCAACTGTCCGTGTATCCTCCACGTGGCACTATCCTGCCTGTACTGGGAGTCAGCAAATGCCTGTCAGCTCATCACTCACTGAGGACTGGAGGTATTGCATGCATTTGGGACACGTGGATCCGGGAGGGCAGCTGAGCAGCAAGGTTTATAGAGTAACCCAGGGCGCAGCAGGAGGGAGGGACAGCTGTCACTGGGTTGGCTGGTTCAGAGCACAACCAGCCTAAGCTGGAAGTCAGGGGCCATGGCCCCTTCACTCCCCCAGGGGCACAGTGTAGGCGGCGTGATGTAGGATACCCCAGGAAGAACAGGGGCGTGGGGCGCCCTCCATCAGCCTGGGGCAGAGCTGGTGCTAAAGTCCCTATCAGTAGGACTGGGATAGAGATCTCAGGGACCCTCTTAGAGGCAAGAATTGAGGGGAGGGTCACAGCCCATCCTATGTGTCCAACTGGTGTGGCTATTGCCAGCAGGCAGAATCCCACATGCAGAACTCCATCTGAACAGCAGGAGATGGGGGACCTGGGTGGGCAGGCGGGCATGGCAGCAAGGACGCTGGAGAGCCTAGTCCAGTGGCCCCTGGAAAATTAGGCGGACACAGCCATGTTCACCAGTGAGCCAAGCCCCACAAAAGGGGCAGGCTGCGTGGAAAGCGTGGGTGCCGTGTGGCAGTGGCGTCTGCGCCCAATAGCGGGCAGTCTTCTCAGAACACACGTGGCCACAGGGTGCAAAGGCGTGGCTGGGTGGCCCAGGGTCCAGGCAGAGCCCGGCCTCCTGGCCGAGCCACAGGGGCACATAGGGTCCCACAAGGCGGCAGAGAGGACACTCGCGCTCCTGGGGGCCTCGCTCCCTCCGGCAGCCCCAGCCATGGTAGCCATGGACGTGACCACAGCGGACGTAGACCCAGGGCTGTTGCTTGTCAGGTGCTGTGCGGCCACGGGCTGGACTGGGGAAGGCCAAGGTGCTGAGACCCACGGGACACTGGGGCCGGGCTGCGTTGGCCTCCTGTCGCTGGGCCTCGAGTTGTTTCAGGGTGGGTGCCCTCAGCAGCCCTGCCGGGGTGCGCCACAGCAGCGTGGCCCCACACAGGTCAATCAGCGAACCATCTTGCAAGACGTTGGATTCGTTTTCCACCTGCCGGAGGCAGCAGAAGGCCTTAGCCCAGGAGCTCTCTGCTCCTGCCATTGGGCAGCCTCACCCCAGAGAAGCCACCCATCTGGCCAGCTGAGACAAGAAGACAGATGCTCCCCAACACATACAGCCCCTTACTCCTAGCAGTACTAGGGGCTTTGGTATTGGTCACAGGTCAAATCAGGAGCTCTGGCCCAAAACAAGTTTTCTCTGAACCGTTTCCCAAAGCTCTCCCATAATGGCAGAAGTAGGACAGTGCAGAGACAGCAAATACCACCCATGGGGAATACTGGTACATAGCCCAAAGCGGCTATGCCATGGGTCACGGATCACAGAACTCCAGAGCCAGAGAGCCTGGGTTTGAACCCTGGTCTTGCTTAGTCACTTACTCAGTGTTGCTAAAAAGATAATTTAACTTCTGCATCTTGGTCTCCTGGACCTCAAACTGGATTCCAAAACTCAAGTGGGCCTTGTGAAGATTAAATAAGTCAACCAAAACAAGAACATGAAACAATGCCTGGTATTCGTCTGTGTTGTTTCATACGCATTCTTTGTTTTGTTTTTTAATTTTATGGATGTTTTGTCTGCATGTATGTCTGTGCACTGCATGGGTGCCCAGTGCCCATGAAGGCCAGATGAGGGTGTTGGAATTTCTGGAACTAGAGTTTTGGTTGGTTGTAAGCTGCCATATGGGTGCTGGAAATCAAACCTGGGTCTTCTGGAAGAACAGCCAGTGCTCTTACCTCTGAGCCATCTCTCTAGGCCCTGGTTTGATTTTGAGACAGGCTCTTGCTATGTGCCCAGGCTGGCCTAGAATTCATAATCTTCCCACATGCTGACACCTGGGGAGAATTCTCTGTGGTTCAATCAAGGAATATAGCTATGTGGATCTATTCTTTTCCTAGAACTTACTCGCGGCTCCCAATGATAGTACTCCAGATAAACCAAAGGGATTCTCGCAGACCAGCAGTCTAAGAACCACTCCAAAGGCCCTTTCCTGCTGGGAGAGGATCATAACACTAAACCGTTCCTGAATGTGACAGACACACTATAAGCTGCCAACACTCTGGGCTATAAATTGTTCACACACAGGCCGGGCGTCACCCTTGGAAGACGGTGTGATTTTTCTAAGCTGCTGGCAGCCTCAAAGCCATTTGGTTCCACACAGGGCATTTGTGTGGCTCTGTTTCATATCACCTGCTGGATCCCCAGGTATGAGACTGTACCTTACGGACCTTGCTCTGGTCCTGTCTAGGGAGTTAACTGACACGTGTCGGAAACCCCCTGAGCCTGGGGCTCACCAAACAGCCCAGTGGGACTCTCTTGGAGAGAAGTGCTATAGATCACCTCCCAGCTTGTTAAGGCAGTGAACGGATTATGAGACCTGGGAAGGGTGGGGAGGAGTAGAGGAGGGCACCTACCAGCTTCCCCCGCTGCTGGGCTGAGCGGCTATCCCGCAGTGTGTACACATTCCCGCAGACAGAAATCTCCCTCCAGACACCTGGGGCAGAGTCCTCGGAGAAGCCACCTGCTGGGTGCATCACCAAGACCCCGTTGGTTGTCAGGCCGTCCATCAGACCATCGGGAGTCCTCCATTTGGCTGCCCGCTCCTAGGAGCACATGAAGGATAAGCTCACAGCCCCAGGAGCTCCCAAAAGGCTGCATACCAGAGGTGGTGTCCCCCCACCTTCAAGACCTGAGGTTCCCAGACAGGACTTCTGGTCTCAGGCACCACCTATTTGTACCTCATTTTGCTTCTTCAAGAAGTGGGCTGCTGTGCCACAGGAGAGTCATACAGAGGATGCCCATGTACAGGCCCACACGCTAGCCTGCTTCCCTTCCGCCCTCCTCTGCTCTCTCTTTTGAAGGGTTAGCCCTGCCCAGGGGCTCACTCACTCCAAGAAAGATGTTGCTAGAGGCATCGAAGCCAGCAGCATAGATTCGGGCAGTATAGGGTGGCCGGCGGTCACAAAGGATGCGGCAGGCATAGCGGGAGATGGTACTTTGGGCAGAAGGGCCCTCTGTGGCCCCTCCACCAGGAGATGTGTCTGTCACCACAAAGTCAATCATGTTTTCGGTCGAGCGGCCAATCTATAAGGAGAGGAGGACAAGAACACACACAGGCAAGGTTCACAGTTTTCTCACCCGGCGTCTCAGCAGCCACTAGACAATGAAGAGGCCAGACCCAAAGAGGACAGCACACCACGACTCTCTGTAGAGTCTAACCAGACAATGAAGAGGCCAGACCCAAAGAGGACAGCACACCACGACTCTCTGTAGAGTCTAGACCCTTTGGGCTTGCATGCAGGTTCCCTACGTCTGATTAGTCATGGCACAAAGCAACTTCTGCTCTATGGCCCACAGCTCTGAGGAACACCTCACTCAGTGAAAACCAGCTCATCTGCTAACAAGCCAATTAAAAGGTGATACTCTGGAATATTAGCAATGAATTGTATCTATCAGAGGTTTTTTCGTTCGTTTGTTTGTTTTGTTTTTTGTTTTTGTTTTTTGAGACAGGGTTTCTCTGAGTAGCCCTAGATGTCCTGGGACTCACTCTGTAGACCAGGCTGGTTTCAAACTCTGAGATCCGCCTGCCTCTGCCTCCCAAGTGCTGGGATTACAGGCGTGCGCCACCACCGCCCAGCTCTTGTTTTGTTAAGCACAGTCTCACTTTGTAGCCTGCACTGGCCTGGAACTTGCTACGTAGATCAGGCTGGCCTCAAATTCACTCATCTCTACCTCCCAAGTGCTAGGATTAAAGGTGTATACTGCCACACACAGCTTACTACTTTTGTCTGTGTATATGAGCCTGAGAGACTTCACAGTGCCTATAGGGGCCAGAGGGCATCCACTCCCCTGGAGCTGAGTTACAGAGAGCGGATGTGGGTGCTCAGAACAGAGCCTGAGTCCTTTGCCAGTGCAAGAAATGCTCTTAAAGTGCTCTAACCCATCTCTCTCTAGGTCTAAGCTAAGCATTTTAGTATAAGACCTCAGTCGCTCCTCTCATGGCGGGGAGGCTACTATGAGCCTCATTTCACAGATGAGAAAAACAAGACCCAGAGATGTTAAATGGCTCTTGGCCAAAGTCACCTAGTGGTACGTGCACAGGGCTGGTACTCGAACCCAGGCATCATGAGGCTTAACCCTATCCTCTGCACTCCAAAGCTATGCAGCCTCCCACCCTCTAGGGGTCTTCACTCTGACTTGTTATTGTCTGCAAAGTCAGCAAAGACATCCTACTTTCCCATCCGAAGGGCCACACACCACAGTGAGTGCTCAGAAACACCTTTCTCGGAGTCGCTGGGCCCATGGCCTGATCCTGAACACCTGCAGAACACAGAGAACAGGAGGCTGGACATACCTGGAACATGTCTGTGTCGCTGTCGTGTGTGTACTCCACTATGACTGAGTGGCTCCGGGACAGTGTGTATGAGATGCTGTGCTGGCCTCGGTTACTCAGGGCCTGGTGGAGAGAAGGCAGTCACTTCCCATGGTAGGGAAGAGGTGTAAAGCTCTGAGCCAGAGGCCGCCCAAGGCGCAACCAAGGAAGGGGCAGCTCCATCCTGTGCAGAGGAGACTGTATAGAAGGAGCTCTTAGCTGGTTCTCTTGTTTAATCCTCTAGCTATCTCAAAAAAAATGTGCTTACTGTTCAATTTTTACAGTTAGAAATCTTGGGTCAGAGACAAGAACTGGCCCTTGGCCACACACCTGGAAACAGCAGAGACTTAACTTCCACATCAACCCTCTGAAGCCAAAGGTTTTCCTTTGGTGTTGTGTGTGGCGGCTCTTCTTGGTTGTCAGCTTGACTACATCAGGAATTAACTAAAACCCAATGACTGGGCACACCTGTGAGGGCTTTTTGCTTAATTAAGTCAGTTAAAGTGGGAAGACCCACTTCTAATCTGGAGGTGGAAAAATAAACCTTTAATCCCGATCTTTTCAAGATCCACCTTTAATCTGAGCCACGCTTACCGCTGTCAGCCTATATATATAAAGGACATGGAAAAAAGAAGCTCTCTCTTTTTGCCTGCTTGCTCTTCCTCTCGCTAGCAAGTCCTTCTCTGGCATTGGGGCCTACTGCTTTGGGATTCCAGCGTATGCTGAAGACTGGCTGAGACATCCAGCCTCATGGACTCAACAACTACTGGATATTTGGACCTTCTATTAGTAGGCAGCCATTGTTGGATTAGCTGGACCACAGCCTGCAAGCCATTCTAATAAATCCCCCCAGAACAGATAAGACAGACAGACAGAGATTCATTCCATACGTTCTGTTTCTCTAGACTAACCCTGACTAATACATTGTGTGAACATCACATCCACTCTTGGAGCTTGGCTATCTTTAGAATAATGCTGATAGGTGCTGGAGAGATGATTCAGTAAGCGAGATCACTTGCTGCTCTTACAGTGGACCCAGGTTTGATCCTAGCGCTCATATGGCAGCTTACAAGGGTTTGTAACTCCAGTCCCAGGGGATCCAATACCTTCTTCTGGCTTCCACAGGAACTGCATGATCACAGTGCATAGACATTCACGTGGGCAACATATCTATACACATAAAAATAAATTTACTATTTTTAAATAAGTAAAATTTTAGCCAACGAATGGGGTGTGGCAGTCAAGGAAACATTTCAGAGGCCATTAAGGGATGGGCACACTGCAAAGGATGCCTGTTATCACCCTTTTGGGGTCTGTCTGTGGTGTGGTATATGTGGGCACGGTTGTGTGCCCATCAAGGCCACCGGGTGTCTTCTAGCACTGATTTACGTCTCTTATGGAACCTGGAGTGCGCATTTTCTGGTTAGGAGGATGGCCAGCAAGCCCCAGCAAAACTCCTGTCTTTGCCCGCAACAGTGCTGGGATGGCAGGCACACCTGCTTTTACTCTATGAGTGCTGGGGGTCCAAATCCTCAGGCTTCCACAGCAAGCCCTCTTACCCTACTGAGCTAGCATCTCTCCAGACCCATTACCACCATTTCTTTGCTGAGCCAATAGACAGTGGGCTTCCCAGCTCCAGAAAGTCCATCAAAGTAGGTCTAGGAAGGCTGGAGACCTGGGCACACAGGACAGGATGGCATCTCAGCCCACTGGAATAAGGTGCTTGCCTTGGAGACGAGCGGGGTGGAGATGTGGCGCATGACGTCTGGCTTCACTCCGTTGGCATGCGGCCGGCGGCTCAGTGCCAGGCGGCTTCGGCGGCGGCCCTTGTCCCCGTTAGCTAGGCACCCATTGTAGCTGTGGATGTGGTGGTGGGGAGATAGGGGGAGGAGAGAAAGGAGGAGAAAGTGAGCCCTTAGGAGATCTGGAGGAAACTGCCAATTCGGAGCAGACTCTACCTGATAAGCAAGAAGCACCCAAAGCTAGAAGAGCCTGGAATGGCTGCACTGAGGGGTGGGGGTGGGAACCCTCCTTCAATGACCAAGTGTTTCCCGGATGCCTCAGCTGTAACAGCAGGTGCTAGGTAGAGGTGATGCAGCACAGTCATGCCGGTGCCCTCAGTGAAGGAGAGAGCTCGGCTTCTCATAGAACCCAAACATCACCCGCCATGACCTAGGCACAAGTTGAGTACACTCAAGGCCCGGTGGGTGGAGGTGGTGATGACCGAGGATCAGGATTCTGGGAGAGGAAACACCTGTACTGAACCTTGAAGAACTGGAAAGACTTCCCCTGCAGCAAAGGGTCATTCATCACACAGCATCCACAAAACGACCGAGAGGAAAAAACAGCTTCTGGTTCTACTCCCTCCATTATCTCCACACGGGTCTGATGTCCACTTCCCTTTCCAGCTCTTATTCAGGGGAATGGACTCTGAGAAGCAAAGTGAGTCACTGCACTGTTGGTCCTGCCTCTGCTGCCCCTGGTCCTGGTCCTTCATGTTTTCAATTACCTAATGGAATCTGCAAAATGTCCTGCCAGGCAAGTGTCTTTCTCCCTCTTTTATAAATTAAACAAATCAAGGCCCAGGGAGGGAAAATGACTTGCCTCAAGCTACGAAGCTTAAAAAAAAAAAAAAAAAAAAAAAAAGCCAGAGTGTGGTCATACTCGCCTAGATTTGCCAAAGTCGCACAAGTTCGAGGACTCTGAGCCCAGGCCCTAAGGCTGGCAGGGTTTCATGAGCCCCAGATTGAGTGACTTGGTTGGTAAAGAATAGTATGGAGATATGAACACCAAGCTAAGAACGTCTTTCTGTGAGTAGCAGGGAGTCGTAGAAAGCTTTAGAGAAGAAGATCAGTAGCCGGGGATGTAGCTCAGTGGGTAGAGTGTTTGCCGAGCATGCACACGGCCCGGGTTCAATATGTAAGCCTGGTAGCACGAGCCTATAATCCTAGAACTTGAGAGGAATGAAGATCAGGAGCTCAAGGTCACCCTCAGCTACACAAGGGACAGGTGGAGGCCAGCCGGAGCTCTGTTCGACCCTGTCTCAAAAAGGAAAAAAAAAAAGGTGCCAAATATAAGGACCAATTAGAATTTCCTATTGAGTTTGTTAAAATCCACATTCTCTAGACCCACCAGAGATTCTGCCTCTCTAGGTGTGGGGTTCCTCTCAGTATCTCACATTTTCTTTTCTCTCTTCTCCCTCCTTCCTTCCCTCTCCTTTCTTTTTATTGATTTTTGGGGACAAGATCTCCTGCAACCCGGGTTGGCCCCCTCCCGAGTGCTGGGATTACAGGTGTATGCATGGCGCCTTACTCCATGCGTGATTTCCATGTGTTCGCCATAGCTCTGCCACACAGTGAGGTCTCCCTGCTCTCCTCAGGACAGAGGGCTGTGAACAAAGCCCAAGCTCTTAGTCTGCAGTCTCCTCCATCCCTGCCTTGCATCCAGATAGAAACAAACCCGTCTGTCAGGACACAAAGCAGATGTAAGCAGCCCTGTGAGAAACAGCTCTTCTACCATTCTGAGCATTTCTCCTGTATGGGCAGCATCAGGCCTGGAGGGAGACAGGTCAGGATGCAGGCTGAGGATTCTCAGGAACCTGGCATACATCCTGGCTCTTCCAGTAATCACACAGCTGCTATAAAATGGATCTCATTTGTCAGGACCTACTTGGAAGGTTGATTTTATCTTTAAACAAGATAAAGCACTTTAAAATGCTTGACAAAGTTTGGCATGGTTATAGCAAGCTCTTGATATGAGCTAGCTACTGTTATTAGGAAAAAAAAGGCAAAAGTCACTAAATGACAGCCATTGTTATGTATGGTTAATCTCCATCATGTCAGCAGATCAAGTAGTGTCTTCAGGGCAGAGGGGGGACCAAAAGGAGACACAGAAGGAAAAGGAAAAGGGTCTGTGTCTGGGGAAGAGTTTCATGGGAGATGCAGGTTTCCAGGCAAGAAACAGGGCCTGCCCAGCCATCAAGTCCCATCACTTTGTCTCTCATAGCCTCCACTTTCTTATCTGTATCATGAGGGCAAACTGCAGCTTAGTGATAGTGTGCTAGATCTACAGTCAGGAAGACCTAGGTTCAAATCCCAGCCCTGCCACTTACCAGCTGTGTGCCCTTAGGCCAGTCACTTCCCCTCTCTGAGCCTCAGTTTCCTCACCTCCTTCCTTACAGCATCTTTATGAATACTGATAGGAAATAATGTCTACGAAAAGGCTTGGCACTGCCTGCCTCCCAGATTCTTGATATGTGCTGGGTACTGTGTACTTTATAAAAATCCCTTCCTCCTTTCCTTCCTTCAAATAACCGTTGGGTGTATGGCTTAGTACCAACACTGTCTTCAGAATGGGGAAACAAGGGCACAGGAAAGTTCAGCAACTTGCAGAAGCAGAATGGAAACCAGGCAGATCTGTGCAGAACCAGAGTTCTTTACACCAAAGCACAGTAGATGCTTTACAGACTCTTTTCCAGAGACTCTCATTCTCACTGATTAGAAACTGTGGTGAACAGTTAGAATTGTCTCACAGTGCACACCTTTAATCCCAGGCAGAAGCAGGTGGATCTCAGAGTTCAAGGCCAGCCTGGTCTACAGAGTGAGTCCAGGGCAGCCAGGCAAAGGAGAAACCCTGTCTCAAAAAACAAAACAAAACAAAAACCGGAAATGGGTTTGGTCAATTTTGTCTTTTGTCTGGGAAAGTGACAAGAAGCAAAGAGCAAAGAGTCCTGGGGAGTGCAGCTGGTACCCACTGCTGTTTTTGGCTGACCTGGCCCATCAACCCTGGGCAAGGGAGGCTCACCCCAGGACGATGAGTTCACCATACTTGATGGGTTCCTCGCCTGGCAGCGCTTCTTCACCAGAAGAGAGGATGCAAGAGCCCTTGCTCCCTGGGTGCTGGAGGTCGGAGGTTCGAGGCGATCCCACTTCCGGGTTTCCTTCCAGCACCATTCTGATCAGAGAAAAGAACTTTGCAGCTTCCCACCACAACTCCTCTCAAGCTCTGATTAGCTGCAAGGCTCCTTAGGCCAACCCAACAGCGACCCTTCAACACTTGTTACTATAACTACTTCCGCCTCCCCTAAAAGGCGAGGTTGCTGGGATACCAAGGGAGGGAGACGGGTGAGACAGGGCCAAAAAAGTAAAGGCTCTGTCAGCCAGTCAGGATATTCGGTGAGGCCAGCGGAACACACGAACTTTAGACAGAATGTGCCTGGCAGAGGGGCAGCCAGGACTTAAGGGACCTTCTCTCTGGACTGAGACTTAATTCCTGGCTTAAGTTCTTACCCCCAAAACCTCGGTGACCCCCTCTGTCAGGTTCTTGGATCTGTGTGGTCACTGTCATCTTACTGTCCTTTTGCAGGTCTGGCCTCTGTCGGTCGGTCTGTTCTCAATGACTCTCTGTCCTCCCGGCACGTCCTTCTCTCTTTCCACACTCTATTCCCCGCTTCTGTCCACCTACCTTCCCCTATTCGCCTGCCTTCCTCTCGCCATCCACCTGACTCAGTCTCCCTACGCTGGCCTGGCACTACAGGCAGGCCTCCGGATCCCTCCCGGGTGCGCGCCCTCTCCCTCCCTCAGGTGTCAGTCTGCGGTGCTCAGGCCGCTCGGGTCTCTCAGGAGGCCTGCGGAGGCGGCGCTCCCCCGTCGGGCTCCCCGCCGCAGCAGAGCCGGTCCCCCGCAGGCTACCGATTTAACAACCCCAACGCCGGAGGGTTTGCGCCGAGGCAGGGCACGACGACGGCCCAGCGCCTGCCTACGCAGATACCCACCCGGCGGCCCCAGGCAAACAGGCGCGGGCACGCAGACGGCCTCGCACACCCCGAGCACCGCAGGCGATGCCCAGACGGGCGCAGCACACCCGAGACCTGCTACCGCAGGGACGCGCCCACGCGCTAACAGCCACAAGGCGCCGGCCCTCGGACCCGCTCTCCCAACCCCGCCACCCGCAGGAACGCAAACACGCCCCCCGCGCACGCCCCCCCTCCCCGCCCCTCCGCCTCGCCGGCCTCACCTGGCGGCGTTCCGGGGCTCTCCGTGAGCTGCTCGCCCCGGCCCGCCTCACCTCTACTGCGCCGGGGGATTGCTGCGGCGGGATGGGCCCGGCCCGCGGCTGCTCGGTGCAGACTCGTCACGGGGACGCTCAGAACCCAGAGGAGGGAGGGATGTGCACACAAACCTCCATGCTCCACCCCCTGCCCCACGCCCCGCCCTCAGGCTCCGCCCCAGAGGGCCCCGCCTCACCCTGAGGCTCCGCCTCCTGCGGCTAAGCCTACTTGTAGTCAGCGATGCTAAAAGGGTGTTTTCAGGAGCCTGCGCCCCTTTCCGGGTCCCGCCCCTGGAACCAATGAAGTGCCACCCGCAATTTCCTCTGAGGGACTCCCTATCCCCTTCTAGCTGGTTGAGGGACTCCCTTTAGACCCTTTTATTCCAGGCCCGGGATACTTCATCCTCGTTCCAGGGTCTCCTGGGTTTTCCCTGAGACCCGAGCCTCCTTCACGCAGTAAACCAGAGCTCCTTTCCCTAACCTCAGACTGGGTACCTCCCACCGCATGCTCCAAAACCCCTCCTCCCATTAATTAGAAACCTCTTAATTAGAGAGCCCAAGGGCTAGCAGTAAACTACTAGAGGAAGCAGAGGAAGGTGTGTCACAGAGGCTGAAGAAAGCCACTGCGATTGTCTTGAGTGCAAACCTCTCCTCCAGCTCAGCTTGATCACCTTCTCTCTGTGTAACATTCCGTGGGCTCTGGCCTCTTTCGTGAGCAGAAGCACGCACCACCAGCATGCACCAATCTTTTGTAAAGCCTCAAAGGAAAGCAGACTATTAGATGCTCAGTTCCTCTGTGCCACAGGCTTACAAATATTTTCTTAATGTCTAGCTCTCCAGGTTAAATTTGAGCAAATTAAGTCCTGGGAAGGCGGCTACAGTAACTGTCCTGTGCTGTCCCCTCACTGCTTTCCTCCGCCTCCCAAAAGCTAGAATTAGAAGCAAGGGCCACCAAGCCCTATGACCTCCTGACTTAGAAAGTTGCCGTGAACTAGTGATGGAAGGCTAGGGGCTCCGATGCAGCCTCCACTGCTTAGCATCTCTTGGTCTGGAACAATATCCCAGTGGCCAGTTAATCCCCAAGTTTGTTCATTTGTTTTGAGACAGGGTTCTATTCGGTTCAGGCTAAACTTGAACTCAAACCTGAGGATGATCTGATTCTCCTGACTCCACTTTCCAAATGCTGGGATTACAGGTGTATGACCACACCTAGTTTATTCAGTGCCTGGGCTCAAAGTGGTATTTCATAGGTGCCAGGCAAATACTCCACCAACTGAGCCACACCTCTGCCCCAGCTCCTGAGTTTGAAGAGGAAATCGAGGACCTATGCTCAGAGGAGGTGGCCTGTGACTTCTGCCACAAAGAATGAGTGGGAGTTTGCCCACTCATTCCTAAAAGGGAGCAAAGCAATCTTCCTCCCAACTTCCCAGCCTCTCTATGGCCCACACCTACTCCACTAACTCCCTCCTTAAAAACAGGTGAAAATACCAACTGTTTTGCCAACTGTTCTGAGGCCCAGCAGCCAAAGAAACATACTCATTGGTCATACAAGAACGTCTTAGAAGCCACCATCCAGGAGGCCACACAATCCCTTCCTGGAGGGTGGCTTCAGTTCTGAGGGCCTAGAGTATGACATTGGTCCTACTCTTGTATTCTAACACTCTTGTCTTCCAGGGAATGCCCTCATGAGCACGCACTGAACTTCAGTTTACATATGAGGAAATGGAGGCCCAGAAAGGGAAGGAAGCTTGCTCCAGGTCTCACAAGGGTGGAGCCAGCACCTGGATCTCAGACGATGGTAAAGGACTGAGAGGTTGCCAAGACTCAGGGAATGCTTTCTTCTGGTTGCTAATCTAGGTATACCTAATTCCAGCACAGTCCAGGTACGGGAGTGCAGGGGCTCAGACATCACCAACTTTATTCCAGCATTCAAGAGGTATCAGCAAATGGACTTCTGTAAGTTCAGAGCCATCCTGGTCTACCTAGTGAGTCCCAAGTCAGTTAGGGTTACAGGTGAGATGCTGTCTCAAGACAAAACAGGGGAGGTCTGGAGACATGGCTTAGCACTTTAGTTCCCAGCGCCCACATAAGGCAGCGCCTGCCCAGCTCCAGGAGACACATTCTTCAGGCATATGTGGGCATTTGCATGCACACACATATACACACACAGGCACAGAAGATAAAATAAACTTTTTTTTTAAAGAAATAAAGAAAATCACAACAAACAAACAAAAAAGCAACAGCAGCAAACTCCAGGCTGGACGTTTCGGGAGAGACAAGGGAGGAGTGAGATGCTGGTCTCTGTCTTCAAGCCGAGCTGGAACCAGAGGGTGGGCTCGGAAAAGACAGGGCCCTCTGATGGACTTGGGGATAGAGAACAGAGGGGATCTGGCCTTACTGCTCATGTCATCACTCTATCAGGAATCCCTAGGGGCAGGGAGACAGCAGCGTATGTACTCTGTGCTGTGGCCACCACAGCTAATCCATGGACTCTTCCAGGCAGTAGTGACATGGGAAAACCTTGGAAATCATCTGTTTCAGAAGGCCAAGACTGAGAGAGGTTAGGAGGCCCATAGGGAACTCACAGCTGAGAAGGCGGCACGGGGCATCTGGATTTGACAAGCAGAACAAGTATTTCTGTAGACTCTCACATGGAAGAAAGACAGCGAGGCTCCTGAGCTAAGCTCCTAGTCTCTGGTCCTCTGGCTCACCCCAGTGCTATGACTCTAGGGAAACGTCCTGAGATCAGCAAGTTCATCTGTAATGGCACGGTCTGGTGCTTTGTATTTGATTGTTAATTATTTTGCCCCCTGAGGGCAAAATTTGTAATCCTTTGTTTTGTTTTGAGACAGGGTTTCTCTGTGTACCCTTGGCAGTCCTAGACTCATTTTGCCGACCAGGCTGGTCTTGAACTCACTGAGATCCGCCTGCCTCTGCCTCCCTGAATGCTGGGATCACAAGTGTGCACAGCCAGGACCCAGCCAGGTTTCTAATCTTTGCCTCCAAATTATCCCTGATCGGCTGAAGAAATGCCTACACACCTGGGCAGGGCAACCGTGAGGTGGGCGTGGCCAAAGTTCGAGGGCTAGGAGGGAGAAGGTCACGGGAAAGGAGAGGACAGAGAGACAGGTGGAGGAGAAAGGAGAGCTGCGGTTGGCTAGGTAAAGAACCATGTGAGCTGCAAGGCGCGGACAAGGGCGGCCTAGAGGGAAAGTGTGCGAAAGTATTTATGGGGATATTGGATGGGAAGCAGCCTAAATACGAATGATTAAAGCCAATGGCATGAGGTATCAGGCGTAGAGGTGTAACACTCTTTTTTAAAAATTTATTTGTGGGTGTTTAGGTCTCAACCTCCCTTCCAACCTACGTAGGAGAGAGAAGGCTATTGGGGAGAGAGAGCCCCTTTACGTCTCTCGGCTGTGTAGGGTTGAGGGGTTCTTTTAGGACTACATTAATCTCCGTC
The DNA here is from genome assembly GCF_030254825.1 of Meriones unguiculatus. NCBI lineage: Eukaryota > Metazoa > Chordata > Mammalia > Rodentia > Muridae > Meriones > Meriones unguiculatus. The sequence goes on from NC_083349.1 coordinate 24,064,359, forward strand.
AGCAGCTGACGCAGCCAGCAGTCTTCTTCAAGCCTCTATGGCCTGAAACGTTTCTGTCTGCTCCAAGCCACCACACTGTCCGTTTCTGGTCTCTTTAAACTGCTACCCGCCACAGGACAACCCCAAATTCCACACCTCCTCTTTCTGGGCTCTCCTGTTGATAGCCTCTGAGCCGGAGGCCACACCCCTCTTTACCAGCTGGCCAAGATCACGCCCCCACACGTGACAATTAACAGCTGTGGACAAACTATAGCCCAACTAAAATCCCACACTTGGGATAAAAACAAAAACATATTTATATAACATAACTGAGTTTACAAAGAAACCAAAACTTCCATTACAGCGGTAACAAGGTAGATTAGGGGGTGATATCTGCCCAGCCCAGGTGAAACAAGGCTTATTTCAATACAACAGGTGTCTGTGTCTTTTATGGATATGGTAGCAGGTTAATAATAACTGCCGTAACAATTATAGGCATTGATAAACATTATTAGCCTTTTTTTTAAATTTTCTAAACCAGTCATCACAAATATGAGAGAAGTCAGGAGGAGGCTGGCTGGGTCAAGATTGAGCTGAGGGGCTGGAGAGATGGCTCATGATTAAGAACATTTGCTGCTCTTGCAGAGGACCCAGGTTCCATTCCCAGCACCCATATAGTGGCTCACAACTATCTGTAGCTACCGTTCCAGGGGTCCGATGTGATGCACATACACATATGCAGGCAAAATGCTCACACACATAAAAATAAATAAACCGAAAAGGAAGAAGGGGAAGAGGAAGAAGACCCAGTTGAACTCTGAATGACGGGGAAAATAAAATTGTACTGCACTGTGCTGCTTGCCAAGAGACGTTGAGGGGATGAAAAGAGGATGCTTCCTTGAGGAACAGACTTGGGAAACTACAGCACACAAAGCAAATCCAGCTTGCTACCTGCTTTTGTAGGTAATACTTTAAAAATATTTTTTTTTCATTTTTGATTATGTGTGCATATGTGGGTGGATATGTGCACATGAGTGCAAGTGCCTCAGAGGCCCAGAGGAGTTGGATGCCCTGGAGATGGAGTTACAGATGATTGTGATCTGCCTGATGTGGGTGCTGGGAACTGAACTCTGGTCCTCTGGAGTAAGTGCTTGTAACCGCTGTTTGGTTGGTATGTAGCCATGCCCCTTTGTTTGTTGTTTGTGGCTGTTGCCACAGATAGCCCACAGAACTGTGAGAAATAAAAGAGTTCTCCAGTCTAAGACTGTAGATGGCTGGACCCTTAATAAATTTGCTGATTTCTTTTTTTAAGAAGGTGATGAATGTGGCCTGGTGGTAGTGCATGCCTTTAATCCCAGCACTCAGGAGGCAGAGGCAGGCAGATCTCTGGGAGTTTGAGGCCAGCCTGGTCTACAGAGCGAGTTCGAGGACAGCCAAGGCTATACAGAGAAACCTTGTCTCAAGAGAGAGAGAGAAGATAACTAATGTTATAATTTATATCTCCCTTTTACACGGAAATTACTAATGATTTCTATAAATGACAGGTCTGATGCCCCACAGGAGGTCGCAGGGAGGACCAAACACAAACGTCATTGAGAGCCGCTCACCTCAGTGTCTGACTGTATTAGCTATTAGTGTTATAACGCAGCATCAGGCAGGCACTGTTACTGGAGATTTTAGGATCTGGGCTCTGGCAGCCCCAGTCCCAACAAGCCAGACTCCGTCCTCCGCCCTCAGCATGTCAATTAAAGAGACAAATAACAGCAGAAAGTAGAGAAGGAAGACTTACCCGATATCACCACATTGAGGAGAGAAACAGTGACTCTTGGGTCTAGCCTCCAGGTCCTGGCAAGAGGTTTAAATGGAGGACAAGAGTTATGCAAAACTAAGTGGGCCTGGTCAAGGTGTAGTCCCACACACCACTGACATGCAGTGCAGAGGCTCGGATCTGTCCTACAAGGTGACCGGATAACCTGTCAGGACGCCATGGAGTCTCCTCACCGGAGGCAGCTCCTCCTCTGGCTAGCATCAGGCTTCAGCCTTTCCCTTCTCCTAGTATAAGGTTCCTGGAGAAATAGTAATCCTTTGGAGTTCATCATTTCAGTAGTTTGATAGGCCAAGAGTCTCTACCTAAAATGTCTTCCCTCCTGATACGATGGTTACAGTGTGGTGGTGTGTTGGGAGTGGTCTGGTGCTCTGTGTATTCAAATGCTGAATTTTGGACCCCGAGATCTGTTTGCAGTCCAGATGAGTTCATTGTCAAGTACATTGATCAATGTTGTGTAAACTTTGCTCCCCAATTATTTCTCATTGGTTAATAAAAAAGCTGGAGGTGGAGGTGGTATTTCCTGTCCCAGTCTTGGGGAATCTCAGGTAGAGACCTCGAGAGAAAGGGGAAAAAAAGAAGAGGCAGAGAAAGGATGTGTTGAGAAACACTGCCCTGATGGAGCAGAAACAGCCCAGGGAAGACTGATACGGCAAGCAACTTGGGGCACCTGGCTGGGAGGATAGCATGGAGGATTACTATAAATGGCTATCTGCCTAGTTACGGTGCTTAAAGCTTATTAGTAAATCCTATGAATCTGTCTCCTTTATTTGGGAGCTAAAACGAATGATTAGAAAAAGCCCACCCCAAAAAATACAAATTGTTATTACAGTGGTGCATGCACAAATCCTAGCACTTGGAAAGTTGAGGCTGGAGGATTATGAGCTGGAGACCACCATGGTCCGCAGAGTGAGTTCCATGCCATCCTGGGCTATGCAGCATGACTTTGTATAGTGTCTATTTTTAAATCCGTTTTATTTGGGTTCCTTATGTCTCTATCTCTCTTCCAACCCTTATCCATCCTGATACCTTCCAACATCCAACAGTAGGTAGGAAAGAAAGGTTAGTGGGGGGAAGGGGCATAGGTCTCTTAGCTATTTCCTGATGGTTAGGGTCATTGGGTTCCTTGGCACAAGTCCAACCTTCTTTCAGGATAGCTCCAACTTCTTCTCATTAAACTGCATCAGCAGCAAACAGCAACATGGCCGGGGGAGCGGGAGCGGGAGCGGGAGCGGGAGCGGGAGCGGGAGCGGGAGCGGGAGCGGGAGCGGGAGCGGGAGCGGGAGCGGGAGCGGGAGCGACAGCACTCTTCTCCTTTCTCAGAGCCCACCCCGCCCACCTGGCTCTGGTATTTATAGCCTCTCAGAGTCCTCAAACTGAAACTTTCTGCAGCTGGCAAAGATCACACCCCTGCCAGAGCATGAGGCAATCATAGTTAACAACTGTGGACAAACTAAAGCAGCCCCATACACCTAGGATTAAAACAAAAACATGTTTACATAATGTAACTGAGTTTTTCAAGAAACCAAAACTTCCACTACAACTCTGTCTTAAAACAAACAAGAATAGCAGAACTGAATGTGGTTTTATGTACACTTTAATCTCAGCACTTGGAAGACAGAGGCAGCGGGGCCTCTGTGTTCTAGTCTAAAAATAGCCACACAAACCACTCAGACTCCTGTCTCAGCTATGGATGGTTTATTGAATATTGAACACAACACCCCAAGACTGGTCAGACCAAGGACAAAGAAAGGAACTAGGGAGCCTGACTGTGACACCTACACATTCTCACAGCAGGGTTTTTATAGAAAGAATCAAATGCAAAACAAAAAGGTGTGTGCCATAGCTGAGCATAGTGGTGTAGGCCTTTAGTCCCAGCACTATGAAGGCAGAGCCAAATGAATCGATGAGTTCAAGGCCAGCTTGGTCTACATAGTAAGTTCCAGGACAGCCAGGGCTACGTAGAGAGACCTTGTCTCAAAAATAAAACCATGAGATCATACTGAGTTCTCTCTCTCTCTCTCTCTGTGTGTGTGTGTGTGTTCACCATGTATGTAACTGGTGTCTGCAGAAGCCAGAAGAGTAGATCTAAGCCTCTGGAACTGGAGTTACATAGCACTGTGAATCTGGGTGCTGGGAATCAAACCCGGGTCAACATGGGGTCTACCTTCCTTTAAGTTTTCACTGGTGGGATGGATACCCCACTTTGACATGGCACCCTTGGGTTGCTCTTGCCACAGCTTACAGAGTTATGCAGGGGGGATGCCAGGGAAGTTGGACCCGAAGCTGCTGGGCCGGTTTTCTACCAAGCACTCAGCTCCTGTGGCAGAGGTGTCTCTCAGGGAGACGCGCCACTGTGCCTGCCAGCACCACAGCACTGACTCAGGGATTTCACTGGGCACAGAGCACGGTGATAAAAGCAGGGCCTCTAGGTCCCTACACAAGGACATGACTTTATTTGCAGCAGGTTGTGGAGAAGTTCCAGCCTAAGAGCAGTTTTAAAAACATTGGGTGATGGGGTTGGGAGATGGCGCAGTGGTTAGAGCGTTTCCTCCACAAGGGGCTTGGGACAGGGATTGAATCTCAAAAAGGGAAGAAAAGCTGGTAGAATCCGGAGAGGTAGGCTAGAGAATAGGCTACTTAGAGAGAGACTGTGAAGAAAGAAACTAGAGAATCCTCCTGGAATCTGAAGGTCCTCAAACACTGACTTAGTCAAAGCAGTCTTAGTCTGGTGACGGGGTCAGCTTGTGGAGAACTTTACATCCTGGACTGCTGTAGAAAATAAGGGAGCATTCAACCTGCAATGAATGAAGCTTCACCACCAGGTGTGGTCAGGGAGAGGCAGAGAGCCCTTCCACAGTCATTGCTATTCCGAAGAGCACAGGGTTGCCTGAGGGAGTGATAACAAAAGCTTCAAACACTTGTTGCTTCAAATGCCATCCACTAAACAGTAATGACAAGAAGCCCTGGAGGGCATGGAACAGGATGCAGAGAGCTAAAACACATAACACAAAAATCTGCTCTCAATAAAAAATGAAGGGCGGGGAAGCGGTGAAGTATGCCTAATAAGCTGGAGGGAAATCAGGTTTGCCTGGCGTGGGGGGAGCAGAGATTTTGCATTTCAAAAGCCCTGGGAAGGTTTGCTCCTTTGAACAAAGAGCGGTAAATGCTTTCTTGGTTCAAATAGTGTTCTAAAGCAACGTGTAATTGAGCTGTCACAATAATTCTGAAAGGCACCTATAATATGGAACAGGTAACAGAAACGGTAACCTAACCATAACTCTTAACTATGATCAAGTTCATAGCCAGCAAGAACAGCGGGCTGTCTGTTTCCCGTCTATACTTGTAATCATATTGCCTTTCCTGAAAAAAATAAAAATAAAAAATAAAAAACATGAGGAAACAAAAGACCCAAAGGATTCCTACTTTGAATAAACGTGGTCCATTTCAAACGCTAAGATAACAGTGTCCAGCAGATGGCAGCCCAGAGCGCAGGCAGCAAGCAGGCTCGGGATAAGGAGCTGAACATACCCACAATCCTGTGCGCAGGCTCCAAGTCCCGAACTGGGCTGTTTAAGGTGGTGCCTGTGCGCACGCCTGAGCGAATGTGTGTACTGAAACCACATGAATTTTCTTCCTACTTTCAGAGCGCAAAGTTCAAAAAAATTTAAAAAATTCATTAACTCGTCTTTAGCTGGAGAGCTGTATGACTGAAACAAGGCTGCTCTTTGTTGGCCTCACCCTAGCCTAACGCGAGGACCCTTAACCTCTGACCCAAAATGGCAGCGCGCAGAGCATAGCTCTTGCCTCTCTGAGGTGAAGATTGAGGATCCCACATCATGTCGAAGCTAAGCCGGGTCACTCGGGGCCTCAAGAAGCCCGAGCCCAGCAACAATGTGATCCGGGCCATCTTGCGAGCAGGCCAAGCTGTACCTGGGCCGCCACTAGGTCCTATCCTGGGTCAGGTGCGGTGTCTGGAACCCGGCCTGGGAGACGCGGGAGGGTGGACGGCAGGAGGTGGGAACGTGCCCTGGAGCCGGGAAAGTCGCTTATAAACGGGTCTCCGCTGTTCACAGCAGCGGGCCTGAGGTCCTTGTGTTACTTATGTAGCCTCTTTAGACCTCAGCTTCTTTGACCCACTTGGCTAGTTGCTGATTAAGTGGGACCTAGTGGACAAATCGTCTGGCATCCAAAGCTGTAGTTGAATCGGGGTAGAAGAATTATAGGAACACGAGGAAATGAAGATGAAGGAGGGAAGAGACGGGGGCGACGGGGTGGTAGAAAAACTTCATGCCCACCCTCAACTCTCTATATGCCTTCTTTGAAGCGAGGTGTCTCTATCAACCAGTTCTGCAAAGAGTTCAACGAGAAGACAAAGGACATCAAAGAAGGCATTCCCCTGCCCACAAAGATTCTTATAAAGGTAGAGTCTCGTTCTCCCATATTCTTCCTCGGTGTTGAAGCTGGTTACCCTGGTTGCTTCTCTGTCCCTAGCTTGGTTGCCACCTTCCGCTTTTCCCATTTACACCGTGAAGCCTAGAGCACAATCTCTGACCTGGCTTGGTGCTGCATGTTGCGGTTCTTATCTTTCATCTCACTGAGGCTTCCAGAGCAGAGCTGGGCGAGGGATAAAAACGGTGGGATGTGTAAAAAGACACCACAGGAAGGGAAGCTGATGGGAGAAGGAAAGGGACATTAGAAATTTCTTGGATCAGATAGAAAATCAAATTATATATATATATATATATATATATTTTTTTTTTTTAATCTACTAAGCCGGACAGGACGTTTGAGCTCAAGATTGGGCAGCCCACTATCTCCTATTTTTTGAAGGCAGCTGCTGGGATTGAGAAGGGAGCCCGGCAAACAGGTAAGGACTGGAGTGGACCCCTGTGATTTTGATGTATCCAAAAAAAAAAAAAAAAAAAAGCAATGACACTTGAAGAATTACTTGTTCCTTCTTCCCAGGGAGAGAAGTGGCAGGCCTGGTGAGTTTGAAGCACATCTATGAGATTGCCTGTGTCAAAGCTAAGGATGATGCTTTTGTCCTGCAAGATGTTCCCCTGTCTTCCGTTGTCCGTTCCATCATTGGCTCTGCCCGCTCCCTGGGCATTCAGGTGGTGAAGGAGTGAGTATCTGCCTGTTCTATCATTGGCTCTGCCTGATTCATGGGCACTCATGTGGTCAAGGAGTGAGTATCTTGAGAGGAATGGTGTGAAGAGGAAACCCAAAAAAGTTCTATTTTGTTTTGTTTGGGTTTTTGAGACAGGGTTTCTCTGTGTAGCCTTGGCTATCTTGTACTCCCTTTGAGGACCAGGCTGGCCTTGAACTCAGAGATTAGCCTGCCTCTCTGCCTTCAACAGTGCTGGGATTAAAGGTGTGGGCTGCCACCACCCATCACAGAAAGTTTTTGATTTGGGAGTAAAATTAAGAGGGCCCATTACAGTGAGTTAGTCGGGTTTTTGGAAAATATTGTATAACATATAGGCTATACAGATTGTGTTTCATTATGACATTTTCATACATGTAGAGTTTTTAAGTCAAAGGACCTGAAATTCTAGCAGAAGGATATGGCCAAAGCCTCATTTATTCATTTGGAATATACTTCACAAGCACTTTTTCTGTACTAGACATGGCCCTGGACACTGGCTATACCCAGGAATGAGCAGTAGTGCTTGGCCAAGCTGGAGACCTATGCAGTCCTAAAGTACAGGCAATCCATACATAGAGGCTTAGACCAAGTCTAAGCCTGGTCAGTGATGTTTAAAAAAAAAAAAAAAAAAAAAAAATCAGTGGATGTCATGAGAGGAGAGTCCCTGCTTTTTCCTGAGGACTCTTTTTTTTTTTTTTTTAATGAGTCTTCTTTGATGGAGGTGATACCGAACAGCCCAGGAAAAGGAGGGTAAGAGAGCAAATATTCCAAAAAGTGGAAAAATTAGTGTGAGCAATGAGAGGTAAGGGACTGAAACTAACTTAAGTTCATTGGATCAAGGAGTCTTGTATAGAGGCAGATGGGATATGGCCTGAGAGGAACCAGTCAGGAAGGATCTTTTGAGCTGTTGCACATTCAGATTCCATCCTAAGGTGAACAGTCACCCCAGTCAGCTTTAGAGGAGCACAGGGATAGTTTTCTTGATGTAACTTGTCAAGTAGGAGAGCATTTGGCCCAGACCACTGCAGAGACAGGGGCCGGGATGATCATACCCTACAGCAAGGTTGGCATCAGTTGCTCCTCACAGGGGCTCAGGTTATAACACAGCCTACCTTGATGTTTTTTCAAATCCTTACTTTATGGGGCACAGAGAGAAATAGATCAGATCTACATACACCCTGCCTGTGACTCCCTCATTTAAAGTGTTTGTGGCTCAAAGGAAGGCCTAGTAAATCCCAACAGCTAGTAGAGGCCACAGGTTAAGTAGGACTTTAAGATGGCCCCCAGAGTTGAGGAAGGTAGAGCGTGTGGGTCGTGGTTCCAGGCAGAGAAAAGAGATGAGCAGAGCTCTGAAAGTTGGAAAGTCCAGGGAGGGGACAGGGACAGGGCAGCTGGGGTCTGTGTCAGGACCTGCCTCTCACTAACCATCTTTCTCCCCCCTATAGCCTCACTGCAAAAGATCTGGCAGCTTTCCAGAAGGAGCGAGCTGTGTTTTTGGCTGCTCAGAAAGCAGCAGATTTGGAAGCCCTGAAAGAAGCTACCAAGAAGTGACCCCAGCCTTCCACGCTCTGGGACCCCGGCCTTCAACACTCTGGGATTTTGAGGCAAGAGACTGAAGGGGTCCCACTGAGAGAGCCAAGCCAAAGGAGAGGAAGGCACTTCATGGCAGCATGATTTATAGTTTCCCAACTTATACTTTTATACGTATGGTTGTGCCAAGGGACCGAGCCTAAGTAAACATCCATTCTCAGCTTCTCCTCTGAGACCCTAGAGGTGGGGACTGACACTGACAGTCACCACACTTCCCAGGTGTGAGCTGCCCCACAGGTGAACACAGGCTCGGCCAAGCAGGTTGCCATGCCTAGGGCCTTAGTCAGAAGGACCAGAGCTTGGTACTTAATAAAGATACAATATTTATTTGGCTCCTGATTCATGGTGCTGGTGTCCGGCAAGGGCTCACTTGGCTGCATCACGGCGCGGTAAAGTAGAAACAGTCACACGCATAGGGCCGTCTGCGAGAGGTGGTCTCACCTGTAACGGTCCTCTCCTTAAGGCCAACGTTAGTGAAGGTGGGACTCCGAGCGCCTTCAGTTAGACTCCACGTTTAAAAATTAGATGTATTTGTTTCCTTTCATATGTGTGCATGTCTGTGTGCACACAGGATATCGGATCCCCCAGAACTAGATTTATGGGTGTCATGAACCACTATGTGGATAGTGGGGACTGAACCCTGGGCCATCTTGCAAGAGCAATAAATAAGTCTCTTAACTGCTGAGCCATGTCTTCATCCACCATCCTCCCACCCCCAGCAGGGTTTCTCTGTGTAGTCTTGGCTGTCCTGGGCTTGCTTTGTAGACTAGGCTGGCCTTGAACTCATAAGAGATCTGTCTGGCTCAAGTACTGGGGTTCACTCCCATCCAGCTTTTTTTTTTTTAAATAGGATTTCACTATGCTGTCCTAATGTCCTCAGACTCAAAGAGATTTCTGCCTCTGCCTCCTATGTGCTAGGATTAAAGGCGTGTGCCACCATTCCTGGCATACGCCCCACTTCTTAAGGATTCTAACTCCTAGCATACTAGACACCAAGCCTGTAGCACACAAATCTCTGGGGAACATATTATAACATTTTGTTAGGTCCAGGAATCACTGAAGGAAGACCTCAGACTCAGGTAGTATGTAAAAGCAAGGGGCATTCTGCAGAAATTTCCAGCATTCCAGGGCCACCATTCCATAGAATGGTGAATCTCTGGCAATCCTGAAGTGAGCATGAGGGCTCAATTTACAAAGACTGGGGTTTCCCAGCGTGGTTAGGTAATCTTTACGTTGCTTGGTGCTGATCTAGGGATTACGGGAGAGCTCAGGATTAGTTCTGCAGTTGGAGGACTTCATGGAGTGTCCAGGTAATAAAGAGCACCCACATAACAGTGTCATTTTAACCAAGCATTTCTAATTGACCTTTACTTTGATGGGTCAAGTGCTTGGGGACTTTACTAAGTTATTTTCTGGTCTTCAGGAAGGTTATTGAGCTACTGTATCTGGTTTCCATGAACTATAGTTTCCTGTTCAGTCTGAAGCCAGTTTTGAAGCCTGTCATGGAATCAGACTGGCTTACTAAAAATCATTCCCCTCAATTTGTGTTCTGAGTTGGTACAAGTGGGAGTAAGAGCCAGGGAGAAATCCTGTGCTCAGGGTTGAGGATGTTTCCTAGTAGAGCTGGGAAGCCCCAACTTCCATTGTCAGTGCTACACAACACAGAGCAATCAGTCTGTGTTCAGTCTGAGAAAAGGCAGAGTTGATGGGCTCCGTGGACGCTAAGGCTTGGGTGTACTGCTTGTCTTTCCTTAGGAGTATAATGTCGGGGAGTTTCCACCTGAGAAGTGGGGTTCTGTAGGAAAGTCCATGCCCCAGGCAGGGTTACACCTAGATAGAGGGCAGCCTCAGGTCTCCCTGCTGTGTTGATGCATTTTGTTTTTGAGACAGGATCCCATGTAACGTTGGCTGGGCTGGAGCTGGCTATGCTTACCAGGCTGGCCTCAAGCTCAAAGGTCTGCCCGCCTCTGCTTCATTGGTGCTGAAGTTAACGGGCTGCACCACCAAACCCAGCTCCTTGCTAAGGTTAGTTATTTGTTTGCTTTTTAAAGATTACTGTTTTATTATGCTGCTGGGAATGAAACCCAGAGCCTCATAAATACAAAGCCAGAGCTGGATCACTGAGCTCCACTATTAGGCCTTTGCCGAGCTTCTGAATCTACCCTTGGATTGGGGGTCAACTGAACTGAATTGTAGCCCCAGACCCACATAAGTGGAGTTCCAGTAGATGCCTGCTTGAGGAGTCCTGAGAACCCTTGGCCTCCTGCTTCCCCATTCTTCAGAATATCAAGTGTTCTCTCAGGAGAAAGGCAGAATTGGCAGGGGAGATGAAATTTGCGTTTGCCATGTGTTACATGCTGGACACTTTTTTTGTTTATTTGTTTGCCGGAATTCTGGAGAATTTTAGTCAATTCTCATAAAAACAACATTTTTTGCTAATATCACAATTAATGCTGTTTTGTTACATGTGTATAATCTATATACACATATCTTTTAGTTTTTCAAAACGGGGTTTCTCCACGTAGCCCTGGCTGTCCTGAAGATTTATAGATCAGGCTAGCCTCAAAATCAGAGAAATCCACCTGCCTCTGCCTCCCTTGAGCTGGATTAAAGGCCTGTGCCGCCGCCGCCGCCCAGCCGCGTGCAGGTTTAATAAAGAAGTGCTTGTAGGTTTTCTTCTAACATTTATGACTCCGCTAGTCCTGAATGGTTAGTTAAGTTTCCAGTACCAAGCACGGTTTCCCTCTTGTTGAGTTTTTAAGACCAATTAAAGGGCAACTGGTAAGCACACCTGTAATCCCAGGAGGCAGAGGCAGACAGATCTCTGAGTTTGAGGCCAGCCTGGTCTAGAAAGGGGGTCCAGGACAGCCAGGCTACACAGAAACACTGTTTAAAAAGAGAGAAGGTCACACGCCACCACTGCACCCTTGACATGTCCTGCCGGCACGTGTCTGGCTGGGTGGGACTATTGGTTGCTTCTCTCCTTGGACCCTGACAGCACAGCTACTTTGCTGCCATGAAAGATAGTCCTCAGGAAGGATGTTCTCAGGTCCGTGCAAGACACTATCTCACCCTGAGAAGATTTGGAAAGCGTTGAAAAGCACCCATAAGAAAATAAAGCTAAGCTGGGAAGGTGGCTCAGACTGTAAGGTACTTGCTGTGCAAGCACGAGAATCCGAATTCAGCCACCTAGAACCCACACGGAAAAGCTGATTGTAGGGCTTAGAAGGACGGAAGCGCCAGCTGCTCTTCCAGAGGTTCTGAGTTCAATCCCCCCCCAACCACCACGTGCTTTACAACCATCTGTACTGAGATCTGAAGCCCTCTCCTGGCATGCAGGTGTACATGCAGATAGAGCCCTCAAATACATGAAGAAGAAGAGGAGGAAGATGAAGGAAGAGGAAGACTGGCTTGGTGACACATGCCTTTAATCCCAGCACATGGGAGGCAGAGGCAGATGGATATCTGTGAGTTTGAGGCCAGCCCGGTCTACAGAGAGAATTCCAGGACAGCCAAAGTTAAACAAAGAGAAACCCTATATCAAAAAACAAACAAAAAAGTTTACTTTAAATATTAAAAAAAAGAGCAAAAATCTCTTCTCGTCCCCTTCTGTATGAGACTCCTGCTAATATTTTGTTGTGATCTTTCCTACTGTATGTATATGTGTATGTGTATGTGTGTATGTGCACACTCACATTTCATGCCATAGAACACATGGAGGAGTCAGAAGACAACCTCTGTTGTTCCTCAGCTTCCCCTTGTTGGAGACAGTGTTTCAGTGATGTGCACACTTACATACACCAGGCTAGCTCTCAGGGATGCTCCTGTCTCCATCTCCTACCTTGCTACAGGAGCACTGTAATTACAGACGTGTGACCGTGTTCAACTTTACCTGACTTTTGAGGATCTGAACTCAGCCAGTGCCTTACCCATTAAACCATCTCCCCCAATAGTTTCCTGCTATTTTGGATGCATATTTACATGTAATATTTTAAAAAGCCTGTTGCGATCTGGAGTGTAGCTCAGTGGTAGGGACCTTATCTTTTTCTATCTTCTCCACCCCCAGACAGGGTTTCTCTGCTTAGCCTTTGCTGTCCTGAATTCACTTTGTAGACCAGGCTGGACTCTAACTCACAGAAATCTTCCTGCCTCTGCCTCCCAGAGTGCTGGCATCACAGGTGTGTGCCACTGCACCCAGATTTTTTTCTACCTTTTTAAAAGAGAGGAATAATCTCTTCTTAAAATACTTGCTATTAGCCAGGCATGGTGGCACACGCCTTTAATCCCAGCATGTGGGAAGCAGAGGCAGGTGGATCTCTGTGTGCCTGGTCTACAAAGAGAGTTCCAGGACAGCCACGGCTGTTACACAGAGAAATCCCATCTCGAAAAACCAAAATGATGATGATGATATAAATTAAATACACAAAATACTGTTATTTTTATTTTATATGTATGAGTATTTGTTGGTATATATGTAATGTAGTGTATCACATGTATATCTGTTGCCCAGGGAAGCCAGGCAAGAAAGTTGGATTTACTGACACTGGAGTTAGGAATAGTTGAGTGGCCTAGATCCATCTCAGATCCTCTGCAAGAGCTGCAAGTACTCTTAACTGTAGAACCATCTCTCTAGTCCTCCTTTTCTTTTCTTCCCCCCTAGACAAGGTTTCTCTGTGCAGCCCTGGCTGTCTAGAACTCACTTTGTAGACCAGGCTGGCCTTGAACTCAGAGATCTGCCTGCCTCTGCCTCCCAAGCACTGGGATTAACGGTGGCTTCTCTCTCTACTTTTTTTTTTTTTTAAATTTCATGTGCATTGGTGTTTTGCCTGTATGTATGTTTATGTGATGGTGTTGGATCTTCTGGAAATGGAGTTTCAGACAGTTGTGAACTGCCATGTGGGTGCTGGGAATTGAACCCTGGTCCTCTGGAAGAGCAGACAATGCTCTTAACTTCTCAGCCATATTCTCTTTCTATTTTTTGTTGTTTTTTTTTTTTGGGGGGGGGTGTTTTTTTTCAAGACAGGGTTTCTCTGTGGAGCCGTGGCTGTCCTGGACTCACTTCGCAGCCTCCCCAAGTGCTGGGATTACAGGTAAGCACCACCACGCCCACCTTCTCTTTCTACTTTTAATTTAGGAATTATTTAGACTATTTTTTCACTACCATCTTTCTGTAACAATTTGTGTAAATTGTGTCTGTCTGTACAAAGGCCAGAGGACAAGCTTGAGTGTCTTCCTTCCTTAGTAAGTTTCAAAAAATATATTTTTAAATTTGTAATTGTGTGCGTATGTGGGAGTTCCATGTGTGCACGTGAGGGTAGGTGCCTGTGGAGACCAGCAGAGGGCGTAGTGGGATCCTCTGGAGTAGGAGTTACAAGTGGTTGTGAGCCACCAGATGTGGGTGGTGAGAACCCACCTTGGGTACTTTCAGTCAAAGCAAGCCTTCAGCCACCGAGCAGAGTCTTCAGGCCCCTCCATCTGATTTCTTGAGACAGGGTCTCTCACTGACAGGAAGCTCAACAGCTGGGCCAGGCTGGCTGGCCCCTGAGTCTCAGGGATCTGCCTGTCTCTGCCTCCCTGGCTCTAGGGTTACAGGTAGGTGTCAGCATGCCTGGCTCTGTCTGCCTGTGGACCCACAGCAGTCCCTTTACCCACTGCACTGTCACCAGGTCCTTGTCTCCAAGGCTTATTCTGTCTTTTTGGTATATCCTATTTTTTTTTTTTTTTTAGCCTTTTTGTTTTTTTTTGTTTTGTTTTTCAAGAAAGCGTTCCCTGTGTATCCATAGCTGTCGTGGAATCACTTTGTAGACCAGGCTAGCCTTAAACTCACAGAGATCCGCCTGCCTCTGCCTTTCAAATCCTGGGATTAAATGCATGCACCACCACACCCTGCTTTATCTGACCAAATTCTTAACTGTTCTGTATTCTTTTGTTTGTATTTAAAAGGAATTGCAAGTCGGGCATGATGAAGGAGCATGAGGGAGCAAGATCAGGAATTTAAGGCCAGCCCTGGCTATGCACAGCATGACCCTGTCCCAAACAGCTCTGTATAAAATACATATAAAATACATATCTGTAAATTCCAGTACAACATTTTCTTAGCAACTGGGCTCCTGGAACCTTGCTAGGGATATGAAGGGGATCAAGAAAGGACAGACACACATACAATGAAGCCGGAAGAGCTGCTACTACTGCCTGGAACCTCCGCATGTCATTTGTTTTTTTTGGGGGGGGTTAGTTATTCTCTACAAAAGGTCTCTGCGGGTGAGCAATCTCAGGTAATTGTCTCCGACGAGGAAACTGCAGTTACTAATCTTTTTATGCACTGATTAGTCCTTCATAAACGTGTGTACTGGGCTTGCCATTTCTCTTGAAACAGAGCAGCATGGAACCCTTGACAAGGTGTGACCATGGCAAAAACCACATTCATTAGAACCTCCAGCTGCTGAATAGTTTTCTATCGGCTTGCCACAAGCTGAGTCATTTGAGAGGAGGAGGCCTCAGTTGAGAAAATGGCTCCATAAGACTGGGCTGTAGGCAAGCCTGTAGGGCGTTTTCTTACTTTCTGATTGATGGGGCCTAGTCCATTGTGAATGATACTATTCCTGGGCTGGTGGTCCTGGGTTCTCTAAGAAACCAGGCAGAGCAAGCCAGTAAGCAGCACCCCTCCATGGCCTCTGCGTTAGCTCCTGCCTGCAGGTT
This sequence comes from Meriones unguiculatus, assembly GCF_030254825.1. Classification (NCBI taxonomy): domain Eukaryota; kingdom Metazoa; phylum Chordata; class Mammalia; order Rodentia; family Muridae; genus Meriones; species Meriones unguiculatus. The sequence continues at coordinate 24,079,604 of NC_083349.1, forward strand.
CCTGCCCAGCTTGAGTTCCGGCCCTCACTGCTTTTGCTGATGACCTGTAAAATGGAACTGTGAGTGAAATAAACACTTTCCTTCCCAAGTTGTTTCTGGTCACGGTGCTTAATCCCAGCAATAGCAACCCTAACAAAGCACAGGGCTTCTTCCACTTCCGACACATTGGGTGGGAAAGAGTCAGGAGAATTTAGAGTTCAAGGCCAGCCAGGCTTACTTGAAACCCTGTCTCAAAGAAGAAAGACAGAGAGACAGAGACAGAGATGGGGAGACAGAGAAAGGAAGAACAGAAAGGAGGGTGTGAGCGGGAGAAGTGGCTTAGGACACAAGAGCTGCTCTTGCAGAGGACCAGGGTTTGCTCACCAGCACCCACGGAAAGTGGCTGTCACCAGCTGCAACTCGGGCTTTGGGGGAGTTGACGCCCTCTTCTGGCTTCTTGCAGACATATGCATAAGCAAACAAAACAAACAAACAAAACAAAAACTGTGGGAATGGATGTCTGGAGTCTCCATACTCGGGAAGCTAAGGCAGGAGGATTCTGGTAAGCTGGAGGATATCCGGGGCTAAAGAATGAGATCTGATTTTTTTTTTGGGGGGGTTGTTTTTGCTGGTGGTGGTGGTGGTGTTTTTATTTGTTTGTTTGTTGTTTTGGTTTGGTTTTTGAGACAGGCTTATCTCTGTAGCCCTGGCTGTTCCGAAACACACTTTGTAGAGCAGGTTGGCCTCAAACTCACAGAGATCCACCTGCCTCTGCGCTGGGATTAAAGGTGTGTGCCTGGCATGAGATCTGATTTTAAACAACCAAAAGGTTACAATCCCATGATGAATGACTCTTCTTAAATTGTTTCTGAGGTTATGTTTCAGGACTCAGTGTCACCAGAGAGAGGACAGTGATGACTGTCAGACCATAGCTCCTGCTGTCAGTGATTGAGCTTTAACACACACACACACACACACATACACACACACACACCCCTACATGTGCACACACACATCACAATTAGAACAGTTGCAAACAGAAATCCCCATACACAGTGAATAAAATCAGTTGTTAAGATTCATTCGGTTTTATTTATGTGCACACTTCTGTGTTTCTGCATGTTTGTATGTGCACATGAGTGCAGTGCACACAGAGGCCAGATGAGGCTTTGGCTCCCCTGGAGCCGGAGTTACAGGCTGCTGGGAGCCATCTGACTCACGGGTGCTGGTATCCGGTTCTCTGCAAAAGCAGTATATGATCTTAACTGCTGATCCAGGTGGTGAGATTTCTGTCAACTTGATACAAGCCACAGTCATCTGAGAGGTTTTCTCAAACCTCATTTGAGAAAATCCCTTCACAAGATTGGGCTGTAGGGAAGCCTGTAAGGCAGTTTTCCATTAGTGGTTGATGGGGAGGGCCCAGCCTCCATTGTGGCTCGTGCTCCTGGGTTCTATAAGAAAGCAGGCTGAGCAAACTATGGGAGCAAACCAGTAAGCAGCACCCTTCATGGCCTCTGCATAAGCTTCTGCGCTCCTGTCCTGGCTTCCTTAAGTTATGGAGTATGATGTGGAAGTGTAAACCAAATAAACGCTTTCCTCTCCATCTTGCTTTTGGTCATGTGTTTCATTACAGCGATAGTAACTAACCCTAGCTTGGACACCAGCCCTTTGGCTTTTGGCTTGGGGTTTAGTGTTGTTTGCAGGGGTTTCTTTTTGTTGTTGTTTACAAGTTTTGTTTTGGTGAGATAAGGTCTTGCTATGCAGCCCAGTTTACCCAGGAGCTCAAGATTCTCCGCCCTTGGCTGTTTTCAGGCTGGGATTACAGGCTTGCACAGAGCAAGCACACGTTGCAAGAATAAAACCCAGATTTCTTCACAGTGTAGAAGCGCTGGGCAGTCTTCCCTCGAGCCACTCTGCTCCTGCTTGCCTCAACCCGCAGAACTTCCTCTTTATTTCCGAAGCAGGTCTACCCCTTCTCCATTTCAATGTCCTTACAAATGCTTCCTGTTCTCCCCTTTTAGGCGTTAGCTCCATGTCACCCAGAGAAGGTGGCACTGTAAATTGGTACCCAGATATTGGTCACATTACTCCGGTTCTTGCCGTTAGTGTTCAGGCCTCATCTCGCCTTTTGTTCTTTCCAAATAAGAGTGCAGCTGTTTGTTCAGTCTTTCCAGAACCAAGGGCAGCTCCCAGCTCAGACAGGTATCATAAATCTCCACCCCAGGAGAAATGTAGAGAGAGGTAGTGCACAAACTCACTCTTTCCTTTTGGTTGTGTGTGTGCGCGCGTGACGTGAGCATGAGTATCATGGTGTGCATGGAGGCCAGGGGATACCTCCCTGGAATCAGTTCTTTCTTTCCACCATGTGGAACGTAGGGATTGAACTCGGGTTTTCAGGCATGGCAGCTAGTACCCTCACCCACTGAGCCATCCCCTTGAGTTCAGTCTTTCTGGCCCCCAAACTCAACGCCCCACTGGTGGTTTGGATGATAATGGTCCCCACAGGCGCATTTATTTGGATGCTCAGCCCACAGCTGGCGGACTATTTAAGAAGGATCGGGAGGTGTGGCCTTGCTGGAGGAGGCGTGTCACTGGGCGTGGACTTTGAGGTGTTTCTCCGCCTCTCTCTTGTGGATCAGAGGCAAGGTCTCAGCTGCTTCTCCAGTGCCACGCCTGCCTGCCTGCCTGCCTGCTACCATGCTCCCCACCCTCTGAAACTCTGAGCCAGTCCCCACATAAATGCTTTACTTTATGAGTTGCCTTGGTCATGGCGTCTCCTCACAGCAACAGAACAGTGACTAAGACACCCGCTCTCGTGCACTCTGTTCCCAGAACATCAGTCACTCTCGGATTCTGAAGTCCTTTTCCCTCCCCAGGACTCAGTTTATGTGTCTGTTCTAAGGTGAAGACCGCCGCAGGCGCCTCACCAGCCAGGAATGCGGCAGCTGCTTCTCCTTCCAGCAGGTGGCGACATTGTCTCTTCTATTTTATTGTCCTCCCTTCAGACCAGGTGGTCTGGCTCAAGTCTGTAATCCCCCACCTGGGAGGCTGAGACGGGAATTTGTGAAAGTCTGCAACCTTCTTGGGCTACATAGTAAACTCCAGGTTGGCCTGAGCTGAACAATGATATGCTGTCTCAAAAAACAAGGGAAAATGAACAAAATCCAAAGCATCACCACCATCACAACCACAAGAAACAAAGAGCAGGGGGCATTGTAAATACAGTACGCATCTGTAATTTTATTTAAAAAGAAAAAAAAAAAAAACACTTTTAATCCCGGCACTCAGGAGGCAGAGGCAGGCAGATCTCTGTGAGTTTGAGGCCAGCCTGGCCTACAAGTTCCAGGACAGCAAAGGCTACACAGAGAACCTCTCTCAAAATAATAATATAATACATGTTGGTTTTTTTGAGATAGGGTTTTTTGTGTGTAGTTTTGGCTATCCTGGAACTCATCTGTAGACCAGGCTGGCCTCGAACTCACAGAGAGCTGCCTGCCTCTGCCTCCTGAGTGCCGGGATTAAAGGTGTATACCACCACTATTCAGTTAATAACAATGTTTAAAATTGATTAGTTAATTAAACACCAAACAACAAAACACCAGCAGGCAAATGGTGGGAATTAGAAAAGATCATCCTGAGTGAGGTATCCCAGAAGCAAAAAGACGCACAGGGTATATACTCACTTATTAAGTGGATACTAGACCTATAGTATAGGATAAACATACTAAAATTTGTACACCTAAAGAAGCTAATCAAGAAGGAGGACCCTGGGTAAGATGACCAATCCTTGCTCAGAAAGACAAATGGGATGGACATTGGAAGAAGGAGAAAACAGGAAACAGGACAGGAGCCTACCACAGAGGGCCTCTGAAAGACTCTACCCAACAGTGTATCAAAGCAGATGCTGAGACTCATAATCAAACTTTGGACAGAGTGTAAGGAATCTTATGAAAGAAGGGGGAGATAGTAAGACCTGGAGAGGACAGGAGCTCCACAAGGAGAGCAACAGAACCAAAATATCTGGGCCCAGGGATCTTTTCTGAGACTGATACTCCAACCAAGGATCATTCATGGATATAACCTAGAACCCCTGCTCAGATGTAGTCCATGGCAGCTCAGTATCCAAGTAGGTACCCTAGTAAGGGAAATAGGGACTGTCTCTGACATGAACTCAGTGGCTGGCTCTTTGACCACTCCCCTTAAGGGGGGAACAGCTTTGCCAGGCCACAGAGGAGGTCAATGCAGCCAGTCCTGATGAGATACTATAAGCTAGGGTCAGATGGAAGGGGAGGAGGACCTTCCCTATCAGTAGACTTGGAGAGGAACATGGGAGGAGATGAGGGAGAGAGGGTGAGATTAGGAGGGAATGAGAGAGGGGGCTACAGCTGAGATACAGAGTGAATAAACTGTAATTAATATAAAAAATAAAAATAAAATGGGGGCTGGAGAGATGGCTCAGCGGCTAAGAGCACTGTCTCCTCTTCCAGAGGTCATGAGTTCAATTCTTGGTGATCACATGGTGGCTCACAACCATCTATAATGTGAACTGATTACCTCTTCTGGCAGGTGTAAATGCAGATAGAACACTCATATGCATAAAATAAATAAATCTTATAAAAATAATATATATATAATATCTACATTATAAAAAGAACAGAATAAATCTTAGGATTTCTCTGCAAAACAACAACAACAAACAAAAAAACAAAAACAAACAAACAAACAAAAAACCCAAGACAATTCGGTGTTCAGGAGGCAAAGGCAGCTAGATCTTCATGAATTCAAAGCCAGTCTGGTCTATATAGCAAGTTCTAGGCCAGCCAGGGCCTGTTACAACAAACAAGCAAAAAAAAAAACTTGTGTATATATATGTATGTATTCATATAGAGAGAGGGAACAATATATAATATTATATATAATAAAACATACACTATTTTCACACACCTCCAAATATCAGGAAAGTCTTTTTCTCATTTCCCAAATCCACCACCATTTTTTAAATTTATATTTATTTATATTTTTAAAGATTTATTTATTACTTATACAACATTCTGCCTGCACACCAGATCTTACTATAGATGGTACCATATGGTTGCTGGGAATTGAACTCAGGACCTTTGGAAGAACAGTGAGTGTTCTTAACCTCCAAGCCATCACTCCAGCCCCAAATTTTTATTTATTATTATTATTAGTAGTAGTATATGTGGTATGGGGGGGGTGAGCAGGCCTGAGTGTGTCCTGGGGTGCAGCTAGAGGTCAGAGGACAACTCTCAGGACCTGGTTGTCTCCTTCCATCAAGGATCAAATGCAGAGAGATGATCCATCTTAGCCCATCTGGCCATCTCAATGTCCCTGTGCTAAGGAGAGAACGGCCGGCCCTAAGTCAGGGTCCACTTGGGGATGACAGTGCTGCTCTTGGCTTCACCCAGACACCCATCAAAGGAGGGGAAGGGTGACAAAGGGTCCTTTTTGTGGAAGAAGGGCCTTCTGAAGGGCCTGGCTCCACAGCTGGGCTTCACAATGAGGGGAGGCTGGGGTGGGGGTGGGTTGTCAGGGCTGTGCCTCCATTTCTGTGGGCAGACTGGAGCCTGGGGTTGTCATTCTCTCCTTGAGGAGCAGAAGCTAAGTCTCCAGGTCACCCCTGCCTTGTGGGTCAGAGCAGCTGGGGTCTTTTCCGCACTTCTTGGTTCGGAAAACCTTCTGTCTGGTCCTAACACTGTCTCTCCTGGTGGCTGCCCTCAGTGTACGTGTGAGGAAGGGGAGGATTTAGACACGCTCCAAAAAAATAAGTGGCGGGAGTGTGGTTTGAATTAAGGTCTTTCTATTTCCTAATTTTCACTCATCTCCCACTAACTATACTCTGTGGCTGTTGGGCTCAAACACCTTATTTTGAAGTTTCCTCCTCCACCGAGTTGCTCTCAGCAGACTTGGAGGGGTCAAAAGAGAAGACTACTCTGGCCTCCCTGCTCCAGCCAACTCTTCCCTGCCTGGGGAGTCTGAGCTGAGGCCACCTAAGAGCGTGACTCCCTGGCTTTGGTTGCTGAGAAAATAGCACACACCTGAGGGGTTTGATGTGTTGCCCATCCATACCTCTCTCTAACCTCTCTTTACTCATCTAATTGCTTCACCAGCAAAGTGGAGTTTTATTAAGGCAAATTAGGCATTTGCTGACCGAAAAGCCCTAGGCAAGCTTCGTAGGTTACGGTATCCCACGTAAAGATCTATGGCTCCACAAGGAGATCAGTCGCCTGCAAGATCAGGCAGGAAAAGACTGGAAACTCTAAACCCACATCCAAGGTCAAGGCCATTCTGGCCCTTCTTGTCTGTCCACCCTCGGCCCTCTGCTCCCCACCACACTGTGAACACTGGAAGCCCAGGGCGGAGGGAAGACTCCAGCGTCTTAGCCTGTGCTTCCAACAAGTGCTCAGTCTTCGAGCACGGCGTGGGCCACACCCGGACGGTCGAATGCAGAAATCGACAAGTCCAGGAAGAGATTCCAGGGCTGAGAAGAGGTCCCGCCTGTTTCCTGCCCCAGCCTCCCATCTGGGCTCCGCAAGCTCTCGCCTTCCCACCCTTCCCTTTCCACAATAGCGCGCGACACCAGAGGTACCAAAAAGGCAAACTGGACTTTATTATAAAGTTGGCTACAAAGTCACCGCAGCACCACGAAGTGGCCGCCTGGGCAGGCCCCGGCGGTCTGGCGGCCGGGTGAGTCCCGCACCGGGTACGCGCACTCGTGCAAGCACACGCGTGACGGCAGATCTGCCTTCCTCCACCGGAAAGGAATGTAGCGTCTCTTCGCGCCCCCCACCCCAGGCGCGGGGCGCAAAAGTCACAGGAAGGGCCGCCAGGGCGGCAGAGTCCGTCGGAATTGAAATCCCGTTACTGGTTAGTAGAGAATTCTACGTGGGTGTCAAGAGCCCCTCAGGGCACAGGCTAGCCCCAGGTGGGCCATGCCTTTCCCCCACCAAAGCCCAGGGGTGACTTGGCCCCTAGGAGTGGAGAACTGGCCCAGGCCCATGGGGCAGCGCGGTGGGGAAGTGAGACTCCCCCGTTCTCCGCTTGAAATCCATTCAAGGAAGCTCACTACGAGTGAATACAGATTGAAATGGAAACTGGGATCGCTCGAAGTCCCTTGATTTTAAAAAGTTGCTCCCCTCCCTTGCCCTCCCACCTCCCCCCCCAAATCCTTCAGGGCCTGGAGAATCAGATCTATCCCCCTCTGGCCCCCAGAGTCCCCCCAACAGTCCCGGGGGGGTGGAGAGCGGCTCCAGGTCTTGATGACAATATGCCATACTTGACGACGGTAAGTCACAGACTTATTCAAAACGTTGGTTCCCCTCCACTTCCATCTGTGAGAGAGGGAGAGAGAGAGGGGGAGAGAGTCAGTCGAACCTATCAGGAAAAAGGGTCCTTGGGCTCAGGCTGTGGTGCCGTCTATGTTGGTACAGACTATGGGTTTCAAATGTGTCAGCCAAATGAGGAAATGATCCCCAGGGCATTAGCAGTCAAGGGGCAATACGGGCAGATGGAAAGAAAACGTGGCCGCAGCTTTGGACAGCACAGGGTCACGGGGATGGAGCTAGGCGCTCAGCTCTGTTCTTTCATTCCCCTATTCCAACCAACTGTTGCTCTGCGTCCCCTTTAGGCGAAGCATCAACTTCCATCAATGTCTGTATGACTTAAGTACTTTAAAATACTTATGACTTAAGTTCTTTAACTCTGGGGCCTTGATCATTTTCATCTAAGTGGGCGTGGTGACTGGACTAGGCCTCTCACAGACCTTTTGCCTAAGGATCATCTGTCACTTTATCGCACATCACTTCCTTTGCCCACCAGGTCTACTAATCTTTCATACAGAGTTTTGCGTTGTCCTTTCCCTGCTACTCTCTTCAGCAGGAGGCAATATCGTTCTCTTAATAAGACTGAGCTACAGAGAGGGGGACGGATTGGCCAATCTATCCAACATCTGATTGGAGGACGGGGACAGGACACTTAGGTCGGACTCACCTTCATGGAAGCTGTCTTGAACTTGGCTCTGGAGTTGATGCAACTCATCAGTAAACCCTTCGTAGGGGAATGTTGAGACACCTGTCTCAAAGGCGGTTTCATAGGTGGCCAAGTCCTCCAGGAAGCTATGATCTTCTGGGGACAGGTTGTTGCAAGGTGACAGGGCCCCTCCTGGGACCTCTGCCTCAGGATCCCCTGAGCCCCATTCCCCATTGGGGTCTGGAGTAGAGAGATCCATGAAGATGTCTTCCACTGGTGTCTCTTCCAGGAATAAACTATCAGGATCAACCAGGAAGTCCAGCTCCTGGCATTTCCAGGGTTTCAGATCCAGGCTAAGCACAGGGGGTCCAGCCCCTGACAGGGATAGGTTGGGGTTCAGTGGTTCCAGTCCTCCAAGTGGCTCCAGGCCCCCGGTGCCAGCCTCAGCCGAGAAGGGCCTGTCCATGCCCTGAGCCAGCTGGCTGATCTGTTGGATGAGGCGATCTATCTCATTTTGTTCTTTCTCAGTGTAGTGGAAGAAACTCTGCTTGACCGGAGAGGCCTCAGGTGTGAGCAGGCCTTCAGGCACCAGGGGAACGTCCACAGAGAGGGGGCCCCGTAGCTGAGCTAGGGCCAGGAGTGTGCAGTCCCCATTACCAGGGCTGCTAGGACTTGGGGGCAACTTCTCATAGAGAAAACTGCATCCCTCCTGGGCGAAGTAAGTCTTGGTAGGATTGGGGCTCAGTTGCTCTGGGAAGGTTTGGCTGGGACTGTTCAGGTGTGCTTGGAATGCTGTGCCGGGAGGAGTCAGCTGCTCATGGGTGGGGCTACCCAGCGGTTCTGGGAATTCGGCAGTGCTGGGAAGCAGCTGGTCTGGGAAGGTAGAGGTGCACGGAGTCAGCTGGTCTTCATAGCTTCTGGCTGGGGTTTCGGTCAACTGTCCTTGTAGTGAACTGGTTAGTGGGTCTGGGAAGGTTGCACTGCTGGGTGTCAACTGATCAGAGAAAGTCACTGTGCTTGGCGTCAGCTGTTCTTGGAGAGAGCTGGAAGGAGTGGGCAAGCGAGTCTGGAAGGGCTCGTGGAGGCTGAAGAGGAAGGCACAGCCGCCTGGCTGGTGGGGTGTGTAAGGTGGAGTACACACAAAATCCTTGCTCAGGTCTGCTTGGAGGGAAGACTCAGGCCGAGAAGGGAATGGCAGGTAACTGAAGTCCAGCTCTTTGGAGGGTTGGGGAAGCTCTTCTGAGGTTGAGACCACACCTAGTTCAGGAGCCCTGGGGAAGCCGGTGCCTCTGGGAGCCCCAAGGGTAGGTGTAAAGAGTGGGTTAGAGCATTGCTCCTGGGAGAAGACATTCTCTGGGAATGAGTGTAGCACAGCTGCGGTTCCTAGGACATAGGCTGCCTGGGCGTCCTCAGAGTTGAGCTGCTGGCGGAGGCTCCAGGCTTCTGTGTCACTGGAAAGGAAAGGAGCAGCAGTTTGTAAGGGTCCAATACCAGAGTAGTTTTCTTAGTTGTGTTCCCTCTGTGCTAATGTCAGCTCCTCCTCCCTCTCCCACCATCCTGTGTTTTACATCTTACCTGATAGGGTAGTTATTGGCAGTGATAGGACCTTCTGGGCCTTCTGAGTATAGCATGCAGTAAATCCATGCCCAGCTTCCATGCTTGGCTTGAAGTCTCACCACCATTTCTGCCTGAATATCTCCACTTTCAGCCACTGGGGAGAGAGAGAGATACAGGCTTAGAAAGTCCATCAAGAAACACCACCTACACATCCACCTTTCTCACGTCTACTCTGAATTGAGGGAGCCATGATATCTTCCTTCTGACTACTCTAACCTGTACCTCTAGGCTCCTCGCCTTGACCTTTCCACTCAGTGTTTCCTATTCTTGCCTTAACTTCTTATCCTGAAGTTCGCTCTACAGCCTGCAAAACTCCTCAACATCACTCTGGACCACAGCCCGTTCCTGGTCTGTCTCCCATGCTTTCTCCCAGCTTCCTGTGTTCTCCGCGGCCTCTCAGGACACTCACACAGGCGGTAGTGTTGAGAAGAAGCGTGGGCCAGGTCCTCAGGGTGTAGCAGTCCATACCATGACTTACAGAGCAGTTCGCTGCGCTCAAAGCCCAGGTAGATTAGGACACTGGGAAGGTGGAAAGGGTGAGGTCAACTTTCTGTTTGCCTTACTCGAGATGCATGCACTTCACTCCCTCCCAGGGTCTCTGCCCACTTAACCCCCATCCTCCCTGCCCTGAATCTAAGATCAAGAATCTAAGGTCCCCTTCTTTCTGGCCTGCCTTCTTACTGGAATTTGAATACTCTGGGCTTACCTTTCAGAGATATCCAGTAGGGCTAGATCCTTAGCGTGCCGGCTCTGGAACATGGCCAGGAAGAGAGAAGCAGGGCCAGGGCCTGGGCCAGGACGGGGTCTTGGCTCCAGTGGGGCACAGAAAGCTGTGAACACAGGGTTTCCTGCCCAGTAGGCCCCAGGTGGGTGAGCGTGGAATCGACCTCGAATGAGCACCAGTTTGTTGCCTGCACTCTGGCGCCGGAGAGACTTGGAGGTGTTGAATCGACAACGGAAGAGGCGATCTAGGTGAGCAAAAGGAAAAACTGACTAAGAAAATGGGCATTGGAGGGAAAGTAGATGGTTGGAGGAGGGCAGCAGAGGAGTGGACCAAAGAAGGGAAAAGAGGTTCTTACCAGCATCCAGAGCAGAGTGCATGGTGAGCTGCTGGCGCACAGTAAGATGGTCAGCAGGGTCAATGATATCGTAGATACTGTCACCCTGGGCAACCAGGTCCACCTAGAGGAACGAAAGAGGAGGTGATCATTAGTGAAGGCGCCAAGAGCCAATCTTTGACTAATAGCTTTTCTCAGGGCAGAGCCCCCACCTCCAGCAACTCTCAGTTTCTCAATAGTGGAAAGGAAAGCTCTAAAGTACTAAGAGGCACAGTACTCACCATAGAGTGGCCCAGGTGCTCGCTCACGCTCTCCGACAGGTATAGCAACTTCCCCTCGGCTGTGAACACAAGCAGAAATCCAGGTAGTGCTGCCACGATGTCTTCGAGCTCTTGAGCCGAGAGAAGCCCGGTGGGGCCGGCCAAAGGTGTGCCTGTCGGGTGAGAAGATATAACAAAACAGAAATGAGGAGGGGGGCATCCGAGTGCCAGAGAAGACGCAGGGAGTTCCCACAGACCTATCTCTGCAGACACCTGTTGACCCTATGCTTGTGGATCTCGGCCAGGAGACCTGTTGCTGGGACTGTCTTGGCGGGGGGGGGGGGGGGGAGCCCTCAGACTTCCTAGCCCGGCAGGAACCTCAGCAGCCCTGAGCTGTCAGCACTCTGGACAGAGCTCCCCGCAGGGACCGGGGTTCAGCACCGCGGACAGCGCTCGGAACGGCCGGTCTGTTTCAGCACCGCGGGCAGCGCCAAGCGAGGGGAGCCGCTTCGGGACCTCGGACAGCGCTCCAGAGACCGTCCAGAGAGACCCTCTCAGCCTTTCCTAGCACTTGCTGCTCTTCCCCAGACGTTGCCTTAGCAGCCTTTCCCTGCAGCTTGCCAGGCTTGCTTCCCTCAACTCCCCGATTCCTGGAGTGCCTCTGAGGCAATGGGAACCCCGAACCATTCGTGTTAGCTCTCCATCTCCCACAAATCCGGTGCTAGGACCCTCGTTCAGTCTAGTCTAGATGGAGGTCAAGAGAAAAAGTACGAAGTCCGGAGTCCCCTCAAGTCCCTTCCCTTCACCGCCTTCCAGCACGCTCTTAGACCAGCAGCGGTCTCGGCGCGTTCCCTAGCTCCTCCATCCCTGGTCCCCACCGGCTCTGGTCTCCAGCAGCCTAAGGTTGCTCACCTCCAGCAAAGAAGACACCCTTGCGAGTGTAGATGCAGGCAAGACTCATAATGTGCAGGTAGGACAGCCGGACCTTGTCTGCTTCAGCCAACGGCAGCAGTTCCTTGAGGTTCCGGATCTCCGCGTTGATCTGGTCGCGGCGCGCCTTGGAGGCGCCCTTGGTGGATCGGTACATGACTGCCGGCTGCGGAGCTCCAGCTCCGGCTCCCGAGCACCTGAGCTCCTGTCCCGATGCACCGGAGGCTTCCTCTTCCTTGCTTCCCGGGTCTTTCGCTTAGGCTCTCGCTCGCTCTCGCTCCACTCCTGGGCTCCGCTCGGCAGCGCTGCCCCCCTCGCCTGCCTCGATCCGCCTTATATAGCTCCTGGCAGGCGTGGGGGGGCTGGTTTCAGAGACGGGGGGGCAGCGGGAGGCGGGAGGCTGGGCTAAAGCAAGCTGCAGCGAGAGCCACTGGCTGGGGAGGGGGGGCGCTCCTCCTCCCTCCCTGGCTTCCGACGTCATCTTGTGACGTGGAAGAGGAGAGGGAGGGGGCGGGAGAAGGGAGGGGGAAGAAGGGAGGCTGCGGGGGGGGGTGCTGGCTAGAACTGTGCAGAGCCAGGCGTGGGGTGCAGGGACCCAGCTTTCCCATTATATTCTGTTGGGGGAGGAACAGGGTGATGCGAAGCCCCTGTCAGGAAAGTTTGTGGAGGGCAAAGAGGGGCTGCTACCAACGTTAATTTTTCTACGGAGGCAAAGGATGAGGAGGGGCAGCGTCCCCTGCCAATTTGCCTCTCTCTGCCAGGCAAGGGTCACATTTCCAAGAGGGACTTGCCTTGGCTTTGGGGGTGGGGCTAGGTTACAGCTGAGGGTCTTTCCTGGGGTCTATCCAATCTGAAAGTCCCTTGGCCACTTTCAAATAAATGATGATGATGATGATGATGATGATGATGATGATTTCCTCCCCAAGCCCCGGCCTGAGGGTCTAAATCTCAAGTAGGGTGAGGTGGTGGTCCTGTTGGGAAGAGATAAGCTGAATTCAGCCTTGAGGAGCACAAACATCCCTGCTGTGGTCTGCAGCAATTCCTCCTTCCTTAGTAGTTAACCTCAGCCACCTGTGTGGGGAAACTGAGGCAGGGATCGAGGGCCTGGCGAGGATCTAGATCTGTATTTAGGGCTCCCCCTCGCCCCCTCCCGCTTGTCAGCCCCCAAGGCAAGCTGCTCCCCCGCCCTCTTGCGAGCCCCAGTCTCCCCGGCGGGCTGGGGGCGGGGGCGGGGCCGGGGGAATCCCAGCTCCATATTAGGACAGGAATCCTCCGGCGGCTGCGGCGGCGGCGGCGGCGGGCGGGGCCTAGCGGCCTCCTCCCTGCTCCGGAGAGCTCCCCCCACCGCTCCGGCGGGGAAGAGGGGGAGGCAGCCGGGGAGGCAGGGTCCGGTGGGTCCCCCCCGTGACTGCCGCAGCTATACGAGACCCTTCAGTTCCGCCAGGCGCCCCTCCCCAGCTCCCTCCAACTTTCCCTGCATCTTTAGCTCCAAGGATGCTCCGTCTGCCTCTCCGGTTTCCGCTGTGCACACACACACACACACACACACACACACACACACACTCCTCCTTTTTTGTTTTTTCTCCCTTCGTTGGATGTTGGGCCGACTGTCTCGGCTTTGTGGACCCCCTCGCCCCTGAAAGTCGCACCCTTGAATTAATCATCTGTCTTTGTCAGGCTTGACTCCACAGCGTAGCCCTTGCATCACCCCCCCTCCCCTTTAGTCACTGTCTGTGATGGCTCTCCGCAGAGCAAAGAGGTGTCCCCTCCCTTTTTTAAACCCCAATGGACTAGGGGAACCTTTCGCCTGAAATCCCATTGAATAGCACTTTTAGGACCCATAAAACTAGACCGTTTAAAACGTTGGAAAAGAGAGACAGAACTGGCTGCACAAAGTCACAGAAGCAGAGATGAACTTTGACAACAGGGAGAAAAGCCTGTGGTCAAAAAAACCTCCGTTCTTCCTGGAAAGGGGTGGTAACAGGAGAGGTAATGGGAGGTGAGAAGGGGGTGTGGGAAGAGGATGCCTGCGAGAATGAGGCTATGGCTTAGTTGTTGAGCACACCCCTAGCATGCTCAGGGCTTGAGTTCAATCCCTAGGAGTGCCAAAAGGAAGATGGGGGCAGGAATGAGAGGAGAAGGAAGAGGTACAGAGTTGTAAAGACCCCAACCTGGTTTTTGTACTATTTTTGTAGATATTGAAATCATCTACACAAGCAATTGTATGGCCAGTGGTACAACTGCGATAGAGGAAATCCTGTGCGTCTGTATGATATGTGTCTCCTTTGCATGTTTTGTCTTTCTCTAACTTTGATATCCCTGCTCAACCCCCTCCCCAGGTTCATTCTCTTTTCTTGGTCTTTGGATTCCCTTTCTATATGCAAGTCTAAGACAGGGTTTCTGGATTTGTTTGTTTGTTTTCCAGGGCTGAGGATGGAACCAGGGCTTTGTGTGTTAGGGCTTGGGCTGGTGTTCCGTATTCTAATACTAATTACTGCCTCCCAAGATCTGGTTGCTGCATAGAAGAGCACATTCTCACTACACCTGTTGGTGTGGGGTCTCGGAGGGACCATGAGGAGGAGAGAGGAGAAGGAAGGATCTTGGGCGACTAGATGGAATGGACTGAGAGCACCAGGCCAAGGGATGTGCACCATGAGGATAGATGATGGAGCAGAAGCCGCCAAGAGGCATCAGAATGGCAAGTGATGAGCTCTTATGAGGTTGTAAGGGTTAGGATTAGAATAGCTCAGAACCTGCCCAGAAAAGTGCCTACAGCTTAGCAATAAGTCATAGTCTCTCTGTGTCAATCATTGGGGAACTAGCTGGTTAAAGAAAACCGCTGCTGTATTAATTTCCTGCATACATTATTATTATAAATCATTCTACATTTGTGCATGCTAGACAAGCATTACATCACTGGGGCTCATTCATTCCTAGCATATCTTTCTCACAGACAGATGCTTTAAGCCCTGGCTAGGAGAAATTCTTGTTATCTCCTCTACAAAAAGTTGTATCTGCTGGTCCAGCTGGCCTCCGAGCAGTGGAAGAAAGGAATGGTGGCCTCTGTCCGTGGTGCTGAATATTGCCTTGCCTATCGGATTGGCCATGGTCTTCCTTTACCATCAATGCAGAGCTGAGCCTCAGGATAGATGAGGATGGAGGGATGAGGCTGCTCTCCTCTTCCCCGAAAATATATAAGAGGTGAGGGGGTCCAGACTCCTGGGCTCTAGGAATTAGTTAAGCTAGGAAAGAGAATTAGGCTCAAGGAAAGACTCCCTGGATTTTTCCAGGAGAATGGACTAGGGATAAGGAACTTTGGAAGGCAAGGAAGGGTCTAGAAAGAAAGAAGGGAGGGTGTAGAGAAGGGATCATCTTAGCCTGACTACTCTCATTCAAGCTGAGAAGCTCTGTGTGCCCCCAGTGTCTCCTCTCCCTAGGCCAGCTCCCACTCCTCTTGCCTACCACCTCCGTGAAGCTATTTTTAACTGTGCAGAACCAAAAATAGCCTGGAAGCAGCTTCAGGCCGTGGGAGAAGAGCTATTTATATCACCAGTGACGGTTCCGAAATAGCAAGCAGGAGGAGGGGGGCGGCTGGCACGCTAGAGAGCTCCTGGCCGCTGCTAAAAATACTGTCAGTGTGAGTCATCCTGGCCTGGCTGAGTCACCCCACTCTCTCCCCCTCAAGCGGCAGGCAGCAGCAGCAGCGGCAGCAGCAGAACAGAATGGGAAGCCTGAGATGGGGGAGGCATCACAGCCTTTGGTTATGGGAAAGTGGGCAAGGAATAAATTGGGAGAGGGGCTTTGGGGGTCTCTCCTCTCTCTTTCTGTGTGTGTGTGTGTGTGTGTGTGTGTGTGCATGTGTACTTGACTGAAGCTGTGTTGCATGTTCTGTGTCTGCATCCAAGTCTGTCTGTCTGAATACACTTATCTATCTGCATCCATGTTTATGTTTGCATGTGTTTTTGCACCTAGGGTCTGCATTCTTTTGTGTTTACCCATTTGCTAGTATCTGCATCTATTTTTTCTTCTTCCAAGTCTCTGTCTTTCTACGCTGTATGCAGTTTTGTGCTTGCACATATTTGTTTTTATAAGTCTATGTCCGTATCTGAGTCTGTCTTGTGCATTGACAGTCTCACAGCACTAGACGGTTTGTGTAACTCACCTGCTTCCTGAGGCTCAGTGTGCCTTCAGTTGCCCACTAGGACACCATCTAGCCTTTGCTCACCTTTCTCCACCAAGCATCTTTCCTCCTAATTCCTAGCCTCTAACCGTCTGCAAAGGCCTCTCTGCTGCATGCAGTCTTGGAAGTGGAAGAAAACAAGTTCATAGGAACACCCCCCTTTCTCTAGAACCATCCCGAATCTTCTCTGGCCTGCAGGAGTAAGTGGTTTTCCATCACTCCATATTTGGGGAGCTGAGAGAAGGGCTTTCTTTAGTTCTAAAAAAAATTGCTGGTGTGGGCATAGGCATGTGTAGCACGCACATACACACAGAGACACACACACACAACTGAGAGAATGAGAGAGAAAAAATATCAAGGTCCCTTCTTTACTGAGCAGAGCTCGCATCTGTTGCCATGGAAACCCACCCACTCCTTCCCCGAAAAATCACCAAGAAGAGGTGATGGCATCGAGAAGGGATTGGCTGATTCCTTTCTTTATTTTTTCTGAAAAAGGCCTCCTTTTTATAGCAAGAACAGGCCATGAGATCCCTTGCCCTGTCTTGCATGGCTTTATCGGGGCTCTCGAGGGACACCGCCCCTTAACCTCAACTGGAGAAGAAGTGATGTATCTTTTTCAGAGATTTTCCAGAAGGAAGACCTCCTGAGGCACTGGAATGGAGGATTTGACTCTTCACAATATCATGGAGACTCCTGGCTGCTTTTCTCAGGAAATGGAGCAAGGATGGCGGCAAGGGATTGTCAGGGCACACGTGGTGTGTGTCTGCACAGTATGTCCATGAGGAAGGGAAGGAAGGATGAAGGAAGGGAGATGAAGGGGAAGAGGAGAGAGAGAGAGAGAGAGAGAGAGAGAGAGAGAGAGAGAGAGAGAGAGAATGGATTCACTTGCCAGGGCTTCACAGAGGAAACGATGCTGGAGAATGTCTGAGCAGACAGGTGAACAGGATTACAACCTCATGCTGCAATGAGCGGGGGCTCAAGGTCCCACTGGACCACAGCTGTGCTTCATGGAGGCCCCAGGAAGCTGGGACCAGAGCTGAATGTTCTCGGGGAACATGGAGCTTACTGTTCCTGACTCTGGTCCCAGCCTGAGACTCCAAGTCCTCCTGCAAAGCCTGGCCACCAGCCACTGCAGCCATGTTGCTCCCTCAGGTGAACTCCAGCACCCTGCCAAATGCCTGGATAGTGGAGAGGAAGAGAGAGTCTTTGCTTCCTCTTGGCTTGCTCCAGAAATGGGCTCACTGGGGACTGTAGGTTAGAAAGACAGACCAAGAATCGGACTCTAACGAAAGATTAGTCTCCATCCTAGAAGGCTACTGTCACCCCCAAGCACGCCTCTTGTGATAGACTTAGTGTGCTCTAAGTGAGGGAGTGAATGATAAACAGACTTGCTCTCATCGCTTAGGACACTTTCACTTTGCATTTATTTATGTTCATGTGATGGGGGCATACACGCGTCATGGCACATGTGTGTGTGTGTGTGTGTGTGTGTGTGTGTGTGTGTGTGTGTGGAGGTCAGAGCATGACTTGCAGGAGCCAGTTCTTTCACTCCACCACATAACCTTCCTAGCCATCCTGTCAGCTCCCCTTAGACATTTTCTATAGACTGATATGATCACCATTTTGTCCATTATACAGTTGGTGAAATTAAGATCCGAAACGGACAATGACTTAAACTCACGGAGCGAGGCGCTGGCAGTGCTGTGCTCTAAGCTCCTCTCCCCTCAGACTTGTTCTCTTGCCACATAGAACAAGACTGGGGCCTATACATTATGGTCCCAAATAAAACCCGCCCCCCCCCGTATTTTTTTTTATAAGTGAAATTTTACTGGGACACATTCGTTTACATATGGCTGGTGCCAGTCTTCACACAGAGAGTTAAATAAGTGCAGAAGGGACCAGAGACCACTACACCCAAACACCTACTCCCTGGCCCTTGACAGAAAAAGCTTGCAGAGAGTAAAGAAATAGCTTCCCCCTCTTTTTGTCCCTGAACCCCAGTGGCTCTGTCTCTCTCTGGTCCCAGAACAAACCAAGCTGTCACTTCATCTCTTTGCTCTTTTTACCCATCATACCCATCAAAGGGAGGAGGACCTGGGATGTCCTTACTGATGCCCAGCCATCTTTGAAACCATGAGTCCATAGTCTCCCCATGCAGGTGTGACTCTACCCATCCCCCTCCCATGAGTTCCAACCAACAATGAAGAGGCAGGTTACCCCATTGCATCCCTAGTCTTTTGGGCCTGCATTTTATGGGAAGATGAAGTGTCCTCTATTGGGGATTAAGCTGTAATCAGGAAGACCACATTTTCTTATAGGGAAAAAAATAGCATGTTATGAGATCTTGGACCTCCTGATGTCTCTAGTCTGGCCCAGGAGAAGAAGATACACCTCCCCAGAGAGGGCGAGCAACTCGTTCTGTGTCACACAGCCAGAACGAGATGAACTCAGAATTAAAATCCGTGCTTCTTGGCTTCCACTGTCTGTCTTCTTCTAAGAAGCTCGATTTTCTCATTATATTCTTCTTTGGAATTGGTGGACTTGTAGTCACATAAATGTTTCCCAGAAGGTTCTCTGGCAGACGCCAGCCCTGTGTTTATGGTGTACCACTTATGCAACGGGGAAGCTAGCCCTCAGGTAGCGCTGGCTTGCGCAGCAGCGGGGCAGGCTTCAGCAGCGCCTCCACGGGCTGTGTTCCTTCTCCTACGGCCTTTTCATTGTGTGATCGCTCCCTCCATTCCACTTGCTCATGGAAGCACTCAGAACACTTTAGCTATTTATGGTTATGAAATCAACAAATCTCGTGTGAAGAGGGTACACGCCGGCACCCACGCATGGAAGCGGTCAGAGCCGGGGGAGTGGGCTGAGCAGAGGTGAGGGACAGGGAGGGAGGGAGCGCGTGGGCGGACGAGCCTGGAGCCTGGATGGGGGGGAGATAAAGGTATCTGAGGAGGGAGCTGCTTCAGGGAGGGGAGGACAGTTCATTCAGGCTTTTAAAACTCAGACCAGGGACCACCGAGTGCCTCGGCGACGTGATGATAGAATCGCAGGGCGTGGCCCAGAGAGGACCCCTCCACACACTCACACCTGTGCTCTTCCTCAGCAGGGAGCTCTGCCCTGCTGACCTCCCAAAGGTGACTGGCACGACCCCTCTGCCCTCACATCACCCAGCCAGGGCCTCTTCCTCACTGCGCTTTTTAAAAAGTTGAGACAGGGTCTCATGTATCCTAACGTAACCTCATTATAAAGGAGAGTATGACCTTGAACTTCTGGTCCTCTGGCCTCTACCTCCCAAATGCTAGAGTTACAGGTGGGCACCTGTTTTGTCACTGTCACAGTTGTTCCTTGCCTACCACGCCCCTACACCAGTATCTAAGGCTGGCCACCATGTTGCCACCGTCCACCACAGGGCAGGAATCGGGGACTAAGGGCGTGGACGTCGTGCTGGCCACACACACCTGCAGGAGGAATCGGGGCCGCCTCTACGGTGGATGCCGGCAGTGGGGAGGGGCGGCGGCCTGGCTTTAGGACAATGGTAAGAGAGCTATGCCAGCAAACCGTTTGACTGAGAGACTGTCATGGAAGCGGCGTCTGGGGTCACGGGAGGGGGGAGGGGCTGCAACAGAACGGAAAAGCGAGCCCAGGGAGGTGTGTTGCTGGGACTCAGGTGGCCCGCGTGGTTGCGCTGGGTGGGTGGGGTGCGGTGGGATGAACCGGAGCATGGCTTCCTGGCTTTATAAGGAGCAGCTGGTAGTGGCAGCCTCGGCAGAAGCTAACAGGTGCAGTAACTCGCTGTAAACAGGGCAGTGTTGTCGGGGAGGGGAGGCCGCAGGAGCTGTGCTGGGAACAGGCCTGAAACACGGGGACCAGGTCCAGCCTGTAACCATCAAGGGTGTCAGGAAGTCTAAAGAGCAACTCAGACTCTCTCAGGCTGTGCTCCAGTGACCCTTTCCCCCTACCCTGCCTCCTTCCTCCCATGCCCTCTCTTTGGGCCCCAGGCAGCTTCCTCCACCCGTTCTCTGAGGCCCCTGTGCACACACACATGTGTCCCTTGTCTTTCCCTGCACATGACTCTCATTTTCCTCATTATCTTGGCGCAAATATCACTCCAGAAAATCTCCTCTGTGGGGTCAAATCTCCAGCTAGAGGTTCCCAGGCACCCTGTGCGTCGGTCACCAGTCGTGACAATGGTGGGTTTGCATTTCGTTCTGTTGTTGAGTTGGTCACTGTCTTCCCTGGCTTGCAGTGGAGCCCCTGGGTAGGAATGGTTGGCTTTGTCCACTGTCAGCCTGGCACAGAGCACCCACTGCATATTTGTAAGAAAAATCTAAAAGATGGAAAGAATGGAGATCTTCTTCTCGGTGAAGAGGAGGCTGAAAGGGGGTGGTCTGTCATGTTTAGGATGGAAGGGCCATCGAGAAGGAATTAAGGGGCCAGCACCACGGCTCCTTGGCACTTGCTGCCAAGCCTGATGACCTGAGTTCAATCCTCAGGACCCACAGAGTGGAAAGCAAGAACTGACTCTCGTAAGTTGCCCTCCGACCTCCACACACACACACACACACACACATGCACACAAAATATTTTTAAATGCAGTTTAAAAGACAAAACGAGGGGTTTGAACAGATAGGGTCTTCAAGTAGAGGGAGGAAGACAGCCAAGGCAGGAGAGGCAAGAGGGCGGGTCCTGGAGGGAGATTCAGACTGAGTCTTGCCTCCATTACAGATGGTGACACTGGCTAGTTAAGGGGTTTACCCACTCGTGCCTCAGTTTACCAGCATATTAAACACATATGCGGAGAATAATGACATTTTTGTTAAGGCTTTGGTGCAAGAGCTAGGTGAGCTGGTCTGTCAGAGCCCTCAGAACAAGGCCACAGGCATGGAAGGAGCAGAGTACGCGCTGGATGGTGATTGGGAGTGGCCATTATCTGAGGGATGATATAGTGTGGAATAAGACGGAACAGAAGCAGCTCACTGAGTTTATGGCCCCATGTGCTTCTTGCAGCCTTTCTCTTCAAGTACCATATGGAGGAGGCTGGAGTAGGGGCTGAAATACCTCCAGAGAGAAGGACCGAGGAGTCAGTGAGTCCTGGGGACACAGGAATGCACAACTAGCAAGCCTGAGGCTTTGGGGTCTTTGGACATCTTTCTAGAGGCCAAACTGACCATGTTCTTCCTCAGCTTAAATGCTGACTCCTGTTTCCCAGAGTTCCCCCTGACTGGCACCTCCTCTTCTACCCAGTTATGCAGACCACTGCAGAGCCCAGCTTCATGCTCGTCCATAAGGTCATCATGTGTACCCAGTGACATGGAGTTTACAGGTGAGCAGATACCCATGCCTTATGCCTCTGGTGTGGGAAATCGGCTCAGTAGAACCCCCAGAGCAGATGTGGTGTGTGGGCTGATTGCTCTCACTGGCCCTGGGCACACAGAGGAGGCATCTTCAGGGAGATAAGAGAGGCCAGCAAAGACAGAGGGGTTTTAAAGCTCAGGAGACCCGAGATGATAAGCAGGCTTGGGCCAGGGACAGAAAGAAAACCCTAGGAGCAACTGAGAAGAGACTCCAAAAGCAGAGAGCTGGGGACACCCTGTCCCTGCAAATGCTGCAACCCCAGTTGGCTGAACCACGGCAAGAAGCAGAGAAGCAGCCATTTTTGGCCTGTTGCTGGAGAAGCTTCTGGAAGTAGGAAGAGATGAGCACTGTGTGGGTGAGGAGGGACACCAGGAAGCTGCAGAGGAAAGAACCATCTGGCAAAGGGAAAGCTCCTGAATGGCCCAGGCCCCGCCCGGCTGAGGAGTCCTCTGCCAAGGATTCAGAGATCGGCATTGAGGAGGAAGTGAGCTTAGCCCCAGTGCCAGCAGACTGAGCCCCAGGCAGACACCCAGGCAGAAGAATGAGGAGACATGGATTCTGGTCCCAACTCTGCCACTGGGGGTGTCCTGCAAGCCCCTTCTTCTCTCTGGGCCTTCCTCTCCCTGTTTGCAAAGTGAAAGTACACCAGAACACTTGGCCCTGAAGGATCATCCTCCTGCATCTGGCCTCTCCTGAGCATGTCCTACCCAGGTCCCACTTGCCTCAGTGCCCCGCCCCCGGTTTTGCATTTTGAATACTGCAATACTGAAACCCAGTTTCAGGTGAAGATGAGCCTGTGTGCCCAACACTAGGGTCTAGGAGGGCCTGAAGCCTCCCAGGACAATGCCTCTCAGCTCTGGGCAAGCATAGTTGGCTGGAAGTCCTTTGTGGACTTCCCAAGGCTGTTGCTCAGTGGAAAGCAAATGGCTCACTGACCTTTTCCCTCATCAGATCCAACCCAGCCAGGGACATTCTTACAGGCCTGTGCCTACTTCATGGAGGGAGGACTCACCATTGGAGGAATCTGATGGGGTCCAAAATGCACAAAACAGACCCCTGGTCATCCTCAGAGTGGTCTGCACAGCCTGTGCCTGAAGCAACTACTGTCTGCAGCTTCCTTATTCAGTCTTGTGGAAGTAAGAAAATCCTCTCAGCATGGCTCCTCAGCCAGCCATAGATGGACCCCACAGTGTAGCCCAGAGAATCTCAGAGGCGCAACTGAAGTGGGAGCTCCTTTGAGGTCATCTATCTCTGGTGACTGAGGGCTAGTGCAGAATGAAGTAACCCAAGGGCCATGGCCACACCTGAAACAGGTCTTTCGCTCACACACAGTGCAGTGACCTTGAGTATTTTTCAAAGGCTGGTCTCTGGGGTCAGGAGGCAGTATTCTGGATCCTGATCTCAGCAACAAATACACTGTTTGGCCTTGTGACCTTGGCAAATGATGTCTCTTTGAAGACTGCCTCGGTTTCCCTCTTTGTGCACTGAAGGCTTGGCCCTGGCCATGGGTGTCCCTTGGAAGCACCATTCAAGGCTCCAGGGATAGATGCTACACCCAGAACCACAAATGCTGATCTAGATCGGATCCACTCTGGGTCTCCAACCCTGGTCCAGAGTGGAGACCCGCAGATGTCTGGAAATTGCACATCTCCTCAGGAGTGGCCAAGTACATCATGCCGTCCTCTGTCAGATGTCATCAGGACTGGGCAGAGGGTCCAAGGGGCTGGATCCATATGGCTCTGGGGAGTGTCCAGCAGGCCACATTTCCATCCAGAAGCCAAGTGGCACTTGGAGGCAGTCTAGCAGAGGTTTGACTCCAGAAAGTTCCAGAGAGCCGGCCGGCTGCAAGGGGCCGTCAATGGAAGCAGGTGTGGTCATGGGGTCCGTGGGATCCAGAAGCTTGTCCAGAATAGCTACTGGTCCAGAGAACCCAAGGCCGGGGTGTTGCTGGGGAAGAAAAGACAGCTGGTACCCGAGGCAGAGTTGCCTAGCCCTTGCCTGGGTGCAGGCAAGGGACAAAGATGAACACAATGTACCAGTAGTCATGGGGGACTAATCTAGGGCCAGGAAGGCAGGCTCCCCTGGTCTTGGGCCTGTGCTCCTCCAGGAACTGGCCATGTGACTCTAGCCAATCACTGCTCTTCTCTGCCTCAATTTTCCTTTCAGTTTAATGAGAGGACCGAGTTTTCCTGGGATCCCAGCCTACTTCAGACTAAGCCCCAGGAGTAAAAGGCTTCATCGGGGGTGTTGAAGGGAGGCCCAAGGGCCGTGAGGTCCTCACCTGGCGTTGTCCCTCTGTGGCCTTGTCTGTAGTAGGATCTCCAAGCCCGGATAGGCCTGGCATCTTGTTTGCTTCCAAGGTTTCTCTAAGACAATCTCCCCTGTTGGGGGCTGGGGGCGAGGGGTTAAGGGCAAGACCTCCCCTCTCCAAGGTTGAAATGTCCCCACAATGGTGGAGGGCATTAGGATGGGCGTGGGGTGTGGGGCAGTGGCTCCGGGGGGCTTCCAAGGCTGGCCAGGACTGCCGCTCAGGGGCGGGGGCAGCTCCTGAGCTCTGGCGAAGCCGCCACTCTGCCAGTTGCCTTAAAAAGGCGCCAGCGCGCGCGCATCAGCAGAAGGGCTGCGGCTCTCTTCCAAAATAGGCAAGAACCGGGAGGCCGCGAGAGATGAGCTGCGAGGAGTGCAGACGTCACGCGGGGCCTCCCTCCTCCCGGCCACCCCACTCCGTCTGCATCACGTCGCCGTGGCAACGGAGTGCCGCGGCTAGCAGATGAATGAGCTGCAGCAAACAGAGGAGCCCGCAGAGACACGCGCTCCCTCCACCTATCCGGTAACGGGGCTGCAGAGTGAAAGGATGCAGACGCTGCCGGAAAGCGCGCCAGGGCCCACCCGGTCCCCACTGAGCCTACCGGGTCCCGGAGGCCCGAGAGCTGTTAGGTCTAGGCACCTATGGCCCTGTGGCTCATTGCTCCTCCTCTGTTCTCAGGGTTCCCCTTTGCTCAATTAATTCTCGGATCCCCCAAGTCTGCTGGAGACCTGACAGCCTGTGCCTCAGCGCCACCGCGTGGCGGATCCGGGCGCTGCAAGCGTTTGTTTCTGGCGTTCTCCCTGTCTATGTCGCCCCCTGGTGTTCACGGGGAGGAAACACAGGCGTACCGCGCAATTTAACGGACGGAATTCACGGGTACGGAGAGGGCAATGGTCAGCGCTTTCCCCACTCGGCTCCACGTCATTCTTAAATCATCCCTCTCGTGGAGATTACTATTACTGTTGCTCATTTTGCAGGGGAGAAAAATCGATGCCGAGAGAGCCGTCCGCTTTGCCCAAGACTACAGCGTCCAGGGGCGGTGCCCCCCAGAATCGCATCACAGGATGAAAAAGTGCCTGTGACCCCCTTATTTTCACATCTGCGGCCTCATGACCAGCCTCACAGTCTCCTGGAGGCGAGACTGAGAAGCGACTGCTGGAGAGGGTGGGCCCAGGTCCCTGGACCGCTGATCTCAGGATGAGCCGAGACTTGAGCGAGGCCGAGCGAGGAGCTCTGTCCGGTGCTGGCGCTCCTTCGCTTTAATGCGGTTTCTTACACCCATACCTCCCTTCCCACCTTCTGACCCTCGGTAGCAGAGAAAGAAGGTTGGAAGAGACAGGGATCACAGACCTCTTCAGACTCAGCTCCTGCTGACCAGGAGTCCTCGGGTTACTTGGAGCAATGCCAGTCTCAGCCGAGCTGAAGAGCAAACCAGCAAACGCAGCAGAATGCCAGCAGGAAGAACCAGCCGCGTCCTTTCTCCTCCTCTGAGCGTCCCTCCCTCGGGTTCTCCTTTCCTCGCTCTGGGCTCTGGTATTGATCCCCTCTCAGGATTCCACTAACTGCAGCTGGCAAAGACCACGCCCCTCTCTGAGCCACAGGAGGCAATTGTCAGCCGTGGACAAACTAAAAGCAGCGCCATATCTCACACTTGGGATTAAGACCTGTTTACATCAGATAATCGAGTTGTTTTTTGTTTTTTTAAGATTTATTTATTTATTTATTTATTTATTTATTTATTTATTTATTTATACAGTATTCTGTCTGCATGTACACCTGCAGGCCATAAGAGGGCACCAGATCTCATTATAGATGGTCGAGAGCCGCCACGTGGTTGCTGGGAATTGAACTCAGGACCTTTGGAAGACCAGCCAGTGCTCTTAACCTCTGAGCCATCTCTCCAGCCCCATAACTGAGTTTTTATAGAAACCAGAGCTTCCATTAGAGTAGGGGCCCTTCATTAATAAACACACAGCCCTGGTCAGGAGAGGGGCAGAGAGCGCTGTCTCTTCCCTCCTTCCACGGAGAGCTGGAATTCTGTATGTACCGCATGCCATAGCTCAGTGTCATTGTTTTCCAGCGCTACCTGACTGCTTATCCTGAACTCTCTGCTCTGCTTCACTGTAAAAGTCCCAGTGTCCAGTGGGTGACTCCTTCAGGGCCCTCTGGTTCCTTGCTATTCCTGCAGAGAACCCTGACTTTCTGCAAGTCTTTGGATGTTGGCAGTTTGCTCCTACTAGCTTGTATTTGGGGCATCTTACTGTATATTTGCTATCATCCAGTTTTGTTGTAAACTTTGACCATGTGATTGAGCTTTTTGTTATCTAGTTATGTTTTAAAGTGGGGATTCATAGCGGATATTCAAAACCCATACCTTCCTTGGTGCTTTCTTCCCAATTTTTGTCTGTTTGTGACATAGCCCCGCCTGTCCCGGAACTCATTGTGTAGACCAGGCTGGCTTTGAACTCATAAAAATCTGGCTGCCTCTGACTCCTGAGTGCTGGGATTAAAGGTGTGTGTCACCATGCCTGGCTTTCCCACTGGTTTTTTTTTTAATATTATTTCTTTTAAATATGTATTTATTTTTATTTTATATGAATAAGTGTTTGCCCACACATTTACGTCTGTGTATGCAATAGCCATGGAGGGCCAGAAGGGGATGAAACTAGAGAGACAGATGGTTGAGAGCCATCCTGTGGGTGCTGAGAACAGAATCCTGGTCCTCTGCAAGAGCAGCAAGCACTCCTAACCATTGAGCCATCCCTCCAGACCTTCCCCCAACCGCATTATTTTTAAATCTTTTTTAAAAAACTTATTTGCCTTTATTCTATGTGCATTGGTGTTTTGCCTGCATGTATGTCTATGTGAGAGTTTCGGATCTTGGAGTTATAGGCAGTTGTGAGCTGCCAATTGGGAATTGAATCCTCTGGACCCTCCGGAAGAGCAGCCAATGCTCTTAACCACTGAGGCATCTGTCCAGCCCCACCCCACCTTATTATTTTTAGCTTGTGCATTTAGGGGTGGCCAGGTTCTGACTGGAACCACTGAAGAGAGTACAACGGACTGGGTGTCATTGCTGATCAAGGACAAGGCTCTGCCAGTGGCTTTGAGAGAGGGAACTTTTACAGCGACCCATCAGTTATGAGGCGCGTCCATCCCCAAGCGATGTCACTCATTGAACTCACCAGGCAGACTGGACTTCCGAGTCCCATCAGAAGCCATCTTGCCTCATGTGAGGGTAAGACCAAGGTAGCGAACTCCTTTTCAGCCCCGATGCTTCTGTTCTGTCCTCTTTTTCTTCCTGGGTAGAATTTTCTACCACTTCTGAAGGGCTAGGGAAATCCATCTGGAAGGGACACTTATGCGGACATTCCCAGATGGGTCCCCGGGGGCCTCTCCGGAACGCCTGCCTTCCAGTTCCTTTGCCCACTTTCCTTTCATCCTGGGCTGTGTTCCGGCTCTGACTAGTTTCCCTCACAGGGGTTGTGATTAGTTACCCTTATAGCTTCATCTCTGACCGCTGGCATTGGGCTCCCCTGGGACATCCTTTGGTTTTGAGAAGGCTACAGGAACATTACAGTTTGGTAGCAGTCGGTAGGCTTAACCCTTGGGTTGTAACGTTAAGTGTAATTTTCCACTGACATCGAATCTCCTCGGCAGAGGCCTGCAATTTCCCCCATGCTCAGGGTTCTAGCTGGGTCTGCCCCAGCGACTTTCCTCATTGCTCTGATGGACTACCAGACAAGAACCACCTCAGGGAGGAAGTGTTTTCTCTGGTCCATGACTCAGGGATTATAGTCCATCCTACCTAACTTTGTCAAGACGCAGCCTGGGGTAGCCTGAGAGGAGAGCCGAGATTGAGGAATTGCCTGGATCCAGTTGGCCTATGGGTGTGTCTATGGTTGTCTTAATTATTAAGTAAGCCCACTGTGAGCTGCGCCATCCCTAGGCGGGCGATCCTGGGCTAGCTAAACTTTTAACCTGGAGTCAGCCAGCGGTCCCTCCGAGGGTTCTGCGCTGGGTTCCAACCTTGAGGTCCTGCCCTGACTTCCTCAGTCACAGACAGTGACCCGGAAGTGAAGGCCTCCCCTACATTGCTTTTGGTCCTAATATGTTATCACAACAGCAAGGAAAGTAGGACACGGTGGTCCATGACAGGGAAGGAATGTTGGTGGGGCCAGGTCATAGCTGTATTTTCTAACCAGGAACCCTAGAGTCTGGGCTGGAACCAGGGGTCAGGCCACTACACGTAAGGCCGACAGAATTGACTTCTTCCAGGTGGGTCCCCCCTCCTGTAGTTCCCACAACCTTCCAGAAAAGCCACGCGCTAGAGATTAAGGGTTCAAATATCTGAGCCTGAGGCATGGGGGAGGGGCAGCTCACCTCCAAACCTTATCACAAGGACCTGTGTTTTGCTGGCTGTGACCTCGTAGTTCTAGCTTCTGCCGGCAGGGCCTGGGTTAAGCACTGTCAACGGGAGCCATGTCTAGTAAATTCTTACACTCCGACGCTTATGAGCCTACATGTTGCAGTTGGACTCCTGATTGGAGACTTTTTTTTTTTTCATACTATAGCCACAGTCAGTCGGCCAATTTTTGTGGTATCGGGACACTTAGATATGATATTGAGGTTTTGTATCTGTTAGCTATTTCTTTGTAACAAATACTCTCCCCCATCCTGTAGCTTAAAATGTTATACATTTATTTGTTTGCTTTCAAGACAGGATTTCTCTGCGTAGCTCTGGCCGTCCTGGAACACTCTCTGCAGACGAGGCTAGCCTGGAACTCCTCCACCTGCCTCTGTCTCCCAAGTACTAGGATTAAAGGCATGCACCACCACCACCCAGCCAGAATTCTATACCTTTTTTAAATTGCACAGAAGCCTGTAAATTCACTAGGAAAATGCTCCAGTCTTAGATATATCTGCTGCGGTCAGTTGTGAGTTGGCTAGGGTCTCTCACATGCTTGGCCATCAACTGGCTGTAGGCTGTTCTGGCAGTCTAGGCAGTTGAATTCTCCTCTACCTGGCTTCTCTTTCTCCAGCGGCCTAGCCATACCTTGTCTACATGAAGAGACAGGGCTCCCAGCGACAAGCAGCATGCAAAGCCTTTTGAAGCCAATACGTCAGAAGAGCACAGTACACTTCTTTCACGTTTTACTGACCTTCCAAGTCATAAGCTTAGCCTAGAGTCTGACTAAGAAGAGAGTACACAGATAAAGCAAACAGCGTGAATCTCATTAATCCACCACTGACCTGATGCGGTTCCCCAGGCAGCTGGTTATGTGGACAGTGAAGTAAACCGCCTCAAACTTTGATTTGCAATAGGGTCATCAGCCTGTCCCAATTGTAGTGCTATGTGCCAATACACTTTAAATATATTTTACACTTATTTATTTAGTGTGTGGTTACACAAGCCACACTGCACTTGTGGAGGTCAAAGAACAACTCGTGGGTACTGGCTCTTTCCTTGAACTCCGTGGGCTCCAGGGACCAAATTCATGCCATCAGGCTTGTCAGCAAGCGATGAACCCATGGAGTCATCTTGCTGACCCCATATTTACATACATATACCCTGTCTCAGTCGCATATATATCTAATATATTAGATTAGATATCTAATGTGATATATATTAGATATACTATATGATATGATATATAATATATAATACGGTATATATCATATGTAATTTATACATATTTATAATTTTTAGGAGGCAGTGTTGTTTGTTTGTTTGTAGCCCTGGCTGTCCTAAAATAGCCAGGCTGGCTTTGAACTCACAGAGATCCTCCTGCCTCTGCCACCCAAGTGCTGGGATTAAAGTCATGTACCACTGTGGCCCACTTTTTTTTTACCAATATAAATATTTTGAACGGGTTCTGGATTCTTCTTTGGCTTTACAAGTATCACCCACAGTAAAGAAAACTGAGTGCACAGAATTTAACCATTAGCAGCTAGACCTCACTGCATGGAGCTTGCCACTGTCCGTGTGTCATGCTCTTAGCCACAGGTAACAGAAAGCCGCCCCGAAATGGCTTTAAGAAATTAAACGAGGGGAGAATGGTTACTTGAGTTGTGTGTGTCTGTGTAGGTATGTTTGGGTGCACCCTCCTGTGCCACTCTTCTTATGTTCTGTGGGAGGCACAGGGCTTTGCCTGCATATATGTGTCTGTACCATGCACATGCCTGATGCCCACAGAGGCCAGAAGAGGGCATTGGATCCCGGAGTTAGAGTTACAGACAGTTGTGAACCACCATGTAGATGCTGGGACTAGAAGGTGGGTCCTCTGGAAAAGGAGGGAGGGCTCTTAACTCCTGAGCCCTCTACCCTACTTTTTGACACAGGGTTTCTTCTCATTGACCCTGGAGTCCATAGCTGTGGCTGAACTGCAGAAAGCCTGCAGGATGCTTGCGTCTCTGGCTACCCAGTTCCACAGTGGTACCTGTATGCTGCTGTGCCCAGCTTTCCTGTAGGTGCCAGGGACTCAAACCCAGACCCTCAGGCTTACACAGCAAACACTACCCACTGAGCCACCTCCCAGCCTCCTTTCCTGGATCCCTTTCTGCCTACCTGGTGCCTACAAAGGCCAGAAGAGGGTGTCGGATGCCCAGGAAACAGGTAAGAGTCTCCACCCTCAAAATCCTGTCCATCAGGTAGAATTTTGAGGGACCTTTCCTTTTTTGCCCAGTTACTTCTTTTAAATGTGAATGTTTAGCAACCCTGTGCTGATAAATACATTATCACCTCTAATCTGGGATGCGTCACACAGCTTCGAGGGACTGCACCCAGAGGTTGGACACTGCTTCAGTCTGTCCGGCAAATCCAAAACTCTCAGACAGCACAGACCTGCAGCTGGAAAGGTCTGTGGGCAGGGCCTTGTCACAGACTAACAACAGGAAGGACACTGCTAGGGTGGCAGAGCTGTCCTTTGAGTTATCATATTGCTTTTATGATTTTATGTATTTGTAGAACAATAATAAACGTCACGGCCACAGGCAACACTTGGACCAACTGTCCAGGCAGCTCCCGGGCACTGTGCTCAATAAACAATGCGTCCTTTAAAAATTAATTAATAAAACTAAGTTAAAAAAATGTATGTTAGGAGCTGGAGAGATGGCCCAGAGTTTAAGCCATCTTCACTGTCCGCTCTTTCAAAGGTCCTGAGTTCAATTCCCAGCACCCACACGGTGGTTCACAACCATCTCTAGTGACATCTAGTGCCCCCTTCTGGCGTGTAGGTGTACTTGCAGTCAGAACACTGTATACATAAGAAAAAAATGTGTTTTATTATTTGTAAAGTTAGACTACTAAGTACAGTGATGTCTAAATCGAGACAGATGAGTGATCTGCCCAGCCAGCCCAGCTTCTTCCCCCAAGGCATCCAGCCAGGTGGGTGGGTTAGCAGGATCTCATCTCATTTAGTGGTGAGTGAGATAGAAAAGGCCCTTCTCCAAGACAGTTTTAAGTGAATCAGCTCTCTTTTCCTGGGTGGGAGGGGACATAAGGACTATATAAACCTTGGGGCTGAGATGCTGGGAATGCTTCATTTGCATGGAGAGGAATTCCGGGTGCTGGCGGAACACATCCTTACAAGGAAATAGGAAATCTTAATCTGAAAGCTGGCCAACAGGCCCTGTGACCGCCTCCAGGGTGGTAGAGGAGCTTTGCAGGCCCAGAACAGGAAGGGAGTCCTTACTCCTGCCCGAAGCAAGATGAGATTTTCAGGGTTTGGACAGATCTTGAATGTACTCTTGCTCTGGGCTGGCTCCCCTGGTGGTGGGGATCATGTGTCCCACAGTGATCTATTCAGCTAATTTGATCACTGTAGGTGCTCCTTTTCGACTTTATTTTATTTTGGTTTCCTTAAATGCCTCTATCTCCTTCCCACCTCCCCGCCCCAACCCTAGGTAGGAGAGAAAGATTAGAAGAGACAGGGGAATGTAGACCTCTTTAGATTTAGCTCTGGCTGGTTAGGCTCATCTGGTTCTATATACCAAATCTAAATACCAATCTCAGTCTGCATAAACCAGGCATGGTACACAGGTCTATCATCCCAGCATTTGGGAAGCTGAGTCAGGAGGATTGCTGTGAGTCCAAGGCTGGCCTGATACATAAAGTAAGACCCATTTCAACCAGAAAGAAAGAAGCAAAGGGAGGCAGTCAGGGCTGGGGCTTCCTTATTGTAGCTGTACTTCTTGGGGGCATGTTAGATTTTAGCGATTGTTAATCTCTAACTATAGCTGTCAATCACCACGGCCCACCTCCTCCTGAGTGCAGTTATGTGACAGAGCAAGGGTTCCTCCATCTTGTCTCAGCTGGAGTGATCTTTAATTTAGCCCAAAACTGATCCCGCCCCTTCTTTTGTTCCCACTGGGAACAGTCCTGTGGGAAATCCTGCTCTGGAAACTCTGGGTCAAATTGCCCAGCTATAGGCATGGTTCTTGATTTTTGTTAAACTGCTTGCTTTCCTAACTTCCCCACCGCCACTGCCAACTGGAATGCAGTTTTTCTGTGTCCTTTGCCTTTAAAAGCTTCCTGTAGCATGCGTTCGGGGATGCTCTGTTGGAAGTTTCTCTCCGGGCAGTCACCACCCGGCTTAACACAGACTCTCAGTTGGGCTTGGGCCTTTGGTCGTGCTGTGTGGTCTTTGGGTCTCTAACCTGCAACAGAAATAGCAGGAGCCACGCCTATGGACCTACCAGCCGCGAGGCTCAGAACAAAGCTGCTGGCATCTCCAGCTTCATCACCGACCTTGGCACCGTCTGGAAGGCACCGTGTGGTTATGCGCCACCTGGCCTAATTTTTGACCCCACCTGGTATCAGGTGCAATGTCACCCATCGCGTTCTAGCCCTAACGCAGGCGCCCCTGGCATCTTTTTTCCTGTAGGTGAAACACATCCGTTTCATCTCAACCATTTTAAGCCGCCGAATGCTGAACGGGTTTCCTTTGAAAGAAGTACCCCGGTGTGTTAGTCAGCTCTGCGTCAGCGTGACAAAGGGCCTGAGATAATCAGCCACGTTAGTCAGCTTTCCGTGGCTATGACAGGATACCTGAGGAATCAGCTGTAATTAGGAATAATTTATTTTTGGTTCACAGTTGGCTCCCTCGTTTCTGGTCCTGTGGCGAGACAGTCATGACGACAGGAGAGCAAGGCAGAATGGAGCCGCTTGGCTCACAGTGGCCAGGAAGCAGGGAGAGAGGAGGACGGGGCCAGGAAGGAAACAGACCTTTCAAGGGCGTGTTCTTACTTGCTCCAACCATCTCCTACCTTCTCGGAATCCCCACCTTCTCCCGGCAGCCCGGAGCCAGGAATCCACAGATGGGCCAGTCCCGTCCTGAGTCAGAGCTCTCGAGAGCTCATCTCTGAACACAGCTGCTTTCGGGAATAAGCCTTTATTTAATGCCCAAGCCATAGCTGCAGCTTGCAAGGGTGGACACTTATTTGGTTCACATTTTCTGAGATTTCGGTCTATGTCTGCTCGGCTCTAGCCTTAGGCCTGGATCACTCAGTGTGCTGTGGTAGGGCACAGAGTGGAGGATGGGGGACCTTGTCACTGGTGGTGGCAGAGAGACAAACTGAGGAGCAATAGGATCCATGGTCCAAGTATTCCCTTAAAGGGCACACCCTCGATGATGTAATTACTTTCATTTTTTTAATGATTTATTACTTTATTTATGTCTGTATAAGGGTGCCCTAAAGTTACAGACATTTGGGAGCTGCTGTGTGGGTAAAATGTAACCTTTTTCTAAGCCTGCTCTTGCTCTAAATAATGACAAGGAGACC